>NC_142066.1:128466998-129077748 GCF_059756535.1 Pantherophis guttatus
TTTGGAAAGGCTGTTTTCGCCCTTCCCAGATAAATAGAGAGGATCAGAAGCCAGGTAAGAAAGAAAAACGGGCGTGCCTGAAGCCGTGGGGGGGGGAAGGGGGTTTGTGCACGCATGCGCAGGGCAGGGCGTATAGAATTATGGGTTTAGGCACGCACGCGCGCGACCCTGGGCCGGCCCTCCCTCTCCTAGCACGCAATGGCAAAAAGGTGAGCCATCACTGTCCTAGACCTAATACATCTGGAGTGCAGAAGATTTGGGAAAGTTTGCACTTATCAGAAGATTTATCATCTTACTTATCACTTATCATCTACTTATCAGAAGACATGTAGCATTTACTTTTAATGGGTTTATGGGTATAATCAATATTTTATTTCCACTTTCCCTAAGCACATATTTTCAGGGGTAGCAAAGGGCTTGTTAATTTTTTAGACTGTATTTTATCCATTTTACTGGCACAGAATTCCATTGATAACAAAGCAGCTTTTGAATAAACCAATTATTTCATTGATCAATTGGACTTGCTATGACTGTTATAGCAAAAAAATATGTGTATGTAATTTACTTTGCTGATGTGACATGAAATGTTCATAATGGTTAAAATATTATTGTCGCTCTAATTGTAACAAAATCCACACTGCCTGCAATCACAAATAATGCTTATATAACAATCTCTAAAAGGTTTTAATACATTTCAAAAGAACATACTTGGATTTTTTTCAGTTCTACATTGAGAAGCCTCAGTACTGATTGCTCCTTCCACAGGTTGTCCCAACTAAAAGTGACCAGGAGAAAACAATTATAGGGCTGTGTTCCCCCTCTTATGTAACAATCACAGTAGACCTGAGTCTTCAAAATGTTTCCCTAACCTTTCCTCAATTCCATAGAATATTGTTTACACTCACCTGCAACTATTACATTGTTAATGTGGGCAGAGTGTCTGTGTCCCTTTTGTTTAGAATATAGAAATGCTTATATGCAATGCTCACCAGTCAAAAGTGTTCTGTCTTATATATTCCTATCTGGGCAGCAAACACTAGATAGCAGCAAATTTCAGAGTGTTTGGTGCCTCTTTGCTGCCATCTAATGATTGATTGGGGTTTTGTAACATATATGACTTCATCTATGAAAGCTGCCAATAGTAAACATCATGGAAGCTACTAGGCTGTTCAGAGTTCATAGTGCATACTGCTACTCCTGAAATGATGGTTAACTCAGGATCTGGGGAGAAAAAAGAAGTAGTAGGAGCAACATATAGAACAATATTTATTATCTATCAACCTCCTTCTTGTCTTCCTTTCACACTTCTACACAGCACCAATTTATGCAAAATATCTGGACAGTCACTGGATATGGGAGTAAAAAGACAGAAAAAACTCCAACTCTTTGTTGCTATCTAATGACCATGAGATTTTGCAGTCCGGATAGGATAGCTATAGAATGCAAGATCAAGTTTGTTGAAGGTACTGGGCAAGGAATAAACGGCACAAACAAGCCAAGGAGAGGTTAGTTTTTTTATCTCCCTATATTTTAACCACTGGCATTTTGAATTTTTGCTTGGTCTTTTGGAAAATGAAATAAACTACTACATTCTTCCCTACAGCAAAGACTTAAGGCAAAATCTGTTCATCTCATGAGTAATTCCAACAAAAGAAGGCCTGTGGATTGACAAATGACTTTCAGATCTTTACATCAGGTATAATTTGGCACTAAGTACTAACATTTGAAAGCCAGATTCCTTATAACAGTGGCCTGTACAACAACAGACCCTTGGCAGGTTTGAAATACTGCAGCGACCTTTAATTTAGAGAAATTATTACCAGCAAGAGAAAACAGGTTGGTCATGTGCATGCTTCAAACAGAAGGCTAGAAGTAAAAAGAAGAAAGAAAATATAATTCAGAATGTATATTCTCCAGCTTTGGCTCTGGTCTGAAGCTGATTTTTACCTCTGCTCCAGCTGTTCAAACAGGTAACTGCTCAGAAAAACATAAGTAAGTAGTTTAATTTCTTTCGGCATCTGTCCAAAATACAAAATGTAGTCTCTTCATATAATGTCATCCCTTACATGTTGACTTTAAAGAAAAGGCCTGCAAAGTCATTTATATATTTATTAAATAATTATAAAATGGTTAGCAAAGGGTTCCACATTTGCTATTTATACAATCTCTGTTTTCCTTGTTCTTATATATTTCAATACACTGAATTGCTTCCAAAATTTGCAATGGACAACTTGCAAGATCAACTTGTTCATTAACTCACATCTTATCTTATACATAGCAAAGCAGCAGGGGAAAATGTACTTGGGAAACTATAGTAATGTTCAAACAGTCATCTAAAATAAAAAAAGTGGTCAAGTTTGGATTCCATCATGTTTTAGAGTAGTACTTCCTTATCTGTCCATTTCTTTGCTGACTGGAAATTATAAACTTTTCAGCACACATCTGGAAGTCAGCTAATAAAGATTGTTTAAAAAGCTGCAATCTGATGCCCGCTTTCCTTGGTCTTCATCCAACAAAGAGAAGCACTAAGGGTGACATGATGATACTCTTCCAATATTTGAGGGGCTGTCACAGAGAAGAGGGTTAAAACCTACCCTCCAAAGCATTCTTAGGTGGGTCAAGAAGTAATTTACGAAAGCTAATCAAGGGGAGAAGCAACCTAGAACTAAGGAGAAATTTCCAGACAATGACAACAATTAATAACTTCAATCAATTAAACTCTTCTGCAGAAATTGTGGTGCTCCATTTTCTTCTTTTTAAGAAGAGGTTGGATAGCCATATGTTTGGAATGGTATAACTCCTGAGCAGAGGATTAGACTAGAAGGCCTCCAAAGTCCATCTCAATTCTGTTATTCTGCATTCTGAATTGTTTGAGATTGTGTCTTTATTATAATTGGCAGTGCTCAATTATTTCCATATCAAAACTGTGTGACATAGCATCACTTGAGCTAAATTTTGGTGAGGGATCTTACAAAAAGATTATTAATGGATTAAATTAATTTAATATTTCTAAATATTAATTGAAGGGGAACGGGCATTTCAAAGTATTTTGAAAAATAATTATTTTGGACCCCTGTAAAACAAGTGAATGCTTATACCATATTTTGTTCCATTTTAATTTAGTTTTACCTTATAAATCAACTATGACTTTCCTATTGCTGTAATATTTCACAGCAATAACAGATCAGCTAGGGTCATAGTGGCTGAAAGTGGGGGGAAGGATAAGGAAAACTATATAAATATTCTCAATAAATAAATAACAGTTGTCATTTCCCAAATCTGACAGTTTCTGTTTGTCTGTGCTTAAATTGAACGACATGCCATTTATCCTAATAGATGGGAATTTGTGTTTGCTGCATAGGAGAGAGTAGACTAATTCTTATTCACCTCAGCTGTGATCTCAGCCAGGGACTTGAGTTCTAATAGGGTTTGGATGGATCAAATCTCTCTGGAAAATCTTGGCCAATTATAGAAGCCTTAGGCTAAAAGGAAGGTGCTTGTCTTTCTGTCTCTGTCTCTGTCTCTCTCTTTAAGGAAATTCACAAAACACTACATTCTCCTCCTATTCCTCATCTTACCAAACAAGCAAATGAACCCTTCGTCTGTAGAATATCTGGGAATACCTCTTTCCCCTGTAATTTAACATGACTCAGTCTCACATCCCGATAATACAAGTGGTGAGAAAGGCTCCTAATCCTATTGGCATACCCCCTTGTCAGCACCTCTTTATTTGGCTGCTTTAAAGGCTCAACATGTTTTGATTTACAATAAGCGCTGAGATAACTGCAGGTGCCCTCCGAAAGCAAGGTTAACTCACCTGAGATGATTTTCTTTTCTTCTGAACAAAGCAATACAAGAACAGGAAATGCAATTAATACAGGTGCTTCTCTGAAAGGTAGGAAATGTCACTTACCCATGATATGACATAAATCCTCATTAAATAAGCAGGCCCCAATGGTTGGTTTTATCTTTTTTTCTGTAGAGAGGAAAGGATTTAGGTTGAAAACATATAAGCAGGCATGGCAAGTTTCAGATTTAGGAAAGTAAGGTATAATTTTTGCAAAGCTCCCTAATCGCTTGCAATATTGGGATTCAGAGCAATTATTATTCAAAGATGGACTTAGAAGAATTTAGATGATAGATTTTATCTCATAGAACATTAAATAAAGATTGTACTTTGTCTAGATAAACATATTTTTCAAACTGAATGTTTATTAGATGCTTATAAATTTAGCAATAGCATAAAGGAAGAGAGATTTCATCCATCTATTTCTTTCTACAAAAATGTTACATTCTTCAGGTCTTTTCACTTTTTTAATATTTGAAATGTGTTCAGAATTTATTAAAAAGTAGAACTACGAGATCTGGATTGCAAGAATCAAAACAACTACAAAATAAATACAAATATATTCACAAAACTTTAACATAGTTTCATAGTTTTTTCAGTTTTTAAAGACTGGGATCCCTGGCTACAAAAATAGTTGGCACCTTGTTAATATCATTTTGATGCCCAATAAATACTTTTTTATTTTCCTTGGATATAAGGTTTTCTATGTTTTAAGTTTGCTTATTCTTTCATATCACTTGAATTGTTTTAGCTTGTAATTCCAAATGTATATATTTTATAAGGTTGTGCATACTTAAAAACTGCTTTGCATCTTGGCTTTTTCACCCTTATGAATTGTCATTGTATTTATTTTATATACATATAAGTGTTAACCAAATTATCATAATTTTATGGTATGCACATGCAAAGTGCTTCCTTTTTGGCACTCGGTGCCAAAAAGGTTCACCATCACTGTCCTAGACTCATGTCTCCTGCTTGAAAAATAGGTGGCAGATGTGATTGAGATAGGCTTGGTTCATATCCATTGTGTGAGCTCCTCTGATTGCCAGTAGCCTTCCAGATACAAGTCAAAGTGCTAGTTATTCTCTTTAAAATCCTTCAAGATAGAAGACTTGTTTATTTGTGGGATTGCCTGTCTCCAGTTATATCTATGGTTGCACCTGTTCTATGGAATTAACCCCAAATTCCAGATGGCCCTGATTCTGCTTGCCTTTTCAAAGGCTCTAAAAATTTTGTTTTCTCCCAGGCATTGGATCAAATGATTTTGTGAATTTATCCTGAATGGTTGTCTTGTTATTTGAAATGCCTCTGGTACAGTATTCTTCTGCACTGTATTATGTTTTATATTTTGCATCTGTATTCATATATGCCATACAAAGTTATATACTGTATCAAATGGGAACTACATAAAGAAACGGGTTTTTTTTCTGGCAACAGGGCTATAATATCTGGTTTGAAAAACTCTTGATTATCATTAGATGATAGCAAATTAGGATTTCTGTATCCTAGATTTTGCAGACCAAATCTGGTAGCCCTATTTGTTCTGCTTTTTTCCCCCTCCTCTCCCAACATCTTGTCAAACGGGACTCGGATTCTGTAAGAGAACTTTCAAGCAGCTCATGAAAATTTATAGTTTGTAATAATTTTTTAACTTGGCAAATCCTGCCTTCCTATGAAATAGCTCCATCCTATAAAAGTACCGTATTAAAGTTGTACAGGTTTAGCATCCATCTAACATTGCTCTTCACCGTAATGTCTTTATTTTTTTTACTTGAGCTACAATCACCCCTCATCACTCTTCCTTTCTTTTATCAAGTACTCCTCTCATTGGATATTTTAACTAGTCACCTAAGATGAGGTGATTCTCCTGTCTGTGAAATTTCCACCATAATAAAGATTTTTAAAGTAAAAAAGTCTTTAAAACTCTGCAGGGCTTTATTTATTTATGCAATTTATGTTGCTTTTAATCCTAGAGTTTAACGTAGCTACTCTTTTATTGTTTAGAGGGGAAGGGCCAGGTGTCTGGGAGATTTGATGGCTCCTAGAGCTGCCTTTGTCCTTTGATTCCAAACTATTTTATTCAGGAATATATGGCAAGGTTGAAAACCTGATCAATGGGTTTCCTGTCAGTGGCCTGATCCTTACACACTTCAGTATCATAGCTATGAGATCCCTTGGATGGTTAAGTAAACAGAAATAGAAATAACACTTGGTCTGGGTTTGTATCTCTGCACATGCAGTTTTTGTGCATTCAATTACAAAGGATAGGATAGATAAAAATACAGTACATCTTTGTGTTGTACAGTCCTATGCAGTCCCACAGACACAGAAATATCAATGGATTTACCCTAAGCGTGACCTTGCTTAGATCCAGACCTGGATCTTTATTTCACAAAATTAAAAATATTCATCTAGGTATAAAATTATGTTGAACTGAGGTTGTGCTGTAAGAGAAGAAAGCACAAGGGCCTTCAACCTCATTTTGCTAGGAATAACCAGCTTCTGCTTTGAGATACCAGGGCATGGCCTAGCATAATGAGAAACAGATCATGGAATTCATAATTAAACTTTGGATTAGGCTTTAATTGCTTCCATCAGAACAGTGCACAAGGAGGAAAGCCAGGGTTCTCTCCTTTCAGGTGACAGCATAATTTTATGTTGCATATTTAGGTGATATGCAGAATAGTTTAGTACTCATGCTAATCCTCCCCTCTTCTTCTTCATACCATCATAAAAAAATAAAATAAAATAAATAGACTTTTCCATTTAGGAAGAGAACCCTTGCTATCTGGCACCATGTAATTAGCATACATGAATGAAAAATGAGTTCCTGCTGGTCTGGCCTGCTATATAATATTTTAAAAGATTTTTTTCATCTTAAAATGTTCACCTTATTTCTATTCATTTCATTAGAGGGGGGCGGTGGGATGAGTATACACACTCATGCAGACACATGCATTCTTCAGCATTTGTGCATTTACAGACATTTAAATATATGTACACACACACACACACACACATTTATTTGTTAGGTTTACATCACATCTTTCAGGAGCTTCACATTTTCCTACAATAGCAACTCAATGGAGAATGCTTTATGATTTGTTATATTTTAATGTCTTTTTCCTTAGTTCTCCTCTAGAAAGCTCTAATAGATGAAATATTCTCCCACTGAAATATTTACTGCATTCTTCGTTGTGCTGCAACTATAGATTAGCCTTAGAACTTCCTTCTGTTTGCCTCAAATCATATGATGGCCTATAAGAGTGTTGAATTAGGAAACACAGGTAATCCTCATTTAGTGACCACCATTTAGTGCCATTGGGACTGGCAATTCAGTCATCAAGTGAAGCAGTCACTAAGAGAAACCATAATGATGCTTACAATTATAAATCAGTTTACCGTTGCTTTACAGACCTGCAAAGATGTGATGATTAGTCACATATTTTATTTTATTATTTAGTTTTATTTAGTTTTATTTATTATGTTTTATTTATTTTATCGCCATAACTACAAAAGTAGTTGTTAAACAAGGACTATCTGTTATTCAAGAAAGTCTTTTCCCCACAAAAAAATAGATTGTTGGGTTTTTTTCTGGTTCAAATAAATGTTTTTATCAAAAAAAAATCAAGTGAGTTTCTTTCAGACTCTGTGCTTTTCCTCCACCTGTAACTGGCTCCAGTTTATGAATGGAAAATGGGTGATATTCATTTCTCTTGAACTGTTCCAGGGATAGACAATTTGAAACCTGGATAAACTAATACTACTAACAGCATTTCTGCATGGCTAGCCAGAACACTTCACAGTTTAAAGGACAGCTCTTATTTTGACAATAACCTAAGCACATCAGTAAAGGGCAAGGGAGGCAGGAGACCAATCATGGTCCTGATCTCCAATAATCTCCTATGTTGCTGGTTGCTTGGGATCTTCTGCCTAAAGTTGTTGCCTAACTCGGGAGTTGCTTTGCCATAGAGCACGCATTTGAAACTGATAACCTCCTCCTGTGCCTTATTCAATGCTCCTTAAAGGCTTTGAAGTCTGGCTAATGGTATCTGATTATGGAAATTGTAATCCAGCATATTTGGAGAGTGCCAGATTGTGTAGCCTTATCCTAACCACTATGCTATATGTTAACATGGCATGAATAAATATAATAAAATAATATCATAGTGCCGCTACTAGCATCCAAAGGGGCATAACAAATGTGAGGAGGCATTAAAGCAAAGATTGCTCCTTTGTATGTGTGCTTCAATTAACTATGTTAACATAGTTAACATATTAACTATGCTGGATTAACTATCATCTTGCCTTTTTTGGCCCATGTACAGTCACCATTGACTGATGCTCCCAAGCTTTATAAGTCAAGGTCTATGTATAACATTCTTAATCTATTCTTGATGTGTTCAATGTCCAATACTTGACATTTTACCGTAGCATATTGGAAAATTCATTCTTTCACCTTTGGTCAGCACAATTCAAAAAAGATGCTGAGATCTTGGAAAGTGTGCAGAGAAGAGTAACAAAGATGATAAAGGTTTGGAAGTTAAATCCTTTTATGAATGGCTGAGGGAGCTTCCAGCCTATTGAAGAAAAGGATTAGAGGAGATACGATAACTATCTTCCAGTACTTGAGGGATTGTCACAGAGAAGAAGGGACTGACTTATTCCTCATAGCACCAGAGAGCAGGAAAAGAGGTAATGGGTGGAAGCTTGTTAAAGACAGACCCAACCTCGAAGTAAGGAGAAATTTTCTGGCAGTGAGAATAATTAATCAATGGAACAGCTTGCATCCCAGAGTTATGGAAGCTCCATAACTGGAGGTTTTAAAAAATAGACTGGGATAGTATGAGACTTCTTCTATGAGCAGGAAGTTGGACTAGAAGATCTCAAAGGTCCTTCCAGTCCCATGATTCTATGTTCTATAGATCTCTTTCACTCAAACTGTATGTATTTGATATACTCACAATTTACAACGCTTATATAAAAAGTATGAATTGATAAATCTTTAGAAGTGATTGTATTGTGTATGTCCATTTGCCACCAGATTATGTTTTGATTCCCTACTTATCCATACATACAGTAGAGCCCCACTATATAATCTATGAAGCAGCCTCTGATGTTTAGCCTCATTTTTGTCTGATAAAACTTGCTGTCAAGCACCTTGTCCCATTTTTGATATTTTTAGCCTTGTGTTCCTATGCCATAACTCAAGCATGGATAATACACTCTCTCCTCTAAATTCTGAAAGATTTATTTTATTAGGACGACACACTAATCTGAAGATCTATATTTGTGGATACAAACTTTTCTCATTTCCTAGCATCAATAGATCCGGAATATTTGGAGGTGCAAAAATTAAATGGACAACAAATTACTGTACATGCAGTGGCATATGAACATGTCATCTGGAAATGGTTAGTGAGGCACCCTTACAACAAAGCAAGAAGGCTGTATGGATCAGGTCATGGGTTTGCCTCAGTCTAGTTCTTCCACTCCTTTCGAAGGACTGCCCTCAGTATGATAGCTGATCTTAGTCAAAAGGCTAAGAAATGAGAAGCACTGGCCTACATGACCAGCTTGCTCCAATGTAAAGTCATGTCATTGACCCAAGAACTCAGAACACATCATCTACTCATCCCTAGCTCACCAGAAACTCAATTCCTAACCAACTTTTTCTGCTAAGTATCTAACATAGTGTTTTCTGATTTGTGCTGGCTCAAACGGTGCTGCTGTCCAGTTTGCCTACTGTGCTTCATTTCCTTGTGGGCAAACACTTCCGCTGCAATTGATTACTGTGCACTATAGCAGAGATACCTGTCTTCCTTTGTCACTAACTTGCACAATCATTTTTCCGCCATTGTATAGCAATAGAAAGTGAAATGAAGGTAACAGTGGAACTTTCACCCTGTTTTTGTTATTTATTTGAGTTGTGAAATGGACAAGAATTCTTCTACTTTTCCCTTTTAGCTGAAATGACAAGTGGTAAAATGGTACTCTTCTCTGTTTTGTTTTTACAAATCTAGAAAAATAAAGTAGCTGGGAAAGCTTCCAGACAGGAGCCATGATAAATGCCGTCTAGAGAGATTCTTAGTTTATTATTTCAGGGCCAAACAAAAGGCAGAAGTTGAAATCAGGGATTTCTAAAATGCACTTCTTTTCCACATATTTTAGGTGCAGAAATCCAGCAGCTTAATGCTACAGTGCAGAAACTCTAAGATAGCATTTGTGTTTGAAGATGAACAACTGATAAAGATAATTTGCTATAAATTACAGATGGCATTATTAAAGTAGACAATAGTTTCTAAAAGTTCTTGGCTTTGATAGCTTTTTCAAGCTGAACAGTTTCAAATAGATCTTAAGCCTATTTTTTAAAGTGTTGGCTATTCCTCCTAGCCGGTTCCTCCGGCCGGTTCGCTCCCACAGAGAGGGCCTCCTCAGGGTGCCGTCGGCCAGACAATGCCGGCTGACGACCCCCAGGAGGAGAGCCTTCTCTGTGGTGGCACCTACCCTATGGAACAATCTACCCCCAGAGATACGAGTGATCTCCGACCTTCGGATTTTTCGTCAGGCCCTAAAAACTCATTTTTTCCAGTTAGCCAGTCTGTCTTGATTTTAGGGTTAGTTTTAAAATTTTAATATTGATTTTAATTGACAAGTTTTAAATTATGGGCCAAATTTATAAATTATTTTAACTTTATTTTTTAACTGTGATGTTTTGTATAGATGTTTTTATCTTGGCTGTTCACCGCCCTGAGTCCGAAAGGAGAAGGGCGGTATAGAAATTTGAATAAAGTAAAGTAAAAGCTTTTGCATATAACACCAAGCTAGGAAAAATAGCCAACACTTTAGAAGATAGGTTCAAGATCCAGAAAGATCTAGATAGATCAGTAGCCCAACAAAGTGCAGGTAATGTTTTACATTTAGGCAAGAAAAAACAAACCTACAGGTATAGAATAGGTGGCTCAACAGGATCTAGAAGTCCTAACCACTTAAGTATGAACCAGCAGGGTGCCTGCTTGCACTTACTAAAAAAGCCAATGCAGCCTTAGATTGGATCAACAGAGGAATAGTATCAAGACCACATGAAGCATTAGTACCACTATATATTATTATTATTTATTTATTATATTTCTATACCGCCTTTCTCCCGTAGGACTCAAGGCGGTGTACAGTCAAGAAAAATATAGACACATAAACATCATAAAATTGCTAATTAAAATTGTTACTTAGTTTGGTCAATTAAATAAAACCCAGAATTAGATAACATTTAAAAAATCATTCGCATGTTTGTATGTTTAACCCTGCCTGTTGGAACATCAGGGTCTTGAGGGCACGGCGGAAAGCACGGAGATCAGGGATATTCCGTATCTCTGGGGGCAGTTCATTCCAAAGGGTTGGAGCCCCCACAGAGAAGGCCCTCCCCCTGGGAGTCGCCAGTCGACATAATTTGACTGACGGTACCCTGAGTAGTCCCTCCCTGTGAGAACGAACTGGTCGGTGGGAGGCTATTGGTGGCAAAAGACGGTCTTGTAGGTTGCTTATATATTGCTTTAGTAAAACGACACTTGAAATATGGCAAACAATTTTGGTCCCCATGATAAGAAAAAGATATTGAGACTCTAGGAAGAGTTCAGAGAAGAGCAACAAATATTAGTAGAGGGCTGGAGGCTAAAGTAATTGATAATGGTTGCAGGACAGGTTGAAGACAAGGCTAGGGATGACTATCATGTCTTCAAATATTTGAGGAGCTGACACAAAGAAGGGGATAATCTATTTTCTAGAGCACCTGAGGGCAAGACAAGAAGTAACAGATGGAAATTTATCAAAGAGAGATCCAACCTAGAACTAAAAAGAAATTTCCAGCCAGTTGGAACAATTAATCAGTGGAACAAGTTGCCTTCAGAAATTGTGATTGCTCCATCACTGGACATTTTTAAAAAGGGATTGTGCAGCCATTTATCCAGAACAGAACAAGGACTGAATTAAAAGGTCCCTTCCAAGTCTGTTATTCTATTAGTTGAATGAAAAGGAACAAATGATGCTTGTTAATTGAAATGAGCATACACATATATGAAGATTTTAGGGGGGAAATCCTCAATATCTGTAATTTTTTAAATATTAAAAACAAAAATAATGTTCAATTGGTTTGTCTTAATACCTTATAAAATCGTGTTTATTTCTGCCATTAATATTGTACTTTTCTGTGATATTATACTTCAAACATAATGGATCATTTTGAAGACTTGTTTAAATTTTTTTTGTCAGTAACCAATTAAGTCAAACCTTTGAGTTTCTTATCTACATTACATTTAAATTTAATAATAATAATAATAATAATAATAATAATAATAATAATAATAATAATAATAATATTGTCGTGCAGGTATACACAGTATATCCATACAACGAAATTCACTTAAATTCACACAGAGTTGGACAGTGAAGAGGTTGGGGAGGAATATGGAACAGTCCTGGAGTCTGGAGAAGGCTCGGATGAGGGTTTTGCGTTGGAGGCAGAAAGAGGGCCAGGGCCATCTGGGAGTTATAGGCTGCCTCTGGACCCTCTAGAGTTGGACATCAGCAAAGCAGAGGAACAGGGACAGCCTGTTCCCAGTGCATGTATGCACAGAGCTGCCAGAAGGCAAGAACAGTTAAGACAAAAGGGATGACTCGGGAGTAGGGCTTGGAGATGATTGGAGATAAGACATAAAGGAGGAGCAAAGGCATATGAACCTTTCCAGGAAGCAAGTTTGTTCATTCTGGTTGGCTTAAATTCTGAAGCTCCATTTTGACTGTGCTCCGTGTGGCCTTGCAAAGCTAATTGCCAATTAGGTCTTTGGCAGTGTGTCAAGGAAGATAAAGGTGGGTGCTTATCAGCCTTATCCCGAAGGACTGTGGCAGACTTCTGTGGGACTCTTTACAAACTATTTGTGACTCATTACGGGCTGTGAATGATCAGAATTCACAGCCGTTGAAATAAAAAGATGGTTTTGGGGACTAATCGTGTGCTTTTTACTGTCTCAGAAAGCCTAAGTCAGAACAATCAGTTGAGACAACTTTAGTATGTAAAAACTCCAATGAGTTAAAAGCCAGCCTGTGGGCAGAAAAGTGTGAGAATATTAAAAAAATAAAATCCAGCATATGGTTTTCCATGGGCAGTTTTGGATTGCATTATCCATTTCAAAAGTCTTCTTTAGCAACCTACTACGATAGTGGATTTTAGAGAATTTCTTTACGCCTTTGGCCAGTTAAAAGTCACCATTAAGATTATGAGAACTGAAAAAGAACCATCATGCTGTATTGGACATTATAGATCTATTTCTGTGCCCATGGCAGCCAACAATTTAATACTTACAGACACCCCAGAAGAGGACACAAGCACAGGAGCACTTTCTTGGTTTCTCTTCTTTGTTATTAACTGATCCAATCCCTAGTAAGGTTGCACAGTGTTCTGGCTCTGAAGACAAAAAGGAAATTCAGAGTGAACGGGTGCAACTTTCTTGAACATGATAAAAATTTTCAGAACCAGAGGATGTTGCATGATCCAAAGCATGTGTCTTGTTTTCTTTTCCTAGTAGTCAACTTTCCTTAGAACTGAGAGAAGGAGAATGAACGAAAATGTCTGAAGAAAATCTGCCTTTCAATTTTATTTCTGCTTGGTGAGATAGACTTTAATATTTTCCATAGCTAAGATCCTCACAAAGTAGAAGCAGCTCTCGTATGCTGACTGCAATGTATAATTAGACCATAAGGTCATCTATAATGCATCTGCGGAATGTCATGTCACTAGATAAAGGCAACCTTTTTATATAAATGGCACTTATGCAAAACTGTGGTCCACAGGTTATTGACATTTTATAATGTCATCCTTAGGGCCCTTGCGATTTCTATGATGTATACTTTTCATTCTCAAATAAAGAATTGCTAGTTTTGAAGCCTAATGTAAACCTTGATTCCTTAGTTGAATTTGATTCATACATAGCTATAAAACACCAAAGCCAAATGGAATTATAAAAATGTCATTCTAAAAAAACCCAAAACAAAACATATTTAATATCCTGGATTGAGTTCTCTGAACTTCAAAGAAACAATAAATTATAATTTAGGTAAATCACCTAGTATGAATTAGTGCAAAACTAGTATTTCAAGAATCATCTTAACAAGCTCTGGCACATACTAATATATTCGTTTATATTTCTGTGAAGGCCTGAAACTACGTTTCTTTAAAAGGCATGATAATGGCAGCAATACAGGGATGAGCATAGGACTTTCCTTTTCTTGCTTTTGAGAAGTGGGTTTTTCAAAGTGTGCTCATCTTAACCTGAAGCTGAACACTTTTTTTCCTACCTTCCATGTGTTTGTCTCCTACTAAACAAGAGTGTCAAATCATAGTGCAGTGATTTGTTGCCAAGTTTCAGCAGGATGGAAGAAAGGGCACCGGATCGTCCAACAGAAGTGATTTCAAGAGTTGCATGCAGCCTTCAGGCTTCTTTCTTTAGTCTTACACAACCTCTCCAAATGCCTCCAGAGCACGTCACCCACACTTCTGATGGCCATTAGGTTGTATTCAGTCCTCTGGAATACTAATCACTCTTCAAAAGCCACCACTTATTAATTAGTTAATTCATCCTGTCTCTTTTTAAAGGCTTTTAATTAATGAACACATACAGTCAGGTCCAGAAATATTGGGACATCGACACAATTCTAACATCTTTGGCTCTATACACCACCACAATGGAGTTGGAATGAAACAAACACAATGTGTGTTAACTGCAGACTGTCAGCTTTAATTTGAGGGTATGTACATCCAACTCAGGTGAACGGTGTAGGACTTACAGCAGTTTGTATATGTGCCTCCCACTTGTTAAGGGACCAAAAGTAATGGGACAATTGGCTTCTCAGCTGTTCCATGGCCAGGTGTGTGATATTCCCTCATTACCCCAATTACAATGTGCAGATAAAAGGCCCAGAGTTCATTTCAAGTGTGCTATTTGCATTTGGAATCTGTTGCTGTCAACTCTCAAGATGAGATCCAAAGAGCTGTCACTATCAGTGAAGCAAGCCATCATTAGGCTGAAGAAACAAAACAAACCCATCAGAGAGATAGCAAGAACATTAGGCATGGCCAAAACAACTGTTTGAAACATTCTCAAAAAGAAGGAATGCACCAGTGAGCTCAGCAACACCAAAAGACCTGGGAGACCACAGAAAACAAGTGTGATGGATGACCGAAGAATTCTTTTCCTGGTGAAGAAAACACCCTTCACAACAGTTGGCCAGATCAAGAACACTCTCCAGGAGGTAGGTGTATGTGTGTCAAAGTCAACAATCAAGAGAAGACTTCACCAGAGTGAATACAGAGGGTTCACCACAAGATGTAAACCATTGGTGAGCTTCAAAAACAGGAAGGCCAGATTAGAGTTTGCCAAACAACATCTAACAAAGCCTTCACAGTTCTGGAACAAGATCCTATGGACAGATGAGACCAAGATCAACTTATACCAGAGTGATGGGAAGAGAAGAGTATGGAGAAGGAAAGGAATTGCTCATGATCCTAAGCATACCACCTCATCAGTGAAGCATGGTGGTGGTAGTGTCATGGCGTGGGCATGTATGGCTGCCAATGGAACTGGTTCTCTTGTATTTATTGATGATGTGACTGCTGACAAAAGTAGCAGGATGAATTCTGAAGTGTTTCGGGCAATATTATCTGCTCACATTCAGCCAAATGCTGCAGAACTCATTGGACGGCACTTCACAGTGCAGATGGACAATGACCCAAAGCATACTGCAAAAGCAATCAAAGAGTTTTTGAAGGGACAGAAGTGGAATGTTATGCAATGGCCAAGTCAATCACCTGACCTGAATCCCATTGAGCATGCATTTCACTTGCTGAAGACAAAACTGAAGGGAAAATGCCCCAAGAACAAGCAGGAACTGAAGACAGTTGCAGTAGAGGCCTGGCAGAGCATCACCAGGGATGAAACCCAGTGTCTGGTGATGTCTATGTGTTCCAGACTTCAGGCTGTGATTGACTGGAAAGGATTTGCAACCAAGTATTAAGAAGGGAAAGTTTGATTTATGATTATTATTCTGTCCCATTACTTTTGGTCCCTTAACAAGTGGGAGGCATATATGCAAACTGCTGTAAGTCCTACACCGTTCATCTGAGTTGGATGTACATACCCTCAAATTAAAGCTGACAGTCTGCAGTTAAAGCACATTGTGTTTGTTTCATTCCAACTCCATTGTGGTGGTGTATAGAGCCAAAGATGTTAGAATTGTGTCGATGTCCCAATATTTCTGGACCTGACTGTAAAATTGTTTTTATCTAACATTGGCAACCATAGGCCTTTAGTAGACTTTACAACATATGCACCAGGATGTCATTTACACAAATACAATATATCATTACCTAAACTCCTCAGCTTGCACAGGGACACCATAACAAGCATAACTTTCACAAGTTGCTAACACTCAACTTTATTCTGCATCTACTAAGAATAGAATAGAAGTTTTTATTGTCCAACTGTGATTGAGTACACAAGGAATTTGTCTTTGGGCCATCTCAGTGTACATAAAAGAAAAGATACATTCATCATGAATCATAAGATACAATACTTAATGATAGTCATAGGGAACAAATAAGCAATCAAATCATATTAGGAAACAGTCAATATAAATCGTAAGGATACAAGCAACAAAGTTACAATTCTAATCACAAATGTGTGAGCTTCTTTTCTAAAGCATATATTTCAGTTTGTATGTAGCTGTCAGGCAGATACGTTTTCTTAAAAGCAAAACTGCTTCAAGGAAAAGAATTTAAAAGAAATCATGTGAAATTCAAGTTTTGGTGAACTTTCAAAGTTGTGAATGTGTGTGTCACTGAGGTTTCTTGTTAGCAGCAGACTGAGAAAATATTCCAGTTTTTGGTCATGGTTTTTTCCATAGTTTTATGGTGAGTTATTCTGCATTGTGTTATTAATTTCTTAATTTGCATGTAGCCATCAATATTAACACCTTTGGATTGCATGCAAATACATGTTCTTGTGCTCTTTTCTGGCACTGGTGTTTGAAGTAGCCACTGACCTACTAAAATAGAAATACGATATTTTCTCTGCTACTGTTGCTTTTCCATGGTGGGAAATACTGACAGGGAGACAGCTTTCTTTGGAATTGCAACCATTTTGGTGTTGCCATGACAACCCATAGTAGTTGCTTCCTTACTGTTGTATGTGCTAACAATGCTCTGAGGATCCTTCCACCCAGCAGGAAAAGAATCCATAGAATTACTATATTAATGAAAACTGTGTTGTATTCAGGTGGGTTCTTCTCAGCAAGTGGAAGCAACTTCAGCAAGTGGAAGCAACTCCGAAACTAAGCAGGATTTAGATCAATCAGCATTTGGTAGAAAACCTCCCAGGATAGCTGGGCTGTAGGCTAGACTGTGACGAAAAAGAAGAAACAACTTGAAAGAAAGTAATGTCCATGATGTGGTCAAGCGAAATGCAAAAGTGAATTCAGTAATCAATGCAATTTGAACAACCTGACTTTATTCAAAAAGAATAAAGGCATGTTCCTTTTAAGATATCCCATCAACACGCATAATAAAATATCTTCCCCTTTTCCAATGCATATAAAAGAGGAAGGATTCAACTCTACATTCACAGATCTTCCACCATCCTGTCTGTTGACCCTGACCAAAACATTGTGTTAGAAGAACCTGCCAATACATTAAAATAATTTGACTTTTGCAGGCAATGCGGTGTCCTATGATTTTTTTTTAAAAAAAATAGATATTATCTATTATTTTATTCAATATCCATTTCATGCATCAACATTTCTCAGTGAAGCTTGTCCCAAACACTGCTTAATTTTTTCATTTGAGCCTTTTGTACTTGAGGTAATTTAGGATCAAATGCAATAATAAAAGATGATAAATTAAATTTTATTTTAATAGGAACGTCTTTACAGATTTTGAGGCCATTTTCAGTTTAAATTGATCGTTGTATTTTATTCAGAAGCCAAAAAGAAAAGTTCATCAAAGTCAAAGAATTTTCCCAATCGTCAATTAACGTTTAAAATCCTCCTTCTCTCAGCACAGCAGTTCTTTCCAGGCAAGAGGCTACCAGGGAAACGAAACTTTCTGTAACTTTCCCTTTCTCCGCCCCTCCCTTTCAAGTTTCAATCGCCATTTTGTTGCAAATTGCTAACTTGTTACTTCTGGAGGAGGCTATAAACTTTGGAGTTAAGTGTAAATACTTGCAGTCTGACTTCTCCTGGCTTGTTCTGCCTGCAGCAATTAAAGATGTTAAAAATCCCTCCTTTGTTGTCAGCAGAGATGGTCACAGCTTCTAGCTCCACTAAATAGCGGAGTCTTCCCAGGTCCGGAGCAGATTGGCAGACTTCTAGGGAGCCCTCGCCCTTCGCGCCCCAAGATTTCTCCTAGGGCACTTGGGGGGATCTACCTCCGCCTGCTGGCTCTTCTCTCTCCCCTTTGCCTGGGGAGAGGGTTTTCAAGCCCCAGACAGCTGTTTTTTGGCTGTTCTGGGGCTTTTACGGAACCGGGGATCGGGCGCCCACAGAGGAGCATCAGCGAAGTCCTGCTGAGCCAACCGGAAGTCGACATTATCAGTGCTTAATAGTTCATTTGAGATAAAACCACATGCCCAGAACATGATGTCTGGAACTCTGAACTGCTTCCAGCTTGGAGGATTTACGTCGAGAAACCTCTGAACACTCTCAGAATGGCATTTCCTGGGAGAGGTTAGGATTGGCTTAGAAAGAAATGGAATGTTCCAGAGATTTCTAGAATAATTTTTTTCTCAGTTGATACATTCTCCACATCATTGATTAAATTTATTTTAGAACTGAAATAGTTTTTCAAATCTATGTTAGAAATTATGGCATTTTTCACATATTCAGAAAGAAATACTACAACATTTTTTAACAATGCTACCTTCATCATTTACAAAAAGATGAAAATGGAATATAAATCAATCAAATAAACAAGTGAACAAGATGTATTTACTATTTCTGGCAATTCTAATGAAACTTTCCTGATTTTTTAAAAAAAATATTTTATGATTATTCACTGCCCAGAGTGGTGGAATGGATAGCCATACATATTGAATAAATACTGTAAATAACAAAGCAACTGTTTAACTTCATTTAATGGAAATAACTTATTTGGATTGGTGTTTGAGATAACTGAATGAAACTCTTACCAGATTAACTTTTTTTACATTTAAAAAGAGATACAAAGCTGTGGAATTTCTTTTGTAAGCTATCTCAGAATAATACTATTCTAAAGTAATAAATATGTTTTACTTCATATAAAACAGTTGTGGCAATTTCTAAACAATGGAACCCACAGCTACCATGACATATGGAATTGCTGAGCAGTGATTTGAGATTCACCAATGGACTAAGAAGTTGGATGACTAACTGCCAAAAAGACAGCCACTAAGTTTAAGTGCCAACAATGAGTGGAATTGTATGGCTCAGTGGTTGATGACTAGACTGCCCAGGGCTGCAGAATTTGACACTGTGGTTTCAGCCAAGTTCTTTTTCCTCAGAAGAAAATGTCCCCCTCCTAGCATTTTTTTTTTCACTCCAAGGATTGATCATTCTCTGACTTTTTTTTTCCTGTTTTGGCTAGGGCCCAAAGTACTTCAGATTTTTAACCCTCAGCTTCTTATTGAATCATAGAAATTCTCTCCTCTCAGTTTCAAAAGGGTAGTGGGTGGTGGAAAAGAGGTTGGAAGTCAAACTATTTGCAGATACATTTTGGGTTTGGCTCTTAGCCTCTATTATTGCTACTTCTACCAGAGTCTCATGTAGGTTGTGATATTAATATAATATCATTATTAAGAAAGCAAAAAATAAGGAAAACCAAGCTATAAATAATATTCCTGTGACTGCATTTGGTGTGCAGGTTTTGGAAAAAGTTCATTAGCCATTGGACGGTAGAGTAGGGTTGCAGTTGATAGTTACTTTTTCCTGAGTCCCAGGACCAAATCTCTTGTCTGAAACTGGCATATAGTATATTGGAAAAAAATCCCTGATAGATACCACTTTTAATTTAGCCCTAAGTAATATATCTTTTATTTGTCTGTGATTATTTGCAGGGGGAATAGGTGTTTTTTTTTTAATTGATACCAAGTCTGTTTTAACTGTTCTTACAGTTTTGTCTTTACTGTTTGGTGTGGAGAGCCAGTTTAATGTAGTCAGGTTAAGATGCTGACCTAAAAACCAGGAGATTGTGAGTTCTAGTCCACTTTAGGCATAAAAACTAGCTGAGTGACTTTGGGCCACTCTGTCTCACTTTAGAAAGCTGTGGTTTTGAGAAAAAATAGGAGGAGGAAAGAGTATTATGCATGTTTGCTGTCTTGAATTACTTACAAAGTAATAAGTGTGAGATAAAAATATAATAAATAAATAACTCATCTAATCCTAAACCAGGTGAAGTTTAATGTATAGAGTTACAGATAATTTACATCTTATTCAACCACAGAGCTTAGTGGATGACTTTGAACTAGTTTCAATAGCTTGGTCAAATTTATCTTGGGTTTTTTTGGATGTCCAGAGAAAATTTAAGAAATACATAAATCTATTGTCAGCAAAAATAAGCAGGAAAGGTGCCAGATTATGTGATGCCAGACCAGAGGGAAGGTCACGGTTTGTTCTAATTACTGCGGTATAACTATCATTAATTGTACAGGCTGAATGTATTGTTTTCACCATGCACTTTTTGGTATTATTTATGTTAAACCATAAGGTTCTTGTGTTTTCAGAAGAGAAACAAATCTTTGCATGACAAGACTATTTACTGTAGCATGAAACAGCTTCCCCTCACCCACATTTATAATTTAGTTGCAAGAAACAGCATTAGAGTTCAAGTTAGTAAGAATCTTATTTATAAAAGGCTCCTGGTCCACTATAACTCAGACAGATACTGCTTTAATGACCCCACTCATCAAATCAGTAGAACTGCAACAGGCTACGGTACAGAGCCAAGGCAAAGGGAGGGAGGGGGTGAGTGCCATTGTCAAAGTGAATACAGCTGCTTCTATAATAGGACTAATTGCATATTGCACCGCAGAGCTCAATTACAAGTGAAAACAGTTGTAAAACCGACAGACAGTGGAGCATAACTCACCAAGGAACTGGCTGCCAATTCTGCAGATTCACTTTGGCCAGGATTCAATAGCCCACACCTGCATTTTCTGAATGGTAAATATATAATGAGGCATAATTACTAAGAAAAATATGCAGCACTTCAAATGTGACAACACACTTCTTGTTTATTGGGGTAGTGAATAGTATGTAATAAGTTTGACCTATACTACTTCACAGACCCCTGGGGTCAATGGGGATGAAGCAGTAAACTGAAGTTTAATCCACAAGGCAGCAATATAACTGAGTGATACTAGAAATTAGGACATTAGTCTGGTGAAAACCTCTTGCTACTAAATCTCAGTAAAGTGAAAAGGGAAAGGGCATGCCAAATCACCATTTAAGAAAAAAAAAACAGATAGTAAATATTGACTTAAATATTCAAATTAGTTTTCTTGAACAAGATCATCTTAAAACATCCTAAAGCTTTGTTAATAAAAATAAAAAGATGTTCATAAAGAATGGAATCACTTTCTATTTCCCAACATCTATTTTCTCCTTTCAATAACATTTTTTTGCAGTTAACTTTCAATATTATTTATATATTATGCTTCTTCTAAATTTTATTTTTGCACAGTCGGAATCTAAATTTTTGAATTTCACCTCAGGTACAGTACATGATATAATATAAATGGTCAAGCTTCCTTCTTAATATGAACAGTTAAATGAAATATGATAGGTAATTTTATCACAATGGGACCAGATTGGGACCTCAAAAGTTCTCTTTGCTGCCATCTAGTGATTCTCTAGATTTTTGCGGCTTGCATTTGATAGCCCTAAAAATTACAGTATAATAGCTGCACTCACAGCAATACTGATTTACACTCAAATTGATGTATCAAATTTTGAGGCTTGTTCTTGATTTCTAGTAAGAAGGATTTGCTGCGTGTAATTATAGTAGCACAGCAGAGCTTTCCACATGTCTACTCTGTTCGTAATTATTTTTTGTTTTGATGTGTTAATATTCAGAAAAAGAAAGAAAATAAAAAATAAAACATTAGAAAGAACAGACATGAAAAAGAAAAGAGGGATTCAACACAAAATCCATTATATTTCATATGGAGAAAGTCACTAAACCCCATTAAATCTTAATCACATGGAGTAAGATTGATGGGTCTTTCCATTATATCAATGACTTAGTTCATTGGTAGGAAGTGCATATCAATCATCAATCCCTGTACAATCTTTTTGTTGTACCACATGGTTACAAAACCAATAATTCTCCATAATAATGATGAATTCTAAATATTTTTATATAATTCAAAAATACATCTATGTCTTAAAACTGAATTTATTTTTATAAGATAATTTTAAGAAATGCAGCATATTAAATTAAAGTGGGCAATAGAGAATACCCCATATTAAGCTGGGTCTACTAACCAATTTTAGACTTCTAGCACAATAACATTGATAGCCAATCCTTTTAAAGTATCATTTTCAATAAACATGAAAGAGATTTTGTTGAATTAATCCCATTTAACAGCTCTTCTTTAATCAATGATTAAATCCTTCTTAATGAGAAGACCAGCTCTTCTGATCTTCTTGTCTTTTTAGAAAAGTCCAGCTTTTCTAGTATTTTGATCTATTTACTTATTGGAATATTAGATGGTTTCATTTGTGTAGTCAATATTTCATATTTTTCTATATTCTTCTTGTAGCCAGTCATTTTTTTATATCTAATGTACATTTGAATTAATTTAAGATGTGCCAGTAAAACTTGTTTCATAATATCATTTAGTTTATCTATAATGACAGAGATCTTTAAAAGTAACTTGCTAGTGCTTTGTTCTCTCAATACAATCATTGAAATATTTTGCTCCATTCTGCATTATAAAGTCCAGCTTAAATATTTTTCTAATTCTGCAGTTTTAGATGTTGCTAATTCAGCTTCATAAAAATCTAGATTCAAAAGATATTTAATTAAATATACCATTCTCCAAGGTTTTTCAAACTGTAGAGGGGTGGTCAAAAGTATTTTTTCACAAGAACAGCTCAATATTTGCTTCTGCTTTCCCTGTGTGAGCCTGCAGTAGGGAACGGACAGGACAGGACAGAGTAAAAGTTCAGTAGGAGTTTTGAGCAGTGGTGAAATCCAATTTTTTTTACTACTGGTTCTGTGGGCGTGGTGTGACTTGGTGGGCGTGGCAGGGGAAGGATACTGCAAAATCTCCATCCCCATCCCACTCCAGGGAAAGGATAATGCAAAATCCCCTTCCCTTCCCATTCCTGGGGGAAGGAAACTGCAAAAATTCTATTCCCACCCCACTCTGGTGCCAGACAGAGGTGATATTTGCCGGTTCTCTGAATTACTCAAAATTTCTGCTACTGGTTCTCCAAACTGCTCAAAATTTCTGCTACCGGTTCTCCAGAACCTGTCAGAACCTGCTGGATTTCACCCCTGGTTTTGAGAGACGGCTACATCTGTCAAAACCATCCACCAAGTAGAGCAGTGGTACGACTGGCAGATGATTTTGTGCTGGTTGGTGACTTCTAGGATAGTGTATATTAGGATAGGCATACTTTTTATTGTATAAATGTTCATGTTAGTGAAGACCAGTATTTTTATTAGTTACTTTACATTTCTAGCTTTTTAAAATGGAAAACTTTTCTGGGTGGTTAAAAAAATTAAATGGCTAATTTATTGGAAATACTGATGTAAGACTAAGTCAAAATAATACCATGAATGCTACATATCTTTCAGGAAGTAGTATATTTCTTGTCCAACATTAACTCCAATAAAATCATGTTTTATTTATGAATGGGAGAACAAATTAATTTATCTTTTTAGGGATCACTATATCATAATGTTTAAGAACCTTTTGGCTACCAAATAGGTGTAAACAGCATTGAATTCAGTAGAAATCAGACTAGACCTCTTACAAGATTATGCCAAAAATCCTTCAGCCAGCTAAGGTGCTAAGTAGTTGCTGTGTTTAACTGAAGATTCTAGAAATGCAACACTCGACGTTTGTCTTAACAGTTTTTCTTTCAATTGACACATGTTAAACATTAATAACTTTCCTGTATGTGTTAACTGTTAGAATTGCCACAATGTTATATATGCATGTTTTAAAATATCACTTGTCTCTGGAAAAAAAAGTTAAGTGTTTAAGTATAAAATATTAAGAAAGTAAGTAGTTCTGCCAAGGCTTGGAATACATTCAGAAAGTCATGTTATCAACTTTGGGTTGGCAGAGAAAAGGAAATATTTAAAATCCCATGCCAGCTAGTGCTAACAAACAACCCTTTTATTCTTGACTCACATCAATTCCTCTTTGCTGAATAATTTTGTTCATTGAGCAATATTTCAGTTAAGCTGTTGAGTTTAACCACTGTAGCTGAAAAGACTGAGGGTTACTCTTTCTGAAAGTTTTGCAGGAGCCAAATATTTAAGTGCCTGATTTTTCTAGGCAAAGATTACCTTCACTTAATCTCCCTTGTAATCCCAAAGCACAAGTGACATTACCACTTATTTAAGATAACTAATGAATTTCCTAAGGAAATGAATAGGGTGAGCATTAAAGTAGCTATGATTATGGGTGTAACTCTGCAGAAATTTCTTACATAAGGAAAAAGTATGCGAAGAGGAACTTCTCTCTGGTCTGTGGCATTCTTGCGTGGTTCTTTTGGTGTTGCCTTTTCTGCTTCATTCTTGAAGTCTTGATAATGATAATGATAATAAAACACCTCTGCCATTTTATCTGGGAAATTTAAAAAAAGCTTTTTAAGTATTCAGAGGTCAAGAAACCAAATGTTAATGTAAGCCAGTTTCTATATTTTAGTACCTTTTTATTCATTTAATTATCCTGAAATCTGGGCTCTATGGGCATGAAAATTTAAAACTAGAAAATAATTCATGGGATTATATTTTTAAGTGATTAATTTCATTGCCTTGAATTAAATAAAGCCATTACTCTCCATTTTGAAGATCCTGTTTTTGGTACATGACTAACCAGTTTTTAAGATATTTTATCAGGATTCTTTGGGTATGAAGAATGGGGAAAAAGTAGAATTAGCTGGTCTCCCTGGTCAGGCTCATAAATACAATGATCCCTGTGAGAGATAACATCTCTTATATTTTACAAAGCTGAGACTTACTAAAGGTAAGTGCTTTTTCAAAAGGCAATTGGACTTTGTTTTTCTTTGAAGACATTTCGTTTTTCACCGAAGAAGCTTTTCAGTTCTTCAGTTCTTCAGTTTATCTTTGGGATAGACCTGGATGACTGAGAATCTCTATACACACTGAGACTTACTACTTCAAAAAGCATCCGTAGCAGCTGGTGAGTATCAAAATCAGGATGGTTGCTGTACACATGTGAACAAAGCTCTACTCCTTTTTATTTAGACCAACACATATTAAAAAGGGCAAGGGTTTGACCATGCCTCTTGTTTTTGTTGACATACTGCAAGATGGTAATAAAATTTAGTTTTTATACTTATCTTTTTAAAAAAATCCTTCTTGCAGCAGTTTACAAATTTTTAAAATTTAAAATAGAATCTAATTAAAAAAGAAAAAAATTGCCATTGCAAGATCTTTGTCCAAGACTGAAGATTGCCCTGACATAAGATTTATCAGTTTCTTTTTATATGTACAGTAGACAGTAGCCTAAGAAGGGTAGGCTGCTGGTGGTTTGCAGGGGTTCAGTAGAACCTCTAGCTAAGATTCTGTGCAGTTTGGAGAACCTCCAAATCCCATTTCTTGCTGGCCCCACCCACCCCGCCTCCCCCAGGAGTCCCCACGTGGCCCAATTTGGATGCGAGGTAAATGCAGGGCATGCAAGGAGACTCTGGGAGGTGAAAACTGGGCCTACCGGAAGTTCTGTAAATTCTGGCCATTTTCGCCCTCCCAGAGGTTCAAGGAAATCCCCCTGAGCCCAGGGAGGCAAAAATGCCCCCCTGGTGCAGGAGACCGACTAGGCCATGCCCACCATGGCCATGCCTACCCAGCAACCAGGCAGAGAACCCCTTGCTAAAATTTTTGAAGCCCAGCCCTGAGCTTAAGGCATTACTTAGGCTTTCCTAGATTAACCCACTTCACAAAATTGTAGCACAGATTGAAGATTAGTGAAAATCTCATAATCTCCATTGAGTTCCTCAGGAAAGATAGGATATAAATCTGAAAACTGTGTCCTCAGAATCTTTACAAGATGCAGAGGTCATATACTTGAGTAAAAAGTTGTAAAAGGCCAAAATTATTTTCAGTAATTGATCCATCAGTAAGAAATACTGGCAAATGCAGGTTTCAAATGAATTTTCCCACTTTCTCCATTCAGAATCGAGAACAATTTCCCACACTAAAAATTTTCTTCTCACTATCAACATGCCTTGAATTCAGCAAGAAATTCTGTACTTCATCCATTTTGCCATTTCTTTTGGACTGTAAAGCATGCTCAAAAATTAAGAAACTGAAAACAGATGTGTCTCATCATGCAAAGTAAGAAAGTGTCACTTACACTGCTGAAATTACTGACGCCTTGAATTTTCTTAAAAATAAAATAACACCTAGGAATGCTATGTACACTGCCCACTGTCTGGAAATTCTTAGTCCACAGAATAAAAGTATATTCCTTGCTTGGAAATACTGATGCAGTAAAAACTACTGATTCCAGTAGGCAAGATTATATTGTTCAATGTCTCCATTTGGTGGCTTAGCAGAAATGGTACAAGTGTGGTGTAAAACTGTGTGATGTTATAGAAAAGAAGTTAACAAAAAATAAATTGGAATTTTCTTCATTAATAGTTGGACATTGGGAAAGTTGCTAGACATTAAATCTGCTGTATCCATTTTGTTTTATTAGAATCCTAATTGTACTAATTTTCAACTGAAAACTAGTACAAACTTTAAAATGTACACTGCAGAATTATTACCAGGATTAGTAACACAAAGACAATTCTTCAACATTCTGGGAAGCTATCTATAGCAAACTAAAAATTAATTGTTCTTTGAATGGCTTATTCCATTTGTGCCATACTTCCTTCATGCACAGCTGGATAATCTGTGGCCCAGAACATAATCCCAAAGATAATTTCTTGTAGCTTGTTTGCAAACTTTGCAAGCCAAAGCATAGTTTTCCCATTATGATGAAGTATGAGTGTAAAACAGATATATCACAAACAGCCCACCTATCTGTGTGGTATAACCCTGCCCATTTTGCCACCTTCCAATGCTAATTGAAGCTTGAAGGTATGTTAAGTATAGCTATTGGTAGTCGAATGGTTTTACACCCCGGCTTCAACAAGTCAAATTCAATTTGGGAGGCCATTGGCAGCCCTGCTGTGTTCTGCTTTAAACTGACAGATTATTGCAAGGCATAAAAACATTTGGGAAATGGCTTATCCCAGAAGGCTTCTGTTGCAATGAAGTGCAATTGTACCTTTGCTTACTGGAAATAAAGTCTCCCTGAACAAGGTACAAGCATCTTACACTGGGAAGCTCTAGTAGAAAAAACACAATTTCATTCCTCTGCATACAGTCCAAGGAATTTTGCCTTATATGTAAGGGTTAACAAAAAACAATAGAAAACCCCTAGTTTAATTCTGAAATTACACTTTCTATATATCTGAAACTATATCATGGTCCTGTTGGAAATATTTTATCATTCAACAAAATACCCACCCATGGATCAATTGATTGATTGATTATTTTGTTTAAATAAGAGAACTCCATCATAACTTAGTTAACTATTATTAACTATAGAACCACGGCCATCCAGGTAGCTGTGAAATTGAAGAGTGTGTATCATATAAACACACAAGTTGCTGGTAGTTCGTAGCCAGTCTTGGCCTATTTCAAAAAATTAATCTAGGATGAACCTAGTTAATTCTTGGCTAGGAAAGAAATGAAATGAAATGAAATCCCACTGTGAAATTTAAGGGCTGCCGACCAAAGATAAATTTTATAGATAACAGAAAGCATTAAAGAACATACCAAAATAAACTTGATAGGAAAAGGTCCCAATGGTAAAAATGGATACTGTATTTAGAAGAGAAATCTAAAGTCTCTTCTCTCTGAGTGTTTTATTCAGCCCAAATAAATAAAGCAACAAAATGGGTCAGTAGGGAAGAAGCTCTTCTAAGTTGTAGCTTCTAATAGACTTATTCCTGTGACCCCAGAGAGTTCTGATGTGATTGTTAATAGCATCCCACAAAAGAAGTAGAAATACTATTTTAATTGCACAATGGTAGATTGTGGAATACAATTCACAGCTTGTGAGATTGCTTTGACATCATGCATTTCTTTGCTTTGATTGCTTTGACTTCATGATGCCCCAAACATCATGCATTTCTAGTGTACTGAAAGTTTACACTAATGTACATCAGTGTAGACATTGTCATGAAACATTTCTACGTACCGGTATATTCCTATCCCAACTATTCTACATGTTATATTAGGACCCAATAAGGAAAGACTAAAAATATGCCCTAACACATATCAGAAGTCACGTTCCATAGCCAGCAAAGACCAAAAACTTTGTACTTAGTCATAATTTGGTTAACTAAACAGTGGATATTGAAAGTCTGCACTCTTCTGTTAAAATGCCTGATGTAAAAAAATCAGCCCAAGATTTTCAGATTTCCAACACTTCAGAATTTTTCCATCATTAATGTAATATATAATCTGTAAAACACTGAAAAACAAACTAAAATTGCTTAGTGGATAAAAAATAAAAGTAAAAAATAGAATAATGTGTCTGCATAAGCATTCACATCCTCTTATAAGTAAAGATATGATGGTGTTCAGAATTAACCAATCACATCCAAACAGATGTTAAATGGTAGTCACTACACATTCTACACACTATACACTAGCCATCAATTAAAGTGACTCTAATCAAGTCCATATAAAGTTCAACTGTTGTAGGAAGATTTTGCTGACATTTACTCAGTTTCCCCTTATAACAAAATTTATGGTCTGCAAAGAGTTTACAAAGCATCACTATCAGAAGGTATCAGTCAGGAGAAGGGTACAATTTTTTCCCCAAGGCATTGGCTATACATGGAGTACAGTGAAGACAGTGATCAGCAAATAGAAAAAATACGGCACAACAGTGGCATTACCAAGAACTGGCTTCCTCTCCAACATTGATGAAAAACAAGAAAACTAGTCCCAGAGACTGTCAAGCGGCCTAACAAAAACATTAAAGGAGCTGCAGGAATTTCTGGCAAGTTCTGTACTATATGTGACAGCAATCTCCCTATTCTTCATATTACTTGCTGTGGAGTAGGGTAGCATGATGAATGCCTTTTCTTACAAAGAAAAAACATCCAAACTCAGCTACATTTTGCAAAAATCTATATCAAGTCTGACAAAAGCCTGTGGAAAAATGTGTTACAGTCTGATGAGACCAAAGTTGAAGTTCTTGACCATCATTCCAAAAAGTATGTTAAGCGTAAAAATAACACTGCCCATAACCAAAAGTGCAATATGCCCACAATGAAGCCAGCATTACGCTTTAGGGCTGCTTTCTTAGCTGGAACTGGGGCTTTAGTCAAGTGGAGGGAATTATGAAGAGTTCTTAATATTAATCAGTTTAGGCACAAAATATTCAGACCTCTGCTAAAATGCTGAAGATGAAGAGGAATTTAACATGACAGCGACCCAAAGTATACCCCTAAATCAGGGCTGTCAAACTCCTGGCCTGTGGGCTGGATCCATCACACGCTGGCCATGCCTATACCCGGTTTAGCAAAGGGGGGGAAAGTCCTGATATATCACGTGATGCCGCTGTGACGACATGAGTTTGATATGCCTGTTCTAAATCAACAAAAGAATAGCTTCACCAGAAGGAGATCAAAGTTTTGGAATGGCCCAGCCAGAACCTGGATCTGAATCCAATTGAACATCTATGAGCTGACTTTAAGATGTATGTGCCCAGGAAATGCCCTCACAATCTGATAGGATTGGAGAGTTTTGCAAGGAAGTGAAGGTAAAAATTCCCAAGGCAAGATAACTGCTAGTCTGATAGACTCCTAGTCCTAACCCAAAATGACTGAATATGTCATAAAATCAAAATGTGATTTAGCAAACTATTAGTTCAAGGGTGTGCACACTTATGCAACCAGATTATTGTACTTTTTTTTCCTTGTAAAAGATTTCAGTTCATTTTTTTCAGTTGAATTGTACAGCCTGTATGTTATATTAAAAGTGAAAAAAAATCTGAAGTGGTCTGATATTTTTTGTAATATCTCAAAACCTAGCACTTTAATAGGGTTGTGTACTGTTCCTATATACACTATAATTTGTTGACTACATTACAATAGAACCATAATTCATGGCCTGGAAACTACAATGGTTCAGTTCACTCCACACGTAGAAATGGGCAATAGGTTGCCCTTTGTAAACCAACCAATTGGCACTGGTAGATATTGTAGGTCACCAATATCCAAAAGGCTACAGTTAGACCACCTTGACATGACTAAACTAAAACCAATAAATTATGGCTCATATAATGTGAGTTGTGTCTCTTTAATGAGAAGAAATTGCTCAAAATGAGGAGGCAGTTTTGGAAAATTGCTAGGATCAGTTCTATCATGACACAGAATAAGATAGTCACTCCTAGCTGAAAATGCTATGAAACAGATCTCTTATTCTTTCTGCTGAGTTTATTAGCCTTCTCTTTCCCTAGCTGTATTAACCATGAGTATTATTCTGCTGCTATTAATTGAAGTGCCAATAATAAAAGTTAAGAGTCCACTGCCAATGCAGTCAACTTCGTCAAGGTAATAGAGAATGGTTGCCATATGACCCTTCCATCAGGCAATCATACATATTGAACTGCCATCCAGGCCCCCATTGGCCACTGTGAGAGAGTCAAGTGTCCTGGAATGGTGACCCCAAAACCCCAAAAATATTAACAAAAGTTTCATTCAATGAAAATGTTCCTTGAGATTGAAGTTCAAAATAATTTATTATTCAGAGAGGAAATAGTTTGTCCAATTTTTATACATGTCTCTGTCTCTATGAAAAGACTCTTGGAGAAATATGTTTATCCAATTCAATTTTGCAGTATCAATGTTATCTATAATGAGGCAAATAAATCCCAGAAACTTGGGTTAAGTCCAGAAGTGAGAGAAAATAAAATTTAGGAATGTATTATTGTTTGGCTGTATCTTTAACAAATGTTTCTCTAAAGCAAAATGTAATTAACATATAACATAATATGGTTTGCCTCATTCAGTTCTTCAGCAGACCAGCCTTGTTAAGTAGATGCAGTTTCTTTTTTTTTTACATGTGCTAAAACACACCAAAAACATTAAATTGGAGCAGGTGCAAGGGTATTAATAGGATGAAAAATTTGCCTTCTTCAGAATTTGACAATGGTAAATGTGTTTCATTTGAAACAAGAGACATTGAATTTTCTTTTTCTTTTTACAAAACACAAAAACATCTGAGGCAGAATGAACCCCACAACACAGTGCTGTATCAGTGTTAATAGTTTATTTTACATGGTAGGACAAACAAGTGACATTTTCCTATTCTTGCTGCGAATCAGCTTAGAAGTCAAGATATCGCCTACAGAAGTGGTGGGTTCTACTTACCTTTACTACCAATTCGCAACAGGAGTGCGCATGCATGCATGCGCAGATCGTCAATTATGATGTCCGGGTTGGGGGGCAGAGCCTCCCGCCGCTTTTACTACCAGTTGTAAAGAATCGGACAGAACCGGAAGCAACCCACCATTGGCCTACAGCCTGCAAACCACCCCTAAACCAGGTTTTTAAATTGTGGGTTGTTATCTGTAAAAGTAGCATTCTGGAATATAGATTATATTCAGCTTTCTCTTTTCTAGATATATCTGGATTTCATCATCCCCAGGTAACACAGCCATTCATACATTTAGAAACAAGTTTGTAAAACCAGCTAAGCCATCCCAAAGTCTCATGGTAAATAATATTTTGCTCAAACAATACACTTTGCTTTTCTATTGAATTTACAATAATACAAATTTCTTGCACTCAAATATTGTGAATGCAATATAATGATATACCCTGACTTGGTAATCAGTAATTTCAGATGTGGTCTGTTGTGGATATGACCATGTGGAATTTGAGTTGAAGAAACCTAGGACAATGATGGACAGCATCATGTCCTTCATTCACTTCCTGAATAAAGTAGTTAAGAATTTGGCAGTAAGGCCTATTACATGTAAGGCCCAATTTTTAGAACAGAATAGAGTAGAGTAGAGTAGAGTAGAATAGAATAGAATAGAATAGAATAGAATAGAATAGAATAGAATAGAATAGAATAGAATAGAATAGAATAGAATAGAATTCTTTATTGGCAAAGTGTTATTGGACACACAAGGAATTTGTCTTTGGTGTATATACTCTCAATGTACATAAGGAGAATAAAATACATTCATCAAGAATAAAAAGATACAACACTTTGTGATAGTAAAGGTTACTAATAAGCTATCAAATTGTTCAAGGAAACAAATAAAACAATATAAATTGAAAGATACAAGCAACACAGTTATAATAATAAGTGGGAAGAGATAGATACTAGTAAGGAAGAAAAGAATAATAGTAATACAGTCTTTAGTAAATTATTTGACCGTGTTGTGGGAATTAGTTGTTAAGCAGAGAGATGACATTCGGGAAAAAAACTGTCCTTGTGTCTAGTAGTTCTGGAGGGAGTGTTTTGGTCAGGATTTTATTATCAATTGTTCTATATGTTTTGATATTGATATTTGATATTTGTATATTGTTCTGGGGCTCCTTTGAGATAAAGAATAACGTAAAAACCAACAAAAAGTATAATATACCAAGACTAATGTTGGCTATTCATATTGTATGGAAATAAGAAGTCCTGGAATCTATCCTTCTCAAGTTTTCTTCCCTTGAGAATTGGTCATGAATAGCTTTTTTGCATACTTTCTCTGACTTTTAGAACATTTAGTAAAAATGTAGGATGGGAAGCTGGAAGCTTCTGTTGACTTAAACTTATCATCGTAGATGTTTATATTTAACAGATAATAGTGAGTGCATATATGATACAATGTTCAGAGTAGGACAGACTACCTCACATCCAAGAGCAATATAATTATTTAATATGTAATTTATCATTTAAAGTATGTTCACACTCACTTGATTTAAGAAATGTCTAAAGGATGATTCATGGCAACTGGATCAAACTTTGTTAATCTGTTTTAATCATCCAAGCAACTTCATTAGTCAGAGCAAAATTAGTTAGACAGAGAGTTAGTTAGTTAGGCATTATATTATTAGACATTGAGTCTTCATTGATATATTGATCAAAAAGGGTTTAAGAAAATTGTCTCTGGACTGAGATATATAGGCAGTCCAGACTATAGGTACTGCAACATCTCAGTTCAATCTTTCTTTCTGGCTATTTGGGATCCAAGGGCAAAAGTTTTATAGTCCACATTTTTTATTAAACAGTATATGACTGATTTTTTTAAAAAAAAACGAAGAAAATTAGGAAGCTTGAGAAAATAAAATTGTAGAAAAACAACCTCCTGTTCTGTCAGACTTCAACCTACCAAATATCTAATTATAAGGCAAGTGTTACAACTCTGTTACAACTCACGGTAAAAAGGCAACATTAAAAAGTATTAAAGAGCATGAGTATTGAGTAAGGGATAAGTATAAACATTGAGTAAGGGATGTTCCTTTGTGTGTAAGGTAACTTTTGAACGGCTGATGTGCACTATTTCAAATAAAGACGAGCGTTCGAAACAACATTAAATAGAAAAGTGCATTTGGCAAGGGAACAAAAGGCAAACTCTGACGTTGCTTTGATAGTAAGTGGGAAATTAATACAATGTGACATTACCTATTTCTGTCCTCCAGAAATTGTTGACTTTGTTTAATGGAAGGATCCATTTTAGATAATGCAGTACCATAGAGACAATAATATGATCAGGCTAACCAAAATTGTAGAGTATAACATGCCAGTTTAGAAAGAAAATACTGGATATCCACATATTCAATTAGCATCCAACTATGAAGGATCTAATTCTCGGCTTTTCATAAAAAGATAGCTATAGCACTATACTATAGAAAGTGTTGAATAGCTTTTATAGGTATTCTATACCTATATAAACAACTACAGGTATCCTCAACTTACAACAATTTGCTTAGCGACTGTTACAAGTTACAACAGCTTTGAAAAAAGTGACATAACCATTTTTCACAGGACTATTGCAGAATCTCCATGGTCACATGATCAAAATTCAACTGACTTGGGAACTGACTCGTATTTATGACTGTTGAAGTATCCCATGGTCATGTGATAACTTTTTGTGACCTGACCTTCTGACAAAGTCAATAGGGAAGCCAGATTCACTTAACAACCGTGTTACTAACATAACAACTGCAGTGATTCACTTAAAAACTGTGGCAAGAAAGGTCGTAAAATGGGGCAAAACTCACTTAACAAATATCTCACTTAGCAGCAGAAATTTTGGGCTCAGTTGTGGTTGTAAGTTGAAGACTGCATTGGAAGATATTTACATTATACAGGGACAGTATTAAGTTCTAGAAAAGTTGTTTTATGAAGATCATAGGGTGTCACCTATGACTGAAAAGTTATGAGCAAATTGTTATCTTTTTCATCTACTATATGAACAGAGAAACAGGAGACTAGAGGAGGAATAGACAGATGCATATTTTATTATTTGGTCTTTTTGGTACATTTCTTTGTATTTTCTAGGTATGGACTTACAACTTTACTGAATGGTTTCCTGAAGCAGATATCTCTGTCTATCAAAGGTCTGTAATATAATTGTTTATGCTCAATAACTTGAGAGGTTCTATTTCCCAGATTTTGTATTTGTAAATTAATGACAAAATCTTATTTTCAAATAGGAGTTTTTATAAAAGTAGACCAAATATCAAATTGGTTTCTCTATAAGCGTTTTCATATTTCCATTTTCTTGAAAATATGGACCAATTGCTTCCTACATTGCCCCTGGGTTTCAAATTCATAACCAAACATCTTTTGATTCAATTTTATCCAATGGAACTGCAGTTCCAATGGTCAATGGGATCTTGTCCTAAAAAAATGACAATTTTTGTGTTTGAATTTGGATTGTGTTCCAGTTATGGAAAGATATGGCTATGACTCATCAGCCTTCTAAACAGAAAGATGACATTCTCATTACTCTCATTTGCCTCTCAGACCATATCTCCTTCTCATGCATGTTGAAGAAGATTATTGTATTGTTTATGTGAATATTTGCATTAAAAAACTCTGTGACACTGATAAAATGGTTTATCTGCCTCTGGGGAAGAACCTGGCTTTTGGTCTATCTGACAAGGGCATATGTGGTATAAAATGTAAGATATTTAAAAGCAAGTATTTATGTTATATCTAATTGATATGTAATTGACTTTTTCTGCTGATGAAAGTCTGCTTGATTCTGTGGAGGCTTCCATTAATGCAGTAATTGGCAATCTAAAATCTTTCATATGCTGTTCAGTGAGCCTTAATCAGCAGAGAATTCACTTAAGCCACACATAAAAAAATCTATTGAGATAAATTGTATAAGATTGGATGTCTACATATTAGAAGTATCCCCTACTCAGTATAATGAAATTTATTCCCCAATAAGAATATATAGAATTATAGTGCTAAAATTCAATCCATGGCTCAATCATACATGAATTTTAGTACATAAATGTCTATACATAAACTTCACCTGGACGTACTTTCAGAAAAGACTGTGTAAGATTGCAACCTCACTATTTATCTTAATGCAAAATCTTAATCCAACTCTTTGCAAACTGTAATACTGTTATAGTATATGCCTTGTGTGTCACAGTTCCCCTGAAAAGACATAGAAAGGGACTCTGGAGGACTAAGGTTTAAGACAGTAACAAAGATGAAAATTATCGATATTACCATAATCTTGCTTTCCTTATTAGCGAAATAGAGATATTTAATGGCAGTCTAATTTTAAGGCCAGTGTACAAGATCCTAGGTAAAGATAGCAAAAGCAGATCAAATAAGACCAAATCTGCTTAAGAGGTTTTTTTAAATAAAATTCTAACTGTATTTATTTATTTAATTAATTTATTATTTGTCCTGATATGTCAGTTCTTTTGTGTTTTTAAAAGGTAGGATTTCTAACAGGATTGAAAAAAGTCAGGAAGGGGTGGGGAGAATAAAAGCAGGTTACCCTACACTTACTTTAAATTGCTTGTATAAGATTTTATTGGCGATATGTGTTTGCACCTTGTGCTTTGATATGGCCTATAGGCTAATCAAAGCTATCAGTATTTTAAACTGTATTTTATTCCAATTTCATTTTAAATCATATATTATTCCAATTTCATTTAAAATTGTATTATTTATACATGTAATATATGTAATAATTTGTGTCTGGAACTCTGCACTTTGATATGGCCCAAGAGCTAATTAATAAAATAAACTCTATAACTCTATAATAAAAGCAGGTAAAATGTGCTACCTGTATCTTACAATGAAGTCTTCTCCCCTTCCCTCAAGTTTATTTTCTCCTTTTTGCCTTTCTTTGGACAGTGAGCCATTGAACAGTGGGACAATTCCAAAATAAATCTGGAGTGCATATGCATTTAGTTTTTCTGTTCTGAATGAAAAGTATCGGTGCCTTTCACCTAATCCAGCCCTTTTTGCTTGGGGCCCCTGGCCTGCTCCCCCCTCCCCTTTAAAAAGGTCCTGATTTAAGGACTACCTGATGCCCATGATCAGGCTCTGCCGAGAATCCCACAGTGGATTTAACTCGGCAGTGATTCAAAAATGCAGCTGGAAATATATACGAACGATGCATTTGCCAAGAATGTATCAGATTGTTATTGCAGAAAAGTCATGCGTGTGTATTTTCCTTTCAACAATTCATTTTTTACTCAATGGATGTGTATATATAAAAGAAAAGAAGGAAAACGACTATCCAGTCCCCAAAGAACATAAGCCTTTCTCTAAACGGAAACTTTTCATACTTTTCCATGCATCCATTCGAGTGGCATATGAGAAAAAAATAGCTTGTGGTTCTGACTGGAGCCAAAGGGATCAGAGACAGCACATGGCTGAGAGCTCTTCTCTAAGGGCGCCTTTGTCCTCCATCTCCCGAGGGTGCATGTTCCATGTGAGGCAATGACAGTTTTTGTTATCAGACAGACATATCGGTTTCAGTGACAATCACTGCCTTTTCAAAAAAAAAAAAAATCCAACACCATTATTTCTCATGATGGTCTCTTTTCTTAGAAAATGCAGGTTATGAAGCAATGAAGGGAAGGGGAGGGGAATGAAGGTATAGGCAGGGTAGCAGAAAGCTAAAAAAAGAAATAATACTTAAATTCTCCAGATCAAGGAGTTAAACGGTGACAATCTGTCAATCAACGTGGGGAAGAGCTTAAATCAAGAATGTATAAACTTAAGAGGTACGTTCGATAGAGAGATAAAAGCGAGCCCCTTTGCACTGTGCTGACTTGAGGAATATCTCAGAACAATATTGTTTTTTAAGGGGCCATATGTCATGAGCGAAAGGAGGAAAAGGACAACTAATAAGTTCCTTCCTTCCTAAGTCAATGAAACATGTGACTTTAATGGAGCCAATGGCTTATGAGAATCTGATACAGCCATTTCAAAGATATGCTTTTTAGCAAAGACCACTGGGGTAAACTATGTCATTCCTCATTTCTACAGTTCCACTGATTTAATGCAGGCCTGAATGTTGAAATTCACACCACTTCTTTGTATGCCGGAGTTGCACAGATAACAAGCTCCATCCATACTTCCTCTTCTCCTCCCCCCCCACCCCCCCATCCGCTGACCTGCTTTTCCTCAGTTTTAAAATCATTTGCCAGGTCAAAATAAACTTTTCAAAACCTCAATGTGAAAAATGTACCTAGCAATTCAATCCTTATAAATTGGAATTTGGAAGAGAAAGTGCAGCAGAGCCTAATTATATTATATCATAAGCAGCTTAATGTGTGGTTTTGCTTTGGTTTCTGGCTACCCTTGTTTTCATCTGCATATTTCAATAGCTGGAAGTGAGTTATTAGATATGCAAATTAATTAGTCCTAAGTAGAAGGATGGACTAAGCAGGTTGTTGGACTATTTTTTTTCCCTTTTTCAAAACAGAATGCCAGACAAGATTTCTATTTTTCTAAAATCCAGCCTAGGTTGCTTGAGCTTCATGTTTCATTCTTTTAACCCTTCTCACTGTATTCAAAAACAATAAGTCACATTTTGGGGGTTAAACCTGAAAAAGAAAAGGGAAGGAACAAAGTTGATTTAACTGCTGCAAATCCTCATCTGTCAGATGTTATTTGCTAATTCAAAACCTAGGAGTTATGAAATCTGGGTGAGTTGTGAATAATTCCATCTAAATTTGGGATTTCAAGCACTATGATATTATCTGCTTTCATGAACATGGTATGGGCAAAGAAGAGAGCTGATAATGTTCCAGATAAGCCATGTGACAATGTCCTGTTCCCCAATTTCAAGTGGGATATTTGAAAAGAATAGAGGGAATACAAGCTGAGGTGTGGAGACAAGGAGATTACTAGATCCAATAGCAGTTTTCTATATTGAATCATGGATCCATTGAAATCATATAAACAAGATAAGGGAGAGTTGATTTTACCTAATATCCAGAAGAGAAGCACACGTTTAATTCTTTTTTATTTAAATATATTTAACCTGTATTAATTCATTTTCTAGGTCTGCACATTTCCATTTTTTTTACAATAGCCAACTGGAAATCCAGCCATTTTAGTTTGTAAGCCATTAGTTAGGTGGGAATCAGACCCTTAAGACTTGTCTCATAACCATAGTTAAAGATTATGGAATGTGAGGCTAGCTATTCAGCCTTCAACACTTTATTCTGAAGTACAGATCTCTGGCTTTCAAGTATACTATCTCCTTTGTTGCACTCCTTCAATCTTTCTTCCTAGATTTTTGAGGAACATATTTGCAAAGTAGTCAAGATTCCAATCAACCAAGAAATTCAATCTGAAATTGACTATAAACTTTCAAATCATAAACTATTGTTATCTTAGTTTTAATCCTGAGAGTGAATGATAGAAGGAACGTGTGGTTTAATAAATCTTGGAATTTTTTCCACAAATGCTCATGCAAAAGAAAGCACAGATACATAACTAACTCTCATATTGATAATCTATGGTTTATTGAACCAATGTTATTGTTTCTATATCAAGCCAGTAGCAAACTAAAAGTCATGTGATACAATCTAGTAGTTCATAAAAGTAGTTTTTCTATAGGATTTTTAAAAACATCTTCAAGTAGCCTTCAGATTTACGTCTCAGCTTTGTGAATTAAGCTTTAAAACAAGCCTAGAGGATTTCAAACTGTTCAAATCTTTGTAGCCTATATACAAATTAATTACACCTTTCCTTCCCTCCGAGAAATGACCATTGTAAGAATGAATGATGTAAGGGGTGGGTGGGTAAGAGTAATTCAGAAGTACTCTCATGCTAAAAAGTAAAACAAGTTTTCCTTTTCTATGAAGAAATACAAATTATTTGAAAATATTCTAAAGGGAACTAAACTAAATGGAAAAAGGTTAACACAGCTAAGCCACAGGCTGACTCTGCCCTCTCCCCATTCTGCAAAGCATAGCATAAATAAATACATTCGCAAAGCACTTCAATGAACCACATTCAAGAATAACATTAAAAAAGTGGGATTAACTGCAACAAAAATTTGCAGTGTGACTTCTCTCTCAACAGGAATGGTTTGACTAACACTAGAAACACTATTTCTATAATCTAGGCCACAGGTCTGCAACCTTAAACACACAAAGAGCCATTTGGACCCATTTCCCGCAGAAAAGAAAAGGGAGCCAGAAAACCTGGGTGGGAATGGCCTACTCAACATCACTCCCATCCAGTCACATGAGCCCCCAGCCACGCCTACCCAAGTTTTGTGGCTCCGGGTATTTTCTGTGGGAAATAGGTCTCTCTCTCCCGCCCTTCTTCTCTTTTTTCTTTTTCCTCTCCCTCTCCCTCTCCTTCTCCCTCCCTCCCTCTTTCTTTTCTTTTCTTTCTTTCTTTCTCTCTCCCCTTCTCTTTCATTTCCCTCTTTTCCCTCTCATTCTCTGTCCAGCTCTCCCTTTCTCTCATTTGTTTCTCTTTTTCCTCTCTCATTCTCTCCCTCCATCATTTTCTTATTTCTCTCTCTTTTTCCCCTTTTCTCTCTCCCTTTCCCTCCCTCTCTCTCTCTTGCCCCTCTCTCTTTTCCTCATCTCTCTCTCTCTCCCTCCCCCTCGTGTGTGTATGTGTGTTCCCTTTGAACTATTTCCAAAAACAGGCAAGGGTTGGGGGGGTTTTTTTGGCTGAAGGTCTTTCTTCTTCTTTGGGTGCTTTTTACCATATGATTTAAATCAAGAGTCATTTCAGATTCCCAGACAAATGAAGCTCTTTTGTCCCCCTGCTGTGGCTACCTGCCAGCTGGCTGGCCCCCCGCCGCTTGCCCTCCCTACCTAGTCACTCCTCGCATGGCCTGAGAAGGTAAAGGTGACGACGGGGTTGGAGACTCACTCCATATTCCAGATCGGGAGAGAAGCGGCAAGAGCAAGTTGTAAATTGAGAGCACTGGCCCAGCCTGGCTGCGGCTGCTGCTGCTACTGCTGCTCTTGCTGCTTCCATGGCAGGGGTGAAATCCAGCAGGTTCTGGAGAACTGGTAGAGGAAATTTTGAGTAGTTCGGAGAACTGGCAAATATCAGCTCTGGCTGGTCCTAGAGTGGGGTGGGAATGGAGATTTTGCAGTATCCTTCCCCTGGGTTGGGGTGGGAATGGAGATTTTGCAGTATTCTTCTCCTGCCACACCCACAAAGCCACCATGCCCACCAAGCCACGCCACAGAACTGGTAGTAAAAAAAAATTGAATTTCACCACTGCTCCATGGCCTGCTTGCTGCTTTGCAGCGCCTTGCGCAGCAGACTTTAATTTAGCACACTTCACAATGGAAGAGATGGCGTCCCTTCCTCATCCTGGAGACCATTACGATGTGGATCATTGACCGCAACTGGGCTAGGCCAGTGTCTCGGGGGGGAGAGAAAGTCGCACGTCTCCCTGAGATGTGCGAAGCACCAAGAAGCACCAGAAGAAGCGCCCATGGGATGAGAGGCAAGTATAGGGGCCTTCTCTTCAGCTCTGGAATATGGAGCGAGTCTCCATCCCCACTGTCACCCTTACCTTCTCCAGCCACACAAGGAGGGACTGGGAGGGGAGGGTGAGGGGTGGGGCCAGCCAGCCGGCAGGGATCCACAGCAGGGGGACGAAAGAGCTGCATGTGGCTCGGGAGCCGCACATTGCCGACACCTGGTCTAGGCTGCCCACTTTCTTCCCGTCTTTTTTCACAACTATCAAGTTCCTTATATACATACTTAGTCCCATTAGCCATGTTTAGTGGTGGAGAGCCTGAAGGTTTTTCTTCCTGATTTTATTAGAAAGAACTCTACTTGACTGGCCTTTGGACTATATTCCCTTCAACAGTTAACATCTGTGTTTTCTGTTAAATAACTGGTGTAAATTAATTGTTTCAAGGGAATTACCTCATTCCATAGCATAACTACTTTTAAGGATATTTAATTGCATAGCAATAAATACATTTAAATCAGGAATGATATGCTACCAGTTCGCTCAGGTTCAGGCGGACCGGTAATGATAAAAACTACCGGTTTTAAAACCGGTAGTAAAAAAAAAGCTAGCGGTTTGGTCGAACCGGTAGTTTAAAAAAGCTACTGTTTCCTCTGAACCGGTATTTCCGAGGATAAGCTGTGCCATGGGGGTTTAGCTTTCCTAAAGCAGGAAATCCTGCTTTTGAGTGAAACTAAATCGCACGGCACAGCTGATCCCCCCCCACCCTCACTGTTCTATTTAGCTTCCCAAGCCTCCTTTTGGCATGCACTGTGCATGCAGCACATATTTAGTGTGCATTGTGCATGTGTGTGCTTGGCACGCATGCGAGGCCAGCGAACCCATACCAAACCGGTTCAGATTTCACCACTGATTTAAATGCCTTTAATTGTTTTTACTGAGAGAATTTAGTTCTCGTATTACTCTTATAACTACTATGTTAGTCAAGCAATGTTACTCTTGTACTTCTGATACCAAAACAAGTATTTTATTCTGGTTTATTAAGATTGGTCATAATTAATTCTAAACATATATACTCCTTCTGTTGTCATAAATTGTCTTTTTCATATTTAAAAACTTTAAATCAGTGCTTTTTTAGAATGGCAGCTCTATGATATGTAAACTTCAACTCCCAAAATGTCCCATTGAAGTCCACATGTTAAAATTGCTAAATCTGAAAAACTTTAAATGAATAATAATTTTAGGCTCAATTTTCAAATTTTGTTCAAAAATTTGGTCTGTTCCTTGAAAACAATTGAATTCATACATTGGGCTAAGATATCAAAGATCTAAACATAATTTATCAAAGAAACTACAATTGCTCTGGATTAATTTATTGTTGTAAGATATCCAGTTCATTCAGTCATTGTATTCTGATCAGGCAGCCACTGTAAGAACAGAATATGGAGACACAAAATAGTTCAGAATTGGAAAAGGCACTCACAACAAGGTTGCATCCTGTCACCTATACTATTCAACATATACTCAGAAACAGTTATGAGAAATGCACATTTGGAGCAATCTACCGTTGGGGTTAAAATCGGTGGTAGCACTATCAATAACCTCCTATATGCAGATGAAAGCATGAGTGGTTAATCCTGAGTGTCAAAGATGGAAGTGAAAAAATTCAGACTGTATCTTACCATCAAGAAAACAAAGTTAATGACAATTGCAAAGAACACCCAGGTCAGACTGCAGATTGACAATGCGACCAGCAAAACAGTAAAGGAATTCATTTTCCTGGGCTCTAAAATTGAACAAGGTGGTGACTGCAGCCCTGAGATTAGAAGGCATGTAGCACTTTGAAGAACTGTAGTGTCTGACATGAATATCTGGGAAGAGTAAAGACATCTGCCTCACAATCAAATGAAGATTGGTCAACACAATAATTTTTCCAATTGCTACTTATGACTACAAAACTTGAACTCTGAAAAAGGCAGATAGGAGAAGAGCGGGTGCCTTTGAACGATGGTGTTGGAGTGGACTATTATGCATCCCATGGATTGCAAAAATAACAAACAAAAAAGTCCTAGACTGAACCTCACTAAAAATATCACTTGAAGCCAAGATTGCCAAGCAGAACTTTGGTCATGTCATGAGAGCTGACTCACTCGAAAAGTCAATCATGCTGGGATGATCAGAGGAAAAAGAAGAAGGGGCTGCCCTAATACTTGATGGCTGGACACTATAAAAGATAACACTGGGGTGAACCATGGCACTCCAATCCATGGAATGGCTGAAGGGCAGCACAACTGAATGGCTGATGACAACGATAAGATATTATGATTTTAAAATGTCTACAGGTAGTCTTCAGGTCACCAAGCCTGCTCTTTATGATCTTAAGTCATGACAGTTGTAAAACAGGTCAGCCACGTGACTGACCAAATTTTACAATCTTTTTTTGTGACAGTCACTAAGAAAATGCAGTAGTTAAGCAAACCAATTGTTTACTATGGGTTGATTTTGCCAAAGATGAAAAGGAAATGGCAGTTTTCAGCAAAAAAAGTGTAAAATGTGGTATTTTTAGCTGCAGAATGCTGTAAATAGCGGTAAATCTAGGCTGGTTGCCAAGCGCTCAAAATACATTCACGTGACGGAGAGAGGCAGCTATAGGAACTTCAGAACCAGCTTGCAAGTGCCCCTGTGATAGTTTTTAGCAATTTTGAATGGTTAGATACTAAGGAACCGGTCATTAGTGAATAAAAACAAAAACATGTGAATGTTTTTAAAATGTTATCTAATTTTAGGTTCTATTTAATTGGGCCAAACTATGTTATAATAATAATTTTAATTAACAATTTTATGATGTTTGTGTATCTATATTTTTCTTGACTGTACACCGCCTTGAGTCCTACGGGAGAAAGGTGGTATAGAAATATAATAAATAAATAAATAAATAAAATTAATCAAAGACTACCTGTGTAGCTGAGTTCATCCAATAATATATACAAAAATTTGATTAATAAATAAATAACGGAATGCAAGGTGTGACTGAGTTTATTGGGACACACAAAGAATTAAAATATATGGTAATCTCTGAGTGTAAGTTCACACCATTTCTTCAAGATACATTACATGAACTCAATTACATAGGTAGTTCTTTCTTTAAGAACGGTGGGTAAATTTCCCTCTGCTTCCCTCAATTGCCTGCTCCCTTCTTGTTTATTGGATATACAGTCACTGTTGATTTTCTAAGGATCCACATGGGGGGATAAAGGAAAGTGACATGACAAACTTTCATATTTGCATCAGTATTATGATATAATAACATAACTTCTATTTATATGGCCGCATTATGAGTCCTGTGTCATTTTGAAGCTTCATGACTTGTTACAGATCCTGCTGATAAAACAGTGCAAGCTTGCACGGCCCAGTAAACAATGACTCCTCAGTATTGCATTAGCAGTGAACATGATGATGAGCCCTACTCAAAGGAATAGTAATAACATGAGGTCATCCTCTGAAAAATGGCTACAACATAGCATCACTGACTTCTATGATATGTAACCCTGCCAAGATTGTTTATTTAGAAAGCAGTTCCACTGAGTTCAGTGATGTTTAATCCCAAAGTGCTGCACACAAAATCACCTCTTACATCTTCAGGGATAATTTTATCTTATATCCTAAAATATGAAAATATATATGAGCACCATTCCTCACAACAATAAAGAAGCATTTAGATAACAATAAAGGATTTAGAATAGGAAAAGAATAAGATTGATAAAGGGAAGGCACGTTTTCTCAAATTCCATTTTTTTTCACTCCCCCTACACTCCCCCCCCCAAACTTCAAAAAATACACCTTCTGAATTCTTGTCTGAGGCACTTTTGTAACTGCTGACTGTATTTTACTACCTGCTGACAGTAAGGTTAATAAAATACCAACCTGAATGCTTGTCCAATTAAATGAGAACTAGAGTCAATCAGTTTACATGAACAAGCCAGGCACATTTAAAATGTTCACGTTGGTGCCCTTTCCTAATGTCATGAATGAGGGTATATTCATATAGTTGTAGCCTCATTAATTTTTCATACATGTGGGAAAGTTCCCTGCCTGTCTAGGAATTCTCACAAGATCTAGACCCCTTGTAATGCTTGTAAATATATATAATTTAGCCTCATGTTTTCTGCTCATCAAAATGGCTTTCAGCCAGGCTAAGCCAGCCTAGAGTTCATTGGCCCAGTAAAGATAGCTAGATTTTTTTTGTGTGTGTCCATCCTCTTCCTTGGTCATGCCTGGATGGGAATAGAAATTGAATATTTAGCATACACATGAAAAGTATCCTTCACTCATCTTATATATTTCCCGTTCAGTTTATTGCTTGGTTGTAAAAGAGAATCACATATATTCCCTCAATCTGGTTTTTATTAAAATAACAGATTTCTATAAATCAATAATAATCTTCTAGAGATGAACCTTTTTGTAATTACCTCTTTCAACTAGTAATTGCTTGCAAATCTTAAACACAGGAATAAAAAGGAAAACATGTTTGCACAATTTAACTTTAGGAGACCAGCATACATTACTTTCAATTTTATAGCCTTTTATATTGCTTACAGCTAATTTATTTCACTGATAGAACTAACAGCTTAATCAAATATACTATACATGGCAGGATTAGAATGCAGTATATCAGCTGCAGTCTGAAGTGGATATATGCACTGCATGTGAGTCTGTATGTTCTTTATTAAGGATAATATTCAACCTAGGACTTAAGGAAATGTTTGATCTCAGTCAAATCAATCTTGGGGTATCTTTCTGATGGCTGTGTGACATTTCCAAAAGGAAATTGGTAGAAAATTCAAACAGGAGTGATCTCAGATTAAGAAACAACACAGACATCTTGAAGGCTCTTGGCCTGTAGAATAAGATGACAGCAAGCAGAGATTCCCCCAGGCAGTTTTGCAGGATGCCTCGCCTTTCTGCCAGCCATCTGGGTTCATTTAAAAGCTCTGATGTGTGTTAGGCCAGTGGTAGATGGGGGAAGGAATCCAACCTCTCACATTTCAGGATTGAGTGTGGGCTGGACTGTGAGCTAAAACCTTCTGCCTGGACCTTCTCAAAGGAGGCAACCTCATCTGCTGGTCCCTTCAGAGAAGCAATTTGACCAGCAACAGCTGCAGGGAGTATGCTTAGTGTATTCTTGATTCAATGTGAAAGATGTTAAAAAGGGAATTTCAGAAGCTCTATTGTTCAGAAGGGAACAGAAGATCAGGGGAGAAAAAGGAAAGGACTGGAAAACATCCATGAAATTAGCTCCAAATCACTGCTGATCCTGAACATTTTCTGGTGGGCTGTCCATCTTCTTTTGTGACTTGAGATACATTTTACCACAACTAGCATGATGCAGATCACCCAGTAGCATTTCCAAAAGTCCAATGTGCAAAATCTATTTCTATTTTTGGAGAAAATTTGTAGAAGCAGAGGACAACATCTGTTATGGTTTAATTTGCAGATTTGGGTGGCAGTGTAATTTTGAAAAAAAAAAGTGCCATTAAAACTACAGAAACAAATATCAGTAGTAGCTTTATTTCATCCCTTAATAAACTTTAGTTACATTCATTTATAAACATTGTCCTTTCTTTTCACTTGGTGATTCTGGTTTCACACATTACACAAAGCCATAATTTGGTTTCTTGATGATATATAAACCATGATTTATGATTTATAGGTAAATCAAATAGAATTGATCCAAATAAACTGTGGTTTAGCAGATATTGAACCTAATTTAGTCCAATATAAGAGCCCCAGTGTTTTGTTTATTTTTCTTAGGTGACAAAATAGATACAGCTTTGATCACACATTTTCTCTGAGCTTTGCCACTATGGAATTTCAATTTTTTGACATGTAAATAGTTCCCGGATTGATAGGCACCACAATGCCGCCTCCCTACAAAAACATTTGATACTTTAACAACAAGCTGCTACCCTCTAGACTACTCTAAATCCAGCCTATCTCCATTCAATCAAAATATCTGTTCACCAGGACACCTACTTCTGTGTATAACCATGGAAACAGGTGGTTGGTGGCAAACATAGGTGAATATTTCTTTAATCCTGTTTCATTAAGTCCCTAAAAGAAGAATTTGTAAATTCCTAAATTACCTAGACTGCACAAACAATAACTACTTATTAAATATGACTCTCATGCCTTGTAATATTGAATCTTCTGAAGATACCCTCTTCCAATTTTCATTTTGTAGAGAGGCAATTTTCTTCCAGTCTGAATAGTTTTATTACTGACCTACTGCACCCTAAAACTGTTCAGTCAAAATGTATTAGAATTCAACTAGAGCCCTTAGCTCTTCTTTGGATATAATTTAATTGATTAATTGATTCATGGATTTATAGGGATTGAAATGGGATCACAATGAGTTCCATACAGCAATGAAACCAAAGAAAAATATGCACTCCCCAAAACACCCACTCTCCTCACGTAACAAAAAAAAAAAAAAGGCCCAATATAAAATGTAAGATATGAATGCTCTTCAGTAGACCCTGAATGAGAATTGTCATCTAAAGTATCGTTGAGGCAATACTTTTCTGGTGAGTCATTGGCTCAGCTGACTTTTAATGATAAGTTTATTTCTGCATGTAAAAGAAAATGTTGCCTAGATTTTTATTTTGTGGCCATTTTTTATATTATTTAGTTATGATCAAGGTTTTTTTTTGGATAGGCAGAGCAGTCTGAAATTTCACAGATTATTTCAAGGACTTTTTCCGTAGCCTTTTCAAGCCTCCAAAGCCTCTATATGCTTACATCTGCTACTCAAGAAGAGCACTCATGCTTATAAGATTTAATGCCTTGCCTTCAAAGCTGATGAAAGGAAGATTGAATAATTTGCTCTATGCAGAGTATTTTTATATTTAACTCAACTGCCATTGAATCAAGAGTATTGAATCCACTGTTCCATGTTCTGTACTTCTGTGCAAACAGAATGCATGCTTCCACTTCTCTTTGTGCTGAGTGGTCTTGTCAGATATGTAAATTGCCTTCTTAGTTTCAAACTTCTCAGTCAAAATATCCAAGAAAGGAGTGAAATTCTGCTCAATGGCCATTGCCATTGGGAAATATTGGAGCCAATCGCCATTGAGCAGAAAGATTACCAGACCTTAGAATGCTGTCCTTATTCTGTCATTATCTATATCATTTAGTGCCATGAATGTCTATGGATCTCATCAGATCAAAATGAATTAAGTTTTTCAATGATGGGATCCATACTATAGAATAGACCTGGGCATATTATAGCCTCTGGGTCACATCTGGCGGACATCCCTCTCCAGTCTACAGCACTATCAGTAATGGCAGGGTGATGTTGGTGTTGGCAGGGGATAGGGCAGTGCTGGGAGTGGGTGTTAGCAGGGGGTGGGGTAACAAGAGGGCAATGAAGGATGGGCAGCAGCCTCTACAACAGTTTATCACATAGTCCATGAAAGGGTGCGCAATTTAGGCATCCTCTTGGATTCACGGTTGACTTTGGAAGATCATGTTGCGACCGTGACCAGGGGGGCATTTGCACAGATTCATCTGGTGCGCCAATTGCGCCCCTACCTGGACCGTGATGACCACCGTACAGTCACTCATGTGCTCATGACTTCCCGGATCGACTACTGCAATGCTTTCTACATGGGGCTGCCAGTGAAGACCATTCGGACGCTTCAGCTGGTGCAGAATGCGGCCGCGCGGGTAGTGATGGGAGTGTCCCGACACTCTCATGTTACACACCTCCTGTGCAACCTGCATTGGCTACCGGTTGCCCTCCGGTGAGATTCAAGGTGCTGGTTATTTCCTATAAAGCCCTACATGGCCTAGGCCTGGGGTACCTGACGGACCATCTGCGGCCAGCGACAGCTCCCCATCGTCCGGTGCGTTCCCACAGGGAGGGCCTCCTTGGAGTGCCATTGGCCAGGCAGTGTCATCTGGTGACTCCTAGGGAACGGGCTTTCTCTGTGGGCACAACTACCTTATGGAATCAACTCCTCCTGGAGTTCCGGGTGGCCCCTGACCTGTGCTCTTTCTGCCGTGGCCTTAAGACATGGTTATTTCGCCAGGCCGGATTGGACTGAAGGGGTTTTTAAGGGGAGTTTTAATGGTTTTTAACACTTAATATTGATTTTATCTGTTTTTATTGCTGTGAGCCGCCCTGAGTCTTTTCTGGAGAGAGGGCGGCATATAAGCTTAATTAATAAATAAATAATAAATAAATAATAAATTGCTCATCTGTGCAATAAAACAAGTGTTAATTAGTGTTCAAGCAACCCCTTTTCTTATTAAAGTTTTGAAGGAGTCTGGAAATTTATTTATCCAGGGGGTTTAGTAGTGTTGGTATAACTTTAGTATTTTTATTTGTTTTATCTTTTTTTAAAAGAAATATTTTTATAGATGCTGTAATGGTTTGTTGCAAGCTGTCCAAAGCTATAAAGGGACTGAGTCAGTAGTGGGATTCAAATCCCAATGCTACCGGTTCGCTATCGGTAATGTGCGGATCGCTTTGCGAGCGTGCAGCACATTTTTGATGATGTCTGGGCGGGTGGACAAAGGCTCCCGCTCCTGCCACTACTGATTCGGCTGAACCGGAGTGAACTGGGAGCAATCCTCCACTGGACTGAGTGACATTTAATTTTTTAAAAATAAAATAACACTTAATATAAATAAATAAATAATGAAGCTCATTTCACAATTGATTGCAGTTCTACCCAATTTATTTATTTATATATTTACACGGATAACAGTAATAAAATTATATAGGAGCATATAATACTATAGTGCACATATGATAGAAATATATAATCAATTTTGTAAGGTTTCAGGAATTCAATAAATTATATATAAATTATAGGTTACATTTTAAAATACTCTGATTAATAAGAACAGAGTAAGTATTCTATATATTAATATTTAGACAATTTACCCAATTAAGTGCAGTATGTATTAGTTGGAGAAAGCCTGTTTTTCCTCTTGTATAAGCTCTCAAATGACAGATACTATAAGAGACACACAACAGTCACATTAAGGGGAAGATACTCTGCCTCATTTATATAGAGAATCTTGACAGATCCTGTGCAAGATGTGAATCCTATCTAGAGTTTTTCAGCTCTGGCAGGTGGCATCAAAACCCACTAATTTTTGTGTCAGGTCAGGTATATTTTTTCTAGAATCCGGATGTTCAATAATCTATTTTACATTTAGTTTACAGTTTACTTCCACCCAAACTCTTGTCCCTCAGTTTGCCATTCTGTATATGCTTTACTTAGGCGCAAACTCCTGTGGATTCAGTGCTGTAATTGCTATGTAGATACTGCATTGCTAGTCTCCTTAATGGATTGCCTTGAAAAACTAACTGATTCCAGTTATAGACTGAAGAATATCCCTTTCTCCATACGCAGGCACAACAGGGCTCCATCTTCCAAGTTAACTGAAATACCATAAAGGCTCTCTGAGGAATCTAACCTCATCAGATTGTTTCCTGCTCATAATCAGCAGTATTATTTATTCATTGGTTCCCAGCAGAGGAAGATCAAAGACAGGCGAAGCAAGCAATAAATGCTCCAGTGGGGCCATGCATTAGCACCATGTTTATGGATGTTATTGCACGCATGAGCAAAAAATAAAACCTTACAGAACATAGCACAGAGAACTTCAGCTGGGGCTTTTTAGTTCAATTTTTAACAAAGACATTTATCCATATGTTGGTGGGTATAGCAGTGTTTCTTAATCTCAGCAACTTTAAGGTATGTAGATTTCAACAACCAGAATTCCCCAGCCAACAATATTATACATAAGGCTCAACAATATTATACATTGTCTTTTCCACACAGTGGGTCTGCAAACTTCTATTTAAAACAACCCATTGTTGTTGCCATCAGGCACTGCAGAAATGAAATAAAACTAAACCAAATCAAACTAATAGCTCACAACTCGTGACTAGTGATGCTCTTTTTTCTGGACAGTATTCTGGACAACTTTCATTCATAAATTTCAGGACATAATACAGAGGCAGCATTGAGCACATTTGATGATAACTTCTAGCAGAGCTGGGATGAGGATGATCCATCGATTATGACTCTCCACAGTCTTTTGCGAGATAGGGACTAGAAAAAACTTCGTTGTGTTAGTTCTTCTTTCTGTAATTGATTCTAGTGGTGGAGCCTCAAATCTCAATACCCTTGCCTCTTCTGATTGACATTCAGGGTGTTTGGTTAGGTTATCGCTCAGTTTGGGGACCAGTATCAATTACATATCTTGAACCCAGGGTGTCTTGAACCCAACAATGTCTTGTTCCAACATGTGAGTGCTGTGCAGGTATGGAGGGAGAGGAACAAACTCAGACTCAATCCAAGACAGCATAAGTTGCTGTGGTTAGTTGCCTCCCCCCACCAACCTCAGAAATCTTCCATTGTGGTCCTGGATTAGTTGACAATTCCCATCAGGACTGGTATGCAATCTGGAGGGGTTTTTTTTTTTTTTTTTGGACTTGCCAATCCTGCTCAAAGAACAATAGTCAGCTGTGCCAGGAGAACTTTTGCAGATGCATTCTGTGTCACAGTTGCATTTCTTTCTAGATTTATATGTCCTCTACATACAGGCTATCTAGCAATATCAATATAAATTATCAATAACGCTTACACTTATATATCACTCCATAGTACTTTGCAGAACTTGCTGGGCAGTTTACAATGTCAGCATTATTTGCATACTGCTCCCAACAATCTGTGCCCTCATTTTACCAACCTTGGACAGATGGAAGGCTGAGTCAATCTCAAATCCCATGAAGATTGAACTCCAGGCTATGGGCAGAGTTTGCCTGCAATACTGCATTTTAACCACTGAACTACCAGGGCTCACAGTACTTTAAATTGCACTTCTACTCATTCAGACTTATGGTCACTCTACATTTGGACTCTTGCAATGAATTCTACATGGGACTTGATGACTTGAAGCTACTCGGCCAGAATGTGTTCCAAATGTAACATGTTTTCTCTGCAAGCTGAAAAAGCTATTTGTTGACTTCCAGGTGCAATTTTAAGTTACTGTACAGCCTTATGTGGCATAGGCCCCGGGTACAAATGGGCAGAGTGGACACATTCCAAATCCCTTCAATCAAAAATGTCACTTGGTAGAATATAAGAAACACGTATTTCTTGACCTCCGGAACAGCATCACAAGAGAGATTGCTATGATTCCCACCTTGATGATAATCAAGAAGTCTCTGAAAACCTAGTTGTTCACCCAGATTGTCAATTAGATTGAGTTTGAGAATTTAGTTTGTTCAAGTGATTGTCTTTTCTGGACATATTGGTTGTTTTTTTAAAGGTGGTCCTTGAAAGTTGCAACATACTGAAAAAAGTGACTTACAACTGGTCCTTGCGCTTATGACCCTTCTCCATGGTCAGGTGATCAAGATTCAGGTGCTTGACAACCAGCATGCATTTACAATGATTGCAATGTCCCAGGGTCATGTGGTCACCATTTGTAACCTCCCCAGTAGATGTCTGACAAGCCAAGTCAATGGGGGAAGCCCATGATTCACTTAACAACTACAATGATTTGTGTTAATGACCATGGCGAAAAAGTCATAAAATTGGGCACAACTCACTTAACAACCACACTGTTTAGCAGAAATCCTGATCCCAATTGTGGTAGTACATCAAGGACTATCTGTTTGATTTATTCTTTAAGAAAAATATTTTAATGCTGTATGTGTTGACAGTTTTATACATTTTGAATGGTCTTGTAAATGTAATAACTATGCCTTACTTTCAGACACAAAAGGAGGTTGCAAGGGAACACTTGCAAGGGTTCCCTCTACATCTGAATATTGGATGTGACCTTTGGCTTCAGGCTCAGAACTGGAAACTCTTGTCCTAGATCCTGTCTCCAATTCTACAGGTAGTTCAAAGTACACATGGGTATAATATTTTCTGGGTGAAAACAATATGAGAGCACAACCAGAAATGATCTCCTAGGCTAAATATATTTAAGTGGTTCATAGTTACATTGAGACTCTCTGTATATACTAACTGAATATACTCTGTATATACTAACAAGGAATATGCCATTGTGCATAAATTTGGAAACGAAGTGCACCATATCAAATTCCCAATGGAATTAGTGCATCAATTCATTCCACGTGCTGTCAAGAAAGAAGAGCAATTTTTATGCTTCCTTCTTTTGCTTTGATTTTTAAAAATAGAGGAGTTTCCTCTGTAAAATAGGAGATATAACCATCCTATTTCTTCAAGGAAAGTATCTGAAGATGTGGAATCTCATTCAAATATTAGCTTCTGCATCCCTGAGCTGGTTCCTGAATGAATGTACCATGCCCCCTTTATGAGCATGTTCATCTATCGTTTGAGTTCTGTTCAGACTAGGATCTGTGCTGAATATCCACAGCACCCTCCCATGGTAGTAATGACTGTGTCCCAATTCTCAGGAGGAGTTTTTCTTGGGAAGAACAGTGCCGCCAGCGTCAATGAATGATTTATTGTTATGTACCAGCCCTGCAGGAGGAAAGTCATGAGGAGTCACCTCTTTTCAGGTGAAACTTTTTTTCAGAAAGGATAAACTTTTCAAAGAAAGGAAATTATTCTGGGATAGGTAGGGATTTCCCCCCTTATAAAATAACCAAATGAACTAGTCAGACAACAAGAATTCTGACAATTAAGTTCTACAGCTACTCCTTCTCAAGGAAAGAAGAATTTTTCATTTATAAATGGCTAGTACTTTACTAGTATTTCCTGAATGAATCACCCAAGGACTAATCCTATAGGCCTTGAGGAAATAGGAACACTCAAAGATAAATTAGTTTTAAATCTTGAAAATAGTTTTTATTAACTGTCTATGTACAGGCTCCTGTTGCCAAAGTTAAGGTTTAAATTCTAGTGATTATGAAGAATTCCATATTTCATGGCTTGTAGTGGCAGGAGAAATGTTGCAACAACAACAACAACAACAACAACAACAACAACAACACTCACGCCTACAACATGGCCAATTTCTAGATATGGAGAAGTTCAGCTCACACAATTAATCAGCAGCAAGAATTCTAGAAGTGTAAGTGTATCTGAAAACTGCCTATTGGGAAACCTAATCTAAAATATAAATACTGAGTTTTCTATGAAGGATGACTGCATTAGAAAGAGTGGTATATTTTCCTTAAATAAAGGCTTTTCTTTGTCTCTAAAACCCCCTGCAATCAGGATTATTTTTTCTTTCTGAAAACAATTGAAAAAAAGAACATCCATTTTCCTTTGAAATAAGAGTGATATGATCTGGAGAGTGGGTGTTAAAATCATACAGTGACAAGTTTATGTACAGCAGTAAAATACATAATGGCAGGTGTAAGAATCTTCCCATGTTTGCGTATCAATGTGCCAATGGATCACATTGAAGGTAAAGAGTATGTACCTTCTTTTCTAAAAATAATGTAAATTTGGGCGGGGGGCGGGAATCTCTGGATTCACAAAGCCTAAAACTGCATTTGAATTAGGACAAAAAGTAGCTGTGTTTAAGCTTTCTGAAAAATTGAGGAAAGAAACCAGACAACAATTATTGTAGACTATATTTACTAGGCCAACAGCCTAGGATCATCTGCTAAGATATAAAAAAGTTGAGGATGGCAGGGCAAGAGAGAGAGAGAGAGAATGTAAACATTTTCATTTTGGGAGTTGTGCTAATAATGTATAGATGAACTCAGTAAAAGTAGTGGAAATTCTTGGGATGTTGTCTACTTTAGATGATTTTTATGCATTGAGCACTGTATGATTTTTAATGAAAGTTTTTAGTTTTGCTGAGCCTTCAAAATAGCGTAAACTTAAGCTGAATATTTGCATGAATTAAATGTATAAAAATTAGGGGTAATGAGGATTTTGTGACCCCTGTTGAGAGTCATCGGAATTTTCAGCCAATTAGTGAAGAGGCATTTTGAGAATCTTCACTGCATATCAAAACTAGATTTTATAATAACCTTGAATACCATCCAAGCCAATAAATCAGCCCATGCAATAATTCACCTGGGAGAAATCTGTCGTAATGAGTGAAAGGAGGAAATAAATTGAAATTTCAATAAATCATTACTAAAGGTTGGTAACAATGGCAAGGACTCATTATTCAAACTGAACAGCAGCCTGCGATCCATCCAGAGAAGAAGCATTTTTATTTTAATGGCTTAAGTAAGATCCATTTTCTCTGCAGATAAATACAAAGTCTGTATGGTAAAAAATCAGAGTATCACAAGAGGGAAATTATAGTAAAACTCATAAAAGAATCAAGTTTGGAATACATGTTTTCATTGAAGGTGATAGAAAGGAGCTTCCCATCTAGGCAGAGGTAAAGATTTTCTCTGTCCAGTCTCTAGGTTTCGACTCTATGGCATGGGGCTTATCTGTTTCTTGGCCGAGGGAATCAGCATTGTTTGAAGACATTTTCCATGTTCATGTGGCCAGCATGACTATACACCAAAGGTGCATGAAAGGCAATTTCCCATTGAAATGACACCTATTAATCTACTTGCATTTACAATCAAACTGGTAGGTAGTGAGGAGCTAGGGCAGGGACGGGAGCTCACCCTGTTTCACAGCTCAGGTCTTGAACACGGAGCTTTCCAGATGGTAAGTTCAGTGCCTTAACTGTTGAGCTATCATGCCCCATCTATGAATATTTCGCATCTACCAATAAAAGTTTGGTGAATGGATTGTATTTTTCACCCGTGCATTAAAAACCAAATGCAAAGATATAAAGTAGGTGGTACCTGGTCAATAGTAGTAACTGTGAGAGGAATCTTGGAGTCCTAGTAGACAATCACTTAAATATGAGCTGCAGCTGCCAAAAAAAGCCAACACAGTCCTTGGCTGCATTAACAGAGGGATAGAATCAAGATCATATGAAGTATTAATATGAATTTCTAATGCCTTGGTAAGGCTACACTTGGAACACTGCATCAAGTTTTGGTCACCACAATATAAAAAAGATGTTGATATTCTGGAAAGACTGCAGGAAAGAGTAACAAAGATGATTAGGGAACTGCAGACTAAAACATATGTCAGGGTATGTAGATTTAATACAGGGGTGGATTCTACTTACCTTTACTACTGGTTCACAACGGGGCCACACGCGTGTGCTTTGCTCGTGTGCGCTTTGCTCGTGTGCGCTTTGATCTTCTGTGCATGCACAGAAGTATGCACAGAAGATCAACGCGCACACGAGCAAAGCACGTCGGGGTCAGTGGGCAGAGCCTCCCGCCACTATACAACCGTTCTATAGAACAGGTGTGAACCAGGGCAACCCACCACTGATTTAATAGCTATAAGCTGTTGGAAGGTTGTAAGTGGAGGCAACTGTAAACTGATGCAATGGGAATAAGGTAGCAGGGTTACTGCCACTTTAAGAAGCTGGTTAAGAAGCTGTCTATATAAGGGAAACCATTAGAGGGCGTCTCCCTTCTCATCATGCTCTCTCTCGTTGGGTATCTCAATTGCTCTCCATATGTCAGTAGCTGTATGATAAGGTATTTACCACATATAGGTCTGTATATATTTAGCTGTAGATAAAACCACAATTATTTAAAGGCTCTGTGTGCTGTGTTTTGCTCCTGGGTTTATCTCATAATACTAGTCACACTACCTAAACTCTGACAACATATAAAAAATGGTTGCTGGAATTGGGTATGTCTAGTTTAATGAAAAGAATTAGGGGTGACATATAGTAGTGTTCCAATATCTAATAAAAGTGCCACAAGAAAGAGGGGATCAACCTATTCTCTAAAACACCTGGAGGCAGAACAAGAGGCAATGGATCAAAACCAATGGAAGTAGAGAAGCAACATAGAAGTAAAAATTCCATTAAAGGAAAACAAGAAAATGGGATAAGTTGCAAAGCAGTCTTGAAAGGAAAAATCCAGCATTTATAAAAAAGTTTGCGATTATATTAGATACAAACATTTTACAATTTAAAGATCATGAGAAGAAAAATCTTCTTAACAGTAACTTAATTAATCAGTGATGAGGTCATAAGAAAGAAGGATTGGGTTAACTTTATTCAGCTTTACTTATTTTTCAACCTATTTCTATATCTCTTTCCTACCCCCCACTCCCAAAAAACAAATAAAAGATTTTAAACATTTTTGTGCAGCTTTTTTCCTTGGAAAAATAATGTTATAAGCACTATATGTACTTTTGCAAAATATTTTTTCCTGAAAAAAATAATTAAATTTGTGATAGGGGGAAGGAGAGGATTAAACTAAATATTTACCTGAATAAAATATTTCTCTTCAAAATATATTCCTATTAACTTCATCTTGTTTCTAATATTATGAAGTAAATTGTGTCTTCTGGTTAGGTCACCTAACTTTGATACTCTGTTCACCACTGACCTCACTGTTCAGTACGTACAATAAAGAGACCTAAATATATACAGTTAGTCCTCAACCTATAATTACAATTGAGCCTGGAATTACAGTCGTAAGTCATGCCATCATCAAGCCATCACCATGACCAATTTTACACCTTTTCTGCAGCAGTTGTTAAGCATACACAGCAGTTATAAAGCAAAAATACCTAGGATTGTTAAGTAAACCTATTGTCTGCAATAAGCAATTTTTGGCAGAAACTGGAAGTAAATGCCAGTTTCTGGGAAAAAATATTGCGGTCATGTGACCAGGGGAGGCTGCCAATTGCTTGTAAATGCAGGCTAGCTGCCAAGCATCCAAAATGCAATCTTGTAACTGCCGGGCAGGGCACGGCCATTGGAATTTGAATCCAGGTCATAAGTGCCTTTTTGGGAGCCTGTTGTTACTTTTAATGGTCGCTAAGTGATTGGTCATAAATCAAGGAATTAAAATGGATGGAGGAGATCTTTGTTCCTATGCAAGATCGTCTTCTTAATATCTTGGAGGACATGACCGCTGGGTTCTCCAGAACTAAGGAAGAGACATGGCCATTTGACAAAATCCTACATTATCATCATCACTTGCTCGGTGAACACATGAGCAAGGGTCTTACACATTTCTCTTCTGCAGCTGATGGAACAGGGTTTAAATCACTAGCTACTGGTAAGAAGAGCAGGGGAGGATGAGTCGTAGTACAAAGACGATGACATGGCATTTACATTTTTACCATGGCAATTAAGTAAGTGGCACATTACAGAGGGGGTTCCTTTCCAGGTTCTCTTACAACACTGGAGAGCATGCAGTTGGTTGCAGCTGCAGGTATATCACATTTGTTACCAACAAAGATACAACAGTGTTCCTCCTGTAAATTTTCTGTATTAGGAAAATCTTTACCTGATTTTTGATATAAAATATCATTAGGTGTGAGTGGGTTGGTATGTATAGTCATTTTTTATAAAAGCATATATAAAAAATAAAGCTTAACTTTTTATAAGGTATATGGTATCGCTTTGATTGTTTTATAAATGTGCTATCTATTTCTAAAAGAACTTCAGGTCAAGAATACTTATATCTTAGTCCAGTGATGGCTAGCCTTTTTGCTGTCGCATGCCAAAAGTGGAAGAAGCAGGAGGGGAGGGTCACACATACACATGCCCACACCCATAATTCAATGTGCACCACCCCCCACACATGTGCATGTGACCCCCCCCCATGCGAGTCCCCACTTTTGGCAGGTGGTGGCATGGTGGGCTCAGTAGGTCCATTTTTCGTCCTCCCCAGGCTCCAGAGGCTTTCTAGGAGCCTAGGGAGGGCAAAAACGGCCTTCCCCACTCTTCGGAGGCCCTCAGGAGACTGGAAACAGCTTGTTTTCCAACTTCCAGTGGGCTTGGAAGGCCAAAAATCAGCTGGCTGGCACGCACATGTGCGCTGGAGCTGAGCTAGGGCAACACTCATGTGCCCACAGATATGGCTCCTATAGGTTGTGCCATAGGTTCGCTATCACGGTCTTAGTCCGTTAAAGTTTATCTGGCAAGGCGAAAAATCAAGAATCAAATTGAAAATTCTGCAAAATACTAAAACAAGGGAGGGTATTACCAGGCCTCAGTGCTCACATGGGTGAAGGAGTGGATAAATTTGAAAAACAAAAGAATATTGATGATAGAAGAGCATGATTTACAATTGGGGTGGCATGCATTTGTATGGTATGGTAAAAGTAAACCACATAGATACTTCCAAAGGTATTATATTAGAAATGCTCTGTTGTCAGTATGGGGGAAAAAATCAAACAGAATCACTATATGAAAATACCGGTCTGGCTATCCACGATGGAAGCGCTAATATACCCTAACGTTTTAGATCTGGATAAAATTGTAAGGTACATTCTTAATGAACATGGGGATTTAAAATCAAGACAGGAACTAAAAAATCAGGGAATTGACTTGGATAGGTGGCCACATATCCAAATCCAAATGAGACATAAGAAAGATACAGAGATATATGGATTTTATAAGGAACCCCACGAACTGGACAGGATGCTGTTAGGCACAGATGAAAAACTAATAAAGAAAATTTATAATTACCTATTGAATTTTAAAATGGAAGAAGAATATGTAAAAGAAACCATGATAGTATGGGTAAAAAACTTTGGATATACTATAAAACTAGATAATTGGCAAAAATTGTGGGAAAGAAATTACAAGTTAATGATGTCAACAGCATACAAAGAAAACTTGTACAAATGTTTTATAGATGGCACTTGCCACCAGCAAGAATGGCAAAAATATTCCCAAATATGTCACCAGAGTGTTGGAAATGTAAACAAGTACCAGGATCCTACTATCATATGTGGTGGACCTGTCTGTTAAGGATATTGTTGGGTTACCAACCAGCAGAGTAAATGCACAGAGAAATTGTCCAACAGCAAAAAAAATATTGGTCAAAGATAAAAAGGTGGTTAGAAGAGATGACAGCACAACAAATAGATCTAAAACCAGAACTATTCTTACTAGATATACTACCAGGGAAATACAATAAAAGAATCATATACTTAATGTTACATGTAATAACAGCAGGTAGAAATACATATGCACAAAATTGGAAAAATGAAAGTATACCTATAGACGAAAAGGTAATAAAGAAAATATTAGAATGTGCCGAATTGGACAGGTTAATAATGGAACTTAAGGATAAAGAGGAATCAGAATATTACTTAACATGGGATTTATTGTACAAATAGTTAGATAATAGGTGCACAGATTAGTAACTTTACAACGAAAGAAGATTAACAAAATAGAAATACAGTTACGTTTTCTGAGGTTTTTGCGGGTGTATGTATGTAGGTCTTGGGTTATTCGGGTTTTCTCCCGCGTAAAATTGGAAGTGTTTTGGTGACATTTCGACGAAGTCTCATTTGTCATCTTCAGGCTGGTGTTTTCGGCTTCGTGCTTCTAGAAGCAATCCTAGAATTGGGATTAGAATATGTATATACATTGTAAGCAACAATACTATTGGACTGTATGTGACTGTAGATTAAAATATATAGAGTGATAAATGTATAGAGCATTATGATACAACTATGAAAATAATGGTTATAACCAGGGGTGGGTTCTACTTACCTTTACTACCGGTTCGCAGTGGGGCTGCGCACGTGTTCTCGCTTGTGTGCTCTTCTGCACATGTGCAGTAGCGTTTTTATGATGTCGGGGTCATTGGGTGGGGCCTCCCGCCGGTTTTACTACCAGTTTTATAGAACTGGTGCAAATCAGGGGCAAACCACCACTGGTTATAATTATGATGTACAATATTATGTATTTAAAAGAAACTATACTATATGACTACGAGAATAATAGTTATAATCAGGATGTATAATACTATGTAATACTTATAAAGGATTTGATACAGCCAGAACACTGTTGTTACAAAACTGGAGATGTCATGTTTAAAAAAGAAAAATGTATAATAAAAATATTTTTTTTTAAAAGAATACTTATATCTAATGATAAAGGATGAAGAACAAATTCTTGGTGAAGGATAATTGGAAATGAAGTTGTGCAATTATTGCTTTGTCCTTAAGCAAGCTTGAAAACCAGATTGGAATCAGAATTTTATTTAGAGATTTTTTCTTCCACATAAAAAAGTTGGTACGTACAGATGATTGTATTTTCAGAACTAAAAGCATCCAGTTCTGCTTTTTACTGTGCTGTACATTTTGATGGACAGCCCTAATCCTTTAACTCATGTTATTACTCATCTGGTGGTAGAACGAAATGATTGTCAGGGCTTGTACAGCTGCTGTTTACAAAGGTTTTTAAGCAGCTTGTTTTATGATTGCATTAAATAGGAAACAAATGACTACAGTAGGCCATTTACATTTTAGTTTAAGAAATGACTCCAAACTCCACTCAGGATTCAACAGGGGTTGGGAATGTTGAGATTTCCAAGAGGAGATATAATGGACTGTCTCATTTGTAGTTTGGGGGGAGGGATTTGAGTATTTCTGGACATAATGTTTATTCTCTCATCTCCCTCCTCTTTCTTAGAATTCTGGAAGAATGAAGAACTAATCCCCCAAAGTTTTTTTTCCCTCCACTCTCTTTTTCTTGCCATTTGTTCCTCCCAAAACAATGACTGTCTAGACTCTGCCTAGAATAACAACTATTGAAAACTGTCGTTGAAGTTTATTTCTTTTACTTTATAGTTCATTTTTAGGAACTTGAGAATTTATTTCAGATTTATCTTGATGATGTTTCAATTCATTTCAAATGAACAACATAAACAAATGTTGTTTATCATTAAAGATGGTAGTACTGGTGTTACATCTTTCCTGCACTATAGTCTTTCTTGCTGTTCACACTTCTTAAACTATAAAAGTCCTAGGACGTTTTTGATAAACTCTCTCATGCCAATCAACAGGTTCTTGGGTATGTGAACTGTCCACAACCACAAAGGAATTTGGTCTATGGATCCCCCTTGCTAATCCCAGCATAAACTGCTTTCTGGAAGGTAGATGATACTGTAAAAAGGGAGCCTCAGAAAATAGCAAGAGATAAGTAAGCAAATATTAATTTCCCCAGAAATAGTAAGGAATGGGAAAAAGTCCCTATTTCATTGCTGTAGGTTTTGGCTGTTTGCAATAAATTGCCACTGCAATGAAGGAAACAGTATGAGAGTACAGGGGAGGTGACCCACACTTAAGTGGTATAGACGTCGCTGAAGCATAGAAAGGTGGAAAGAAATCAAACAACCTTAGAGATGGTTGTATAATGAAAGGCGGGCCATGTTAGCTTACTCAAGTATACCAGACAGGAATTATGTGCTACTTCTACTTTACTGTAAGACTACATTATCAGAATGTCCAAGTCTGAAAGTACACACCTACTGCCATCTCCTTTACAGCCTCAGAGCCTATTTTTCCACACATTATGCAGCTGCAGGCTGTACCTACACTCTCTTATGTAATCATTGCTAGGCATTATCTCTTCCCCTTGTTTCTCAAGGTACATGATATTTGCACAGACAGACTAACTCATTTTGAAATAAGAGCATGATTGCAATACTTCTCCAATGAGATTTTCACCAAACCATCTTCGATTTAAAATAAATTGGAAAGCAAATTTTCTTTCATCGGATCACATGACAAGTCAGAGACAAAAAGTGCAAAATTTTCCACTTGGTACAAGTCAGGAAATACCCATGGCTTCAAAACTTCATGGCTCAAAAGACAAGAAGCACCATGTACTATATGTCCCACCTGATCTCCCAATTTCGAATGAATGACAGAGTTAGCCATACTGTATTAGAAAGTCATCAAGCTTGCCTGAAATTTATTTATTCAGGTATTTTCATATTGTATCTGTAATCCTGCCAAACATAGACTTCTATAGGATATTAATTAATTAATTAATATTTATTAATTATAGGATAATTAGGACAATTACTATCAACCTGCCTTCCATTGAGGACCTGTATACTGCATGAGTCAAAAAGAGGGCTGTAAAAATATTTGCAGACCCTTCACATCCTGGACATAAACTGTTTTAACTCTACGCTATAGAGCATTGCACACCAGAACCACTAGACACCAGAACAGTTTTTTCCCGAAAGCCATTACTCTGTTAAATAAATAATTCCCTCAACACTGTCAAACTATTTACTAAGTCTGCACTACTATTCATCTTCTCATCTTTTCATTGTTCCCATCACCCATCTCCTCCCACTTATGATTGTATGACTGTAACCTTGTTGCTAGTATCCTTATGATTTATATAGACTGTTTCCTAATATGATTTGATTGCTTATTTGTTCCCTATGACTATCATTAAGTGCTGTGCCTTATGATTCTTGATGAATGTATCTTTTCTTTTATGTACACTGAAAGCATATGCACCAAGACAAATTCCTTGTGTGTCCAATCACACTTGGCCAATAAAGAATTCTATCTATCTATCTATGGTTGGAGCTCAACTCTGTAAGCCTCAGAAGGTTTTGTAGGAGATTTAACAGTGTTTGATCTAAGGAAGTAGAGAAATGATGGAGGATGGGAGAGCATTTGAGATTCTAAACAGGACAAAAATTACATCAGAATAAGGAATAAAAAGAAGACAGACAGACAACAAAAGGGAAGAATGCAAAAGGGAAGAGCTGGAGACATCTTCATTCTAAAACTTTCTCTAGCTTATAGTCAGGCAGGTGACGACATGCCACAGATATTGGACTTCAGTTCCTATCAGCTACAGCAATGATGCTCAAAGGCAAAGGAGTATGGGCTCTGTAATATAAAATAATAATAAAAAATACAGTCCATTATCTATCCCTTATTTTTATAGGCAGAAACAAGATACACTCAGTTGTAGAAATGGATTCTATCTTCTTCTGTGACACTTGTTATATTTCTCTATTCTAAAGTTATCCTCTAAGTGGTTTTCTATATAATATTTGGAAATCAGAAATGATGGTCTAGTTGGGGTCCCTCCCCAGTCCTGAGTCTTCCTGGATCTAGTGTCTTAACTACACTATTGTCATATAAGTCTGTGTATGAGCATAAATTATCAGCTAAAATTATAATAAGCAAAGTCATTGTCAATTCATATTGGCAGAGGTTATTAAAGGCAGAGTGTCATTACGGAGAAAATCCTTTGTCACTGCATTCTCAGGTACTGAATGTAACATTTTGTTCTAGCTGAAAGTTTTGGGGCATTATAAAGGCAACTCTACCATATGGTTTGGGTTAAAATTAGCCATTTTAGAGTATTGTATCATTATCATAATTAGTGTGTTTGATTCAGTGTGTTCATGAATCCAAGTGTTCTGACCCAACCTTAGCAAGCAACCCAACTCGCTTACTCACGAGTAAAAACCCGTTTTCTAACAGGGTAGGAACAGTTTTTTTATTCACATGGATAAACAAAAATAAAATGTAATTAGTCCCAACAGACCTGGCCAAGAAATCCGAATTGCTTACTGAATCCTAAAAGGGAACAGTTGTCTGCGACAACCAGCCACTCCCACACCTCTACTATTTATTTCCCAGCCAGGCAGGGGCTGGCTAGCGTCCACTACTGCTTTTCCTTGGGAGCCAGTTTATTGTTTTCCTTTGCTCACCTCTCTTTTTCTTGCTGCGTATACATGCATCTGGGATGGGCCCCATCTGTTCCTCCCCCTCACTCAGCTCAGGCCCTGAAGACAGCTGCCTCTCTACCTGGGGCAGGATGGAAGGTCCTGGCTCTGCCTCTGTCTCTGATGCTGTTTCCTTATCAGAGCCTTCCAAAGGCTCTGAAGCTGGCCCAGGCTCTCCTTCAACCTCCTTCACATCTGACTCTGCAGCTAGTTTTGCTGGCTGCCGACAGGCCACAACACCAGGAAAGGGTAACTTCCATAAACTATTGTTACCTGTTTAACACAATCTGAGGGTATGCTGTACGTGCTGGATTGCATAGCAAAAGCTATAGTGATTGCAAAGGATAAGCTTGGAACAAAACTGAGTTTTGATTTTACTAATGGCAAACGTAATTGCCCAAAATGTGTCCAAATTGGAAGTTGTTGTTGTTACCAAGAAATTCCTCAGATGGCATGTGTTATGTATGTAGTTTTAGCGGGAGATTTAAACAACATTGGGTCACTTGTGATTGGTCAGCTGCCCGGCTGGCCGGGTATATAAGGAGGGCTGTTTGCCTGTAACTTTTGCTGAAGTCTCACTCTACATTAAAGAGCTGTTGTCACTACCTTGCTTCTGCCTCCTCAATCGCCCAACTCAACATTGGTGATGAAGGTGGGATTGAGACACTGAGAAGCAAGCCGAAAAAGAGCTACCTACAGCGGATTCAGCCAGGCTGACGAGCCGTACACAACAGGACTACGATATCTGCGTTCGTACCACCAAAGCCTTTCGACCCGGCCAGAGAGAGGTGGGGGTCGTACATGGTCCGGTTCGAGTGCGCGATGGAAGCCAGCGATATGCAGGGCCTCCCCGGAAACCGAAAGAGGGCCTGAGGCACTGCGGGCCAGAGGTCTTCGACATGGCGGAGTCACTCTCAGAACTGACACCGGTCCAGACCGCCTCGTGGGAAGTGCTACAAGCCACGCTCAAGGCACACTACGTCTCGGTCCCATCGAAGTTTGTGCAGCGCTACGAGCTCCAGCAACGAGTACAGCATGAAGGAGAGCCAATCAGCGCGTACATGGCTGCCCTGTGTAAGGCTGCAACGCATTGTGAATACCGGGATCTCCATGACGCACTCCTAGAGCAACTAATCTGTGGAGTGTGAGACATACGCTTACAGAGAAGGTTGCTCACAAGATAAAATCTGACTCTACCCATTGCTCTCGACAAGGCCAGGGCACATGAGTCATCGACCAAGGCTACGGAGACGCTGCAAAGATCAACTAACCCGAAGGAAACCCCGAGGTCAGCGCCAGTGCACCGAGAATCCACCCAGACCAGCAGTGAGGAAAAGTCGGAGGAGGATGTCTTCCAAATGGAGAGACAGGCATGGGAACAACGAGGAAGCTGCTCGAGTTGCGGGGAGCACACCAGAGGCAAACCTGTAAGTTCAGGGATGCCATCTGCAGGCATTGCGAGAAGAAGGGGCATCTGGCGAGTGTCTGCAGGGCAAGCCTACCAGTCAACCACAAGCCCCAGAACAACTTCAACTAATCAGAGCCAGCGTGGCACAAATGGGCCAGTAAAGATGGTGGCGCGAATTTCAAAGCCATGAGACCTGTAGCACCTTGATTGGACAGGCCAGCGCGACCATCGAGAAAAAAGTCCACACAACAGTCGAGATCTAAGGCCAATCCTGTGAGATGGAGATCGACACCGGGTCATCCCTGTCCATAATGTCCTGGGCTACTCTGAAGGCCGCCCTTCCCAACATCAAGAAGAGCTGGCTCCAAATCCAACGAATTCGGCTGCGAGACTACCAGGGGAACAACATCCCTGTGGCAGGAGGCGGCACATTCCAGGTCACCTTTGGCGAGTACCGGAAGGAGCTACCCCTCACAGTGGTCAGCGAGACACTCCCGAGCCTCCTAGGACTGGACTGGTTCAAGGACCTAGGAATAGGATTCACCGGTGTCCACAGCGGCAGCACCCTGAAGGAGGACCTCATGAAGGAGTTCCAGGACGTCTTCGATGACCGGCTGGGCAAGTACATGGGGACCCCTATCTCTTTTAACTTAGACCCTAAGGTAGCTCCAATCAGACTGAAGGCTAGACGAGTGTCATTTGCACTCAAGCCCAAAATTGACTTGGAACTGGATAAGTTAATCAAACAAGGGGTGTTAGTCCCAGTAGATCACGCCAAGTGGGAGACCCCAATAGTGACACCGGTCAAATCAGACGGGTCTGTGCGCATCTGCGTGGACTACAAATACACATTAAATAAGGCTCTTCAGCAGAGTGCATATCCTGTCCCAATTGTGCATCATTTGCTCCATTCGCTGGGCCCTGGCAAGATCTTCACAAAACTCGATCTTGCGCAGGCGTACCAGCAGCTACCGGTAGATGGCGCTACCACAGAAGCACAGACTATAGTCACCCATAGAGGTGCATTCAAATGCACCAGACTGCAATTCGGAGTCAGCATAGCCCCCGGACTTTTCCAAAGTACCATGGAGCGCCTGTTGCAAGGGCTGCCGGGGGTCGTGCCCTACTTTGATGATGTACTCATTAATGCAACAACTAGGACACAGACTAAGGCGGGTGTTGGCCAAATTCAGGGAGGCTGGACTGCGTGTAAAACGGACTATGTGCATGATTGCAGTCCCCTCTGTGGAATTCTTAGGGTACCAGGTGGAATGGTATACACCCCACCGAGAGCAAAGTAAGGGCCATCCAGAACGCGCCCACACCAAAAAACAAATTGGAGCTACAGGCTTTCTTGGGCCTCCTCAACTTTTACGCCATATTCCTAAGAGACAAGGCAACAGTCGCTGAGCTGCTACACCGGCTACTGGCCAAAAATGCACCTTGGGTCTGGAGGAAGGCTGAAGCTGCCGCATTCAACACAGTGAAAAAACTCCTATCCACAGACAGTTTTCTGATTCAGTATAATGCGATGCTACCGCTTGTTCTAGTCTGCGACGCATCTCCCTTTGGCATGGAAGCTGTCTTGAGCTATAGATTACAAACGGGCTAGAGGCACCCATCGCCTACTACTCGTGAACCCTGTCTAGCGCGAAATGGAACTACAGCCAGCTGGAAAGGGAAGCCCTCGCAGCGGTGTCGGGGGTTCAAGAAATTTCATGAATATCTATTCGGCCGACATTTCGAATTGGTCATGGACCATCGTCCACTTTTGGGCCTCCTGGCTGGGGATCAGCCCACCCCCACTGCCTTGTCTCCATGTATGACACGGTGGACCATATTCCTGGCAGCATACTCCTACCAACTTGTCCACTGACTGGGCTTGAGACTGGGGCATGCTGATGCCCTCAGCCGCTGCCCGCTTCCGGACCTCTTAGAAGACCTAACCCCGGAGGCTCCAGTTCTCTTTATTGATGTTTTGGACTCGGGGCCTCTCACCTCAACGGAAGTAGCGAGAGCCTCAACTAAAGACCATGTGCTGAGAACTGTCATGAGTTGGGTCACGAGGGGTTGGCCAGCAAAGACTGAGGGTGGAGAATTCAAAGCATTCTTTACAAAAAAAAAAAATGAACTGTCTATGCAAGGGGGTTGTTTGTTATGGGGTGACTGCATCATTGTGCCCTTATGCTTAAGGGAAAAAGTTTTTAAAATGTTACAAGAAGGGCACCCGGGAATTGTACAAATGAAGGGTCTAGCGAGGAGCTATGTATGGTGGCCCCAAATGGATAACGACATCGCCGAGTGGGTGGGGAAGTGTAAACCCTGTCACGAGTCCAGGCCAGATCCCCCCATAGCACTGGTCAGGGAATGGGAGTGTCCCCAGGGCCCCTGGTCAAGGATTCACGTAGATTTCGCAGGGCCTTTTCACGGCCAAACCTTTATGGTGATCGTCGATGTCTTTTCAAAGTGGCTCGAAATCCTTCTCATGCCATCCATGACTGCCAAAGCAGTCATAAAGGCACTCCGCAAACTCTTTACCACATACGGGCTGCCAGACACCCTAGTGTCGGATAACGAGCCCCAATTCACCACCACACAGTTCAAGGGGTACTTGGCAGAATTAGGCATCCTGCATGCACTCTCAGCCCTGTTTCATCCGGCCAGTAATGGATTGGTTGAGATTTGTAAAAATGGCCAAAGAGGCACTGGCATGGCTGGACGCGGGACACTGGCAAGCCCGAATAGACAAATTTTTAGCAGTCCAACACGCCACCCCTTGTACTATCACGGGGCCCAGCCGAACTCCTCATGGGTAGAAAGCTCAGGTGTACCTTGGACTGATTGCACACCTACTCCCCGGATGAGTTTAGACAGGCCGACCAGAAGTTACGCGGGTTTCAGATAGGAACACCGGTCTTTGCTAGAAATTACTCAGAGGGTCCCCTATGGGTCGCCGGGGTGATCTCTGACATGAAGGAGCCCAATCATACACAGTGGACGTGGGAGATGGAAGGATCTGGCGTAGGCACATCGATCAACTTAGGAAGAGGTTGGCCGGACAGCCAGAAATGTACTCAAAAATACCAGGCCCTGACTTCCAAAGTTTTCCTACAACAGCTAACTCAAGCCTGAGAAGGTCAGAAGACTTAGCTGCGGACTCCAGGTTCCAGCGCCGCCCCGACAAGACGCCACTCCCAACCGAAGACTCCACCGCCCCGATGAAATCCAGGAGGTTCCATTGGCGGAGCGCACTCTGACTGGCTCGACGCCATGCCTCAGACTGAACTGCGCAGGTCAACTAGGGCCCGGACATGCCCTGGTCACCTGTATGATTTTTGTATGCAAATGTATAAACTAAGTGCCTTCTGGGAGGGGAAGGGTGTTACGTATGTAGTTTTGGCGGGAGATTTAAACAGCAATGGGTCACTTGTGATTGGTCAGCTACCTGGCTGGCCGGCTATATAAGGAGGGCTGTTTGCCTGTAACTTTTGCTGAAATCTCACTCTACATTAAAGAGTTGTTGTCACTACCTTGCTTCTGCCTCCTCAATCGCCCAACTCAACAGCATGGATTTGATTGGCAATCTAATCTATGCCTTCACTATCTTATTAAACAGTATTTAGTTTACTAAAACCATTTGATAATTATAGGCTCATATGGTTATGGATTCATGTAGAAGACTGGAATTCAGAATGCAAGAATATAAATTTATGAATGAAAAGTTTCTCTCTCTCCCTCTTTCTCTCAAGTCCAAGTGTGAAAATGAGTTGATAAATACATAGAGGGAAGGAAGATGGATGTACTTTTGTACATTGAGGTTCTTTGTTAACATTTATGTTAATATAACATAACATGTTATGTCTGGATGGGCAACCACCACCTCTGAAGGACTAGGTTTGTGATCTGGATGTCCTTCTGGACTCAAGGCTTCTGTATGAACATCAAGTAGAAGCCAACACTAAAGAGATTTTTTTACACAGCTTCAGTTGGTATACCAATTGCAACCTTTATAATGCACAGGAACTTGACTTATGGTAACTCTCACCCTGATCGTTATTTAGGTAGATAATTAATGTGTTCTACATAGGACTGTCTTTAAATATTCAAAAACTATAGTTTGTCCAAAATGCAGAGGCTCATATGCATATAGTACTAGCATACGAGGCCACTTGTGCTACCAATGTGTTTCTGAGTAAAATTTAAGGTGCTGTTTTTCTTATGGTTTGACAATTGGGTGTCTGCAGGACTACCTATTCCAATCAATTGCTTAGTTCTTCTAATGGAATCTGAACTTCATTCTTCAATTTCAATCAGAATAGACCAGGAAGGGACCTTGGAGGTCTTCTAGCCCAACCCCCTGCTCAAGCAAAGATCCTATACCATTTCAGATAAGTGGCTGTCCAGTCTCTTCTTAAAAACTTCCCGTGATTAAGCACCCCTAACTTCTGAAAGTGGCCAGCATGACATCACTTGTGTCAGGGAAGCCTGTGGTGGCCCGAGCACTCTGCCAGCAAAAACGGGCTCCCAAGCCCTGTTTTTGGCCGCAACGTTCTCCTGCAACTCTCTGCCAGCAAAAATGGGACTCGGGGGGGTGGGGGGCGGGGCTCATGTGGCTGCCCCAAGCTCCATTTTCGCTGGCAGAGGGCTGCAGGAGACCATTGCAGCTGACAACGGAGTCTGGGACAGCCATGCTCGAGCCTCCTGAGCTCCGTTCTCCCTGGCAGAGACACCGTAGGCTGGTTCTTTGCTGTTTCCACAGCAGCCCCGTGGACCAGAACTAAGCACCCTGAGAGCTGGATACGACCCATGGGCCTTGAGTTTGACACCTCTGCCCTATTTGGTTATAAGTCCCACTTCTATGACTATTATTTTTCTTTCTTTCTTTCAGAATGAGATTTCTGTATCTTTATTACATCATTCTTATGTATATAGTATTGATCATATGCATCAGATTCATCAACTCCTATCTTCCCTTGGCTTGGATCCAAGGCTTCTCTAGGCTTAGTCATATCTGACCTATGGAAGTTAGTAGATTAAGGATATCTGCACCAGTGATTCAATGCATGCAACTTTTTCTGAAGGGATGGAATAAATCATCTAATAGAAATCTAACTTGTGAACAACTGTTCAGGTTTCATATTTCATGCAGCCAGTCATCCTTTCTGTGCATATGTGCATCTGGGGCTGCTTTTCTTTTAATCTTTGCTTTCCTCTTCTTAAATCAGGATAGCACAATTAAGAAGCCTTATCCAATTTCTGAATTCAGCCACCCTTCCAGGTCTATTTCCTGTGCAATATGGGCATACATTTTTGCATTTATTCAATACTCAATGCCTTTTTTTTTTAGTTGTATTACCCAATTGTCTTATCAGCCACTATTCATTGTGCTAGGTATGACTAACTGATTTAAGTCAAACAATTTCTCTCTTTGTAGATTTGTATTTTACCTTCAGCTCTTTTATTTTGTTTTGGATTTTACTAATTTATTTCCAGCTATGGTATTTTCTCTCATTTGTACATCAATCAAATCAAGCTGTTGTTTTGTTTTTTGTTCCTTCAGTTACACTTCACATTCTGTCAGCTGTATAATGTGTGGGGATTTATTAAAACTGTGTGAGTCCTTTAACTGCATTGGTAGAAGTGCCATATATGAGGAACAATTATTCTGTCCAAATTCCATGTTTCCCCCATGTGATAAATATAATCCCATGCAATCACTGGAGAAGTGACCAGGCATTTGGTTTAGATTTCTGCCTTTCCTGCTTATCTGCCTATGGTGAGCTCTTGCTTCAGCCTTCTTTACAGGATCACACTAACTCTTCTTAGCAGAATATTTAACAAGCCAAGCAGCAGCTTTACTGATGTCAATTTGTGTGTGAAGTTTTTTGCCAAGATAGAACATAATCTCTATTGTAAAGGAAGTGAAGTCCTTCCCCATGAATCTTATGATTGGTTTAAATATACTTGCCCCTAGCAAAGTAAGGAGGGCAGGGAGATAGAGCCATAATGTGGAATGGGTTTAGAAGAAGCCATTTAGAATTAATGTTGTATGTAGAGTTGAACCAAGTTTATTTGCTTCTGGCTTCCATCAGAAATGACCTTCAAGTTCTCTTTCAAGTCAAATTTGACTCCTGGTGACTTCATGGACATATTCAGGCAACAATAAGAAAATAGTTAATTCTCTTGTGGGATTTTTTTTTTAAATGTTTCAGTTTAACTTATTGCTAGGAGATCCTCGTGGTCTCCCATTCAAGTGCTAAGCAGTCTGGCCCTTTTTGAGATATGCTAACATTGACTAAATGTTACCATTTAGCTGAAATATTAAAGGGCCATGCAAATGGTTGGAATCATATGATACTGAGTAGGACTGCATATCATTAGAGCACCAAGAAAGTTGTGGTGCATGGAGAAATTATTATATACAATATGTGATATTTCCAGTTAAAAGTGTTAGGGTTAGGTGAAGCGAAAAAAAAATGATTTTGCATTTCAATGAGCTATGATATAAAAGGTCAATACTGACCTAGGTGGACAGGTGTTTTGTCCCAAGCACAAAAGCCCCAAGAAAGAAAGTGAGTAAGCATTTAAATGAATGAATTGTAACATGCAACTTTCTACACCAAGAAGTTTCCCTTCCTTCCTTTATAAGGAAGTTTCCCTTATAAAATCCTAATCCAATATTTGAGACGTTTGAAGCAAAAACATAGAAAATGTTTCTTCAAGAGTTTCCTAGGAGAGGAATTACAATTATTTTTATAGAAAGAGGTAAAGTCTTGTCAAACGATAACTGCCTAAGCTTCCACCAATAAAGATTTCTAAGGCTGCCTAACTAGGAAGTACTTAGCCCTTCTGCCCATCTGTAGAAAAGAATTATGCCCATAAGTAACAACTTAACAAACCATAAAGTATCTTTTAAAACACCACAAATAGCTATGTAAACATGCACATGAGGAAAGCATTAATGAAAAATTTAAACAACAAAAATAAAGCAACAGAGGTATGAAACAGATCTCATTCAAAATTTTAAATATAGAGAAAACAGGGAAGACAACATTTAACATTGCAAATTAAATCAATAGAGTAACTCTTGAGTAAAATTGTTAGCACATGTTTATTGCAGAGAAAATGATCGGGCAGTGATTATTTGGGCCTTCTGTTTAGATTTACATATTCCCTTTCCTCCTCCTGTCTTTTTTTCCCCCGAGAATTTATTTTCAATGTTGCAGAAAGTGAAGATTGAATGAAAGCTAGCTTCCATGGGGAAACTGACTTTTGTTTGGCCAGTCAAGGACAATGCTCTATCTATGATGTTCTGAATCAAGTCAGCAAATCAGAAATTATTTAGGAGCTAAATTCACCTCTTTAATGAGCCTTGATGAAGTCTGGTTTTCACTAGTTATGCCTCTGTATAAGCAGTTACATAGGAGACATTCTTTTGGGTAGCAGAAGCTGAATTCCATCTTACATTATTACAATACTCATAAGTTACTTCCACCACATACCAATTCTATGTAGGGGTATACTCCATTTCAAAAATAGATTAAAAGTATGATAACACAATATATCAAAATATATAACAATAAAATGAATCAATAAAATAAATCAACCATAATATATCAAGAGAAAATCATATAAATAGGTGTAACTAGGTGTAACTTATTAAAGGGGGAAAGCCAAGTCCAAAGGCTTTCTGGAAAAGTCAGATCTTCATGGCTTTTCTAAATGTCAATTGGTTGGTGATGATCTGATCCCAGTGGGAAAGCTGCTCAATAGAAGGGACAGACTGGCTTTGAACTCTTATGGTGGCACTCTTAGAGAGGAGGCCTGAATACAATCCCCACTTCAGGAACTTATTAGGTAAGCAGAAATTGCTGGGAGAAGATAATCCTGTAGTTACCAGGTCTTAAAACATGTAGTCCTTGAATGGTGACAACCAGCATCTTGACCTGCACAAGAAAATCAATAATAAGCGGGTTAGTTGATACACTGGATTTTCTTTCTGTAACAAAGTTTGTTTTATAATATGTAATAATGTTTTATTACAAGTGATTATATTTCTTCATCACCAATGAAGGATTTTGATTTTCCTTTCTTATGCTAATGTGGATGCAAAAATGAAAATATGTTACATGGAAGCTCATGATCTATCCTGCCATTGCACAAAGTAGAATATGCACTATGAGTCTTTTAAAAATGTACATTTCCATTGAATGTTGAGATCTTCATAATGGCAATGTTGTTTTGTGGTGAAATCAGTTACTCAGTGTGTTTGCTGGATGTGTTCAAACAGAATTTTCTGCCTGTCTACCTAGCTACCTAACACAAGGCAACCTCTGTTTCAATGGTTATTCATCTATTGGAATACTTTTAATAGCTGAATATTTGGCTTCAGTTCTAGGATATATATATATAGTTCTTTTGTCTCAGATTAATGCATGTACTAAAAGCTACTTCCTCATAGAAGATTGAATAAAAAACAAAACACCTGTTAAAATACTTTGTTCTAAAATCCATATGTCAAAGTGAGGCCTTCTTGACTATCATTGGTTGTTCAGTCATCTTCATGGAGTTGCCCAGTTGTGTCTAGATTTGTTTATACAACTAAAAATTATCCATCTTTTTCTCTTCGTAAATTCCAGCTTGATACATGAGGTGGATTATTTTTGGCTCCTATATTTTATGTGCTGAATTCCTGCTGCCTTTCTACAACCCCCAAGTTAATAAAGTCAACTAGTTGAGGTTGGTTTCATTTCTGCGATTCACTAATGAATTTATATTAGGTTATATCTTGAAAGGTCTTGAAAATGAGCAATCATGATAAACAGGCTAATAGGGAAGGGTTTGCTTAATTAGGGAAAAAAGAGCAATTAGCTTGTCAGTGTTTAAGCTCACAGAAGCTACACAAGAGAAGCCTATCAAAGTAGTTATTGACCTTTTAAACCCTCCAACTCTTCTGTCATTGATGTTTAATGGGAGAGTCACTTAGTCTGTCAAGCTAATAACTAAGGTAATGAAGTAGTCTAGGACTTTGCTTAACTACTTTGTTATCTCTAGACTAATTTTAGAAATTTAAAAATAGATGATCTAAAAATAATTTTTTTAAATTGGCAAGTTTATTTTTCACTGACAATTGAGGAGCTGTTTCTGACCTCCCAAATATATTTTGAGGGGTTTTTTTCTCTCATAGGAGAAAGCTAAAAACATGCTAATTAAACAACCTTGTGGAGTGCTTTTATAAAATAGTAAGATGTCAGAAATCAATGCTAATAGAATTTGTCTTTTTACCTTTTTTTTCTTGCCCAGATTAGAAGAAATAGTTGAAACAGAAATCTTGAAAGATTGCTGTGAGTCAGAGTATTCCTTCACTTGAAATTCTCTAGAATGGATTACATGGATTACTGCTCACAGCATCCCTATTTAGCACAGCAAACCGCTGACAAGAACATGTACTTGAGTGCAACATCACAATGCAAGTACAAAAGTACAAAGTTTGTACCACGATGTCACAATATACATTACTTCATAAGTCCTCACCCCATGCTCTACCCCCATGGTAGATCAAGCTGAGCTAAATGGACTGTGGCCACATAACACACCAAAAGCACTTTAATGCCAATTTTTAAAGATCAGCTCTGAATTGACTGACCTCATAGTCCTGGGAATTGAGTCAATTTATTTCTGATTCTCATCATATATTCTGCAAAATCACAACTGGTTGATAATTTCATTTAAATTGCTGCAGTTTTGCAGATCTTGGAAGCAGCTCATTTTCTTACTTGTCAGTAACTGTTTTCTCACCTTGCCTCTCAACTCTGGGCCTTCAGCCAGCCATTACTTCCTCTCTCTCCCTTCTCCCATAGAATTGTAGCATCTGTTTCTGGAATTTGTCTCTTCTTCAATAAAAGTTATATCATTCTCCCCCAATCCAAACACTGTAAAAACAGGCAACTATTGGAGAAAGTGCTTGATTGCAAAATTACCAAGGTACTTTCTACATAAGTCAAAAGTAGTAGTAGTTGTTGGTTTAAGATTATATAGAAATAGTGCTTTGGCATCCAAAAAGCCATTAGATTATTAAAAAAAAAAAACCTGTCACCCTGGTCTTCATTTAGCTATTTATTTATTTATTATTGATAAGACTACCAAACAAATCTACATAAATACATATGATGAAAGTTAAGATGAGAATACTAGCAATTTTTTTGTTTACTTTATAGTTTATAGTGAGCTGCTCAGAACTGCTGGTGGATGACTACATAAATCTTTTAAATAAACAAATATATTTATCTTTTTCCAATGGATGGTTTCATTACCCCACATCCAATGATAGCCTAAGGGTAAGGGACATGTATGGGATTACATGTTTTGCAGGGTTTTTTTCTTGATTTACTGCAGAGGAATAGAGTGAGCTCATGGTGTTCTCTACATTTCAAGGTCATAAGGAAAGAAAACAATTACCGATTGCTAGTGACATGGGATGGAGTGAAAGCTGGTAGCATGTAAGTACCTTAGCTAAAATATGATTGTTTAATTGAAGTATAATTGTATTGTTTCAAAAAGAGATAGTTCAATTAATTATGTGCTTGTAAATTATGAGGATACAACTATTGAGTTGCATCTATGTGTTCGGTCTGAAGCCTAGATACTAAACTGTAGGTGGTATGTCATTCTCTGCACTGAGAGAGGAAAGATATAAATAGGGATTGATTGGAGATAAAAATGGGTTGCTTCAAGTTAGGTATCAGATCACCACATTATCAGCATCAACAGCATGGAGACTAGTGAAAAGCCAATAGAAATGAGTAGTGACTTTGAAGAGATGTTGTGCTGACTCAAAGGAGTGCTTTGTCTTGCTAGGATATCTGATGCAAGTACATTTATTATTATATAATTCCTGTCTTGTGAATTCTGTTGGATTGAGATTTTTCAGAAAAAAATTAATAACTAAGCAATAGAGCATACTATAAAGGAATGTGCAAAAAATAGGGCAACTGAACATATTAGTCTTCTTACAGATCTTTACTTGTGGATCTCTCATCGCAATTTCAACCTTAACCAATGTAATAAGATTGTTAAGGGTATTGAATTAGGGGCTCATGAGACAAGACTGAAGGTTCTGTGCAACATTCAAGGGGTGACTTGGTGCTATTCACTGGTTATGTTCATATGTTACATTACATTAAACTATAAATCATAGTTTACAGACTCTTGTGGCTGAGTTCACATATCACCTTAAGCCAAAACCAAGCAAATTTGTTTTAAGTTAGATATATGAGTGGCTTTATATATCGCTGAAGCCAAGCCAAAACTAAACAAACCATGATACATCTTAGGGATATGTGTGAATCCAGTCTTTCTATCCAGTCTAGCAACCCTGTAGGATTAATGGCATAATAAAATAGCATGCTGATGTGATTTCCTGAACCTAAAGCATGATAAAATGTTAACTGTTAAACAAGAAAAAGAATTTGCTAGCTTGAATTATTTTTAAAAGTAATAAAGACAGGATAAAATCAAATAAATAAATGCATAAGTATGATTGTACCTAGGAAAATAGAAATCTCTTGTATTTCATTCTAACTAAATGAAGAAGACTCAAAAAAAAGATTGCAATATATTGTCTGTATGTCTTCCCTGAAAGTTTTTATGTAATGCTATTAAAGAAACATGATCTTTTTAGGATGTTTTAGTTTTTAAAGCAACAGTCTATTTACAGCTTTTGGTCTGCAGCCAATGAGGTATTTTATACAAGACCATCAACCCACAGTCTCTGATGGAGTCAGTGTCCTTTGATGAACACTGAAGGCTCTTCTCATTACTACTTCCAGTTTTTCAAGAAGCTAAATGTGGTGATCTATGTGGGAGGCCTTGGCTTGAGGCTGTCACATAGGAGGCCAGATGGAACACACACAGGCATTTGTGTAAAATTTAAGGTGTGTAGTGTCTGATTTTTAGTATTGACCATAGCTTTCTTTTAAAATGTCAGATGCTCGGTTATGCATAAAGTACCTCAGTCAATTTCCTTAGCGGGGTAGTTTTGTAGCATTGGGGGCAGAGGAAAAGTTGCTAGGAACACTAAAGTGCAAGCCAAAGAGGTTAGTTTTCTTCAGAAAGCTAAGAATAGAAGCCTAAGAAGCAAATTCTTCTATACCCAATCACTTGTTTGGCATATGGCATTTTGCAGTTTTGTGTATCAAAACTGGATTGATAAAGGACTGGTAAGAATCTTCTTCCCAGGAAATATTTTTCAACAAACTGATCCTTTTAAACTTCGTCCGTTTCCCATGCATTTTGTTCCCTTTCTAGGATCTTTCTAAAGATCACTTTAATTAATTTCTTCTCTTTCTCCAAACAATTATTCCTGTTTCATTAGATGAGGCTATATGACTAGATACATACTTTGCAGTCAAGTGTGTGCATGTGTGTTTTTTTTCCTTTTCAAGGTGTCATCACCTTAATACGATAAACAGGTTTCCTAATCCCAAAAAGTTTTAAATGATGAATTCTTGGAAGGGTGATTCTTCCAGAAAGTTTGAAAGCAGAAGGGTGAACCTAAGATTAATCCACAATTGAGATGAGACAGGTAGTATTCTTTATAAATGAGGGAAGCTAATTCACTTAAGAGAAATTCCAAAATCAAATTCAGAAGATTGCAATAGCAAACTAGTTCGACATTAATTGTCTACAAACTGTTTAAACATGGCTGAAGCATTTACAAAAATTTGGATAATACATGATATCACCTGCCAACTCTAAAACTACTACTTTAATTATTTGAAAAAATTAAGCTTTCATAACTAGATCTGTATATTATGTATAATCAGATGAAAGCCACAAGACACTTGGTTACTGATAACACCAATATTGAAAGACAATTTACAAAGACATATAAAATCGGAATATGGAATTTCAGAAATATAAAACAAGGAAAAATTGAACCTGTCAAACTGAAAATGAAACATTCTAAATAGGATGTTTTAGGAATAAGTCCTCTTAAGTATACAAGAATGAACCACTTTACATTGACACTCAAAATATATATTAGAAATGTTACTGTAATTCAATGAACAATAGAACTGTATATATTAGAATTTGTGGATATTCAGTTCTACATTACATATATGGGTACCTAATAGATATGTAAAGTGGAAGACAATAAGCAATCTTATGGCAGATTGCAAGAGGTACTAATAGTAATACTCAGAAATAATATATACCAGTGGTCCCCAACCTTTTTATCGCCGCGGCCCGCTGAGCGCGCGCAGGGGTGGGGGCACGGCCCAGGAGCTTTTGCGCACGGCCCATTGCGCACGGCCCAGGAGCCTTTGCGCTGCAGCGTTCATGTCCCCTGGCCGCTGCGCGGCCCGGTGCCAGGTACTCCACGGCCCGGCACCGGTCCGCGGACTGGGGGTTGGGGACCACTGATATATACTATTAACAGATAATTGAAATGCAAAACTTGATGAACAGGAACATTTCTGGAAAATTTGAATTAAATATATACAATAAAAAACAGAAAATATAATAATTCAATTTTGCAAAAGAGAATACTTTATTCATTACTAAAACTTGCTTCAAGCAACACAAAAACAAAATCTGAATATTAGAATCAGAGTGACTACTATGTAATAGAAAACTGAAGATGGAGAAATGTAAGTCAGTTACTAGCATATTCTCTACATGCGGACTGTGAAACAGGTAATGATTTATGAATGTCAGATTTATACTGCGAGTTTAGAAAATTAAGAATATCAGGCCTGGAAGGCATAATAGTAGAATATAATATTAATGTAAGATTAATGTAAGATTAATGTAACATTCCAACTTATGCAAAAGAGAACCTAAGGAACATGGGACGAGATAAGAAACATTCTGAAGGTTGAAGCAGGAATAAAGTTCTGTACTTTATCATTATAGTCATTAAAAGATGGAGGATGAAAACTTTGAGCAATGTATAATGACTGAATGTAGACTTTCAGCATCAAATAAACTGTATATCAAGGCTGGCATTAGAGTTCTGAGGGTTTTCAATCTTCATGCTGTGGGGATGAGATCTAGGTTAGCCCAGGATTTCACAGTAACAACAGGAATGTTCCAGTTAATCTCAACCCGACCTCAAAAAGATAGGCACACATAGATTTGGCTCTTATTTTAAATCAAATGAAAATTGGTTCTGGGCATAGAGTAGGGTTACTGAAAAGACCAAAGACTAAAAGAAGTACAAGTAGTCCTCAAGTTACGAATGTAATGGTGCCTGCCCATTCCATTCATAACCCCGAGGATTTGTGGGAGTGAATCTTGTACCTTGAACGGGATCACTCCCACCTTTCGCCCACACATTCGCTAATCAAATGTGCGGCTTGTTAAGTGCCCATGAGTTATTTCAGGGTGGAGAAGGCCATGGGGAGGGGGTGTCTAATGATGGAACAGGTCACCTGTCTAAGACCACGCAAGGCCTCCCCGACCCACTGAAATACCTCATGCTCACCACATTTGCTTCCCCCATCCACCCAACCTGCTGCACCGGGTCATTTACCTTGTGAAGATCTAGCAAGCAGTCTCCTCTCCAGCTTCTCAGCTGTCTGCACCCCTCTACCACTCCGTTCGGGCCTCCATAGGTCTTGCCTGGCACATTGCTGGCCAAAATGGAGCTTCTGAGGGGCGCCTTGCCCAGCCCCCTGGAAGCGCCATTTCGGGCTGCAGTGTGCCAAGCAGAAGCCCAAGGAGGCCCAAACGAAGCAGTGGAGGGGCAGATCCACCACTCAGAAGCTCCATTTTTGACCTGTAATGTGCAGGACGAATGTTGTAGAGCCTCTGCGGTTGTTTGTAAGGGCGAACAATTGCTGTGGTGTTGCTAGTTTTGTAGTTTCCGGACTTGTTCGTAAATGCTAGGCGGCGCTTATTGCATAACTTTGAACATTCACTAAGGGAATGCTCGTAACCCAGGAAATACCTATATCAATCGAATGGTCCTGGACAAATACTTGCTGCCTCTTTGAGGGATGGAAATATATACTTTGTAGATAAAAATGACTTGGCAAGATAAAGAAAGAGAATTGTTATGAGAATATAACAAATAAATTGATCATTGGAATCTTTTTATAAGAGACATGATTCATCACCAGGGATAAAATAAGATGGCAAGCACTGATACACCGTACAAACATTACCAGCATCACAATTTAAGTTTAATTTTGTCTTTGTGTCTATATGTTTTAGCATTATATGGTCTGCTTAAAGAAGAGGCCACTTCATGGCTGTAGACATTTTAATTTACTTTGCCTATTGTGTTACAAGAGTGAACCCTGTTGCATGGTGAAAGGAAATGTAACTTTCTGCATAACCATCTGCTTTTAATCATTTTAATAAGGTATCTTTTTCTCTTTTATAGGAGAACTGTAAGGTATGCTAGACCAGACTGTTTGTTCCCCAAGAGTTTTGTGAGCTTGTTGAGATGACCTCACAGAATCCTTTTCAAATCTATAATTCTTGACTCTTAAGTGTTAGCAATCCTATCAGATTATATTTTATATTTTAAACACTGGGTTAATACTAAGCCTTAATGTGCTTGTTTAATTTTGATTACCAGATTAGGTATACCAACTAGTATAATTTATAAATTTTATGTTCTGTGTGAATGTGTTGTGTGAATTAAATCAATAGCTCTTTATTTAATAAAGAAATCCATGTTTTAATGTATTGTGTGAACATAGCAAAAGCCTTTTAGTATTTGTAAAAAAATATCTGGTAGCAGTATTCAGCTGATATATGTAAGTGGTGAGGGAGGTTAGAATGGCTCCAAAAGTATATACAAATAATGGGGATACCTCTTCATCTTTACCTTAGCTGGGACACCAAGAATCTCTCTTCATTTGTTCTCATTAAAGACTCTACGAGTTAGCTTTAGTTGATGGGTAGTGACTTGCCCCAAGTCATCCAGTTAAGGTCCATGGATGAATATGGATAAACCTAAGTCTCCCTGATCTTGTTCAATATTTGAACCATTTCCACAAACTTAAAATATGATACCAATGTTTAAATAGCAAGAAATTAATGTTTATAAAGTTTGAAAGTGACTCTCATACTTTACAAACATTAATTTCGTGTTATTTAACCATGATATAAGAGTGGTCATATTGGGATGGTTTTTAAAAAAGTGCACCTTACCTTTATCTACAGAGTATCTTTGGAGGAGTTTATGCCTGGCATATCTATTTGATACTTCATTTAAATCAAGCTTATTATTTAACAAGACAAAGCATTCTGCTTTCTTTAGAAATATTAGAAAGGTATCTGTCTCCAACCGTTCTGCTGAAAAATAGCTATTCTGTTGTAATGGATTTTTAAAAACATTTTAATGGATGTATTTGCTGGGCAATTACATCTTTCTGGACAGTATTCAAATGTATTCTTTATGGTCAGTGAAGAGATTGGTTTGATTTTATTCATTATTTATTCATATCTTTCCGTTCCTTTCAAGAACTGAAGGCAATGTGTATAGTGTTCTCTCCTCTCATTTTCTTTCATCACAAAAATAACTGTAAAAAAGGTTGGGGAAAGAAAGTTATTAGCCCTAAGTCACCAGCAAACATCTGTGCCTTGAAACTTGGCTTTTTTGATTTTGGTTTAAAGCATTAATATACTTGTAAAGGTTTTTTGTTTTTGTTTTACAAAAAACATGGATTAAGTTTGTCTGAGTCCCATGGAACTAATTTCTAAAGACATATCCATAAATATATGCTTTTGTGTACCTAATTTCATTTTTAAATATGCAGATAGTTTATTTCTATGGTCTTAGTCTTATTGTAAATATGGCATTAGTAACCATTTTCCTCATACCAATAAGAAAATATTGCCCCATGAATGAATCAATTTAAAGAAAACAATCATGATTCTGAGAGGAATTGCTTTAAAGATAGGATAGGACATTTAAATTACATCACTGGGCACTTCTTTGACATACTAGTTGAGGGAGAGGAGTAAGTATACTAGATACCATCCAAAGCATAAAAATGAAAAACAATAAAAGATTTATCTGAATAATATTTGGAATGTTGCCTATTATCAACATCTTGTTAGCAAATCAAAGCCAAAAGCCTGACTGGAAAATTACCATCACCACGGGTGGGTTGTAAATTTTTTACTACCGGTTCTGTGTGCGTGACTTATTTTATGGGCGTGGTTTGATGGTCATGTGACAATTTTTTAGGATTTAGCAGAGGTACTGGTCTACCAGGCTGTTAACTGCTTGCAGAGCTGTACCGGTCTACCCATTTGTTTTTGTAGGCACCACTCTACTTATTTGTTTTTGGAGGCACCAGTCTACCCATTTGTTTTTGGAGGCACTGGTCTACCTATTTGTTTTTGGAGGCACCAGTCTACTCATTTGTTTTTGGAGACATCAGTCTACCACCACACTGCCTTTTAACACTGATCAGCTGTAGGGCGGCCCTTTGAAGCCCCGCGGCAAGAGTTTAAACAGTTTTTTTCCTTCTAGCCAATCAGCTGGGACTCGGGAGGCAGCAAATAGATTGAGGGTGGGCCAAATAAAAGGTAAGAATAATGGGGGGAGGGAGGGCCCAGCTCCTGAACAAAGAGAACCAGTTCGGTGATGTCATATCGTCACCGCGACTGGCTCAGCCGAACTGGGCCAAACTGGGAGGAACCACCACTGACCATCACCAAATGGTAAAATATAGTCCAATGTTTTTGGACACTTAGGCTGCAAATTTTCTATACCCGTGATGGTGAACCTATGGCATATGTGCCACAGGTGGCATGCAGCGTCCTTTCTGTGAGCATGCGAGCTGTTGCCCCAGTTCAGCTCTGCTGCATATGCACATACGCCTCCCAAATGGCCAGCTAGTCATCAGGTCTCTGCCAGGTAAGCGCAGGGGGAGGGGTGTGCAGGGGGGCTGTGTGTGCATGAGTGGAGGGCAGGGTGTGTGCAGGAGGCCGTGCATGCATGCATGGGGGCACGGGGAGTGTGCAGGGCCCCACACGGCATGCGTGGGAGGCAGGGTGCATGCACAGGATCACACACACATTGCATTCTGGGAGTTCAGGCGCACGCACATGCATGCACGCCTTAGGCACTCAGTCCAGAAAAGGTTAGCCATCACTGTTCTATACCTTTACTTCAGAGTGAGCTTCTTTTTGTTTAGCGGCATTGTTTTCCTGATGGGATTCTTATATAGCTGCTATCTACCCTTAGACCAATTTCCCTCATTACCAGTCACTATACCACTGGTAAGGATGCGGTGGCTCAGTGGCTAAGATGCTGAGCTTGTCGATTGAAAGGTTGGCAGTTCAGCGGTTCGAATCCCTAGTGCCGTGTAATGGGGTGAGCTCCCATTACTTGTCCCAGCTTCTGCCAACCTAGCAGTTCGAAAGCATGTAAAAAATGGAAGTAGAAAAATAGGGACCACCTTTGGTGGGAAGGTAACAGCATTCTGTGCTCCTTTGGCATTAATCATGCCGGCCACATGACCATGGAAACATCTTTGGACAGCGCTGGCTCTTCAGCTTAGAAATGGAGATGAGCACTGCCCCCTAGAGTCAGGAACAACTAGCACATATGTGCAAGCGGAACCTTTACCTTTACCTTTATACCACTGGTATGAAATGGATAGAATTATCATCAAAAACATATTTTGGGTTCAAAATAATAATAATGATGCAATTAATGCACTTTACATCAAGTTTTTAAACTTTAAAACTTGCAAGTTTTTAAACTTTATAATAAATAGCTCTAGTGGAAACCTTGTTTTATTTATTTATATCCCACCCATCTCACAATCAAATTACTCTGGGTGTATGTACAAGAAAAGATAATTTGTACAAGAATATAAGACATTGACTAGACTAGATTCATACAACATGCAATCCCTGAAACAATGTTTTGAAAATCAGAAGCCCCAAATGGATTAGAGTTTAGTACATTCTTGAACCAGACATAAAGAATGAGAAAGTTGAGAAAACTATCATTTGTTTTAGCATTTGGTCACAAACAATATTCTGCTTGTGTTTTTTTCTAGCCCAGGGCTGTCAAATTCACAGCCCATGGGCTGAATGCGTCACACACTCGCCACATCCATGCCTGGTTTAGCAAAGGGGAAAAAGGTCCTGATATGTCACGAGATCTGCCGTAATGATGCGAGTTTGACACCCTTGTTCTAGCCTATTGTAATTCCTAGCAAAAACTGAAAATTTCACTTTAATGTGCTGTAAATAAGCCCCTAATGAAAAAATTGGCTTATAACATGTAGAACTAACAAAATTCAGTCAAGGTGAACACCAGAAGTGAAAGAATTATGCATCACCAGTACAAAACCAAAAATAGATTGAATTTATATTAATCTTGGTTTGTTGTACCTATCATATTATGTATTGTTACAAATCACCATTGGATTGAAACAACATATACCCAAACCAAACAAAGATCACTGTGACTTAATGTGATCTGTGAATCTGTTAGTGACTAAGAAAAAAATATTTGGATATTAAACAGATTGGTCTGTTTAAGTATGTGAACAGGGTGATTTTTATCAATATTTTGTTAACAAAGCCAATAACCTTCTGAGTTTTCTTTAACATGTTAAATGAGATTGTTTATTTAGTAATAAATAAAAGTAAGAGCTCTCTGCTTATTTAGCTTCAAAATACATGCCCATATCATCTTAAATCTTTAAAACAGTTGTACCAATGTCCTAGGGTTTTTAAAAAGTATATGCTGTCAGTAATATTGAACTTCACACTTCAGCTGTGTTCCCGTGCAAATATTTGTTTAGAAACACCACCTGGAGCAATGAAAATTTGAAAGGCCACTCAGTGTCTTGATGAATCATTCTGCAAATAGTACCTCAGTATTATTTTGAACAAGTTAGCAGTTGTAAGCCAGCTACTGAGACCTGAAATATGTAAGAATGACAAGAAGTTATGTTTGTATTTAAGGAAAAGAAAAAATAAGAGATCATGAAAAGTACATGCTATATGATAGGAGAGGAATGAAATTTCTAATATTCTGTATTTGTAGCTTAGTGGGGTGGTCAAATGACAACATATGTGACATAATATATGATGCAAATGAAGTGATTTATGTGCTTGTTTAAGACATGATTATCCAAGTATATAATTGCATCATTTGTGTGATGTCATGATTCATGTGCAGTAATTTTGTTACTGGTTACAGATACTAGTCTCCATACTGTCTCATATTCTTGCACAAATTATCTTTTCTTGCACATATATTTACAATCACTTGACTATGAGATAGATGGCACATAAATAAAATAAATAAAAAGTGTCTTATTTATACATCCTTACCTTTTTATATCTGCAAATACAAGTTTATCCATCTTAGTCTTTCCCACACACAAATACACACAAACACTCCCTCCCTCTCTCTCTCTCTCTTTAATGTGAAAGCCTCTCCCTCTCTTTTTTTTATACAACTCCAAATCCTAAACTGAGTAAGCATGAGAGCAAAAAAGAGCCTCCTTAGTTTTCATTAAACCATAGTGGAAACATGAAGAATTGGTTGATAAACCATAAACCATAATTTATAACCCAAATAGTCACACATTGTCCTAAACTTAAATAAGCAAATTGCATTTTGGTTTAGTATGATTTGTGCACAGTTACCAATTATGTTATTAAAAAAGCAATATGTTTTTGTGCATGTATGTTTGTCTGTAAAATACAATTTAATTTTAGAGAAAATATGAACTCGTTTAAATTGCAGAAAAAATTAATGCTTGATGTGTAAGTGACTTTTACTGAAATAGTTATTTTTTTATTGTTCTAGGGGAAATAGTGTAATCCTCCACTTTTATTTCAATAAAACTGACAAAATAAGGTCAAAGTGTAATGTAATTAATAGAAGTGGAGATAATAATTAGTTTCCAAACTTTACCAATTTATCATAATCTTCACTATAGTTTGCTAACCAATAAGACAACTCTGCCACATAATTTTTCATAATAGAAAAATATATTTTACGGTATGACACATTAACTTTATCTTTCCCTTGGAACCTACTTGCAACTTTAACTGTCCAGAGATCAAAGAACTTCTCTTCTCTATGTTGCTACTATGACTGACAGCCTGCCTGTGAGTAATTCTGAAGATCAACCCCTAGAATAAAAATAATAATACCTCTTCCTTAGTTAGATCGGTAAAATCAAAGCACTTTAATATAATTCTTCAAGAAGAGGTCATTTTTAAGCTTACTGAAATAATAGGGGTCCGTTTAATTTTTTTAAAAAAATAATGATTTCCTGATTAGCCAATTCCCTGTTACAGCCTTTATTGAGCTATTGAAAATAATTTTAATAATTCGTCTGAAGCCAAAGAGCTACTTAACTACACTGATGGACTGTCATGTTCTCCCTTGAGGTTACTCTCCCCCTTTTCCCAACCATATTGAACATTTTGTGGAAGATAGCTAGGTCAGAACTTGATTTTCCAGAGATTTTTGACAAGCAAAAGGGTTCTATTCGAAAGGATCAAGGAGCAGAATTCTCCTGGAAGCACTGAGAAGTGGTTTCCAATCAATATGGAACAAGGGTAGGAAAATTGGTGCTTTTCAGATATTTTGGACTACAACTCACATAATGGTCCATGCTTCCTAGAGAAAATTGGATTTGAAGTCCAATAAATTTAAAATGCACCAACACCATTCCTGGAATAGATATAAGACCAGAGAACTGACTAATGGCAGATTCCTAGTTTCCCACCGATTACCTCTATATACAGCTGCCCCAATAGCAAGCCCCAAAGGCTTCAGATGGACTAAATTACTTCCTGGAATTCCTCAATTTATCCAGATTAGACACTTCTTCATGGAAAGCCCTAAATTCTCCTCTTCAGGATGCTGTGTTTTGCTGTCAGTTCCATAGATTGCATTTTGATTCAGTCTAGGATTTGGTGCCCAGATAGGGTGTGATTCTTAGCCAAATTTCATGAGATCATCAGGCTGATTTCAAAAACCTTTTGCAAGGAATCAGTTCTTATAAAATTGTTTTCAGAAGGGAGAATTGCTGGGATTCAGGTGGTGTATAAATTTAATAAATTATTATATACACAACAATGTAGATATATATAATACATAACAATATATTATTTAATATACTATATAACATAAAAATTAATTATTAAAATTTTTATCCACCTATTGAGTCCACTCCAAGGATTTTGAGTATGCAAATATTGTTTAATAGTGTTAAAAGTATTATTGCAGGATGCAAGCTGTTCCAAGTAAAGCTACTTTTTGCAAATGACTGATGGTGATCTTGTGAATATTGATAGAATTCTAGTAGTGTTCCAGAAGTTTTGGGATTGTATCCAATATGCCTATTATTATTGGTACTATCTTTGCTTTCTTTTGCCATAGTCATTTCTATTTGCAAGTCTTTGTATTTTGCGATTTCTCTCCAGTTCTTTTTCTTCTATTTTGTTGTCTCCTGGTACTGCCGAATCTGCTATCCAGGTGTTTGTTTGTTTTTTTGTCTTTCCTATTGACAATTGTTAAGTCTGGGAAATTATGTGGTAGGTGTTTGTCTATTTGAACTCTAAATAGTCTGTCTATCTTCATTTTCTATTACTTTCTCTATCTTATGGTCCCACCAGTTCTTCCTTGCAGGCAAGTAGTATTTCTTGCAGATCTTCCAATGCACCATTCTTGCTACTTGGCCATGCTGCTGTTTGTAGTTAGCATATGCAATCATCCTAAACAGTGGTGAAATGTAAAATTTGTTACTATCGGTTCTGTGGGCATGGCTTGGTGGAGGTGGGGTAATGTGACTGGGTGGGCGTGACCAACTTTTTTTTTTTTTAACTTTTAAAAAGCTCTAACTATCCCAGTTGAGCTGCACGATCATCAGAGGCTTTTTTTTTTCCTTCTAAAAGCATTTTTTGGGCCGAAGAAAAAATGCTTTTAAAAGTAAAAAAATAAAAGCTTCTGATGATCACGCGACTTAGCTGGACATGGGGGGTGGGCAGGGATTTTTGCTACCGGTTCTCCGAACCACCTGCCGTCATCGCTACCGGATTGGGCGATTCGGTCCAAACTGGGAACATTTCATCCCTGATCCTGAAGCAGATAACTAGGTGGTCCAATGTTTCTTCAGCTTTTTTGCAGCGGCAGCATTTGCTGATTGTTGCTGTCTTCTCCAATTTAGCTTTGTATACTTTCGTTCTTAAGCGTTGGTCTCGTACAACCAGAATTAGCTCCACTTTTTTCAAATTTCCTATTCTAAGCCATTGCCAGGTCTGCTACTCTTATTATTTACATATGAAATTCACATTTCATATAATGTGAAATCACAACGTCCAGTTATGGTTATTGATATTAGCCTTTAAATATATCAAGTTCTTCCCAAGAATCTACAATTTTATAATATATGGAGGTAGTATATGTGCAGATCCAAATAGTGCAGCCTTTTATAATTGATATATGGAAACTTTGTCAAAGTGCAGATTTTCTAAATACTATTTTATTGGTGTGGCATCCAGTGTGCCTATAACTACAGGAACTACCACAGCCAGTTTATGCTATAATCTTTCAATTTTGATTTTCAGATCTTCATACGTTGTGATCTTCTGAAACTCTTTGTCTTCTGTCCTAGTATGTCCTATTATTGCCATATTAATTATCCACCCTTCTCTTTTGTAACATAGTTTAATCTGATGTATTATGAGCCAAGGGTTTTCAGCTTATTTTTTTACTGCTTTTCAATTCTATGTTCTCACCAATTTTTATTACTGGCACACGATAACATTTTGGTGACTGTGTTATACTGTTGTTTGTAATTTATTGTGCAATCTTCTTGCATGAGTTGAGAATATGATCTATTATTCCTTCTGCCTCTTTGCACAATTTATATCTTGAATCATTTAACAATTTTTCAATTGTGGCTTTTATTGCATTAGTTCAAATAGCTACTTCTTTAGCAGCCATAATAAAGCCTTCATTTTTTAAAAAAATGTTCCAATTGTAAGCCATTGTCAGGTTGTACCTGTATTTATTTTCCCCAACCTTTTGCAAAAATTGACCATGCAATGCATTTTCTTGCCAGTATTTCGTTCTTGTTTTTATTATGTTATTTCAATATTCATATTTTATTTCCTGCACATTCATTAAGTTACAATTTTTAACTTGCTCTCTCTTCTGTAATCAGGCAATGCACACTTTTCTTCTTTGATAGTTTGTTTGAATTGTAGTAAACCTCTGCCCACTTTTCTGAAGGTATAATAGCAATAGCAATAGCATAGCATTTAGACTTATATACCGCTTCACAGTGCTTTTACAGGCCTCTCTAAGCAGTTTACAGAGTCAGCATATTGCCTCCAACAATCTGGGTCCTCATTTTATCCACCTCGGAAGGATGGAAGGCTGAGTCAATCTTGAGTTGGTGAGATTTGAACTGCCAAATTGTACGCAGCCGGCAGGCAGCAGAAGTAGCTTGCAGTACTGCACTCTAATCACTGCGCCACCACGGCTCTTATAATGTATTGATATCACCATAGAGATGTAATGCATGTAAATTAAAGCTACAAAGTCAATAACTTTCTTGTTTTTCAGTCCAAATTGTCCAGTTCAGCTTGTGTCCAGTTAATAATTTCATACCCAGGTATGGAATTCACCTATGACCCAGGTATTGATGGCTTTGATGATGTTTCCACCATTCAGTATTGTTTTTAGCAATTTTTCTCACTCTTTAGATGTATTCTTTATTAATCACATTTTTTAACTTGTCCAGACTTGATGTTATCTTACTTAAAATGCCCAGATACTTCAGCTAGAAGGCTCTTGATGCTTTGGCCATTCAGCATTTTAATTCCATTACTGATCATGATTTTACCCTGATTTATTGCTACTATAGCACATTTCTTAGGCCAAATTCCATTGCTATATCTGTGCTAAAAATTTTTTTTACAATAGTTGTCAATGACTGGATTTTGATTTCTGATTTTTCCATAGAGCTTCAGATCATCCATATAAAGCAAATATGAGTTTTCATTAGTATTTTTTTTTTTGCTGTTTGATAGCCAAGATTTGTTTCCTTCAAAATCACTAACCATAGAATCATAGCAATGATAAATATAAAGAGTGATAAGTTACCTCTCCTATGCCTCTCCTAATGTTGACAAGCTTCATTATTATTATTTAAAAAGAGGCCAGGGGCGTGGGGGGCAAAGGATTGCCAAAGTATGGCTGTTGTTTCCCCTGACATTGGACCTGGATCCCATCCAGTTTGGGCTTTCTAAACATGCTTTGCTTTCTTTAGCGAAAATAAGTAACATTCATCCATCAAAATCCCCAAGTAATTCCAGTCCTTGACAAAATAAGGTTGTTTACAGCCTTTGTTCCAAAACTCAGCTTGTTAATGAACCCTTTAATTCAGATCTAGACTTCTGCATTTGCGTTTCCAGGTTCCACAACAGGCTATATAATAAAACATTATTTCTGAAATTTCCCTAAAAGGATTTGCTGTATAAACTGAAAACGATGAGGTCAAATAAGCAGAAGCCCCAAATCCCAATGGGATACATGCAACAAAAGTCTTAACATGTTGTGGAGCCAAGCCTTGGAAGAGAACACTGCACTCCAAAGTAAAATATGTACCTAACCCAGCATTGAGTTAGACAGAATAAATGTGCAAATGAATAGAAAAGGATAGAAATGTATTAGGTCATCACAGCCAGAAAAAAAACCAAGAGTAATGAAGGCTTTGGGGAATATTGAGGATACTTTTGGCAACAAAATGTGGAACATTGAACTTCTATAAATTAGGCACATCAGAAATCAAATTCCTGCATGGTGTTACAATATGGAATTTATAACAATGTATACAGATATTTGTTTCTTTACATTCTTCATCAGTCTACATTGTTAATATCTTTGAACATTCAAGATTGAATGAGTTGACTTTTTCTGGCAATGACTACAAGGGTATGTTCATATTTTTGTTCTTTGGAGCTTTCAATAAAAAAAAAAATTAAGTATTCTAATCAACCCGAACATGCTATCGTTCACCAGGCCAAGAAAACCATTGTTTTTATATTTTCCTGAGAGGCTGAATTTTGTATATAAACATTAATTCTAGAATGGCAATAGTATTAGTCAGTTTCAACAAAACAGTTTCCTGGCATCATAAATAAATCTCTTAGACCAGTGATGGCTCACCTTTTTGCCATCGCGTGCCAGGAGAAGGGGGGCGGGGGAAAGTCGCGCGCGCACGTGCCCACTCGCATGTGTGCGCAACCCCCTCCCCTCTCCCCCCCCACTCCTGGCACATGATGGCCTGGTAGGCCCGTTTTTCTTTCTTACCTGGTTCCAGATCCTCTCTGTGTATGTGGGAAGGGCGAAAACAGCCTTTCCCACTCCCTTGGAGGCCCTACGGAGGCTGAAAGGGCCCATTTCCCCACTCCCGGTGGGACAGGAAGTGACTTTTTTCCTGTCCCCAGCCTCCAGAACCTCTCTGGGAGTCTGTAGGAGCCTCTCTAGGAGTCTGTAGGAGCCTCTCTAGGAGTCTCTGGAGGCTGGGGACAGGAAAAAACGTCACTTCCTGTCCCACCGGGAGTGGGGAAATGGGCCCTTTCAGCCTCCGTAGGGCCTCCAAGGGAGTGGGAAAGGCTGTTTTCGCCCTTCCCACATACACAGAGAGGATCTGGAGCCAGGTAAAAAAGAAAAACGGGCCTTCCCCACCCCACCCCAGGCCCTCCAGAGGCAGGAAACAGCCTGTTTCCCTACTTCTGGTGGGCCCAGAAGGCCCGAAAATCAGCTGGCTGGCATGCGCATGCGCCCCAGAGCTGAGCTGGCGTGCCCACTAATATGGCTCCGCGTGCCACCTGTGGCACGCGTGCCATAGGTTCGCCATCACGGTCTTAGACTATAGCATTTCAACTGATATATGTATCTGATGAGACTGGGCATTTTTCCTCAATCTAGTGATCCCCAGATGTATTGGATTTCAAGTCCTGAAATCTCTATTCACGCACTGGGAGGCATCGGTTTGGGGATGGCTGAACTAGTTATAATCCAAGGAACCTTATTCCACATTCAGTTTGTAAACAATATTGTATAAATGATATCAGTGGTTAGAATGCAGTATTGCAGGCTAATTCACTGCTCACTCCAGGAGTTTGAATCTCACCAGGCTCAAGGTTGACTCAGCCTTCCCTTCTTCCGAGGTCAGTAAAATGAGGATGCAGATTGTTGGGAGCAATATGCTGACCCTGTAAACCGTTTAGAGGGCTGTAAAGCAATGTGAACTAGCATATAAGTCTAAGCGCTTTTGCTATTTAATGGTTGAGGCACTCCACAAAGTGAAGAAACCTATCTGATAATAGCGTGAAGCTACTTATTACTCCCTATTTTTTTGCTGCATAAAATATTGATAGAGAAACCAACTGCTAGAGTGAATATACTATATAAAATATGTATTACACTACATCTAAAATTAAACATTTTTCTATTAACATACCGTATTTTCCGGCGTATAAGATGACTTTTTAACACATGAAAATCTTCTCAAAAGTCGGGGGTCGTCTTATACGCCGGGTGTCGTTCTCCTGTAACCAGGCAGACCAGCCCGAAAGGCTCTGACGAGCCTTAAATGGCTCTGGCGATCCAAGCTCTGACGATCCCAGTTGAGTTGCCTGTAATCAGGCAACTCAGCTGGGATCACCAGAGCCATGGAGAAGGAAAAAACTTTTCTCCTTTCACATGGCTCTGGCGATCCAAGCTCTGACGATCTGCTAATCAGGCAACTCAGCTGGGATCGCCAGAGCCATGTAAAAGGAAAAAAGTTTTCCCCCTCCAGCTTGCTTACCTTAGCTGCTAGTCGCAACACTTGCCTTGCTTCGCTTGCCTGAATCCATTCCATCAGCAAGCAACTCCCTGCCTGCAATCAATCAGGCAGGGAGTTGTGGACTTCAACTCCCAGAATTCCTCAGCCAGCAAAACAAAGCTGGCTGAAGAATTCTGGGAGTTGAAGTCTACAAGTCTTAAAGTTGCCAAGGTTGGAGACCCCTGTTCTATTGGGTAAGTTTTTTTCCCCTTTGGGATCTTTAAAAAAAATAGTTAATTGGAGTTTTTTTTAGTTGTTCTTTTTTAGACCTAGCCATTTAAAGTTTAAGAAGTTTTAAATATAGCTTTCATATAAAAATTAAAATAAAATAAAATAATATTTGTGCAGTTTTCTGAGATTTAATGTGTTTTTGTAGTGCTTCACTCTAACTACACAAACACACAAAATCTCACAAAGCTGTATGTGGAATTTTGTGTGTGTAAAGTGTGAAAGTTGGGTTTTTGGGCTTTTTGTGGCTGTGTGAGGTTCCTGCTTGTTGCAGGGACCATTTTGGGTCTAGCACAGCTGCTTTTACATTGTGGGTGAGCCAGTTGTGTTGTGTTGTGTGTGTGTAAAGTGAGAAAGTTGGTTTTTTGGGGGGCTTTTTGTGGCTGTGTGAGGTTCCTTCTTGTTGCAGGGGCCATTTTGGGTCTAGCACAGCTACTTTTACATTGTGGGTGAGCCAGTTGATGTTTTTTAATTTTTATTTGGTGTGCGTTGGAAGAGGGGTAGTCTTATATGGCGAGTATAGCCCAAACCCTATATTTTAACAGGAAAAGTCGGGAGTCGTCTTATACGCCCAGTCGTCTTATACACCGGAAAATACAGTAAATATAAATTATATCTAATTAAAAATGATACATGCACATCATCGTACATATACAATACAATACAATACAGTAAATTAAAACAAGGGTTAAAAAGCTATGGTTCTGCTCTCCAAAGTTACCTTTAGAACATGCATTCACAAGCTAGCAAAATGTCTTATATGACATGGAATAGAATTGGAACAAGTCAGAAGAATATATGAATGGCACTATGAACCATAATAGAAAAAAAAACTTATTACAGGTAAATACTTAATTTATAGGGAAGTTACAAAAACGTAGTATATAGATTAGTTCTGTGCTTAATTTTCAGTTGACCCTGATATAAACTTTTGCTCTACATTTATTTTATTAATTGAGTTGTTTTTTGAAGTATGCTTAAGTATGGAACTGAGAATTTGTAGTCATGTTCTACAATACTATTTTGTAAACTAAAGGACTAGCTCAAAGAAAAACTATTAGGTTATTTAATAATGAGGCAGACACACTGCAATTTTCTGAGGGGAATTCATCTAGATTCTTTCATTAAATCCCTTCTCGAATATATCTTCTGGGTGGAAAAAAAAAGGGATCACTTCAATGTTACAAGCACCCTTGCCTCTTTAATTGGCCCAGAATAAAAGGCAACATCTTGTTTATTTTAGTTTTAAGTGCAGTTTATTGACAGCGAGGATAAAACATAAAAGCTCTTCATTTGGGCTTCTTTTTCTCTCTCTCCCCCCCCCCCCAAGTCTTTAACTTTGAAGTGCAATATAAGCAGCTTTTGAAGTTTCAAATACTCTTGCCAGGTGAAGCATGAATATCAGCAGTAGCTTGGCATAATGGCCAGTGACTTCATGCAAAAATCAAGGGGTATGGGGTGAGCAAAGGTGAGAAACCTACAAGACTGGAACAGATTTAGTTGTTTTTTTGTTTTTTTTTTAAAAAATCTTTTGCCCAGTGAATATCTGAAGAGTTTGTGATCATATTGGTAGGCTAAAAGGCCAAGCAGGCCAACCATTTACCTATAAAAATTAAAGTCGTCTCAAAGGATACACTCAGTTACAATGCCAGGACATTTTAAGACCTTTCATGTTCATTAAAATGTATCTGAAGGCTGATAAATCATCTGTAGATGTCTGTTAATCATATTTTATGTTTCATTTTTAAAAGCTTTGAGAAAAGTAAACAATGTACAAAATTTTGCATAGTAATGGCCAAGCTTCTTTGTTCTCCTCCATTCCCTACTATTTCTCTTTGATGAAATAAATTGTATCACTAACAGAAGGGATCAGAAAAAGAAGAAATCACAACTTAGCAGGGCCAATACATGAATTTAGAGTACAGCCCAAAAGGCTAGCATTCTATAATATTTAAACTACTATTCTTATTGAATCCTACTAAAACCGCAAAAATAATAACATTGTTATATTAATGTCTAAAGTTAACATGATTGTTAATCTGGGATTGTAGAAATAAATAATTTTACAGTGGTTGAAGAATTAAAAATATCTACTGTGTGGATGATTATTATCGTATTGAAATGTATTACTGAAAAGAAGGACAACGGGTGACATGATAGCAGTCTAGCAATATCTTCTCTTTTCTTCCACCTATTCTAGTAACTATTTAAAAGATCTGGTCTTCACATCATGTACTCCAAATATGATTTGATAAACTATGAGACAATCAAGATCATATGAAATGTTAATGCTACTTTATAATGCTTTAGTAAAACCACATTTGGAATATTATATCCAGTTTTGTTCACCACAATATAAAAAAGGTGTTGAGACTCTAGAAAGAGTGCAGACAAGAGCAACAAAGATGATTAGGAGACCAGAGGCTAAAACATATGAGGAACAGTTGCAGGAATTGGATATGTCTTGTTTAATGAAAAGAAGGACTACGGGTGACATGATAGCAATGTTTTAATATCTAATGGGCTGCCACAAAGGAAAGGGCGCCACTCTATTCTCCAAAGCATCTGGAGGAAGACAAAAAGTAGTGGATGGAAACTAATTAAAGCAATTTAGAACTATGTAGTTCATTAACACTTAGGGGTGTACTCACTTTTGTTGCTATCAGTGCATACTATCTCAGTGTACATAAAAGAAAAGATACATTCGTCAAGAATCATAAGGTACAACACTTACTGATAGTCATAGGGAAACAGTCAATATAAATTGTAAGGATACCAGCAATAAAGTTACAGTCATACAGTCATAAGTGGGAGGAGATGGGTGATAGGAACGATGAGAAGATTAATAGTAATGCAAACTTAATAATTAGTGTGACAGTGTTGAGGGAATTATTTGTTTAGCCGAGTGATGGCGTTTGGGAAAAAACATGAATCACATGAAAAGATATACTTTTTTTGGGGGGGGGGGGAAATTTTTAAATTTATTTTTAAACATAAAACATAAAACACATCTTTTTAGAGCAAAGGTTTGATCCGGTATAAAATAAGTATAAATTCCAAATTTTATCCATTAACATCTTAAAGAAGAAAAAAAAAAAGAAAAAAAGAAAAAGAAAACAAATCTAAACCCAATTCTTATCATTCAATCTAACATTTTGTTCTAGCATTTAACATTCTACTATATATCACCCTAAATCTTAAATTCCAAATCTAAACAGCTTTTTATAATATTCATTTATCATTTTAACAATCAATATTTCATATATTTTCCTTATTTCAAAGACCCAAATCAAATCAGTGTTTCTTAAAATCACATCTAAAGACCGACATAAAATATTTTACTCCTCTCTTAAGAACATTTCAAAATCCATTCACTTTAAAATTTATTCCACCTTTCCACCTATAATTTATTATACCCAAAATATTTTATTAGCTTCTTCTCCATTACAACTAATTCTAATGTTTAAGTGGTTCATAGTTTATATAGCTATTCCCCAGCAATATTTTTCTCCACTTCTATCAATTTGGCTTTAACTATTTTTCAAAAATATCTCCTTCACTCCTTCTAGGTTTATTTTTTGGCTGGATTACATCTTAGTTAGCTACTTTCCAGGGATGCTTTCTTCCACTCCTAACCTTATTTGTTGGCTGGATCACAGTTTGGTTTTAACTGCTCTCCAACATTTTCTCCTCCATTCCTCCTAATTTTATTTTTGGCTGGATAACGGCTTAGTCAGCCGTTTTCCAGGAATGCTTCCCTCCGCTCCTAACCTATATTTAGCTGGTTCACAGTTTAGTTTTAACTGCTCTCCAGCATTGTCTCCTCCACTCCTCCTAAGTTTATTTTTAGCTGGTTCACAGCTTAATCAGCTGTTTCCCAGAGATGCTCACCTCCACTCCTTACCTTATATTTAACTCATTCACAGTTTAGCTCTAACTGCTCTCCAGCATTATCTCCTCCACTCCTCCTAAGTTTATTTTCGGCTGGTTCACAGCTTATTCAGCTGTACTCCAAAGATGCTTTCCTCCACTCCTAACTTTATATTTAACTGATTCACAATTTAACTTTAATCATCAAATGCATTTTAATATATATCTTCTCTCCTATTCTCTCCTGAACTATTAATTTTCTTTAAATTTCTCCCCTTTCCTATTTATTTCTTGTTTTTCTATGAAAAACAATATTTTAAATCATTTTGAAAGCCAATTTACCATAATTATAAAATCTATAAACAAGTCTTATTAGTGTTTAAAAATTCATTTCTATTCTCTTATTTACTATGAAAAAACAACATTTTAATCTACTTTATAATCAATTTTCTGCAACCATGAAAACTCTTAATATTTAAAGAATTCTTTCATAGTCTTCACATTTTTTGTAGTCTTCTATAATAACTTTTTTCGCTTTAAAAATAATCATAAAAGCTATAGACAATTCTTGTTACTATTCAAAGCTTTATTCACATTTTCTTATTTTCTATAAAGAACAATATTTTAAACCCTTTTAAGAAAGCAATTTTCTGTAATCATTAAGTCTATCAACAATTCTTATTAGTAATCAAAAATTCATTGTTCTTCATGTTTCTTATAGTTTTTCTATAATCACATTTTCCCCACTTTGAAAATCGCTTCTCTCAATAATAATAATGAAAAGTAAAAAAGGAAAGAGAGAAGAAAAAAATGATAAAAGTAAGACAAAAGAGATCAAAAAGAAAAATTCAGAAAAAGAAAGAGGAAGAAAAAAAGAGAGGAATAAAATAAAAAAATAATAGGGAAAAAAAGGAAAAAATAAAAAAGAGAGAAAAAGGAGGACGAAATCTCCTCCTCACATTATTTAGACATTAATTACCTAAAGAGCATTTATGTCCATTTTAATCAAACTAGTATTTTTTCTTGTCTTGCTACTCAATATATTCCAGTTTTTTTCCTTTCTCCAATCTGTCCATCTTTTTTTTTCTTTCCTTTCAATTCCAATATCAGTAAGGTTATAAAGACTAAAGGATTTAATTCTTTGTATTCCATATATGGTGTCATCATGTCTTCTTCCGTTGCTATGCCCTTCCCTTTTGTTGCCATGCCATTAATCAGCAGTTTTAATTGTTCCAATTAATTCCTTCTCTTCAACTGTCCATAAGTAGTCCAGAGACAGATTAAATACATCTAAAATCAGGCCTCCTTAGTGTTTCTTCAAAATAATCCACCTGGGGAAGCAAGAGTCAAAGTTTCTCCTTTAAATAGCAAGCAATCCACAATTTGCACTTTCACTTCTTCTTAACAGGCAACCATTTTAGCTTCCTCTGCTTGTTATTTCTCATAGCTTTAAAAGAAGCATTCTGTTTATTTCCTCTTCTCCTTCTCCCTCTTCAGAAATAATCCATTCTCATTAAAGACCAGGAAAATATCAACTTCCGGTTGGCGTTGCGGCGACTCAGATGGGGGAAATAGCGGGGCTCTAAGGAGCTCCGCGAAAACCCCATCTGCTAAGCCGCCGACAGGTTTACAGACCTACCCTGTCCTGGAAGGACAGGGGGTAAGAGAGGGACCCCTTGGTCAGCCGAGAGGAATGGACGGGTTCCTCGGGGCCGGAGGATTGTCTTCTGTGTCGGCGGCAGCCAAGCGGCAGCCTCGAGACTGTGACAACTGGGAAAAATGATGTGCAGGAGGAAAAAGCGAAGAAATAGAGCAAAATGTTTGGAAGCCGGGTGAGTGAGTGATTTTACCCAGACGGGAACAGCTCTCAAATAATTGATTTTGACAAGAGAACCCCTAGCCTTAAATAGCCTTAAATAGCGGCTACAGACTGTGGGGGCAAAAAGATTTAGATAAGCTCTTGCAGGAGGAAGAACTACCTTTATTACTGATTGTTGTGGAATGACTGTTAGTTGGAAGTTATAAAATTTTGAAACCTTTTGATATTGAAATGGATTACCTTTGGAGAGACAAAGAGGGAAGAGGCGATAAGCAGAAACTTTTTGAAGCAACCGGAAAAGCCAAGCGGAGAATTACATATTGGCTAAAATAGAGTCGTGTCGTGGAGAAGTGAAAGTTTAAACTTGTGGATTGCTTTCGGTTTAACTCAGACACAATGTATCTTGTTACCTAAGCTGGTCTATTTTGAAAACAACCAAGGAGGTCCGATTTTGGGGATTTCTAATTTGTTTATTGGTGGTACTATGGAAGGAAAGAAAGAAGAAATAAAATGGAACAATTTAAATTGATTAAGTAGATGTTTAGTTTAGTTTTATTAAATTTGTATACCACCCTACTCCCGAAGGACTCAGGGCAGTGAACAGGCACAAGATAAAATACAGAAATACGAAAGTTAAAACAATTTAAAACCAAATTAAATAATATTGGCCCACGACAATTAAAATCCCAATAAATTTAAAACCAATTAAAATTTCAATTTAAAATTTTAAAAAGGAGAGAAAAATTAGGCCAGGCCGGCTTGCTGGAATAAGAGGGTCTTAAGAGCACGGCGGAAGGTGCGCAGATCCGGGATCCTCCGTATCTCTGGGGGGAGCTCGTTCCAGATAGTGGGTGCCCCCACAGAGAAGGCCCTCCCCCTGGAGGCCGCCAGTCGACACTGCTTGGCTGACGGCACCCGGAGGAGACCCTCTCTATGAGAGCATACCAGCCGGTGGGAGGCTATTTGTGGTAGTAGGCAGTCCCGTAAATAACCAGGTCCTAAGCCATGGAGAGCTTTAAAGGTGGTAACCAAAACCTTGAAGCGCACACGGAAGACCACCGGGAGCCAGTGCAGCTCGAGCAGGAGAGGTGTTACATGGGAGCTCCACGTTGCTCCCATAATCACCCGCGCGGCCGCACTCTGCGCCAGTTGGAGCCTCCGAGTGCACCTCAAGGGGAGCCCCATGTAGAGAGTGTTACAATAGTCAAGGCGGGACGTGACGAGGACATAAGTGACTGTGCGTAGGGAGTCCCGATCCAGAAAGGGATGCAACTGGTGGATCAGGCAAACCTGATGAAAAATCCTCCTGGTCACGGCCGTCAGGTGCTCTTTTAAAGACAGCCGTGAATCCAGGAGGACACCCAAGTTGCGAGCCCTCTCCGTGGGGGCCAGCGATTCGCCCCCAATAGTCAGCGATGGTGTCAACTGACTATATCGGGATGTCGGAAACAACAGCCACTCGGTCTTAGATGGGTTAAGCCTGAGCCTGTTCCTCCCCATCCAGATCCGCACGGCCGCCAGACACTGGGACATCACTTCAAGGGTATCGTTGGGGTGGTCTGGGGTGGAGATGTACAACTGAGTATCATCAGTGTACTGATGGAACTTCATCCCGAAACCACGGATGATCTCGCCCAGAGGCTTTACATAAATGTTGAACAGAAGGGGTGAGAGGACCGACCCTTGTGGCACCCCACATACGAGGGGCCTCGGGGATGACCTCTGCCCCCCTGCCAACACAGACTGCAACCGGTCAGAGAGAAAGGAGGAGAAACACCGTAGAACAGTGCCCCCCCACCCCTAACTCTTCCAGCCGGTGCAGCATGATACCATGGTTGATGGTATCAAAAGCCGCTGAGAGATCTAATAGGACCAGGACAGAGGAGCAGCCCCTGTCCCGAGCCCTCCAGAGATCATCAACCAAAGTGACAAATGCCGTTTCCGTGCTGTGCCCAGGCCTGAAGCCCGACTGGAACGGATCCAGATACGTCGTTTCATCCAGGTACTGGGGGAGCTGTCGCGCAAGTGCATGTGGCAATAAAAGTGGAGTTAATGTTTCTATGGATGGATTTAAAATTTGAAAAGATATACTTAAATATTTACAAAATGTGAGGGGTGTACTCACTTCTGTGATACACTGTGTTGTTGTCTGCAGAACTCCACAGTAGCAAAGAGCAGAAGCTACTGGATTGCTCTATTTATTTAGAACATCTCTGGATCTTGTTGGATCCATGAGCAGTTTATTCAATGATTTCCATACTTCCCAGTTTTCACAAGACCACTGGTTCCATCCAATGTTGGTTCTTTGTAGCTTTCCATAGGTCCACTCTGCTTTCAAGTTCTTCACGTCTGTCAACTTAAGGAAGCTTTTCCTGGATTTTAGTCTCTGCTGAACTGGTTGTAGGCCATAGAGAGGATGTGGTCTAGATATAGATGGTTTAAGAAAGTTCCCAGGTCCAGTGGTGGCTGATGAGGAAGAGGAGGAGCAGCTGGGCCCCATGCCTGATGCGTGGATGCACAGAAGGCAGAGGAGAGGAGAGCAGAGGGACTCCATGGGCTGGTTCTTGGGATGGAAGAGCCACCGCTGCTAGCTAAGCCCCACCATAGTTCTGGGGATAAAAGGTAGGGGGCAGAAGCAAATAGGTGTGGCAGATAACTATTTGTCTTCCTATTGGACAGCCACTGATAGTCCGAACTTCTGAATCCTGTCTGGAACTATATTGGAATTCTTTCTTGAAATCTGCAGTGCTGAGAGTCAGGCGCGCCTTTGGAGCGTGTGTGTGTCTGCTGCTGGAAAAAGAGCGAGCACACCTTCCAGGACTTCCATTATGAGGGTGGTGTGAGAGAGAGAGGCTCCTGGTGCGTTGGAGTCATTTCAGGCGAAGAGGGCGTGAGCTTCGCTTTTCACAGGCAGAGAGCCTGCTGTGTGTGAGAGAGACTCTTTGCCAGGGTTGCTGGTGCTCCTAATAAAGGGAACGTTTAGTTAAAGACAGTGTGCTTGTCATGTATGAGGAGCCAGATCGGAACAGTCTCTCTGTATGCTGCTGCTTCTCTGTGAACAGGCAGGGCAATGCCAGCTAAGTGGTAAATCTTATCTGGAGGGCCAGGTTTAAGGCATCTGATAATAATTCTACTAGCTTCAATCAAAGCAATATCTACTTACTCAGGGTACGCTGATATATACCAAACTAGTCAGGTATATTCACTTTCTGAGTAGCAAAGAGCTAAAGCTATTGTCTTACGGACCCTTTGTTTGGCATCCCACATAGAGCTCATTAAAATATCATTGTGCTATAGCAAGAAGTACATAAGGATAAGCTCTATGTATATAATATTTATCATGAGGCAAATTTCATTTTCAGGTGTCTTGCAGGTGTAACTAAATTTCCTTGCTTTTTTTTTTTTGCTGGGTTCTTTTTTTCATATTCTTGCCCAGTGAACAATTCTGGAGGGCTTAAAAGCTTACACAGACTTTGGTATCATTTTAGGTAGTCCCACTAATAGTATCAGGATGTTTCTTTCTCCCACAAACCAATATATCTGTATTTTTACTGATGGTGATGTGGGGAAATTGGATCCATCAACAAAAGAAGATCCTTTGATGACATATTGATGAAGCCCACAAAGCTAAGCAAGGTCTCCATAATGTGATGCCTTCCAGATAAATTGGATAAAAACTTCATCATCTTTAGTGAGCAATACTGGCTAGGAATAACTAGAATTGAAATACAAGACATTTGGAAAGAATTTTGTTGGGAAAGATTGAGGAACCACCAAAAGAAGGTGGGAAATAGTCAGTATGAAAAGTCTTCCAAGTCCTTTGGAAGAAAATAATGAAAAATTATTTTATTTTCATGAGGTTATTTAGCAAGATAAATTAACCCAGGTTTCAATCTGGTGGTTATTTATATACAGATAGTTCTCAATGGTTTAGTGACCGTTCAAAGTTACAATGGCAGTGCAAAAAGTGACTTATAAGCATCTTTCACACTGGCAACATTCCCATGTTCCTGTGATCAAATTTAGGATACTTGGCAACTGGTTCATATTTATGACAGTTGCAGTGTCCTGGGGTGATGTGATCAGCTTCTGCGACCTTCTGATAAGGAAAGTTAATGGGGAAGCCAGATTCATTTAACAAATTCTTACCTACTTAACAACTGCAATGATTCATTTAACAACTCTGGCAAGAAAGGTTGTAAAATGGGGTAAAACTCATTTTACAAATGTCTCACTTAGAGACATAAATTTTGGGCTCAATTGTGATTGTAAATTGAAGACTACTTGTGTATATTGGCCATTTAAGATTGCAAGAATTTCCCAGACTGTGCCCCAAAGCATCTCTATGGATTTCAACAGAAGAGGTATTTTATAGAAGAAAAATCACAGACTAAGTCAAATGATTAATGAACCACTAATCATTGGAGAATCATCAAGGACAATATAAAATTAAATCAAGAGACCAACTAATGACAGAAGGACATAGTTGTCAATGTTTCACATTTAGTTATCAAAAGGTTTTAAATTGGATAAAAACACTAATGGTATAGAACAAAGGAAAGGAGAATTAGAAGTGTAGTTGTATAATATAATTCAGGGGTGTCAAACTCAATTACCGTAGGGCTGGCCTGGAAAAATCAGCCCACAGTGCCTCTGCATGGCCTGTTTACAGCCAGCAGAGTGCTGCAGGAGGCCATGGAGGGTGAAAACAAGGTGCGGGGTGCCCCGCGCCCCTTTTTGGTTGGTAAAGTGCTACAGGAGGCTGTTTAGGTTGAAAATGGGGCAGAGGGGGCTGTGCGCGGCTCCCCCGTGCCCCATTTTGGCCAGCAGGGTGCTGCAGGAGGTGTCTGTCCTTTCTCCCCCACCATGCTCTTCGCCACCACCCTGCCGGCCCACAGAGGAGAACTACAATGCTGATCTGGCCCTTCAAAGAAATCCAGTTTGACACTTCTAATATAATTGTAAAGATGATAAAAATAAAATTGCTAAAAAGTATAAATTTTTGTTGAAATTTGAAGTGAAAGAACATATTAAATAATGTATGATAAAGTCATCTTAGAATTTTGCTTATAATATACAGATGGATCACTGGGAAAATATGTGGTCAAAAGAGTTGAAATTTACATTATGTTATGTCTTAAATAGAACTTTTATAAAATGATGGATTGTTGGTACATGATGCCAGAGAAATTATCTAAAATATATAAAGACATTCCAACGCGGAATGGAAATGTGAACAACATGTAGAGACATTCTATCATGCTGAGTGGAAATGTAAAAAAGTTAAAAAAATTTGATTTAAAGATACATATTGATACAGACTGATGTTCAATTGAAGCCAGATCTTTTTCTTTTAGGATTGATAGATACACAGTTAGAACAGAGTCAAGATTATTTCAACTTGAATTTAAATGAATTTAAGAAAGGCTTTGAAGTGCTTTGGTTACATGTTTGGAGCAAGTTTCAGAATTCGTTTGTAAAAGAGCCTATTTCATTATTTAAATAATTCTGAAGGGATTTTGCCAGTGTGTCATATATAGCAACTATCTGATTGCTAATCATTAACAGATTCTCAACATAAATAAAACAACTAGGTTTCAGGTAAATGTTTTTTGCTAATTAATTATAGTAATTCAACTTGAGAGAGGAAAAAATGCTATAATTTTCCTTAGAAAATAATACAAATGCTCTGTTTTTGAAATCCTTTGATGTCCATCTTAGTATATGTTCAATATATCAATTTAAATATTTCCTTGATTTACATTTTAAAAAGTAGTACAACCTTAACTTATATGTTGCTCCAACTTTATATATTTATATTGATCCCAATTACATCCAGAATTCTGTTTTCATGCAGAAGTCCTTGTTTCAAAGTATAAATTATGTTTTACCAAATGTTCTGGGAAGTTAATGGAAGATTGTGATTACCATACCAAGATTATGTAAACCTACACGCTAAGTAACATAGAATAGTAAGTAACATGGTGGCACAATGGTTAGAATGCAGGCTATTTCTACTGACTGCCGGCTGCCAGCAGTTCGAGTCTTAGCAGCTCAAGGTTGACTCAGCCTTCCATCCTTCTGAGATCAGTAAAATGAGGACCTAGAATGTTGGGGGCAATATTCTAACTCTGTAAATCACTTAGAAAGGGCTGTAAAGCACTATAAAGCGGTATATCAGTCTAAGTGCTATAAACTAATCTTTAATTTTAGGTAACGACATGCTGCAATCTTACTAAGCGACTTTAAACCGTTTACTACTGCTCACATATCATACTGATTATGGTTTAGTATTAATCAGTCACACTATGTCTATAGTGTCACACTATGAATGTATAACAAAGGGACCCAGTTATGATTTTCAATCTCTTTTCTTTTTAACCAGTGTATTAGCAATATTTATAGTGACTCATTGACCAAGGATTTTCTTCTTTATTTTTAGATCAAAAAAGTTAGGACTGAAGCCATCCTGATGCTTGGTAGAAGAAATCATTTTTTTCTTCAGATTTTTGTATTTGAATTGAAGATCTCCCCACAAGCTACCTCAAAAAGTTTAAAAATGGAAAACTGAAGATGGCTCTGCAGAAGTGAATCACTTTTATGACCTCTTCGGCACATGAATTGTTTTCCTGGAGAAAAAAATTGTTATTTAATCATAAACTAAGTTTAAATCTGAATTCAGAATAATGGCATTGTTTAATAGTGGTTGGTACTCTTAACTGAAAGCAAACCACAGTTACTGATTATGGCTAATTGCCTCTCAGTTATTAAATCCTATGGGGGATTGATGCTGAGGTACATTAAAGCACAATACAAATGCTTAATGCTGTTTGTGCTGCATTTTCTAGATTTATCTATTTAAGAGGGGAAGAATGAGAGACAACTTTCAAATTTATTAGCTGCACTGAAGGGCAAGATAAAATTTGTTTACATAAATACATAATTCCTTGATAATCTTTATTTCACTTTATTGAAATATTTCAATATTGAAATATTTCACTTTAGTACCAATTTAAGGCATGCCAAAAACATGTATAAACTAATTTCAGATTCAATTTATTTTAAAGTAAATATTAACTTTAAATAAAAATGCTCCCAAAGGATAAATGAAGTTAATAGTATCATATTGCAGTTTGCACATTATTGGATGCCAATGAAAGAAAGGTATAATCTAATTAAAACCAATCATCAGATTACTACAACTTGACAAAAGTTGAGTTGAATTTGAGAGTCTCTTAATACATTTCTTTTGGGCTATGGGCCAAACTAAATGCAGATCATAAAATACAGAAAGACAAAATGAAAAAAGTATTTAATAAGAAATAGCAAATATGAACCATGATTCAAAAAAAAGGCTGTTGTTCTTAAATGTTCTTAATTTTAAAGCTATGCCTCTGTGCACCAATGTATGGTATCTAAAGGTGCTTATTCGGTTGTTTCCAACTTCTTGTGACCCAAAGGCTATTATTTCACCAGAATTATCAGGATATGTATGAGTTTTCATGCTTATATCTAGCTAACCTTCCTACTGACCGCCTTTTAAAAAAAATTCTTTTAACTTTTCTAAGGATCAAGGTTTTCTTCAATGGTTTTTGTTTTTATATTACATATAATACATACACTCTTATATGACATTAAACTAACTTCAGTGGGACATTCTCCAATGTAAAAATAGCAAAGGCATTTTTAACTAGCCTGATAAAAACTAGCCTGTGAAAGGATAAAGTGTTGGGCCTTTATGGATACCGTCATTATGATTTTGGAAGAAAAATGATTTGGAAATCTCTTTTTGGAAACCATCTACAGAAGATAGGACTCCTGAACATTAAACAGTTATACTATGCAGAAAAGAACATTTCCACAAATACAGCTTTGCATGTAAATAATATAGAGTGATATATTCTATATTAAAGTTTCAGCCCTGTTTTCTGCTGAATATGTCAACCCTCAATCACTGGAAGGTAGCTTCATTATAGTATTTTTTTTAAAAAGTGTTCTTGACACTGCTTTTTTTCTTGAGATGTCATGCTTGTTTCTAATAGATGGAACCACAGTTTCCTTTCTGTCTCTGTGGATAGCCAAGCTAAAATCGGGAAGAACTCCCTCCCTCCCCCACATAGTCCACCAATCCTCATATAAACCATCTGCATTAGATTATAGACATACCGTAGTCATGGTGAATGTAACCATCATTAACATCAGTTGGATGCTAGCCATTGGTTAATTGGACTCTTTATCTTAGAAAAATGACAATTTTTATTAAAATAAATCTGCTACAAAACTCATGAATCTCCTGACCTCAGTGTTAATTTTAATAAAAGCAATATACAATCATTATCAAGGCTATATATAATCAAACATTGCTCTTTGAATACTCTTTATTTGTTTTGTGAGTAGTTTGCAGGAATACTACAAAAATTGTTTTCCTTTTTTGAGTATTAGTCAGTGGGAATACTGAAGGGTTACAGTGTAATTTTTTTCTTATAATTCATTTAATTTCTATATTTAGCTTGCATTGTTTGGATATTAGATCTCTAATACTAATGGCAAACAAATATATTGTTTGTGCGATATCCACCCCAGACATATTATACTTAGTGGCTAGTTTGAGGCCCCATTCTTTCAGTGCTTAGTAAATAATTATTTGACTTACTCTTGATGACTTCTGTAATTATATGTCTGCAAAAATGGAGTGATGTAAAATACAGAAATTCAACAAAGATGTCCTTTTTACTGGGTTTATAATCAAATTAAGTCCTGCTTGGTTTAAGTATAGCCTCTTGAGTAAACCAGTGGTTCTCAACCTTTTCTTTACCACAGACCCCCTTTAAATACCTTTTGTGGCCATGGACCATGGCTATGGACTCCCAAGACTTCAGATTTAAATCATAACATTTGTTCAAGTTTGGACCCCCTGTTACGACATCGTGGCCCCCAGACCACAGTTGAGAATCACTGGAGTAAACTATTAGTTAGCACTGTACAACTATTTAAGCTATAAACTAAATCAGTATTTTGGCTTAGTACGCTACATCAACTCAGCCTGTATTTCCATATTAGGAACTGCTAACTCTATTTCTGCCATACATTCAGATATTGGAGAGAAACACTATAGGCAGGATTCAGATTTTGATGCTGCACCCATCATCCAGCATATTTTCACACACATACATACCAGGGGTGGGTTCTATTTAACTTTACTACCGGTTCGCAATGGGATTGTGTGCACGTGCTTGCTTCGCTCGCACGGCTTGCTTCTGCGCATGCGCAGATTGCTGATGATGACATCTGAGGTGGTGGGTGTGGCCTCCCGCCGGCTTTACTACCGGTTCTTGTGAACCGGTCCGAACCGGGAGCAATCCACCATTGATACACACCAATGATACAAAATAAAAAATAAACAATGATTAATTACCAAAGTAGTCAAAGACCACCTTCTACACCAGAAAGCCATTGGAATTATATGGCCTTTCCAATTTTACAGAAGAAAGTAGCACAAGAGGGGCTCCTTTTAACAAAGGAGAACATAAACAATGCAATTATAATAATGATCTCTGCCAATAAATATGAATTTCCATGCTCTTAAAAGGTGGAAATGTAAAGAAATTGTTTAATCTTTGCATTTTTTTGGATGTTTATTTGTGATTCAAGCCAATTTGGTATAATGGTAAAGGTGCCAAATTAGAAATCAGATGACAGTGACTTCTAGTCCTGCCTTGGGTACAAAGGCAGCTGCAAAACTTTGGCCAAATCTCTCTCTCAGCTCTAGGAGAAGAGCAATGGCAACCTGTTTTTGAAATCTTGCCAAGAAAACTGCAGGGCCTAGTTCAGGCAGTTATCAGAAAATAAGGCACCATTTATTTATGTAATTATGGTTTCCACTTGCAGAAAATTTGAGAAGAACTGCCCTAGAGCCTTGATAACTGCATCTTATAAGGGGTGTTTCCTACAGTGTGACAAAAAATAGGATTAGCTTTTTAAAAGTATAATCCTTTGAAAAATGTAAATATATTTAATGCAATGCAGCCTATTCTATGCAAGGGTCCATAGACTTATATACCCCATCACAATCAGTATGGCACTCTTTAAAATAATATAAAATGCTTATACTACTTAGTATTTATTAGAAAATACTTATTAAGGCTTAAACCATTTTAAAAATATGCCTTTTCTTGAAATACTAAAAATACTTCTAATTTATTAATTTGGTTGATTAAACATGTATTGGGTTACCTAACCTGCCAGGAGTGCCAATCTTGAAGTTGCAACAAAAGAAATGGACAGATTTTCTTTTTCTTTGGTAGAATAGCTGTCCTGTTTATGCAGTCTGACTAGTTTTTCATCTCATCAGCTATTAATTCCATTCATTTGATGATATTTCAATTCATTTTGCTATTAGCATACAGGTAATCCTCGATTTACAACAGTTCACTTTATTTAGTGACCATTCACAGTTACATCATCACTGAAAAAAGTGACTTGTGACCATTATTCACACTTACAACCGTTTTAGCATCCCCATGGTCACATGATTTATATTTGAATGCTTGACAACTGACTCACATCTATCATATTTTAGTGTCTAGGAATAATATAATCTCCTTTTGCAACTTTCTACCAAGCAAAGTCAATGGGGAAACCATATTCATTTAACAACCGTGTTATTAATTTAACAACTGGAGTGATTTACTTAACAAATGTGGCAAGAAAAGTCGTAAAATGGGGCAAAACAAATTTCTCAGCAACATAAATTTTGGGCTCAATTGTGATCGTAAGTTGAGGACTACCTGTATTTCATTTTTGCAAATCTTTTGCTAGCTGAAAATGATTTTTACATTCCTGGGGACAGGAATGACTTAATGGCTAAATATGATAAATTACAAATACTTGATTGAATAATATTGCCTTTCTTCTGAGTGCTAAAATTTTAACAGAGCAGAGCTCATTCTCTATGTCGAAAAATTAGTGATAATCATAGGCTAACTATATTTCTATTCCATAATATTACAAATATTCAGGTAGGTAGGTAGGTAGGTAGACAGATGATTGACACAGACAGATAGATACCATGTTTTCCCGAAAATAAGACTCTATCTTATATTTTTTTGAACCCTGAAATAAGTGTTCGGCCTTATTTTCGGGGAGGTCTTATTATTGCCGTCTTATCTGATTTCTTGGTCTGTCTCCCTAACCCTAACCAGAGGAAAAGGCGAGGACCGGCTGCACATGCGTTTAAATATTTTCGGGGAGGGCTTATTTGGGGGGAGGGCTTATTTTCACACATGTGCTCAAAAGCCCGATTGGGCTTATTATCAGGGGATGTCTTATTTTCGGGGAAACACGATAGATGTAGGTAGGTGGGTATTTTTAACATATACTTCCATAATTCTCTCATCCGAAATTCATTATACCAACTCTCTGCAGCCACATATTTATTATTAAAAATAGGAAATTTTAAATAGGCAATTTTTCTAAAATAAACAAATCTACCTCATATGAATCACTATTTAATACTTTGTTTAGCAAAAAAGGATAAGATTTTTTGCATAACCTTTTCATGCCCATAACATCCTATAATACAAAGAATTTTGTCGCTCATGGGAGAGAAAATTACTTTCTTTTTACTGAGAATAGATGTACTTAGCATATTTTAGGAAAACTCTCAACTGATATAAATTAAAATTATCTCCCTGAAAGACATAGAAGCACACCAGCTTATGCTTGTTGAGGAGTTTGCGCCAACTGAATTATTTATGGGGAAGCCTTCAAAATGTAATATTGTTAAGTTTACCTACTGTATTCAGGTTTTTATATTTCTTCTTTTGCCTGGAACACAGGGATGATTGAAAAGGTTTTTTTCCTTTGACTTGAGAAAAATCATTCTGACAAAAATTACTTTCAAAGTGGTTTGACAGACTGAGTATAAACTTGTTTTAGCAGAATAGCTCCTCCTTGGGTGCCAGACAGGAGAACTCAAAAACTAAGCATGTTTCAAAGTAAGAATTGTAAAGGAATAGATTTTGCATTACTCTATTCAAAATGAAAGTTTAAGTTAAGTCAGCACACAACTTGGAATCTGTTGAAAACTGGTACCCTAACGTCTGAGAATGAAAAATTTGTGTGATGTCTTCCCAGGAATAAAAGCATTATTATTATTATTATTATTATTATTATTATTATTATTATTATTATTATTAAAATTTATATCCCGCCCTTCTCCCCGAAGGGACTCAGGGTGGTGAACAGCCGAGAATTAAAATAACATACAATATAAAAGTTAAAATAATTAAAAATAAATTAAATTAAACGGCCGCCCCAATTTAAAACCCCTAGCAATACAATTAAAAAAAAACCCTAAAACCTATTCAGGCCAGGCCGGCTTGCTGAAATAAAAACATCTTCAGGGCCTTACGGAAAGTGCGGAGATCCGGAATCAGCCGTATTCCGGGAGGTAGCTTGTTCCAGGGGGCGGGTGCTCCCACAGAGAAGGCTCTCCCCCTGGGGGCCGCCAGCCGATATTGCTTGACCGACGGCACCCTGAGGAGGCCCTCTCTGTGAGAGCGTATTGGCCGGTGGCAGGTTATCGGTAGCAGCAGGCAGTCTCGTAAATACTCTGGCCCTAAGCCATGGAGTGTTTTAAAGGTGAGAACCAACACCTTGAAGCGCACCCGGAAGACCACCGGGAGCCAGTGCAGCTCGCCCAGGAGAGGTGTTATATGGGAGCGCCATGTTGCTCCTGTGATCACCCGCGCGGCCGCATTCTGGACCAGTTGTAGCCTCCGGGTGCTCCTCAAGGGGAGCCCCATGTAGAGAGCGTTAGCGTAGTCCAGGCGAGAAGTGACGAGAGCATGAGTGACTGTGCATAAAGAATCCCGACTCAGAAAGGGGCGCAACGGGCGTATCAGGTGAACCTGATAAAAAGCCCCCCTGGACATGGCCATCATATCCTCTTCTAAAGACAGCCGTGCATCCAGGAGGATGCCCAAGTTGCGAGCCCCCTCTGTGGGAGTCAATGACAGCGATGGCGCCAGCTGGCTATATCGGGATGCCGGCATCCACAGCCACTCGGTCTTGGAAGGGTTGAGTCAAAGCCTGTTCCTCCCCATCCAGACCCGCATGGCTTCCAGACAATGGGACATCACTTCAAGGGCATCGTTGGGGTGGTTTGGGGTGGAGATGTACAGCTGAGTGTCATCAGCGTACAGATGGCATCACACCCCAAATCCACGGATGATCTCACCCAGCGCCTTCACATAAATATTGAACAGGAGTGGCGAGAGGACCGACCCTTGTGGTATCCCACAAACAAGGCGCCTCGAGGTCGACCTCTGCCCCCCCTGCCAACACAGACTGCGACCGGTCGGAGAGATAGGAGGAGAACCACCACAACACGGTGCCTCCCACCCCCAATCCCTCCAGCCAGTGCAGCATGATACCATGGTTGATGGTATCAAAAGCCGCTGAGAGATCTAATAGGACCAGAACAGAGGAGCAACCCCTGTCCCGAGCCCTCCAGAGATCATCAACCAACGCGACCAATGCCGTTTCCGTGCTGTACCCAGGCCTGAAGCCGGACTGGCACGGTCTAGATAGACGGTTTCATCCAGGTACTGCGGGAGCTGTTGCGCAACCACATTCTCAACAACCTTCGCAATAAAGCGAAGGTTGGAGACAGGACGGTAGTTAGCCATAACAGCCGGATCCAGAGAAGGCTTCTTAAGGAGGGGCCTCACCACCGCCTCTTTCAAAGCAGGCGGCAGAAAACCCTCCCCCAAAGAAGCATTTATAATCCTCTGGAGCCAGCCTCGCGTAACCTCCTGGGTAGCCAGTACCAGCCAGGAGGGACACGGGTCCAGTAAACATGTGGTTGCGTTTAACCTCCCCAGAATCCTGTCCACGTCCTCAGGAGTCACACGATCGAACTCATCCCAGATAACATTCTCAGCCACCCCGCGGGAATCTACCCAGTCAGAGTCCAAGCCTTCCCGAATCTGAGTGATTTTATCATGCAGATACTGTGCAAAATCCTCAGCCTGCCCTTGCAAGGGGTCCTCCCGCGCTCCCTGATGTAGGAGGGAGCGGGTCACTCTAAACAAGGCGGCTGGGTGGTTATCTGCCGATGCAATAAGAGCGGAAAAGTAATCACACTTTGCCGCTTTTATTGCCATTAAATAGGTCTTAATATGAGACCTAATTAGTGTTCGATCGGATTCGGAGCGACTGGCCCTCCAACCACTCTCTAGGCGTCTTTTTCGGCGTTTCATCTCCCTCAGCTCCTCAGTGAACCAAGGAGCTGGGCAGGTACGACGCCGGGTCAGAGGCCGCAAAGGCACGACACAATCCAAAGCCTCGGCAGCCGTCTTATCCCAGGCGGCCACCAGATCTTCAGTTGAGTCGTGAGCCAAAGCCTCAGGAAATGGCCCAAGCTCCCTCTGGAATCTCTCCGGATCCATCAGACGCCTGGGGCGGAAGCACCTAATCGGTTCCACCTCCCTGCGGTGGGGTGCAGCGGTCAGAAAGTCCAGCCTCAGGAGAGAATGGTCAGACCATGACAGGGGCTCAATAGCTATATCCCCTATAACCTGGCCAATTAGGATATGGATTGGGTAAGCAATAAATATACCACCTATTCTTAATTACTTTCTCCTAGATTAAAGCATGACAGAATTTAGCAACTCTTTAAAATAAACCATTACATTAAAAAGTAATAAATAAATTTAAATCTATCGTTATAATTGGAAATCTGACATCCCTACTTTTACACAATTTCTGAAATTTGGGTTATATTTATCAGCTTTGTGACATTTTGTTCAATGTTTATTTTGGATTGATATTAATTCTTTATAGCAGCAATTGCAGAGGTGCCTGTTCTCTGGAATGAGACTCCCCCAAGATTTGAACACCCTCCCCACCCATTGGTGTTTTGAAGACTTGGTTCTTTGCCCAGGCCACCCTTTGGCAAGGGTGACGGAAGCCCTTTTTAAACTATGTGGGTTATTTTCTTTTTTCCTATCTGGTTTTGCCATTCTGCCATGTTTTATCTTTTTTCTTTGTCTCTTGCTGTTTTTCTTGTTTTTAATGTTTTAAACAACGTATAAAATGCATGGAACTGCTGGGAGTCAGGCAGCAGTCAAATTTAATAAATCATCATCATGAACCCAATTTTGCTGCAAGCTTAATAGACTGGATTCACACAATACTCTAATTAATATAACCCTAGTCTCAAACCTAGTATTAATACCTACTTTATAGACTTTTATCCTGTTTCCTGTTTCCAGATGTGGTTCAAAATTGGAAACGGGGGTATTTTTAAAAAAGCAGAGCTATAGTCAGAAACATATAATATGGGAGATATAATATACTGCAATTATAGTGAGCAAATGAAAAGTCTTTATCTAATACTGATAATCTGAAACAACTCAAATGTTTTGAAATGAAATCTACATATAAGTTTACAATCAGAATCCCATACATGCCTATTTGGAAATTAATCTAATTTCCAGGTAGAAGTTGAGAATTTCAGTTTCAGCCTGGGTGTAAGCATATGCATTTATTTATCTCAATGTTTAGAATATATTCACAAATATATCAGACTTTCTGAAAAGGGTTCTCACTCAACATTTCAGTAATACATGTGATCTTTTGAGCTTTTATTAATTACACAGAAATGCATAATTATCACATTATCAATTTAAACTGAAAAATACTTAATTTTCATTATATACTGTAGGCAGTATGTGGGTCAGAAAAAAAGAGATGAGAGAGACAGAGAAGGACATATATTAGAAATTCTTTATTTTTTTCTGTTTAAAAGAAACTTCTGCAAAGGAAAAAATACATCTACTATGTGTCCAAACTAGAAGCATTCTAGATATGTTTATTTATTAAATTTTTATACTGCCCATCTTTCCTACAAGTTGATTCTGGGAGGTTTGTAAATTATAAAACACAAAGAAAAATAATTAAAACTTTAAAAGTACATAGATTAAGATTATAAAAACTATACTAAAACCAGAACTAAAAGAAGTATACGATGGGGATAAGGTCTTCTTATCCTTTCACCCACGTCCAGCGGTATGCCACCTCCTAGGGATGATAGGCCAACTGGCAAACTCACGTTTTAATGCCCTTCTGCAATGCCAAAAGTGTGGAAATAATTCTTACCTCTGGTGGTAGAGTGCTTCAAAGGATGGGCCACAGTGGAAAAGCTTCTTCTCCTTGAATACACTTGCTGGAATTTGTTATCAAACAGGATCTGTAGCAATCCTCTTCCACTGGCATGAGTGGGGCAGGCTAGTCCTATGGGGGAAGAGACAGCTGCTCAGATACCATGGACCCATGCCATGTAGGGCTTTAAAGGTAACAACCAACACCTTGACTTCGATCCAGAAGCAAACTGGTAACCAATGCAGCTTGTACAGTACAGTGTTATATATGCAGCTCAAGGAGCTTCCAGAACTATGCATATTATTGCATTCTGCAGCAGCTGCAGCTTCCAAATACTCTTCAAGGGTAGCCCCATTTAGAGTGCATTGCAATAATCCAGCCAAGAGGTGACTAGGGCATGAATGACCATGCGCAGGGCCTCATGATCCAGGTAACGGTGCAACTGTTGAACAACATGACCTTGCAGAAAGGTTCTCCTAGCTGGGACCTCTATCTGCTCTTAAAAGAGTCATGAGTCTGGGAGGATCCACCTATGGATCTGTGTGGGGTAATGCAACACCATCCAGAGTTAACATTGAGGTCCCTTGCATCCATAGCCACTTTGTCTTGCCTGGAATATTGCTATAATTTTTTTGAATTTCTGGTCAATTTATCTATAAAATCTAGAATTTACGTTTTCAGAACATCTGAAGGGTATCAGACTAGAGAAGGCTGCATTAGATTAACTCTATCTATAACAAATAAAACATTAGGGCTTAGTGTCATCTTTTAAATAAAATTTAGGGTGCAATTATGCATATATAAATTATGCAAAATTTCTCATTAAGTTCTCTGAGTGTAAAAGCCTGTCTAAATTCCATTGGAAGTAACCATTGCTACGGCTGACATTATCCTAAGGCACATTTCCTTAACTCTAGTTTATTGAGTAAACCACAGTTGTCTGGATCACATATTGTACTAAGCTATAAATAATGGTTAATAAAAATAATGGTTAATAAAATAATGGTTAATAAAAAAATTATGATAAATTAAAAATGGGTGGGTTTGTATATTATTGTAACCCTAAATAAATTTATGGTTTCATGTGATGTGTAAATCTAATTTGTTTTAAGGAAATATTTGGTCTGTATTTAAATACCCTAAGCCAACTATGGTTTAATGAATAAACCATATGTGTACACCATTATCTGGTGTACACATATTCAGCCCTAACATTATATGGCAAACTAGATTCAAAGGACCTGATAAGCCACAAAGAAGGCTGTTCTTAAGAAGTAGGCTGGCCAGGTTAAGTTTGTTAGAAACACTGGTTTGTTCATTTATAGAAAACGAAAATCAGAAGCCCAAAACAGCATGTATAAATCCCGTTGTGTCATTTTTCCTGCAACAACAGTGAGATTGGTTGGTCTGAGAGCAAATGGCCAAAATTACCCAGTGGACCTTTGTGGCTGAAGGTGAACTTGAACCTGGATCTTGGGGTCATAAGTCCAGCATCGTAAATGCTCACTAGGTTACTTTGTTGTAATAATAATGTTTATCGTATCCTTGCACTTTAATAGGAATAACAACATATACAATTGAGCTCACACAATCTGTTTTTGCCTATTATGTTGGATGTACTTATACTGTTTGCTTCTAGTTTGGAATGCTATCAGTAAATCCTCCCTATGTTTGTCACATAAGACTTATTCTGCAAATACGTCAGCTATGACATGAGTTAAAATATATTGGCTAATGTGCCTCACTGCATTGAAGCATGCCTTTTCTGTGGCAGCCCCTGTATTTTCAAACTTCTCCCTGAAGTTTGGCAGGCCTCTTTGTCCTCCTAGCCTTCCAAAAACCACTTAAGACCTGGATTTTCCTCTCAAGTCCTAGGATGGGATAAAGAGACTGCACATCAGAATATAGACTTAGTGCAAGGTTTTTTTCTTTTTAAGGTTTACAATTTTATAGTTTTTATATGTTTTCTTTATGTTATTTTAACTCTCCCTGCCTTTAAATAATTCAAGGCAGAAGACATCCCATTCATTCATTCAATTTCTATAGCCGCCAATCTCAGCAAATGATTCTAGGCGCTCACAATTCAAAACGTATTACAATTAATATCTTAAAAACATTTTAAAACAATAAAATTAAAAAGCATTAAACCAGGGGTGAAATTCACTTACCTTCCCTAACGGTTTGCCAATGTGTGCGCACCGCCATTATCTGCACATGCACAAAGCCTTCTGCGCATGCACAGAGGTTTAAAATGTCACAAAAAAGCAATGTCATGATGACTGCATGGGTGGGCGGAGCCTCCCACAGCCACTGTTACCGGTTCTCCTGGCTGGATTTCACCCCTGCATTAAAACAGTAAAAATATTAAAACATATACTTCGAAGTATGCAGAAAGCAAGATGTCTGGGCTGTTAACAATATAGCCCAGAGGCAGGACCTTTGGCACATGTAATACTCACAGACTAAGGAGCATAGCAAGGTTTCTAAAGCTTTACAGAAGGTTAACAGGGATGGGGTAATTCTGATTTCCAAAAGGAAAATGTTTCACAAGGCAAGGGCTGTTGCAGAAAAATCAGCTGCATTCTTTGACTGATAGAATCTGCAGCATGCCCATTCTATTTGATCTAATCGGGTGGATAGAAATTCTGGAAAAAAAGTGATCCCTCAAGTACCATGGTCCCAAGCCATGATAGCTTTATAGGTACCCACCAGCATCTGGAATTGCATCTGGAAACACATCGGTAACCAGCTCACACAACAGTGTTGTGGGCTACACATCTGGCACCCTTTCCTCCAAATCACAGTTCACTTAAGTCTGTGAGCCATCACGAACTTGTTTTCCTTAACCTGGCCATACTACTTCTTAACACATTTGTGATAAGAGACGTGTCTATCCTGGAGAAAGACATATGAATGACAAGCAAATGTAATCAATTGCGACCCTTTAGAGTAGAGTAGAGTAGAGTAGAGTAGAGTAGAGTAGAATAGAATAGAATAGAATAGAATAGAATTCTTTATTGGCAAAGTATGGACACAATTTGTCTTTGATGCATAGCTCTAGGTGTACATAAAAGATACATTCGTCAAGAATCATAAGGTACAACACTTTAGAAGTGATATGTAAACATTTGACAAAAATTTTGTTCTTGGGCACTGAGTTTCATGTCAAGCCGGCAAGGACAGCAGTGTTTGTAGATTGTAGATTTCTTTATTTAATTGATCCGTCCCAAACTCACGAAAACAGGGCAGGAAAGACAGCGCTTCCACTCCAAGGCTGCAACAGCAGACCAAACTGCATTCACAAAATCGCTCGGCACGAAGCCCACTCGGGGCCAATTCCAGCCATGGATTTATTTGCTTAACCACTTTCGCGTCAGCCTCCGCCAGGCCTGAGGACACCGGCGGATCACGCGCGTTCCAGCTGCTCTTGGAGGCTGGCTTCAGCCAATGGGCGTGCAGAAGCGGCCCTTCCTCTCGGCTGGTTGGCGCGTCAGTCCCGGCGCCGCTTACTACTGCCTTCGTTCGCTGTGCCGGGGAAAGGGGCCGGCTGCACAAGGTAAAAGCATGGCTGCCAAGGTAAGTCCCAGAGTCTGGAGCGCGGAGAGCAGCGCGAACACTTACTGTTACATTGCTCCCTTGCGCGAATGGCTTCTAATCCAAGCTTTCTGCAGGCAGGCCTTGGCTAGCGGGGCAGCCGAAATGGGCAGCATGCTCTGTGACCTAGGGCCTGTCCTTGGGTCGCTTGGGCCGCTGTGGGTAGCGGAGCCCCAGCCGCGCTGCTTCCGGATCCGAATAGGGAAAGGAGAGGAAGAGGATTAGCTTCAGTCTTCTGGCTTTAACCTGATGGCTGAGGCAGTGGATGGGAACAAGCTCTCTGCCTGTTGAGAGGAACGGAGACGGGAGAGTTGCATAATGATCTTGCTCAAATGCTCTGCTAGATCTTGCTAATTATCCATTTAATCCAATTAGTTTATGTAGTCCAGTGTCCACAAAGCTTAGCCAGAGTTTAACAAGTTTCTCCCAGAATCTGATAATTCCTTTTCAGATTAGTACCTTTTGAAGATGGAGGTCTGATTGTTTTATTAGGATCTATGGCCATTAGTAGATCAACCTGCTTTTTTCTCTCTCTTACACCCCCTTGTTTTACTGAACATTCTAAAGAGTTTGCAGTACAGAAAGAAAAGTATTTTGCGTACATTCAGATTATCCTCTGGGTTCTTGGTTCCTTTCTAGAAAACAGCTGTGGGTTAAGGCCTATCCTTCACAGTAAGTCTTCTGCCTGAATATTAAGATCCATTCTGGTTCTTGCAAATATGAATTTGGGCTTAGTCACATTTATTAATGGATTTATTTCATGATAGATCTGCCCAGGATTTCTGTCTTTAAAAATGGGTTGAGAGGCTGTGAATGTTGTTGGACTCCACTTTCCATTAGCTGAAGCCAAAATAGCCAATGGTAAGAAATAATGGCATTTATAATCCAGCACTATCTCATGACCACAGAATCCAGTGGTCATGAGATAGTGCTGGATTTATTTCCTCTGAAATAAATAATAAAATGGCTTGGGAGTGCCATTTCTGTCTGCGATCTCTTCAACTTGCAAACTCTTGATGTGGAAAACAGAATTCCTATTAGAGATATAAATTCAGATCCTGTATTTTTATGGAGGCTATCTTGCAAAGCATAAGAATTTTCTTTCTCTGTTGGAATAGTATCTTTTTGGAATAACTTTCTGTTCCGAATATAACACCTGTACAGTTCAAAGAGCTGAGAATGACAAAGGTCATATTTATGTAAGACTTTGGTTTCAACAATGATAAAAGTCACTAGACTTACTTTGACTGTTCCCCAATTCAAATATAGAGCAAAAGCTGGTTGTTAGCCAAGAGCAGGAATTATATTAAAAGTGTAACGATTATTTATTAACAAGTACATTTATAAATCTCAGGCATTAAAATGCCTTATTCTCTTGTATGCTCCTTTTTCTTTCTCCCATTAAATACCATTTGACTGAAGCAATGAATGGAGGGTTGGTTCATGTATCACATTAAAGCCATGATGGCTGATTCCAATCAATTGATTGAACAACAAAGTAGTAAGCTGCATATTATAGTATTTTGCATATACCATACTTTGTGATTAATTTATGGTTCATTTTATGATATGAATCCAAAACGTTTGACTGATTGAGTAAACCAGGGTTGTCATCTAGCGGCCCCGGGCCGGATATATCATGCACTGGTCATGCCCAGTTTAACGAAGGGGGAAAAAAGTCTCGATATGACATGTGACGCCACCATGAAGACATGAGTTTGACACCCCTGGAATAAACCAATTAATCATAGAATAAGCATGTCATTTGAATCAAGCCAATATCTTTGTTGATTTTGGTTTAGTACTTTGGACAGTATACTAAATGACACTAGTCATAGTAGTTTGCACAACAGTGATATTTAAACTAGTGACTTGTGGTTTAATAATTGAATCATACTTGATCAGTGTATTTTATGTTATTGCTCTAATTGATATTTAATTTAAAGGGAAAAGAAAAAAGAAAAATGGTAAAACATAAACAATAAAACCTTCATTATGATTATAAAATCAAAAGTCACATCCAAATGAAAACAAATTACATAAGATAAACAAGCACACAGGTTGTCCTTATTTAGCAACTGCATTTTTTCAAAGTTACAATGGTGCTAAAAATCAACTTAATGATGAGTTCTCACATTTATGATATTTGCAACAACTCTCTGCTCTTATTTTCACCTGGTTATTTATTCCATACCAAGATATCCTCAAAAAGAAATCTCAGTTCAGCTCAAAGAAATAACAAAAAGCAAAAGAAAATTGAAATAAAATTATAAGCAGTCTCAGTCACATGATTTTCATTTAGCTACTGCTTTGCTTAAATTGCTAGTCCCAATTGTGGTCACTAAACAAGGACTATGTGTTTAGATAGAGAGAAGGAGAAGGAGAGAGAATGTGTGCTTCTGAGTTTATTTGTATCTGTCTTTTATCCATATATTTTTTTATGTGTGGGGTGTGTGTGTGTATGTTTAAAAAACTTTAGTACCATTTTTGAAATTGAAGGCCAGATGGATGGTACTTAAAGAGTCACAAAATTGAGCAATCTGGTAGGATATATCCGAATAACGGTTGAATAGGAAAACCAATAAATAGAACAGCTTTTGGACACAGAGTTGCTTTTCTTTTTTAGGGTAGATGATAAACCCCTGATGATAAAAGTTGTCCTTTGTGGAGCAATAAAGAATCATATGGTTCATGGATTCTACTAATTGATCCTTATAAAGACATATGCATAATATAAGAGCCTTGGTGATGCAGCAGACTAAAGTGCTGTTAAATAGCACCAGCTGCCTGCAATTATTGCAAGTTCAAATCTCACCAGGCTCAAGGTTGACTCAGCCTTCCATCCTTTCAAGGTAGGTAAAATGAGGACCCGGATTGTGGGGGCAATAAGCTGACTTTGTATAAAAAAGAACACCGCATAGGGGCGGCCGAAAGCCCTACTGGCCTCCCGGGAGGTTACATGAGGCTGGCTCCAGGGGATTATAAATGCTTCTTTGAGTGAGGGTGCCTTTCCCGCCATCTTGAAAGAGGCGGTGGTGAGGCCCCTCCTCAAGAAGCCATCCCTGGACCCGGCTCTATTAGCAAATTACCGTCCGGTCTCCAACCTTCATTTTGTGGCGAAGGTTGTCGAGAGTGTGGTGGCACGACAGCTACCCCAGTACCTGGAGGAAGCTGTCTATCTGGACCCGTACGAGTTGGGCTTCAGGCAGGGGAACAGCACAGAAATGGCATTGGTCGCGTTGGTGGATGATCTCTGGAGGGCTCGGGACAGGGGGTTGCTCCTCTGTCCTGGTCCTATTAGATCTCTCAGCGGCTTTTGATACCATCAACCATGGTATCATGCTGCAGCGATTGAGGGGGTTAGGAATTGGAGGCACAGTGTTAACGATGGTTCTCCTCCTACCTCTCTGACCGCTCGCAGTTTGTGTTGGCAGGTGGACAGAGGTCGACCTCGAGGAGCCTCGCTTGGGGAGTGCCGCAGGGGTCGGTCCTCTCGCCCCTTCTGTTCAACATTTATGTGAAGCCGCTGGGTGAGATCATCCGTGGTTTTGGGGTGAGAGTCCATCAGTACGCTGATGACACCCAGCTGTACATCTCTACCCCAAACCACCCCAATGATGCCCTTGATGTGATGTCCCGCTGCCTGGAGGCCATGTGGGTCTGGATGGGGAAAAATAGGCTCAAGCTCAACTCTTCCAAGACTGAGTGGCTGTGGCTCCCGGCTGGTGCCATCGCTGACTATTGGGGGTGAATCTCTGCAGCCCCCACAGAGAGGGCTCGGAATCTGGGTGTCCTGGACTCACGGCTGTCTTTGGAAGAGCATTTGACGGCCGTAGCCAGGGGGGCTTTTTATCAGGTTCGCCTGATCTGCCAGTTGCGCCCCTTTCTGGACTGGGATGCCTTGCGCACGGTCCATCACGCCCTCATCACCTCCCCTCTGGACTATTGTAATGGTCTCTACATGGAGCTCCCTTAAAGAGCACTCGGAGGCTCCAACTGGTCCAGAATGCAGCCGCGCGGGTGGTTATGGGCACACGTCGTTGTGCCCATGTAACACCTCTCCTGTGCGAGCTGCACTGGCTTCCAGTGGTCTTCCGAGTGCAATTCAAGGTGTTGGTTACCACTTTTAAAGCGCTCCATGACATAGGACCAGGATATCTATGGGACCGCCTTCTGCCACCAACAGCCTCCCACCGACCAGTTCGCTCCCACAGAGAGGGACTCCTCAGGGTGCCGTCAGCCAAGTTATATCGGTTGGCGACACCCAGGAGGAGTGTCTTCTCTGTGGGAGCTCCTGCCCTCTAGAATGAATTGCCCCCAGATATTAGTAACATCTCTGAACTCCGGGTTTTTCGCTGTGCCCTCAAGACCCTACTGTTCCGACAGGTGGGGCTGTCAAATTGAATGATTTTAAATTGGGTTTTAATTTTGGGTTTTAAAATTCGGCCAAACTATTTAATGATTTTAATTAATTTTAACTAGATATTGTATATTTGTATATTTGTATTTTAATTCTGGCTGTACACCGCCCTGAGTCCTTCGGGAGAATGGGCGGTATATAAATAAAATTATTATTATTATTGTTATTATTACTACTATTACTACTACTACTACTAAGCAGGTATATACAAAAGTATGAAGGCTATTGCTTAACGCATTTAAGCCGCCCTGAGTCTCCGAAGAAGGGCGGCATATAAATTGAACCAATAAACAAACAAACAAACAAACAAACAAATAAATAAATAAAGTGGTATTTTTGCAATGATCTGGCAGAACAGAAGGCATCTGGCTGGTCAAAGTGAAATTTCAGAACTATGTTGGTGAAAGAGTAAGAAACTGACATTATGAATATGGGATCATCATCTTTTCTAGTAAGGAAGTTCTCATTGCAGCTAGCCAGCCAAACAGAAAATACTGAACAAATGTATTCATACATGCAAGTTATCAAGTGAAGCCATGCTTATATGAATGGTCTATCATGCACACAGTACCACAGAGATAATTTCCATGTTGCCTCAGATATAGCAGGATCAGTTTTTGTTTGCAGGAAAATTGGATGGACGTGTGAAAAGAAACAATGAATAATCACAGTTTCCTAGTAAGTGTCCAAAGTATATAATAAGCTATATGTACGATATTGTCACACTGATAATGATTTACTTACATAAAGTGTCATATTAATTCCTACATGAAAGAGGTTTTGAGATGGTGACACTACTCCAACATTAATATTAACCAAAGCTATAATTTAAAAAATATTTGTTTTCACTGCACATATTGGACCTTCTTAAAATATGTAAGATTTTGTTGTAAATTGCAAAGAGGTCATAAAAGATTGGTGTCCTTTGTTCATTTACTCCCTACAAATTTAACATATCCATTCTCAAACTCAATAACATTTGTTGGAGGGGTGTAAAAATCCATGAATTTAATGAAATGCTTTTTGGTTGATCTGATGATAATTTTTTATCTCTGTTGGGCTTTTATTCTAGGCTGCTGATACACTTACAAATTTCTAGCAGTGATTAGAGTCTGAATGTTTTGAAGACACTATATTGTCCTGCGTGGTATTAAGAATTGGTTTAAAGTGCAATTTATTGAAACAAATCATTTTATTATCTAAAACTTTTGTTTTAATTATAGATAATGAAACTGCTTTTATTTATACTGTCAAATTGTTTTGAGATCATTAGCCAGGCATCATACAATATCTTAGAGGAGGGATGTCAAACTGACAGCCTGTGGGCCAGATGCATCACGTGTAGGCCACGCCCACCCCAGCTCCGCGAAGGAAAAAAATATCACGTCACGGCAATGTGACGCCGTGAATTTGACACCCGTGAACGAAAGACCATGTTATCTCTGAGTTTCCCACCTCTCTTTTGGTGGCACCTTGAATAGTGTTGATAACAGTCGGCCATGTGCTTTCCCACCTTTTCTGAGGCAGAAGAATGAGAAACTTTTAGTATATAATGTAACAGATTTGTCATAATTTAAAAGCAAGTATTTCCTTAAATCTTCCTCTTAGCCGAAATAAATATTAGTCCTTTCCATGGCTCCAATTTCATCATGTTCTCCCTTGAAACACGATCTGCTATAGCCCATGAACTCCATTATATTTTTAAATATACCTCTCAACTACCAAAAAAATTCCCTTCTATACTTGTATCTGAATCTTAAACCATTTTTCTAAAAAAATATCCAAATCTTCTTGATTAATACTTTGATATATCAAATACAGTCTCTGTTTGCCTACGGTATGTATATAGTTAACAGTTTGAGCTAATGGTTTTAGGCACCAGGTTAGAAACCAGGAGATTATGAGTAGTAATCCCATCTTAAACTTGAAAGGCAGCTGGGTCAATTTGAGTCTCTCAGCCCTTCTCCACCCAGTTCACCTGGCAGTTTGGTTATTATGGAAAAGGTACTAGGTGGAAAGGTATTACTATAGTTATATCACTGTGTTGAGTTATTTTGTAAAAATGTAACTTACAAATATATTAATTTTCAGTACATTCAGTACACTTTAAATTAAATATACATTTGACTTGCATAGAATATTTAGCTGATATTTGCTTGATTGGTTTATGATTTAGTGTGTTGTGCAAATAAAGGTTTATAAAGTTACAGGATAAACTGAAATTTTTGCTTGGACCCATGAAACTTTATGAATAATAGTTTCCAAAATGCAGGCTTAAATACTGTTCCTTTAATTTAACTTAAATTTAATTATTGTCCCCTACCAACTAAACCTATGATACAGTGATTGCAAATCTTTTTGCCATTGTGTGCCAAAAGTAGGGGTCGCACTGGGGTCACTTGTGTGCATGCCCACACCCATAATGCAATGCCCCCCACATGCCTCACCCCCCCGCGCATGCATGCATGACCTCCGCGCTCTATTTTGGGCCTAGCAGATCTCCCTGAAGCCTCTGAAGGCCAGAAACGGCCTGTTTCCAGACTTCCATTAGGCCCATTTTTCGCCCTCCCTAGGCTCCGGAAGCTTTCCTTTCCTTTCTAATGGCCCTCTGGAAGCCGGAAACAGAGGGTTCGGAGGGTTTCCTGGAGCCTCCAGGAGGGTGAAAACAGCCTCCCCCGGCCCTTCGGAGGCCGGAAATGACCTGCTTCCCGACTTCTGGTAGGCCTGTTTTTCGTCCTCCCAGAGCCTCCACACAACCCTGTACTTACCTGGCATCCAAAACGGGCCGCGTGGAGACTCCTGGAAGGGGAGGGGCAGCATGGGTATGTGCGCGCGTCTCCCACATGCTTGGCAGAGACCCAAAATCACAGCTATAATATATACCTCTGAATAAACATTCTTTGGATGCTGAAGCTCTCTTCAATACAAATCAGATTGTGTTTTGAAGTTGCTTTGGAGAACCAAATATTTTTATGGAAGTTTTATAAAAGTGATGAGATTTCTATAGAGATTTGCACAGTTTCTTCGGATCTTAAATATAGAAAAGCAAGAATATTTTTTTTGCGGAAATGTCAGCAATGAATTAATATTTGTAAATTTGAAAGTTTACATAGAAATTGCAGAATTAGATTGTAATATAATGAGAATTTGACCCCACAAGCTAGTATTTTTTAGACTAGAGCTCAAGTAAATTTAAGGGCTACTATCCGGTTTCTGTAAACATTTTCCTGTAATATATTCTAATAATATTTGGCTTTTTTCCTCCTTGCTTCAGCCAAACAATGGATTGGTGAGTCAGTGACATGTTTTCTAAGGCTTCTGCCTCCATCGGAATCCTGCATGCCTACTTTTTAAAATTTAATTTGTTCATTTATTTTTGTTTACTCTTTTTCACTTTAGTGTATTTTTCTTCATATACATCTCAAATTGCTAAGCATCTTCATCGCAATGTCCAAACTCTTCGAAAGTGAATAGGTACTTTAACACTATCACTATTTATAAACGTGTCTTTCAAAACTGGGCATGTCAAAATTTTTAGATATCCAGGGAGTCGAATGCTGTTTGAGGTGTTTAAAGTTCCAAACAGACAACAATTTTTTGATTTTAAGGAGCTTCTTTGGGAACAAAATGGGGCTGTTTTATGCTCACTGTACTTGCAAAATGGTCTAAACAATGCCAGAATACTTCTGGGAAAGTCAGAACAGCTCATTTAAATTCAAAATTGTGTTTTGTTCCTGAAACAATGTTCTTTGAATGTGAAGTATTTTGGCTATTACTAATGCTATAGATCTTTCCAATGCTGTATTTATACTGCACAGTTTTCCAGAATTGTTCGTAATATACAAATTAGTGTGGGTTCACACGCTTCATGCTATAATGTGATTGCATTTTGTTTTTTGGGGAGGTTTGGCTTCCCATGGTGAAAAGGTTTAGCCACTGTGGTTTGTAAATCAAGATTAATGGCCTACCATGTTCTACAAACAAAAAAATTGCAGTTTATTGTACAAACCACTAATAAACAATTACTGTGTAAATTAGATATTGCTATTGAAAATTCCTAGATTAGTGAAACCTGCATGATACTTTCAATATTGTTCTTTTGTGGATGGGAACAGCCTTTGGTCTATAAAATTGCAGGTAGTCCTCGACTTAAAACCATTTGTTTAGTGACTGTTCGCAGTTACAACATTACTGAAAAAAGTGACTTGACCATTTTTTACATTTTACAACCGTTGCAACTTCCCCATGTGACCTGATCGAAATTCAGATACTTGGCAACCAATTCATATTTATGATGGCTACAATGTCCTGGGGTAACTTGATCACCTTTTGTTACCTTCTGACAAGCAGTGTCAATGAGAAAGACAGATTCACTTAACAACTATATTACTAACTTAACAACTGCAGTAATTCACTTAACAACTGTAACAAGAAAGGTTGTAAAATGGAGCAAAATTCACTTTAATGTCTTACTGAGCAGCAGAAATTTTGGGCTCGATTGTGATCCTAAGTCGAGGACCACTTGTATATTTCTTGACTGACCTTAGAATTACTTCTTTATTTTAAAATAATGCTTGTAGCAGTTGTTTATAATTTAATTAACTGCCAATTTTATTTATTTTATTACTACGTTATTATGATTTATGTGTATTGAAGTCCTGTGTGAGACAATTCTGGAATCTGAGGGGCTACTGAGTCTGTCAGGGAAAGATTCTCAATTTCCATGGAGATGGCATGTGCCAAGTTGCAGTTGGTTCAGGCCAAAGAATATAAGAAATAATATATCAAAATTACCTCTTGGTAAGTGAACTTTCAGCTAAACACTTTTATTGTACACACACCATTCTGTCATTTTTGTCTTGTTTGCTGTGCTGTTCATTCTTTATATGCTGTCTCCTACAATTTTCTCTTACTCTGCTATAATCGGTACTAGTTGAGAAAAACCAATATTTCTTTAAAACCTTTTTTTTGGGAAGGAGCCAAATTCAATAAATGGGGGTATTACTTGGTATTCTAAATTGTAGTATAGGATTACTTGCTATCATTAGATTGTGAAGCATTATTGTTTGTCCTAACTGTTTCAGAAATATCTGTTTCTTTTCTTCCACATTCTGTCTTGTGGACAGGGTGGATAAAAATCAATGATTTTTTTAAAAAAATCAGATTTTTTTGATTTAAATTGGATTTTTTTGATTTAAATCGGATTTATTTTAATAAAAAACTTTTGGGGTAAAAATCTATCTTAAGATAGTTTTCTATTTAAGATACATAAATAATTTAGTTTATTCAGCATGAAATGGAACTTAGTTATGTAGCATGAGGCTGTATATTCTGCAACACTGGGACTATTGGTGAGTCAACAGTAGGTCAAAGGAGTAGCAGAGATGACAGTTGCTCTTTAAAAATTATGATTTAAATTGAGTTGATTTAAATCAAGCCTTTTTACTATGTTTTAAATCATGATTTAAATTGTGATTTAAATCAACTCGATTTAAATCAAATCCACCCTGCTTGTGGAACTAACAAAGTTGACAATCCCTACAGAAAGAGTAAAGATGAAAAAATTTTAAAACAAAAATCTTTATTTTATAAATTTAATGTAGGAAAGCTGCCAATAACATTTTTTATTTGTATCATTTCTAAATGTAAAATGTTTTCTACCTTCTAATAACTGTTGGACCTCAGAGATCTGAGAGCTTTTAGTCAACATTTGAAATTAAGGGTGGCCTGCATAATTGAATTATTTCCTTCCTTCGCATCCTATGAACGTTCTACACAAATGTAATAGTTCCTAAACAATAAACATAGCAATAAAGTACAGGCAATGAAAGACCTATTTCAACAGCTGTAGAAAATAAAGGACATACTTTAAGATTCTAGTAAGAAATCTGTTACTAGTTACTACCGCAATGGGAAATCTGTTACTAGAGTATATGTTTTACTCTAGTGTTTAAATTGAATGGGATTTCATTTTAGGAATCAAATTAAGGACTGGAAGTCAAAACAGACAAATGGATCAGTTGAATATAGGCACTGAAGTGGAATCAATTCATATTCTGCAGACTGTAAGCCTCCTCAGTTTGGGAATACGATATTTATTTAATGCATCACAAATCCTTAAATGATGGATGAAGAAGAGTGCCATTTTTCTATCCCAGTTTACTTCTCTTATTTACCGTATATTTTGCACTATAAAACACACCAGACCATAAGGCACACATTAGCTTTAGAGGAGGAAAACAAGAAAAAAAAATCTGCCTCTGCTTCCCAGCATCCATCCAGTATTCATCTGGCTAGTGTTCTTGCAGCAAACAGCAAACAGCCTGGTCAGCTTCAGCACATTATTGCAACCCCAGCATGTGGCTTGTCAGGGTTTGGCTCCGTTGCGTCCACCTCTGGTCAACTGAGCTGAGCTGCTGCCACTGCTGAGGAACACTGGAGCCTTCACTGCTGAGCAGCTGATTGGCAGTTAGCTTGGCCTCCTAGAATACCACCGATCAGCTGTTCTAGGTAGTGGGGATCGCCACCACTGCCTATCACCGCTGATTGCTGCCGCTGATCAGCGCTGATTGCTGCAACCCCCTATCGTTGCCACCCCTATCGCTGCTGCCCCATTCAGCAGCAGCAATTGGTGGCAGGTGGCAGTGATTGGTGGCAAATGGCAGCGGCAATAGGCAGGGGCAATCTCCACCACCTAGAACAGCTGATCAGCGGTATTCCAGGACGCAGATCCAACTGCCAATCAGTTGCTCTGCAGCAAAGGCTCCAGCGTTCCCTGGCTGCTGCAAAGGGCTACAGGCAGTGCCAAATGCCACTGCCGCACCAATCCCCATCCCCCTGCCGTAATATTTGCTCTATAAAACACACAGACATTTCCACCCACTTTTTTTTGCCAATATTCTACCCACTCCATGTGTTCTCGACTATCACAGATTTGCAGGTCTGTGCGAAAATATTCTCAGCTTGATTGACATTAATGGACAGCAATCATCTGGCACAACATCCTCTAGAGTTGTTATGTGGTATTTTTCATCTTTTTTAGCTACATGACCTTTAGTTTTTCAGGCTTAAAAAGCTAGGAATTATAGACTTAAATAAAGCTGATGTAAGTGAGTGTTGATAATTTATGGGGCATCTTACTTGCAACCCTAGGTCGACAGCAGGCAAGGGGAGAGAACAGTTAGACTTCTTTGAAGTATAGGCTGAATTATTTTTGCTCATCCTAGTTATTTATCACAATAGTGAAATACAATGATGTTTATTTTCAAGTAAGAATACTGAACTATAGTTCAGCATCCTTACTTGGCAGTAAATACCACTGTAGAGGTCAGTGGTAGATGGTATTTTTTTTTCCTGGATGAGTCTCTGCGCCAAATCATACAAGATGAGAAAGTGCTTTCAGTTAATTTAGATACAATTTTGAACTAATGCGTTGAATTCACACATTATGCTAAAATCTAATGTAACTTGTTGTTGCTTAGCATATTATATAAACTCAACAATTGTGGTTTATGTCATTATTTATGACTTAGCTGTTTGACCTTAGCCAATGTTGGCTTATTCAGTAAACAGTGGATAAGGAAACAATTCTTATAATATGTTGATCAAGCTATACTTTGAGATGGTATAAAGCAGCTTATGTTCTTTGAGTGCTTGAAATCAGTAGGACAGTTTCCACTGAGTATGCCAGGTGTTGGATTGTATATACTTTATATGCAATATACAAGGGTAGAAAAGTATTTAATCTTTCCATCCAGTGAGAAATTTGTAGAATTAGTTTATTATAGAATTGAAAAAATGGAAACTGCTAAAATAATAAAAAGTAAGCTGTTTACTAACTTTTTTGTATTTTAAAATAATTTCACAATTTTAGAGTACCTTAGAAATATACAGCAATAAGTTGTATCAGAAATGTTGTCTTGGCATTCTTAAGTGGCAGTGAAGCAGGGGTAAAATCTAGCAGGTTCTGGAGAACCGGTAGGTTGAGTAGTTTGGAGAACCGGCAAATACCACCTGTGGCTGGTCCCAGAGTGGGATGGGAATGGAGATTTTGCAATATCCTTCCCCCAGAAGTGGAGAGGGAATGGGGATTTTGCAGTATCCTTCCACTGGAGTGGGGAGGGAATGGGGATTTTCCAGCGCGCTGCTTGGAGAATCCAAAAGCGAGGGTTATTCAACAGTCTAGCAGTCAGCCCTGAGTGTATGTGTCTTTAAATTTCTTGGACAGGCCCCCTTTGCTCGTCAGAGGTTCAGTTTTTATTCACTCAGTCAACTAATCAGACTCGTTTTACTCATCTCTGGTGTCTAGACCTTGAATAAATTCTTCGCTTTTTGATTCTTCTATTCTGACCTTGGATTGGACTTGACTTTGATCTGGATTTCGATTTGGCACTTTCGAATTGGTTTGGAAATAAAGGGAGTTTTCCCTTTATATTGCTTCTCTTTGGCGACTGCTGGGTGAGTCTTCTGGCCTACACCCTGTCTGGCCATATATATTTACAAATAGATAAGAAGCCCTGCCTTGCCAGGGAACCTTCTTCTAATTTAATTTTCCCGTCATGATTGTTGGGGCGGCTATTGAGTCCCTGCCCTGCTCTCAGCGGCATACTCGTATCCCTTTGGAGCTCTTTTTGCCGCTTTAGAGTCCCTGCCCTGCTCTCAGTGGCACACTTCCTACTCACTTGTTTTCCTGGCGCGAGGGCTACTTCTGAGTAGCTGTATGCCTGTCACTGTGTGGATGGGTCGGATCGTCCCTACATCCGATCTCCACGTTTTTCGCGCCAGCGCTAGGGTTTCAGAGGCTGCCATTATGTCGGAGCATGCTTTCCGCTCTTTTTGACCATTTTCTGCCCGGCAACAGCTTGCACAGGCGCAGTAAGCTTCCTGATTGGTTTTTGCCCGGGAAAAGGCTGAACAAGCACAGACTGCATTCCTATTGCAGTTCTGCCCGACAACAGCACCGCAGCTGCGCAGAGAGCTTCCCTGCACCTTTTCTTGCCCTTACAGGTCTGCAATTGCAGCTGGGGCTTCTGTAATTAATCACCAGCACTTAAGAGATAGCTGAAAGGGAATACAGGATGTGTTAAGGGCCAGTAGTCGGTGGCAATGATTAAGCAGCCACTCTGACGCCCTCAGCTGTTGGAAGGCTGTCTGCAAGTTACAGTCCTTCTGGTATTTCCTATATTGGAGTAATCAATGCAGCCCACCTTTATATATGATTGCTGCTTGCCTAGCTGGTGTTTTTTTCCTTCTGGCACAGGTTTGAGACAGACTGTGCAAGGAAAGAAGGGGGGGGAGCCGCTACCCCCAAGCAACCTTCTGGAAATAAGAATAAATTAATGACATAATTAAAAAAAGGGAAAATATTAATACTAATAATATAAAATAAATAAAATAAAATAATGGAATATGGAAAACATCGATTCCATAGGACATGTATTTTTTCTCATTTGTGCCAAGCACCTGCTTACTTTTTTTTCTACTCATGTCTTCAGCACTTCTCAGCATGGATGACTGTGAGCTTTTTTCCGACTTGGAGCACAGCCCTGGACCTTCTGAGGCTCCAGCTTCCCCGGGCCCCGCAAAGAAAAAGCCAAAAAAGCAGGATAAGCACGAGTCTGCCACAGCTCCAGCTGTTTCAACGAGGAGTTGCACAGTCTGATCGGCTGCTGCCAAGGATGCCGGCAGACATCATAAGGCACTCAAGCGACAATTTGATCGGGCTCAGCGACAGGCTCAGTCAACGGCCTCGCCTGCAATCATTCCAGCTGCCGGCCCTGTAGGGGTTTCTGCCCCCCCTTCAGGGATCATGTCTTCTGGGTGGCAAGGTCACACTCTTGTGACCGGTTCTTCTCCAATGCCCGCAGTGGTGAATTCTCCCGCTGCCCTCTTGCACGGCATAGCAGTTCCAGTGGATTTGTCTCGTACACAGCCACCTGCTCAGTGCCCTCCTCTGGAGGCTACTTACACACCCACAGCTGCGGGGCTCCTCCTGGGGGGTCCTTCACATGTCATGTTAGCATGTGACAGAGAATCTCATTTCTCAAACTATATCCAGGACTTTGGCTGCTAGCGCACACCAACCTAATTTGTATAGACCGGTTTTAATGGCTGCACCCCCTCCACCTCCTCCGCCGCCGCCGCCACCTTCACTGCCCCCGCCTCCTCCTCTGGCTCCTCAAGTCTCTCACTATGATGATCAGGCAGACCGCTGCTCGTCTCAGTTGGACTCTGCTCAAGCTGAGGACTCTTCTCTGGAGGATGAGGAGGCCCAAAGGGACATGGAGTTTTCTGACGATGATAACCTCCTTCCCGACAGGCCGTCGTTTACTGGTCTATTCTGACTGTCTCTATTTAAGTCCTTATGGCACAAGGCAAAGTCATCTACTCATTTGGCCACCTCGGAGGGTCTCTCCGATCTGCCAACAATGTCGCAACCGCACGATACTCTGTTTAACATTCCTAAAACGGAACAAACCTACATTCCGTGTCCTCAACTTTTCACGGAAGTTGTGCAACATTCCTGGAACCTGGAGTCCTCCTTGCCGGCACCTACCAGTCTTGACTGCAAGTTATATTGTTCAGCCCCGTCTCTCCAGGACGTCTTGGCATTACCAGCAGTGGATATGCCTGTAGCGAACTTGACTTCGTCCACCACGCTCCTGTCTCACGACATCGCCGACAGTCTTCGGACAGAGGACTGGAAGGCGTAACTCACAGTCTGCAAGACACACAATGCGGCGGCCTGGGCGGTCAAGGTGGTGACCTCGGTGTCGTTTTTCAACAGGGCGACCATCATTTTGTTGCGCCAACTCCAAGAGCGTTTGCCACTGGAGGACACAAGGGTCCACCAAGACATTAATAAGATTGTTGTGGCCGCAGAGTATTCTGCTGGTGCTTCACTCAGTGCCACCAAATTCACGTCTCGTGCCCTGGTCTCGTCTGTGACTTCCAGGCGCCTGCTGTGGCTGAGGCACTGGAGAGGGGACATGAAGTCAAGGTGGAGGCTTGCATATAAAGGGGCTCATCTCTTCGGGGAGGCGTTAGACCCAATTCTTGTGGAAGATAAGGACAAGCGCAAAGTCATGCCCTCCTCCTACCGGTGGACCGAGCGCAAAATACCTTCATACAGCCAGAGGCAGCCCTTTCGAGCTGAACCTGGACCCAGCAGGTCCTTCTCCACAAGACAATACTCCCATGGATTTGATTGTCCCTATGACAGATCTTCCTTCCGGGATCATGGCAGGCACTCGACCCTACCCAAACTCCCTGTCAGAGGTGCGGGGACCCGTGCCTTTCGAAGAGGCAAATGACGCCGTCCATCACCTTCCCATTGGCAGCCGCCTCCAGCAGTTCGCAGCCCAATGGGAATCAACAACGTCGGACACATGGGTACTCAAGACGATCCAGCTGGGATTGACCTTGGAGCTTCGATCCTGCCCCCACAACAGGTTCATCCAGTGCCCTGTGTCGTCCAACCCAACCAAATGTCGACTGATGGAGGTGGAGATGATGATGATGATGATGATGATGATGATGATGATGATGATGATGATAATAATTTTATTTCTATACCGCCCTTCTCCCAAAGGACTCAGGGCGGTGTACAGCCAATTTAAAAACACAGGACACAACAATAATTAAAAATTAAAATAATTAAATAGATTTGGCCGATTTAAAACCCCAAATCTCATCGATATTTGTGCCATAGAGCCGGTTCCCACAGAACACCATGGGACCGGTTTTTATTTAATCTTTTTCCTGGTTCCAAAACACTCTGGAGGCTGCCGGGGGATCCTGGACCTCAAAGAACTGAACAAATACATCCTCTATCATCAGTTCAAAATGCAATCCCTGAAATCTATCTTAGGATGCATCCGGGAGGGAGATTGGATGATCTCAGTGGACCTCAAGGAGGCCTATCTCCACATCCCGATCCGGCCTTCTCAATGTCGTTTCCTCCGCTTTTCTTACAATCATCGGCATTTTCAATACAGGGCGATACCTTTCGGACTTTCATCTACACCCAGGACCTTTACAAAGCTCCTGTCGGCCATAGTTGCACATCTTCGGCAGATGCCAATCAGAGTACTTTGTTATTTGGACGATGTGCTCATCTTGTCGTCCACACAGATCCAAGCTGCGTGAGATCTGGCCACAGTTTGCCACTGCTTTCAGCACCATGGCTTCTCCTTGAACCTGCCGAAAAGCCACTTGTGCCCCACTACCAGGATTTTACATCTGGGCTCCGTTATAGATTCCAGCAAGGGGCTGGTCTTCCTGTCCCTGGACCGGTGCCGCAACATCCGGACCTTGATTCGTCAAATTCTCTCGCTCCAGTCCGTTCCTCTCTTGCTCCTGTCTCGTCTTCTCGGGAAGATGATTTCCTCTCCCTCTGGGCACAACACATCTCCATTGTCTCATGGGCGCGTTTTCATGGTCACCAGCTTCAATGGTTCATGCTCCCGTACCAGCATTCCCGGCTCGGGTATCCCTCCCGACAGAGGTTCTCTTCACTGGTGGACTTTGTCAGCTCTAACGAAGGGCTGCGCCTTCTTGGAACTGCATCGTCTCACGATAACGACCGATGCCAGCCTGACCGGCTGGGGCGCTCACATGCATTCCCAAATTGCTCAGGGCAGTTGGTCGCCGGCGGATCACCAGAATGAGATCAACTGACTGGAACTTCGCGTGGTTCGCCTCGCCCTCCTCCAATTCCAGTCATCTGTGGAGGGTCACCACGTGTTGGTCCAGACGGACAACTTGACAACAATGGCACACGTGAACCGCGAAGAGTGTACCTGCTCGAAACCGCTGATGGATGAGGCATCCCAGTTGCTGACTTGGGCGGAGTGCCATCTCCTCTCCCTCCGGGCACAACACATCTCTGGGACGACGGACATCACCACGGACTGGTTGAGCAGAACGCAGATAGACAACTCAGAATGGTGCCTTTACCCGGACATCTTCCGCGAGCTGTCCCACCGCTTCGAGCCCCCCATCATCGACCTGTTCGCCCATCGGGACAATGTCCAGCTCCCTCGGTTCTTCGCTCGCCACCCTTGTCCGCAAGTGGAGGGGATTGACGCACTTGCAATTCCCTTGCCTCCGGGGCTGCTATACGCCTTTTCCCCGATTCTGCTTATTCCATGACTCATCCGCAAGATCCTGCGCGAGAAGGCAGAAGTCCTGCTTATCGCTCCACACTGGCCACGGAGGGCTTGGTAAGCGGACCCACTGAATCTGTCAGTCGCCCCTCCATGATGAATGCCGGACAACAGGATTTCTCTCAGCCAGGAGGTCATACTGCACCCAGAGGCCCAATGGCTGCAGTTGATCGCCTGCCGTTTGAGAGGATCCTTCTGAGATGGGACAACATCTCAGGGAAGGCTATCTCTACTATCCAGGCGTCACGACATCCCTCCACGTGTCGCATCTACAACGCCACCTGGACTTCATTCTGCATTTGGTGCTCCCAGGCCCATACGGACCCTACCTCCGCATCTGTCGCTGAGGTGATAGATTTTCTCCAAGACGGACTGGACAAGGGGCTTGCCCTGAACACGCTCCATCGACAAGGGGCAGCCTTGTCTACGGTCCTCTCGGCCAGGAACGACTTACCTCTCTCGCATGACACGAGGATCCGGAGGTTTCTCAGGGCTGCAGCGAACCTAAGATCTCCGGTCGTTCACCGCTACCCGACCTGGGACCTGTCCCTGGTCTTTCACATGCTTACACAGCCCCCTTCGAGCCCTTAGGCTCCGTCAGCCTGCGGTTTCTCACCTTAAAGACTGCCTTTTTGGTCGCGATCACCTCGACCCGCTGTGTTTCCAAGCTGGCCGCCCTATCCGTACGGGAGGACCTCTGCACTTTCTACCCTAACTGGGTGGTCCTTTGGCTTGATCCGTTGTTCCTGCCTAAAGGCAATTCCCTCTACCACCGTCAGCAGGGATTGGTTCTCCCGGACTTCTGCCCGGACCCGAGACATCCGCGAGAGGCCCAGTGGCACACATTAGATGTCCGTAGAGCCTTTCGCATGTATATTCGTAGGACTCAGCATTTCTGTAAGTTGGAGGTGCTGTTTGTCTCTTTTCTGCCCGCGACGATGGGACAAAAGGTCTCCTCGTCCACCATCGGGAAATGGCTGAAAGCCTGCATTTCCAAGGCGTACCTGCTTCAGGACAAGCCGGTTCCCGGCAGGATCCTACCTCATTCCACATGAAGTGCATCCACCACGGCTGCTTGGGCGACTCAGGCCAACATCGCTGACATCTGCAAGGCAGCAACCTGGACATCGCTGAATACTTTCATCCGTCACTATAGAGTTGATACGTACGCCTCGGCTGATGCCTCGTTCAGTCGGCGAGTTCTGCAAGCTGTGTGTTCTGCTCCGGTCACGCATGCGCAGCCTTCTGCCCTCCCTATGTAAAACTTGCTTGGGCATGTCCCTCGCTTTTGGATTCTCCAAGCAGCGCGCTGGAGAACGGATGTTGCTTACCTGAATGTTTCTTCTAGGCGCGCTGCTGGAGAATCCAACCCGCCCGGTAAGGCTGCTGAATCTGGAACTACACACGTCTCCTTGAACTGTTTCTTTGTGAACAAAAACTGAGCCTCTGACGAGCAAAGGGGGCGTGTCCAAGAAATTTAAAGACACATATACTCAGGGCTGACTGCTAAACTGTTGAATAACCCTCGCTTTTGGATTCTCCAGCAGTGCGCCTAGAAGGGACGTTCAGGTAAGCAACGTCCATTCTGCAGTATCCTTCCCCTGCCACACCCACCAAGCCATGCCCACCAAGCCATACCATGCCCACCAAGTCATGCCTACAGAACCCGTAGTAAAAAAATTTGGATTTCACCACTGCAGTGAAGTACAATTACTCATAATAATTAGGCCACAGGCTTTTTTGTTTTTACAATAACAGATAAAAAGCATTTGAAAGTATAATAGATATATAAAACGATGCCTTTGGAAAAGATTAAAAAAGAGAAAGAAGTATTATAAAAGTGCTTGAGCACTTTTGCTTTAAATCTTAACCTGATTTATCATCTTTGAAAAATTTCTGCTTAGAGATATTTGATAACATGGCTGATTTCTACTAGAACAAATATAACTTGACTCTTCAAATGGTGAATAGCTTCTCAGAACATCGACATTAAGTCAGCCTGTCTATCACTTTACTTTTTAAATAATGCAGCCTGCCAGTGGGTGTCAATTAGAGAGGTGACTTTTAGTGATTGTGGATTAGTCTCTTGTTGATATTAATTATATTTTTCTATGTTTTTTTAAAATGAAATAAAACCTGAAAATAACTGGATGTTCTAGTAGCCATTACTGGGAGCAGGGTTACTGTATGTATTTGTAATTATTAAGTTTTATTTAGCCCTGATATTTTTCCCTTAGAACTGTGATGGCAAACCTATGGCATGCATGCCACAGGTGGCACACGTAGCCGTATCAGTGGGCACGTGAGCTCAGCTGATTTTTGGGCCTTCTGGGCCCACCAGAAATAGGGAAACAGGCTGTTTCCTGCCTCCGGTGGGCCTGGGGGAGGTGGGGAAGGCCGTTTTTCTTTCTCACCTGGATCCAGATACTCTCTATGAGTCTGGGGAGGATGAAAACAGCCTTCCCCACCCCCTCAGAGGCCCTCTGGAGACCAGAAACGGCCCATTTCCCAACTTCTGGTTGGACAGGAAGTGGCCTTTTTTGCTGTCCCCAGCCTCAAGAGCCTCTCTAGGAGTCTCACTGCCATCACTGCCTTAGAACAATCAATAATTTCATTGAGCATTCTCAGGCATATTGCTATTAATAATTTATATTTTTATTCTACAATTTATATTTTTATTCAACATCTGGTGTTAGATAACACATTGTATCCAGCCTGTGGCCGTGGGACCACCCTGGAAACAGCATAGGAGAGACCCGTGGGACGTCTGCCAGCGAAAATGGAGCTCGGCCCCATTTTCGCTGGCAGAGGGTTGCAGCAGGCCATCGCAGCCGGAAATGGGCACGGGGGGGGGTGTCGTTCCCCCCCCCCGGGCTCTGTTTTTCCTGGCAAAGGGCTAGCAAAACAAACTAAAAACAAAACAAATGTTTTCCCTTTTGCATTTGAGCATGCAAGAAGGGACAGGAAAGGAGAAAGACAAAGATAAAGAAGAAAAGATGGGAAGAGAGCAAGGAAGGAAAAATAAGGAAAGAGGGGAAGGAAGAAGAAAGGATAATGAAGAGGAAAGGAAAAAAAGGAAGGAAGGAAGGAAGGTGTCAGCGTTCCAGAAAACCCCAACTCCAATTAAAAACTCCAAGGCAAGCATTTCTCAAAGCTGGAAAGAAACTTCCTTCTCAAAGGAAGAAGATTATAATGAGAGTGAGGGAGGGTCTGAGGAAAGTCCTGCCTTAGCACTTGGCCACCACAGGTGCCCCCGACATGAGTAACATCCAGCTGGCCATGCCCACCCTGGCCACGCCACCCCCAGGTCAAACACAACCCTGATGTGGCCCTCAATGAAATCAAGTTTGATACCCGTGATCTAGTCTATCATGACTTCGGGGGTACCCTTTCTTGAGCCTTGATGATGTGCCAGAAACTTTTGAAGATTTAAATCTACCAACTGAAAGTTTGCAAGTTATTCTGTTGTAGAACTAGGATATTCTAGAGTGGTGAAGGTAGGAAAATGAAGTAGAGAATCCTGAATTTTTTAATACTAGCTTAATTCTAGAGAATGGTTACACATTTGTCTGTAAGAAATCATGCCAGAGATCATGCATGCAGAAAATCATTTGCCTGTAAAACCAGGCTTGAAAATAGTGTCAATTGGACAATTGGAGAAAACAATTTAATTTGTTCTCTGTGATTTTACAGAAGTTGCATGCAAAATCAATAAATAAAACTTGCTAAAAAAAAAGCCACTTGCTACGTTTTTGTAAACATAAAGGCACAAAAATGATTTTATGTACCTGCAGACAATACATTCATGTTAAAAACAAGATAAGAATTCAGAAAGTAAACAGATTGGGAAAGTAAACATGAATAGAAATAGTATAAATAAGTATTAAGGTGCTTCCTCTCAAAAGTTATTTAAATTTTAAAATATCTCATAGAGGGAAATATTTGTAAAGATAGTATATGGAGATTCATAAAAAGTAATGAATTTAATACTGTAAATAAATAAACAGTTCTTTGTGTTTAAAGACGATATTTTAATTAATTTAAGAGGCAAATCTGGATTTAAAAGTTTTCAGTGCCTAAAAGAATTTTAATTTCTATTCATAGAAATCAAGTTATCACTTAGTTATCATCAATTTTGTCCAAATATCTAATGCATTTCTAGTACAAATTCTTTTAAATAAATTTAAAAAATGTTTTTAATGATCTTAAATCTTTCAATTTATATTTTAATCCCCTAAAAATTACAAACTCATCTCAAATACAGCTTAATCAAATATTTTGTTTTATCCCATTATTGTAATTGTGAAGCACAGTCATACTGTATGCTTTAATTTTATTAAATACAGCTGGATCCTTAGTTTCTTTATAAATTTATAAAATCAACACTTTAATCAACATTTTGTTAATTATGAAAAAAAGAATCCTAAACTTGTACCTCAACTTCCTTTTGCAAAGGATTGAAAAAAATCCGCCCAGTGAATACCATGAAACTTGATGTTACAGAGGTTTTCAATATTTAAAGAACAATAAAAAGAATTAATTCCAAAGTGATTTAGAAATGACAATTAGTCAAATCTTATGTCCTTAGAGGCTGCATTATGCCTCTGGCGCTGATTTACATTGAAATAAAAATCTCAGTTTACAAGAAGGAGATTGAAATAAGAATTCTATTATCTTTATCTTTTCTGTATTTTTTCATTTTCTATTTTCTTTAATTTAACTTTTGTGAAATTGTATAAATATTATTTGTATAATATAATCCCTAATAAAATTATTGAAAAAAAATCAGAAGCAGAATATCTTTAGTTTACCATGTCCTCATAAGGCCTATTTTCTTTTATAATTTCTATGTTAATTTCATATTTAGGTTATTGATGTTAGAAGAGACATGAGTAGAATAGATGCAAGTATAAATTAAATCGATGTGATCTGGTGTTGGGGGATTTTGCCAGCAGTCCCTTACCATGATCGGATCACTCTGTGGCCTGTGATGCAGAGTTACACTGCTGGGTGAAACAGTGTTACTTATTGGGTTACAGGAGGTAAGCCTCTCTGTCTCAAGATTGCCATTTAAAACAGCATATATCTGTAATTCAAATGACCCTGATCTTGTTGACCTCGTGTAGGCATTGAACTAAGATATTGAATGACCCCATCTAGTAAATAAGTTGTGGCCTTGAGTGTTTGTGGGTTTTTTTTAAATATTTAATGGCTTTTTTTTTTTTTTTTTTAACCCTATATTGATCTTCCATAGTCACAGTTTCTGGGTTAGATAGCCATATAAATCATGTAATAGATGAATAGATAAGTAGATAACTTTGTGTTCAGTTATAAAAAACCCCCACAATGCACTTATCTATTGGCTATTTTTTATTTTACTTCTGTTTTACAGTTATTGTGTATTGGCTTTGATTCATGTTAACAAATTATTGATGAAAAATCATTTCAAGTATCTTTTGCATGCTTTATTTAGATTGTATCATTGTGGCGAAATGCATAGGAATTGGTGGCAAGACCAATTGTGACATTAGTGAATAGGCTGAATATATTTTTCTGATAAGCTAATACTGCCACACTGTAAACTATGAATATAGTAGATTTTCCTTTCATTCTGAACTCCTATCAAAATTAGGAAATATGTGAACATTTTTTTCAAAATATGCTTTCTTCTTACATTAAGCTGTTGAAATGATTTAAAAAATCCACCTTTGACCTCTTCAGAGGCATTTAGATGTTTGAAGTGGACAGGAAAATTGCATATGTAACATTTTCTTTGCTTAATTTCTGCAGGTGGGGTTTTTAGATCTTTATGAATAAAGATCTATAAAAACCAAAACCTAAGTCTCCTACCCCATGCAGACCATAACCTTTCATTCCATTTCATTGCTACAGTATCTATTACTCAAAGTGTACATCAATATTATAGTACTTTGAGCTTAAGCTATGATGATAGAAATCAATATATATTTTAGAAGTCTTGAATGATCCTTATATAATATCATAAAATTCATTAAGGAATGATAGGAAGTTGCCTTGAAGTTAGATTACTATTAATTGCAAAAATAAGTTTTTTTTAAAAAAAAACATTTTAAACTTTTTAACGTGTTTTTTTATTTTCTAATTATTGTTTTAGTAACACAATCATATTTCACTTTTGTTTTAACTCTGTCCATGTTTTTGTCATGGTTCTGTTTCTTATTGGAATGCTGGTCCTGTATGGCACACTGTCAAAGGTCAAATACAATCTTTGTTATAAAAAAAATTGTGCCTTCGTGTTCTAGAAATTAGGAAGGAATAAGGAATAAGGAAGTTTTCTTATAACAAACTGTTCATATTTCTTGGCTTTCTTTCCATGGCATGAAATTCCAGAATTCTCAGCCCAGAATACCTAGCTAGCAACCCAAAGGCATAAATTATGAGAGTTTTACTTCCCAAACATCTGAAATATCAGGAAAGACCAACCCTCCTTCTCCAGATCGGCTGCGGGAGAGTCCAAAGCATGGGACATACCAAAACTGATTACTGTCTGGTGGGGCACCCTTCCAGAGATTCCCCCAGTCCTGTGTACCCTCTGCAACACCCTCCTACCAAAGGATGCATCTGCAAATGCGAAGGTATCTAACCTGTAGTGTTTAACAAATGGAGATGATGACAACCAAGTGGCTTCCCTGCAAATGTCCTCAATGGGAGCCTGAGTCACCCATGTTGCTGTAGTGGCAGCGCTTCTGGTCGAGTGGGCAGTTATGTCCCTAGGCACCAGCCTGGCCTGGCTCTCATATGCGGTAGCTATGCATGCTCTGAGCCATTTGCCCACAGTGGAAGGAGTGACCTTAGCGCCCAAAGAAAATGGTTGAAAGGATACAAACAAGGACTCCTTCTTGCGAAAAGGCAACATCCTTTTGATGTGAATTTTGAGGGCCCTCTTCACATCTCACCATTTCTTTTCCAAGGCCTGTGTTGGCCTTTGACAAAAATCAGGAAGAACTAGTTCCTAGGTCCTATGGAACCATGAGTTCACTTTTGTTATGAATGAGGGGTCCAGTCTCAGAACTACCCTGTCTGAGTGGAAAATGCATGAGTCTTCCCAAACTGAGAGAGCCGCCAGCTCCGATATGCATCTGGCTGAAGTAATGGCCACTAGAAAGATGACCTTAAATGTCAAGAATCTCAGGCTGACTGACCTCAACAGCTTAAAAGGGGGTGATGTGAGGGCCTGTTGTATTCAGTGTAGATCCCAGGCGGGATATCTGTACTACGGGGAGCTGTAGATTGGCTGCCCCTTTGATGAATCTCCGGATGACTGTTGCGCTGGGCGATTGGGTCCCCAATGCGCCCTAAATTGAGTCATTGGCCTTCATAGCAGGTCTGGGGTAGTTCGCACCGCTCTGGTGGGGGACGGCCCAGCCCCAAGAATCCTTCGGGCGATCAGAAGCCGATGGCCGCCTGAGATCGTGGAAGTGCAAATGCTGCCTTTCCACCCCCCTCTGCTTGCTAGGCAAGTCCAAGAAACAAAGAAAAATGTATAAGGTCTCATGGGAGAGTCCAAACTTCCTTCGTTGACTGAACATGTCTGCTTTGCAAGGACTGAGTCAAACAACTTTGGAGAAAGAGGAACAGGAAGGGCGTGGCTAGAAAAATCTGTCAACTCAGTCTATGCAGGAAGGAAGAGTCAACCCACGCTTTGGACTTTCCCGCAACTGATCTGGAGAATATTATGAGTTGCAAATCAAGCAATAGCCAAAGCAGCAGAATCCGTCATGTACAGTTGGGGAAATTTCTAATGACAAACCATCTACTCTTTAACATTGCAGGAGAATATATATGCACTTGATGTGAAGATATCCATATATATCATACAAAACTGTTCATAATCAAGTGAATTCTGTCTTGCTCTATTTTGTGGAAATAAATCATCAATACATATTGTTGTTTGTCCATTGTGTTCAAAAAGGACCTTGACATCTAACAGGTTGTGGGCTGTCCACGATGTGTCCACAAGTGGCTGGTAAGGCGTATATTGGCATGAAATGTTCTGCCACATGTTGGGCAGATGTGCGAGCACCATTGTTGCAGCATTTGCAGCGCTCGCTTTACGGAATGCTCACTTCTCGTGCTATGGTTGTTCTTCTGTTCTCAGATGTCTGGCAGCCATGGTGGATTAGCGTGTGCCATGTCGATCGATCTTGTGCCAGGGTTTTCCAGGAGGTGGTGTTGATATCCAGCTCCCTGAGGGCTGAGGTCCGTACAAGGATCTGAGGGCTTCGTAGAACCGATTAGCATTGTTTCTATCAGCAAAGTTCTGAATTTCATCTGCTTGGTACTCAACCAGGAGTCCTGCATCTTGCAGTACATATACTATGTTAATAAATATCTATGGAGAACTCTTCCTTTCTCTTATTGCTTTATACACTAGCAGATATTAAATTGTAAGTGACTTGAGGAAAGGAAACTGCCTTATTTGCTTGTGAAATTCTGGCACCAAATACATACATATTCCATGAAGGATAATAATATACAAGTAAACATTCACATACCTCTGATTAAAAGACAGCATTCACCTAGTTTGCAGGCTTTTATAACTGGTAATACATTTTGTCCTGCCAGGTGGATAACAATTCATTCTCTCTCTCTCTCTCTCTCTCTCTCTCTCTCTCTCTCTCTCTCTCTCTCTCTCTCTCTCTCTCCCTCTCCCTCTCCCTCTCCCTCTCCCTCTCCCTCTCCCTCTCCCTCTCCCTCTCCCTCTCCCTCTCCCTCCCTCCCTCCCTCCCTCTCTCTCTCTCTCTCTCCCCACCCCCCACCCCCAAAGCTTGACAATCAGCGAACCCTTTGTGTCTGATTTAAATCCTGATTGCGTGGTATTTGGTTATTGCCATCTTCCAGGGTCAGTTGGATGTGTTAATATCTACTGGAAACTACTGGCAAATGCTGGATTTCAGTACTTGTTTAAGTCCCTCTGCTGCTGCTATGATGTTCTGAGTCTAGATGCACAGCCAGACTAATGATTTGTTGCCTGGGAACTTACAGTGCTCTTCAAGTATGATTTAGATAAAAAGAAGTACGTGTATTGATTATCAGAGATATGTGGTGAAATGTCTTATAGCTTTTTAATCTATTTTATATAGAATGCATGGCATTGTTAGGCAGAAGACATTTCTTTTCAGACACATAGGTCTGTACGGTCTCTGTTCCTGTTTAGCCTTCTTTCCTTATATTTTGATCCCTCCCTCTTAAGTAATTAAGATGATTAATGTCAGAATAATGGTTTTTGCACTCCATGAGGTTATTATTTTGTTTCTTTCTTTCTTTCTTTCTTTCTTTCTTTCTTTCTTTCTTTCTTTCTTTCTTATTCATTCATTCATTCATTCATTCATTTTCTGATGCCCATCTCTTTAATAACAGCGATTCTGGGTGGTGGTTTACAATATAACATACCATATATGCTAATAAAACCAGTATACAATAATGAGTAATAAACTTGGCAACAATAAATTGAAAACTATTTGAACCTATTCTTGATCAGTTACATACATCACATTAAATTGTCTTTATTCATCCTGGATACTCTTCAAATACATGGATTTTATATTGGAATGCATCTTGCTTTGGAATTCCAGAAACTTGAATCCATGCATCTGAAGGGTAGCCAGTTTGGATAAAGTTGTAATATAGCTTGTTTAGGTTTAGAATAACACATGCAGGAATCTAGCCATTGAAAACTATGGTTTATAAGTTAACATGTACAAACTCTGCTAAGTAAGCCTTATTCTGTAAATGATGGCAAAACCAAGTCATGCCTGATGTTGTGCCATCCCAAACTTACTGATTGTCTTAAAACTTTGGTTGTGTGTCAGATAAAAATACTTATTTTTTTAACTTTAATGTCACACGAATCAGTTCTTCACACACGTATCCTACCGTAATATTCAGGAACTTGCTTCCTGGCAGAAGAACTCACAGATATGATATGGCAAGATTAGTTTCTGTAATACAGACAAGAACATAGCTTGTCAATAAATATAACAAATTCTCTTGACAGCTTCAGGAGAATATTTATAGCTCAAGCTTGAAATGAGGGGTCCTTGGTTGTTTTCTTGCAGATGTTCCATTACCTAAACTAGGTAACATACCAGAACATCATCAGTTCTGGTGATAAAATGGCTGCAAGAAAAGAACCAAGCTCAGAAAGCACCAAGGACCCCTCCTATCTTGTTCTATGTTGATGGAATAGTTCTCAAGCATGGGAATTGATGTTTTCTAGCTTACCTTCCTGTTTTATCTTCTTTTTGACTCTGGTGGACAATTGCTTTTTTCCTATCTCCTTCTAATCAAGAATGGATAGAAGGCTTTCAATTTCTCACTGGCAGGAACTAATGACGTTTCTTCCCCTTTCTACTTTTTTTTCTGACACTGGAGAGAAGGAGGGCAGGGGGCATTCCTCCTCCTCCTCCTTCCTCCTCCACCACCACCACCACCATCACCACCACTCTCCCGTTCCTGTCTATGAGTGGAGAAATCTCTTTTATTAGTTATATAGGTGTTTTCTTCCTCAAATAAATCTCCCTTGTCTCCTGAATCAGAACTTCGGTAGGAACCAAAATTGCACAGCTTGAATTGTGTTAGAAGCTTCTGTGATCTGGAAAGAGCTGCCTGAGAAAAGATGTAGGTAGGGAGGTGATGGCATCTCTATCAACATAACAACTTCTATTACTGAACCTTCACTGGGAGCTGTCCGAGGTTCTGCCTTGCTTGACCTTATCTGTATATGGGTATCTTCTGTGGCCTAATTCCACTGATCTGATTAGTTTTTATCTTTCTTTGCAAAAACAAGAGTACTGTAGCAGTATTACACATGAAGATGTTCTCTGATTGAAATTGAAAGAAATATTATAGTTATATTACAGAACTATATTATAGTTCAACGCATCATAGTAATACAATTTTCACTTCCTTTGAAATTATTTAATTTAAAATCCTCTCTCTCTCTCACACACACACACACATGCGCACACACACACACACTCAAATACTTTCAACCAGGCTATTAAGCTATTTTTCAGATACTATCCAATGATTAGTTCTCTTCTATTGCAACATCCTGCAGGTATTAACATTGGAATATATACATAGTGGAGATATTACATTTGTGCTAAACTGTGAATGTTTAACAGAATATTGGGTTGTAGCTATAGTGGGTCATTCTTTTATAGATAATGAAGTGGGGATAGGGGATAGGTAACAAATCTTTTGTGGTGGTAGTGGTGAGGGTTATTTTGTACAGTTGTTGCAGAATTCATTGAATTTAGATCTCTTCTGCCACAGAGAGCACAATGCCTTTTGAATGGGCTCTTGAGCAAATAACTGTCTTAGCACAAGATTATGACACTTAGGACAGCATGTACACTTAGATAATACACATTTTCAAGCAACCTACCCCACAATTGCTTGGGTCATTTTAGTGAATTTTAGAAGGGATAAACTGCCAAATATCATTGATCCCCAAATAACTAGCATTCAGTTAGGAGATCAAAACTATGTGCTTTGTTCTTAATGCCAATATGTTTCTTATTGTGTGGCACATAGTTCTTATTAGAGGCAAAGGCTAAAGTGAATGAATAATATAAGATTTAGAGGGTTATCTACAAGGGGCATTGCTTGTGTTTCTTCTGAGGTGATGTATTCACCCATACTGAGGCGTGTATATACAAATTTACAAAATCTACCCTCTAAACCAGGGGTGTGAAACTGGATTTATTTGACAACTGGATCAGCATTGTAGTTCTCCTCTGTGTGCTGGCGGCCAGGTGGGGCGGTGGTGGAGGGCAGGATGGATGTCTCCTGCAGCACTCTGCTGGCTGAAAACGGACCGTATAGGCTGGTTTTGGGCCTGTTTTTCAGCCAGTTTTCAACGAGTTTTGGGCTCGTTTTTAGGCCTGTTTTGGGCCCATTTTTAGCCTGTTCTGGGCCCATTTTTGGCCTTGTTATGGGCCTGTTTTGGGTCCATTTTTCAGCCTGTTTGGGTCCATTTTTCAGCCCAGTTTCGGCCAGCAGAGTGCTGCAGGAGGCCATGGAGGGTGAAAACGAGGCCCTGATGTGCTGCACATGGCCCATTTTAGTCACCAGAGGCACCGCAGGCTGGTCCCTTCATATTTCCAGGCTGGCCCTGCGGGCTGGATTTAAGCACCCCATGAGCCAGATCCGGCACACGGACCTTATGTTTGACACCCCTGCCCTAAATTGACTTGATTATAATTTCAATAGAAGAGACCATATTTTCAGAAGGACAATACATATGAATTTGAAGGGGCAAAATATTATCTTTTGATAATATTTATTAATGATAGTGAAATGTTACTCTTTTTGAACTGTCATTTTTGAATCAGAGTTAATAATTTGAAGACAGAAAGATGCTTTGGTGTAAGTGCGGTAAAAGTGCTACTGTGCAATTTTAGGAAAATACGTGTTTGGTTCAAGGAGTATCAGATGAGTGCTGTGTATTCTTTCGTTCCAAAGCTCCTTTTTACCTTTTTAAATATAAAGTGCCATGTACCACATAACTCTAAAAATAATTAGATTCAGATAATTACCTCTTGAAAGCATTTTGTACTCTTAACCTATTAAGATGTACTGGCATTATATTCATGCATTCATGGAAAAGTTTAAAAGTTTCCAATACATTTGACAAAGAATATAACTATATATCTAAAGTACTACAAAATAAAGAACACTTCCTTTCATTTAGAAAATAAATGAAGTTTTCCCAAATAATTGTCTAGTTTTTCACATGGAACCCAAATCTGTATTTTAAAGAACAGGATGACTAGGAAAACCAGCAAATAGTGAAACTTAAAAAAAAAGATTTTAGCCTGAGTGAATGATAATTTAATGTAAAAAATGAAGGAAGTTTTAGAAAGTACTTCAGTAGTAAAAACATAGTTTTATTTTACTGTTATTTTAAATCTATACTGTAAAGGTATTCTGAAGATTAATTAAAATGTAGTTTCTTCATTAGTTACCTCATTATATGTTGGCATGACTTGTTCTGTTGAACATTGTTATTTGACAGCTAATTGACACTGAATTTAGATTTTATGTTTGCCACTTTTATGTATTTTGTCATGATTGAGATCATTGGAAGACAGATTCATAGAGGAAAACTTAATAGCAGGAACAGACAACTTTTTGGCTCAGTGTGTTTTATTTTACAGTTCCCATAATCCCTTGCTATTGATCATGCTAGTTAAAGCTTATGGGATGAACTAAAACAAGCCCAGAATATCATTTCCATATAAAAAGATCCAACATTTCCTGAATATCTTAGAGCATTTTATTTTTAACAGTGAAAAACATATTTGCAATAACTCCCAATAGATAAGGACTATGCCTTCCCTGCCAATGTAATAGAAAAACTCCTAAAACCTGGCTTTGATCCCAGGCTTGAGATTTGTTGTATTAATGCATCATCATATTTTGGGGAGTCCTGTTTTATTTGATTTCTGTTTTTATAAGATCATTTTAGTTTAGGCTGTCTGCTTGGTTTGGCATTTATCTGTTTTATGGATTTTCCAGTTTTGCATACCACCCTGAGTTCACTGGAGTTAGATAAATTCAAATAAATGCGGTGGTTCTCCTCCTTCCTCTCCGACCGCTCGCAGTTCGTTTTGGCAGGGGGGCAGAGGTCGACCTCGAGGCGTCTCGCATGGGGAGTGCTGCAAGAGTCAGTCCTCTCGCCTCTTCTGTTCAACATTTATGTGAAGCCGCTGGGTGAGATCATCTGTGGTTTTGGGGTGAAGTGTCATCTGTACGCTGATGATACTCAGCTGTACATCTCCACCCCAGACCACCTCAACGATGCCCTTGATGTGATGTCTCGCTGCCTGGAGGCTGTGCGGGTCTGGATGGGGAGGAACAGGCTCAGACTCAACCCGTCCAAGACCGAGTGGCTGTGGCTGCCGGCGTCCCGATATAGTCAGCAGATGCCATCGCTGACTATTGGGGAGTGAATCTTTGCCCCCCACAGAGAGGGCTCGCAATCTGGGTGTCCTCCTGGACGCACGGCTGTCTTTAGAAGAGCATATGATGGCCGTGGCCAGGGGGGCCTTTTATCAGGTTCGCCTGATCCACCAGTTGCAGCCCTTTCTGGACCGGGACGCCTTGCGCACGGTCACTCATGCCCTTGTCACCTCCCGGCTGGACTATTGTAATGCTCTCTACATGGGGCTCCCCTTGAAGAGCACTCAGAGGCTCCAACTGGTCCAGAATGTGGCCGCGCGGGTGGTTATGGGCGCAACTCGTGCCCGCGTGACACCCCTCCTGCGTGAGCTGCACTGGCTCCCAGTGGTCTTCCCGGTGCGATTCAAGGTGTTGGTTACCACCTTTAAAGCGCTCCATGGCATAGGACCCGGGTACCTTCGAGACCGTCTTCTGCCACCAATAGCCTCCCACCGACCAGTTCGCTCTCACAGAGAGGGTCTCCTCAGGGTGCCATCAGCCAAGTTATATCAGCTGGCGACACCCAGGGGGCACTGAAGACCCTGTTGTTCCGCCAGGCCGGGCTATCAATACAATAATTTTAAATTGGGGTATTTTAAATTTTTGGGGTTTTAAACCGGCCAAATCTATTTAATTATTTTAATTTTTAATCATTGTTGTGTCTTGTGTTTTTAAATTGGCTGTACACCGCCCTGAGTCCTTCGGGAGAAGGGCGGTATAGAAATAAAATTTATTATTATTATTATTATTATTATTATTATTATTATTATTATTATTAAATAAATAATAATTTCATTGTTTTTTATTTATGTAAAAATGTGGGCTTAAACTTGCTTTACCTTGTAGAGACAAAGCTTCTAAAATTGATTTTAGAGTTAACATAATGCTGATCATTTCATATAAACATATTAAGTAAAAGAATAGGTTAAATTTTTAAAGTCTCATTAAAATTTTGAAAAAAAATTAAAAGATTTGACTAAATTTTATTTTTTTACTGGCAATTTTCATTCAAATTAATGTTAAATTAAATATACATTGTACATATTCACTATAATAGAAAGTAATAGATTGAATGAATTAATGAATAGAATGAATTAAATCAGTGCTATCTTTCTGCAGTTGGGAGAGCAGTCGTATTGTGCTTTAATAGTTAAGAATTTTTATTGAGAATTGCTTGACAATTTTCAAGTACGCTGCTCCTCCAATCCATGGATTGGGAACTCTTCTCCCGTTGCTGGGGAACTGAGTGCAAACTTTCTTGGCTGGCCACGCCCTCTCTGTGTCACTCCCGTCAGTCTTTCTCACTCAGTGACTGAGGGAACTTGGATTGTATTTAGCTCTGGTTAGATTCCTGAAAGACTCTTGGCTAGGTTGGATTTTGTTTTTATTTTAGTTTATTATTTTTGTACCTCTCTGTGTGACTGGAGCTGCAGCGTGGGATTGGTGAGGCTGCTGGGGGAGCGATAACGTTCCTGGGGCTCCAGGGCGTTTCGCTCCTTCCCCTTTGACATTCTCCGAGGCAGCTATCCGGATTCCGGCCCGGCTGGGCGGATCCGTGAACACCCTTAGCCGCCGGCGCTTCGTTGGTCTCCTGGTGAGCTGGGATAACCACGAGCGCCTCAGCTCCGACATTTCTGGGCGGCTCCGGAGCGTCTGTCTATGCCTTTGACAGGCTCTGAGGTCCAGGCTTCCCCAAACGGTTAGTCGTCCACGATCGAAGCTGCCGGCCGCCATTTTGGATCGCCGCCAACCTTCGCAACCGGGCCGTTTCATCGCCGCCGGCTTAAAGTGAATTCCGGGGCTCCCTTGGAGACAAATCTTCGGGACCGAAGCCTCTAGCAGCTGTAGGAGTTGGCGCCCTGCAGCCGGCTCATGCAGAAGGACTAATTTCGACCTTTTTCACTGCGGCCGCCATTTTGGAATCCGATCTCGCACGGACGCCATTTTAGAGCCATTCCACGTGTGTGAGTAACGGCGATTTGGGGGACAGTCTGCTATTATCTTACGGCCAGACTGTTAAGGCCTGGAAATTGCCTGAACGCAGGGCTTTGAGGACAATTCCTCATTAAGGGAGATTGTTACTTACTGGCCCAAAACTTCCTCTTACAACCGTTTCTTGTGTCTGACTGACTCGGCTGCGAGGTTCGATTCCTGCAGCTGCCTTTTATTATGGCGGACTTAGATTTATCATCCGATGGGGAGCAGGATGTGACTCCACCTTCTGAGATGACTCAACAAAAAGGGGGGAAAAAACGTTCTAAAACTAAACATCTGACCTCATCAAAATCATCTCAGGCCGCAAAACTGGACAGTCGACACAGATCTGAACTACAGCGTCATAAGGCGCTTGAAAAGCAGTTCGACAGAGCAAAGAAAGCTAGGGATCAGTCCGTATGTCCCACTTCTTCAACAAGGTCTGAAGCTTATCAAGACCATTCTAGTGCCTCTTCAATTTGTTCAGAGGCTACAGGGGCCACTGATAATCACCCTCCTCCTCCTTCTAATTTGGAAACAGTGCGGGGGGTTTCTATGTCGTTACCTAACGTGTCCTTGTTGGAGCAGACGGTTCAATCGGATTGTTCTAGACCAGGTCCATCGGCTACCTTTACCCCGACAGCTGCTGGGCTGAGACCTGAAGATCGTACTGGCCAGATAGACTTACAGTTAATGTTGTCTAACGCATTGGCCAAGATCTTGGCGACTGGATTGCAACAAGGCATGGGAGTTCTTCAAACAGCTCCCAATGCATCGAAGCCACCGACCCAAATCCCCCCTCGCACCAAGGCACCGGGACGTTCCCAAGTCGACTGTGTCTCTTCGGAGGCGTCTGACCAGGAGGAGGAGTGTCCGGAGGACATGGAATTCTCCGAGGATGAAGGTCTACCGCCAGAGAAACCATCGTTTACTGGACTGTTTCGTCCTTCTGTTTTCAAATCGCTTTTGTACAAAGCTAAAGTGACCACCCAATTTGGACTGTTGACTGCTCCTCTTCCTGGTCCAGCTACCAAGTCTTCATCCACACACGATGCCTTATTTCAGGTGGCTAAGCAGGAGAAAGATGCTATCCCTTGCCCACCACTTTTTGCAGATGTTGTCCAGAGTGCCTTCGGTCAGCCGGGTTCCCTAACGGCGCCCAGTAACCTGGACAAACGGCTTTATTGCGCGGCGGCAGAGTTGGACGATATCTTAGCATTACCAACAGTAGACGCGCCCGTGGCCAACCTTTCTTCGTCATCGGCTGTGCCAGCGGATGCTATGGACGGCTTGAAAGCCGACGAAAGAAAAACTGACATGGGGTTTCGCAAAGCACATCAGGCGGCCGCTTGGGCGATAAAAGCTGCAACAGCGACATCCTTTTTCAACAGAGCAACGTTAATTTGGCTCAAACAGCTACAGGAGCGTCTTCCCACTGCTGAGAGGCGCATACATCAGGATATTAACAAGATAGTCGCTGCTACGGAATATTCAGCGGATGCCTCCTTAAATGCCGCAAAATTCGCAGCCCGCTCTCTCGCTTCTACAGTTTCCAATAGGCGTATGTTTTGGCTTCGCAATTGGAAAGCCGATTCGAAGTCGAAGTGGAAGCTGGCATCGTCATCCTTTAAAGCTCCGGCCTTATTTGGCGCCGCCTTAGACCCTCTTTTGGTGGAGGACAAAGAGAAACGTAAATTTCTCCCTTCTTCCTTTCGCAGACCAGAACGCAGGTATTCACCATACGTTAATCGACAGTCATTTCGGTCCTATTCGGGATCCAGTGGTTCCTATGCTCAACGATCATTTAGTCACAGTGGTGACCGCTTCCAGGAGCGTCAGCCATTTCGAGACCGACAACGCTCACAATCATTCTCCAAGCGTCCCTTCAGGGGTGGCGGTTCCCGCCCTCCTAAGCGTGGCAAATGACTCACAACATCTAATTGCCATTGGTGGTCGTCTCCAGCTCTTTCTTCATCAGTGGCAAAGTTCAACAACCGAGGAATGGATCCGGCGCACCATTCATCACGGTCTTTGTCTCGAATTCGTCGGGACCCCGCCCAGCCGTTTTTGTCGCTGCCCGGTGTCTCCGGTCTTGCATCAACGACATCTGATGGAGGCGGAGATTGCTCATTTATTATCCATCAAAGCCATAGAACCGGTACCCGACTCCCAGAAGATGAAAGGGTTCTATTCCATCTTGTTCCTCGTCCCCAAGTCTTCGGGAGGATACAGAGGTGTTTTAAATCTAAAGCACTTGAACAAGTACATCCTGTATCGGAGGTTCAAGATGCAGTCCCTGTCGTCGATTCTGGCATGTGTCCGGCCGAACGATCTGCTACAGTCGGTGGATTTACGGGAAGCCTATTTACACGTTCCGATCCATCAGGTGCATCGCCGGTTCCTGTGATTCGAATACGACTCTCTCCATTATCAATACTGTGCGATGCCCTTTGGTCTCTCTTCCGCCCCCAGAACCTTTACGAAACTGGTCTCCGTGGTAGCCGCGTCCCTGAGATCTATACCAATTCGTCTTCTATGTTACCTAGACGACATCCTTGTCCTGTCATCTTCTCCGCATCAAGCGTCGAGAGACATAGAGACAGTACTCAGGGTCTTTCAACATCACGGCTTCACAATAAACCGCGAGAAAAGCCATCTAGTTCCAACGACGCGGATCCTCCATCTGGGAGCGGTGATAGATACGACCAAAGGCCAGGTATTTCTGTCGCCGGATCGCATCAAAGACATAAAGTCATCGGTCTCTCAGATTGCATCCAGCCGGAAGGTTTCACTGCTTCGTCTATCCCAGGTATTAGGGAAAATGGTGTCCTGCATCAAAATCGTTCCCTGGGCACGCAGGCACGCGAGACCGTTGCAGTGGTTCCTGTTACCGTTTCAGAAAGCCAATCGCAGCAATTCTCGGTCGTCGGTTCGGATTCCGCCTCAACTTCGATCTTCACTGAGGTGGTGGACCTCCCCCGCACTTCTCAACGGATGTGTCTTCCTCGAGATCGACCGACTAGTCATAACATCAGATGCCAGTTTGGTGGGCTGGGGAGCTCACCTTCTGGAACACGTAGTCCAAGGTCGTTGGTCTCCGGCGGAGAAGGCGAACAGCATCAATTGGCTGGAGTTGAGAGCTGTTCGCCTTGCTCTAAGACATTTCCGTCCCATCGTAGAGGGCCGTCACGTGTTGATCCGGACGGACAACATGACCACCAAGGCCCACATAAACCGAGAGGGAGGCACTCGATCTCGGAACCTCATGATAGAGTCGGAATTGCTCTTATCCTGGGCAGAAAGGCACACGGCATCTCTAAGAGCAGATCATATCTCCGGAATTTCCAACATACAAGCGGACTGGCTCAGCCGGGAACGCATCGATCCGGCAGAGTGGCAACTCCATCCGGACATATTTCAGGACATAGTTCGCCGTTTTGGAAAGCCGCTCGTAGATTTGTTCGCCGCACCCACCAACGCACAGTTACCAAGGTATTTCACACGCTACCAATGCCAGGAGGCGGAGGGTTGCAACGCGTTGAGGTGCCAGTGGCCAGTCGGGCTTCTGTACGCGTTTCCTCCGCTTCCCTTGATCTCTCAGGTGATCCGAAAAGTGTTGTCAGAACAGGCGGAAATCTTACTGGTGGCGCCTTGTTGGCCGCGCAGACCGTGGTATGCGGATCTAGTGAACCTTTCAGTATCACCTCCATGGACAATACCTCAGCAGGTCGTCTCTCTCCGCCAGGGGGTCATCGCCCATCCAGAGCCTCAGTGGCTCCGATTGACCGTCTGGCACTTGAGAGGCGACTGCTGAAGAAGGACCGACTTTCTGACTCGGCCATTGACATTATCCAAGCCGCCAGGAGGCCTTCGACGTCTCGCATATACCAAGCTTCTTGGAAGGCCTTCTCGATTTGGTCCTCGAAACATCATGTGGACCCGACTTCCGCCGACATTCCAGACGTGTTAGACTTCCTCGTGGATGGTTTACATAAAGGGCTGAAGCCTGCCACATTGAGACGCCAAGTGGCAGCACTTGCAACTGTGCTAGTGTGTGAACCTCATCGCTCTTTGACACAGAACCCTCGTATCAGGAGTTTTTTGCATGGTGCTTCTAATATTTCACCACCAGTGGTCCATCGTTTCCCGACTTGGGACTTACCCCTAGTCCTCCAAGCACTCACATCGCCTCCCTTTGAGCCGCTGGCCTCTATCCCGCTGAAGTTCTTAACCTTCAAACTGACATTTCTAATCGCGATAACTTCTGCGAGGAGGATTTCCGAACTGACCGCCTTGTCAGTTAGAAGCGATCTTTGCCAGTTTTTCCCGGATAGAGTGGTGTTGAGGTTGGACCCGTCCTTCTCACCAAAGGTGAACTCCTGGTTTCACCGGGCCCAGGAGCTCATTCTGCCGAATTTTTGCCCGGATCCCCGGAACCCTAGGGAAAAGAACTGGCATACTCTAGACGTGCGACGGGCCCTCCGCAGATATGTCAGAAGAACTGCGTCCTTTCGTCGTACTGAGGCCTTGCTCGTTTCATTCCACCCATCCACTATGGGGAAGAAAGTGTCACCAACTACTGTGGGGCGCTGGATCAAGGCCTGCATCTCGACTGCATATACTAGCACGGGCAAGACCGTTCCCGGGGGTATTTATGCACATTCTACCCGCAGTGCGGCGGCTTCAGCAGCCTGGGCAACTCAGGCCTCAGTTCTTGATATATGTCGAGCAGCCTCCTGGACGTCTGTTTCGACATTTGTAAGACACTACAAAATTGATTCGTTTGCGGCTGCAGAAGCATCCTTTGGCCGTCGGGTTTTACAACAAGTGGTCGAATCCCGGGGCTCAGGGAACAGTCAGCCTCCCGCCCAGGATCTGTAGCTTGGGTATATCCCAATCCATGGATTGGAGGAGCAGCGTACTTGAAAACGGACGTTGACTTACCTCTGAACGTCCCTTTTGAGTACGCTGCGACTCCAATCCATACCCGCCCGTGTTTGGGCTTCCTGTTCTGCATTTACTTCTCTGTTTCTTGGGGTGTGTTGAGATTCTAGTTGACGTTGGAGCTCCTGTATCTTCGTGAGGAAAGACTGACGGGAGTGACACAGAGAGGGCGTGGCCAGCCAAGAAAGTTTGCACTCAGTTCCCCAGCAACGGGAGAAGAGTTCCCAATCCATGGATTGGAGTCGCAGCGTACTCAAAAGGGACGTTCAGAGGTAAGTCAACGTCCGTTTTCCTATTTATACATCTATATCTATCAGGTATGGATTTATATGAGCTATCAGTCCTTATGACTGTTTGTGTCTGTTATGTGCTGTGGATCAGAAGACAAAAGAGAGGTGCAGTGTTGGAATTGCAATAACACTGGATGTTGTTATTTTGATTTTAAAACAATAATTTAGAGTTGGAACATAATAAACAGGAGTCAGGTGATACTGAAATGCACTTTCCTAAAACCTTATGCCAATTGCATAACAGCATTTTTTAAATAGAATGCCAAAGTACATCACTGCTGGTCACCCATCTACTGGCCAGAGTCAATTTTTCAGTTATCATTATCATTCTTAAATTAGCCTGGATATACAATCAAATTCATTCCATTCCAGTTTTGAATAAATTGATTGTTGTCAAGTTAGTTTTGATGATTGTTCTGGGACCTTGTTTTGTTTGCTTTCATTTTTGTTTTCGCTCTTTAATGAAATATTTCTTATAAATGTTAAAGGTGTGCCAGAGTGAAGCTTGATTCCTGACTACACTTTGGAAGATAATAATAATAATACCCTGCCTAGGGCTGCCTAGATATATGGAAATTTTGTACTTATTAGACCTCAATAGCCTGACTTTGCAAAAAGCCACCCTACTCGGAATTGCCTATATAGGTAGTCCTCAAGTTACGAATGTAATGGAGCCTGTTTATTCTATTCATAACCCGAGGATTTGTGGGAGTGAATCTCTTACCGTGAATGAGATCATTCCCTCCTTCTGCCCATGCATTCACTAATCAAATACAAGGCTCGTTAAGTGCAGATGAGGTATTTCAGGGTGGGGAAAGCCATGGGTGGGGCTACTGATGGAACAGGCCACCTGCCTAAGACCACCCAAGGCCTCCCCGACCCACTGAAATACCTCATGCTCCCTAAATTACTTTCCCCCCAGTCTGCCATGCCGGGTCACTTACCTTGTTAAGATCTATCAAGCAGTCTTCTTTCCAGCCTCATGCGCTCCTCTGCAGTTCTGTTCGGGCCTCCACAAGTCCTCCCCCAGCCTGTTGCAGGCCGAAATGGAGCTTCCAGGGTTAGGACTGGTTAGGACTTGAGCTGTTAAGTTTTTACCAGTCCTAGAGTGTATCGAATTGAAGATTAACAATAACAACAACAACAATAATAATATATTAAACTTGTATGCCAATGACTCTGGACAATTTTCAATAATCAAAGAAATTACAACAAATCAGTAAAGCTTAAAATAAAAAAATAAAAGATAGCAAATATGATGAAGTGAGGGATATGCCCATTTTAAAGCAGCAACAGGAAAATGCTTTTTCATCACCATATTTGAGATTATTTATTTATTTATTTTGCTCCCCATTTCAATCTATAAGCCTGGAATTTTCTGATGATCTTTGTTCAAGTGCTAAACAAGTCTGACTCACCTTAGCTTTTGGCCACCTAGTTTTCAACACCATGAAGCAAATAGAGTTGCAGCAGAAATAATTCATATTGTAAGGTTCTTGTCAGTTATGTTGCTGTATCCATTGCATATACCTCGAATTTATTATAGTAATCAGGTTATAAAAGTGAAATCCAGCAATATGATTGAGTTTCCTATATAGGCAAAATCTTCCTATTTTTCTACACACTTAAGATTTGTTACATTGTTTTGTGGAATATTTCCAGCAAAATCACTGAATAATTGTTAAGCGCTCATTTATTTTTCACATAAACTACTGCTTAACTTATTTGAATACATTTATATTTCATTGTGTATTCTTTTGTTTGAATTTCTTTTATTTTTATGACATTTTGACATCCCTTGCATAGACCGTGCATATTAATACAATTGTATTTACTTGTAGGTGGCTCTAACCAAGAGAGCTGATCCAGCTGAGCTGAAAACAATATTTTTGAAGGTATGTTAAAAGTAAATATTTTTATCCTTTAAAGCTTGAATTTTTCATTTCTTTTTCTCTTACTTTATTATTAAACTTTTGGAGTGTTCTAACCATTAATCATCCATTGTATTATTAGCATGCTATACTTAAATAGTGTTATAAAAAAGGAACATCTATCCAAGAATTCAAATACATTACTGGGTGATTATTGTATAAATATAGAGAAATGTAAGCATTTTGAAATTAAAATGTCCCTTCCACCCTACTCCACTCACCCACTTCTGCAAATGGAATTGATAATTTAATGTTCATTATCAAGAACAGTGAGGATTCCTTTAGAAGATCAATAGAATTACATTTGTAGCTATTTTACCCATCTTTCCTAAACTCTGGATTATGTGTGGCAGTGGTTAAAGCTAAAAGCTAATGCATTAAATCCTATTTGTTCAGGGGGGAAAAAGGTAAATCTGATTCACAAATATGGTATTTGATATTAGTACAATACATTAGTATTGTACTAATACCAGTACATACATTAGCACATAAATGCTAATCTTTATTCAATGGTCAGGGTGCAAAAATGTGTACTGCTGTAAATTGTACTTTGCTTTACATTGCTATCCTATAGCCTAGGCCAGGGATCTGCAACCTTAAACTCTCAAAGAGCCATTTGGACCTTACTCGGGTTTTGTGGCTCTGGGTGTTTTCTGTGGGAAATGGGTTTCTCTCTCTCTCCCTCCCTCCCTTCCTTCCTCTCCCTTTTTTCTCTTTCCTCTCCCTCTCCCTCCCTCTCTCCCTCCCTCCCTCCTTCTTTCTCTCTCTCTCTCTCTCTCTCTCTCTCTCTCTCTCTCTCTCTCTCTCTCTCTCTCCCCCCCCCTTCTCTCTCATTTCCCTCGTTTTCCTCTCATTCTCTCCCTCCGGCTCTCTCATTTCTGTCTCCCTCTCCCCCTTCTCTTTCTCCCATTTGTTTCTCTCTTTTTCCTCTCTCATTCTCTCCCTCCATCATTTTCTCATTTCTCTCTCTCTTTCCCCTTTATAATCTCTCATCTCTCTATCTCTTTCCCTCCCTCTCTGTATTTCCCCCTCTCTTTTCCTCCCTCTTCTCCCCCCTCTCTCTCGGGTGTGTGTGTGTTCCCTCTTGAACCATTTCCAAAAAAAGGTGAAGATTGGGTTGTTGTTGTTTTTGCTGACATTCTTTCTTCTTCTTTGAGTGCTTTTTACCATATGATTTAAATCAAGAGTCATTTCAGGTACCCAGATGAAGCTCTTTTGTCCCCCTGCTATGGCTCCCTGCTGGCTGGCTGGCCCCCCCACCCCTTGCCATCCCCTCCCAGTCACTCCTTGCATGGCCTGAGAAGGTAAGGGCGATGGCAGGGATGGAAACTCGCTCCATATTCCAAAGCAGGAGGGAAGCGCCCCTGTGCTTGCCTCTCATCTCGTGGGTATTTCTTCCGGCTCTTTTTGGTGCTGAGTATACCTTGGTCGCTAGGGGAGCAGGTAGCACTTTTCGCAGCAAACTTAAATTTAGTGCGCTTCACAAGAGGGGAGATGGCGTCCCGTCCTCCTCTTGGAGACCATTACGACGTGGAGCATTGGCCGCAGCTGGCCCGGGCTAGTATCTTGGGGCAGAGAGGAAGTTATGTGTCTCTCCGAGTGACTGAGGTGCATGCAGCACCAAGAAGCGCCGGAAGAAGCACTCCGAGATGAGAGGCAAGTACAGGAACGCTTCCCTCTTGCTCTGGAATATGGAGCGAGTCTCCATCCCCGCTGTCGCCCTTATCTTCTCAGGCCACGTGAGGAGGGACTGGGAGGGAAGGGCAAGGGGCGGGGCCAGCCAGCTGGCAGAGAGCCACAGAAGGGGGACAAAAGAGTTTCAAGTGGCCTGGGAACCGCACGTTGCCGACACCTGGCCTAGGCAATTGAAATGATTTCTAAAAGCAATTGACAAAATTGTGTAAGAATGTTCATCTTTAGCATGGCCCAAAGTGAAAAGTTTCTGTCCACTTTGCCCTTTTTATCATGAACATACTGTATATTTTATGAGCAGTTAAATCTTCAAAACCTGCCATGTTTATTTCCTATGGTTTTCTCAGTTTTCTTGAAAATAATTCTTCTAACATAAAATAATTAAAATCTAAATAATTTGTCATGGTGTTGTCTTTCTTATTGCAGTTTCATTTTTTTTGGTAAAGAAATAAATGCAGTGATAAAAAATATGAATAGATAAATCTTGGTAAAGATTAATGCTAATCATTTGCTAATTTAAACACTGATTTCCAGCCTTAATTGGAAGTGTTTTGTGAGCTTATTAGAAGAATGACCAACTGATTGATTTGCGTATATGTGCCTGTGTATATGAGAGAGCGTACATCATGTTGAAAAAGGCATACCTGACCACAGGTATTAGACCACATGGTTTAATATCTTATTTCAAAATTACTATAATAACATTTATGTGATACATCCCTTGAAAAATGTTCAGAAAAATGTCTACCTGAGACAAGTCCCAATCATCAGACAACTTTATGGATTTCCTATTTGATTTAGAGCCAATTTAAAGGGTTGGCTCTGCCTGTAAAATGCCTGGGAAAAATATATCTGAATAACTAGCTTCTTAATTTTGTTATTAAGTGCAATTTATGTTGACTATTAAGTGCAAATTATATTAATAAATTATATTTAATTTCTGGCATTGATGCTGTTCTTTTAATTATAGGGCTATCTGGTTACACATTTTAAAGGTTTTGTGTAATTATTCCTTGTTTTTAATGATTTAAAAATCATTGAATTTTAAATTAAAATTAAAATTTAATGATTTAAAAATGTTTTTAAAGGCAAATTACTTGTGTGTCCAATCACACTTGGCCAATAAAGAATTCTATTCTATTCTATTCTATTCTATTCTATTCTATTCTATTCTATTCTATTCTATTCTATTCTATCCTATCCTATCCTATCCTATCCTATCCTATCCTATCCTATCCTATCCTATCCTATCCTATCCTATCCTATCCTATCACCTTGAAATTGAATGGAGCAATTAAGAATATACTAAAGAAATAAGAGAGCCAGTCTGGTGTAGACATCAGACATAGGCTGGAAACCAGGAGACCATAGGTTCTAATGCTGCCTTAGTATGAAGCAAACTGGGCCAGTCATTTTCTCTCAGCTCTTTCACTTCTAAAAACCCTTGCCAAGAAAGCTGCAGGGGCTAGTTAGATTTTTGATGAATGGGATTTTTTGATGTACATTAAACATGTATTACCTCAAGTGAGATCATTGATCAATTTAGCCTTGTGTTATCAACACTTAATAGGGGCCTTTCAGGATTACAAGCAAATTTTTATTCCAGATGACCAATAGCTACTAATGTGATCGAAGCTTGAGTTACTTGCATATAAAACATAGGCCAGATAGACCCTGAACAGCAAATAGTTCTTTCGACCTGGCAGTAGCTTCCCAAGCTCTGGTCCCTAGTTCACCAGCCCTATGGCCAACTTCATATGTTTCTGGTTTGTTCATTTTAACTGTCGCTTGTTTGGTCCTTGAATGTATGAACAGTCTTAACTGTGATTAGTGGAATCAAAATTATTTTAAACTATAATTTTACGAAACTGGCTTTTCTCATTTACTGTTGCTATAGAAAGCTAAATTTCAACCTACTAAACTACAGTTGGCTTTAAGAAGAAGTGGAAGCTGTCAAGTTTTCATTGCCAGTATTAGGCTCTTTCACATGATTTGGCTTTACATCTGAAACCCATAATGGCTATCAATATATATATAGGTTTGGAGAAAGAAAACTCAATCTTAATCTGCATTTATTGCATTTTATAGACTTGTCTTGAGGGTTTTTAGAGAAATTTATAAAACATGTATTTATATTATTCTAAGAGTCCTTTCCATGATTTCCGCTAATGTAGCTAATGAAATTAACCAGTAATAATTTATAACTGGTCATCTGAAGCAGTAATATTTACTTGATGCTTCTAAATATCACCAAAAAGATTTATAAGGCATGAAAGCTGGTTTGCAATTCTAGCTTGTAAAACTTGTATTTTGCTGATTTTAAAGTGACAGTATATAAATAATTAATGATTTTTAAGTTATTAATTCTACTGAGGGAAATCAAGTGGGGAAATGAAAAGTATGTAATAGCATATACTTTATTCATGACTTTTTAAAAAGGAAACCACTATTTATAAATAACTAAGAAAAACAATTTTATTTCTAGAACATTCTCCCAGTAATTTTATTGGGATATTTCAGAACTTTAATACAATGAATGTTGACAAATAATATTGAAGTTTAATTCATGAGTAGATATATTATAAATGCCATAAAAATAGGAAGGAAGAAGGAAGGAAGGAAGGAAGGAAGGAAGGAAGGAAACCAAAATAACAAATATTACAATTACGCATTTTGCATCATTTTGTGTGTTAGTTAAACACATAGCAATCAATTTGAAATTTCTTAGTTGCATATTTTTTCATTTGCAATTCTTTAGCTACTATACTTTTAAAAAAAAATAAAATGGTATTCCACAGTTGTACTGCAAAGGGTTAAATAGGTTTAAACTTGTTAATGCCTGAGTATTTAAAATATGTGATTATCTAGTGTGAATTTTGAAGGAACTTACCAAAAAAGCCATTAGGCATTATTGTGCAATATATTCTCTGTAGGTATAATTACCAAAGTGGAAGAAAAATACCTGACTACAGAACCACTTTTTTGAATGTCTTTATTCCCAAACTAACAGAACCCCTTCCCTCTTTTGTCATGATAATTTTCCAGAGTAACTCTACTTCTTGTAACTCTCCTACCATAACCTAAGAGATTAGACTTCAGTCAAAATGAACAAGCTGACATTTTCAAGGTCATTTTCTATATGTAGTGTGGGGGTACGTGATTGGATTTCAAATACACAAGAATAAATCACAGTGGGTAGAAGCAGAGGGACACCGAAACCTTGTGCTGCTTTCTGTTATTGAATGTCTTAGCAGGGGGCCTAGCTTGGGGAAAAAAATGAAATGTAGAAGTGCAGAATGGCTGACTTATTTGATTTGCTTCTTGATAACTGTCTTGTTAAAAAGTTTTCAAGCCTTAGGTTTAGAAAGATTCTCCTATAAATGACTACGTACATTGGAATCGATTGATCTGTGTGCTGGTTATAAAGTACTGAATGTTCACTTTCAGTAGACAAGACAACCCAATAAACAAGCGTGTGGTTTTACATTGCTCCATGTCCTAAATTAGTTTTAATTGTGTGTGCGATGTTTACAGCATATATTTTCTTACAACTTCATTAGATAGATAAATGGCTAATAATAAATTATAAGTATGAAATTCTAATAACTTCTTTCTAAAATATTACTTAAAACTCAGTTAAAAAAGATAGAGAATTTGTCTTAATTATAAAAATGCCCTGTTGTTAGAGGTTCAGGTTTTGTATTTTTCTGTTTTGTTTTTACCTTTCTCCAACAATTGCCTGAAAAAAATTGCCTATATATGACTTACATCTGGACAATTATGTCTCCTCTGCCCAATACTGCATACCTTTTAAACCTGTGAGGGAAGCCTGATTGCATGTATGAACAGATGTAAAGATGGTTAGACACAATTCTGGCTTGATGTAATAGGCGATGGCACTTGCATCACAAAATAATATCAGATTGTTTGAATTTTGCTTGGAATTATAGAAGATACCTAGTTTGTTACTTGATATAGATAATGTTTTGTGCAGAATTCTGGTAAATATTATCAGGCTGTCTCAAAAAATAAATACTACATGAATTAACAATATGTCTTTTCTGTTCAGAGGTTTTTGCTTACTGTGAAACATATCTTTTCCAGTTGACATGTAGTGACAAATATGTTTATGTAATTTATTTACAATTGCATTTTAATGTCTTTTCATCACACCCAAGAGGTTCATAATATTGCAATATGCATGTGTAATCTAGCATTTTAATGGATTTCCTTACTTTATCAGCCTCTTACTGATTAGACTGTTTGCTGAATTGCAACTTGGAGAAGAATATTGCAATGATAAGAAATGGACAACCTGTTCCAATAACTGAAAAACATTGTTTTGATCCAGAAAGTTGCTTTAAAAAGTACCTATGCCCAGTTGACTTTTTTTTTTTAAAGTTCCCGGTTTTTAATTGAATATATCCTGTGGTTCCTTTTTGTTTCACAGAAATTTGATTTGTTATGTTGTGGGAACTGGAACATTGTAGCGAAACTGGAATCCTGGCATTGAAATAGCAACCTTTGCTATGGTTCCTAGCCAATCTGCTTTAAAGGTCTTTTGAATGATTACAGAGCATTCAGAGCCAGAACATTAGAACACTAGAATTGAAGTCTATTTTTCACTTCTTTGAAGAAGAAGTGAAAAATAAATACAATATAATTTCAAACAAGCAAAAATTGATAACCTAAGTGTACGAAGTCATAAATAAGTTTTCAGTTAACAATGTTAGGAAGTGAAGAAACAGGGCAGTTTATTAACTAGTCAACCATTTGATAAATTATAGTAGATATTCAACACCTTGAGAAGGAACTATTAGCATATCATGTAGTACTGAAATGTTTATTTGATAGTGCAGTATATTTTAGGAACCCTTAATCTTTGATCCATTGGCCCTTTGTCTTATTTCAATGATGCCCTTAACACAAAGCATAAAAGAGTGCATATCTGTACCTACAATCATGCTATCTTAAAAACATAGAGGTATATATGATTTTTTTCTTCCTTCTTTTTGGATTTTTCCTTTTTTGAAATCACAATCTGTAGATGGAGGTAGGAGAATGAAATGCCAAATATATTGTGTGCTCCCTTTCACCCTTCCTGTGTAATATATATGATTGGGATAAGGCCAGAATAACATATTGGAAGCATTTTTATTACTGTTGTTCACTTTGCTTTCTTCCTTTCAGGAATAATTTTAGTCTTCAAAATTCAGCTTTCACTTCTCTTTCTTTTCTATTTATACTCCCAAGAGATGGACATTTGGAGTAGAAAAAAAGAGAGAATCTGAAAAATGTTGTCACAGTCATGCAGCACTAATGTCTTACATATGGCTGTTAAGTACACATGCATATGAATGGGCACAAACATGTTTTCTTAAGTGTGTATGAGAGAGAGTTAAAATATTTCACTATTTCACAAATTGTTCTGCTGGCATATGTTGGAGGTATTAAGTAAAAGATTTTTCAGCATGAAAGTTTCAGAAAATATGTTCATTTCAGACAGCCTTCTAAACCAAGATTTGGACTAAGTTTTATCCAACTTTTCTTTTAAATCCTATCCAGCATGACCAGCATTGAATGGTTGAGATTTCTGGCAGATAATATTTATCTATTTAGAGGAAAGCAGAGTGAAGTTGGCTTGAATGATCAGAAACAATTCATTAACCAGTGAATTCTTTTTCCAGCTTCCTTTCTGGAAAGAAAAGTTTTCTTAGTTCTAGTCTGTGGCCTCAGCAGAATATGATTAATATTTGCCTTCCAGATATGATTGATACAGTATTACATTAGGAATTAAGAGTGTTATTAACCTGGATTTTTGGTTTTGATTAATTTTTGTAATTAACTTCATGTTGAATCTGTGAATTATGAATTCACTTTCAATATAGTAGTACAGAGGGGACTACTATATGTAGTTATAGCGTAATATTACACTTTGTAGTAATAAGAGAACATTTTTGTTATTTTGATTTTATTTCAAATCAAAGATTTTTCAAATTACAGATTTTTCTTCCAATTTGAAAAACACGTGTCTACCACACATTGTCAATTTGATTGTCATTACTAATTATAATTAGCACTAAGTAAAAAAAAAAGTTTTTTAATATGTGTGTATCTAGCCGAACTGTCTGGTTTCTTTTTTTGGTTTCATATACAGTGATCTGCATGTATTACATTTAATATAATCAGGTAAGATATATTCCTACTTAATAATTTAAGAATAAAATTTTCTATCTCTTCTGTTTTAACAGTATGCAAGTGTTGAAAAAAATGGTGAATTTTACATGTCTCCCAATGATTTTGTCACACGATTCCTGAAGATAATAGGAGATGGGGTGCCCAATCCCAATACGATCCAACTGCTGGGAGGTGTAGTAGATCAGACTAAAGATGGGTATGTATGATATTATTTATCTAAATTACTTATTTGATACTAGTATTTGAATGTTCAGAGAACATTTTGCTTTTCATTTACAATATATGAAAAAAAAAGATAATGCGCCATCATCAAGCATTGCCTTTATGAAAGATTGATTTCTCACTGAATAATGTGCACAAAAAAAGAGAACAGGTCTTAAAATGGTTTGTAGATCTAAACAATCCTCAGATTGTATTTAATTTCTAGTGCCTGCATAAATGTGGCCAAATTGTTTTTGTGGAAACTAGATAGAAACAATTCGTTGATGGTTCCCTATGTGATGTTGTTAGCTTCTCCGTCTAATCTGCTGCCTTGGTGTTCTGCTGGTCTTCCATATAAATCAAGTTTCACCCTGCTTGGCTATTTTTGACATCTGTCAAGGGTAACGGTACTAACTGCTATAGCTTTGTACATAAATCACTGTGGCAAATATATTATAGAATTAGGAAATGCAGTATGTTGTACAGCATTTACAGTGCTATAATTTTGGTCTGTGACCTTAATAAAGACCTGACTAACAAAATAGTTTAACTGAAAGTGCCACAATTAGAAATTAAACTATGTCAATGATTGTGCTTAATAAATTGACACATATGCCTCCCAAGAGGAAAAATGAAAGTAACTGTTCAGACTTTTATATTCCTAATTAATAAATGACAGGAAAAATATGACAAAAGTACAGAAAAGTGCTATCACAATTTCATGCGTGTAGAGTCATCTAATTTTCTAATAATTCATTGTAATTCAGCATTTTATAGGGCAAGAATGTATTTGCCTGACTGGTTCTATGTTCACTGAAGCTTTGGTAAGTTTGCTTCCAGGGTGGGAGTTAGGAGACTTTGGAAAGTTGTTTTTACCTCCCATTGATAAGCTATAAAGAAATGTTTCCTTACAATTGCATTCTTAGAAATCCAACTGTTTTCTTCTAAGATTTTTTTTTACTATAATTAAATTCTGCCCAATAAAATATACAATTTCTGCCAATCATTGCTGGGATTCCAGCAAGTAACTCAAAATGCTACATGGCTTTTATTTTTAGGAAGTGTAAACAATTCAAAATAATGTTTTGAAATGCCAGCTTTTCCCATTATTATTGATTTATCTTTAATTTACCATTTTTCAGAACAGTTGTTTATATAGTACTGAAATATTAAATAATAAGCATAGCTTAGCCTGTGTCCCATTATGCTATTAAGAGTACACAGTGATTGTAGCTTGAACCATTCTAGCTTTTGATTTTTTAATGCAATGATGAGAATAATTAGCAGCAATCCTAGACATGCAGAATAATGGGTATGTGTATGCACATATAGGAAAGTAACAGAATAATTTTCAGACATGAATGCGTTGTTTTTGTTGTTGCCGTTGTACATTATATATGTTAACAGCAGTTGAGCAATTAAGATACCACTGAAATACTTAGTTATATAGAAGTAAGCCCACTGTAGTCAGTGGGACTTACTGATGGGTCTACTGACATGTAGAAGATTGTATTGCAAATGTACTTTCACTTTTAAATGTGATTGAGGATGAGACAGATATAAGAGTGACAGGCTTTGAATAATTTGCCACAAATGTACTTACCTGCTTGAGATTTCACCCCGGTGTTTTCAATTTTACACATAACAAACTGGCACTGAGAAATTCCATTATATCTCATAGTATGGTATGATATGCTATCCTGCTATTTCAAATTTCTGTGTACTTTTGCAACTGATAGCTTTTTTCAGGTGCTGAAGTTAGCAGTAATGATTTATAAATTCACCTTCCTTGTTGTAATATAGCCAGTACATATCTTGTCTATACATTTATATTAGTCTTCCTTCACTAATTTCTTTCCAAATGCACTGAGATTACGACTCCTACAATACCCATACTGTCCATTGTTGTATTGTTATAAACTGGTCATACCATGTTACAATGAGTTGACATTTAGAGTGTCAACTCATTCACAAGGTATCAGAATGGGAAAGATTGATATAAATCAGATTGAAAATGTTTAATTGTCTGGATTTTTCCTGAAGAAGTCTGAAGGAAAGCTTTAATAAGTTAACAAAAATTTCAGTAGATTTGAAAATGTAAAATTTTCATAAGAATGCAAGGACCATTTATAGGATAGAAACGGTCCTTGCATTCTGTATATTCTATGAGTCATATAAATTCTATGAGTATGTAAATTCTTAAAGTTATCTAAGAATACCAGTAGATCATTACTAGTATTTTTAGGAATAGTACTACCGATAGTACTTAAATGACAATTTAAATAGTTGAAAGATTGATGTATAAAAACTTAGTTTCTTCACCAAGTTAGGTTTTCTCCAGCTCCATATTCCTCTGATCCTCTGACCCTATTCTTAGGAAAATGCTAGTATTTTTAGATCCAAGCACAGTAGTCCTGAAATATGTACTGTATTCATAAAACTGAGTAAGGTTTTGCCTATGAGAGCTAGTGCTCTCAAAATAGTGCAGCCATAGGAATATCTTTATACCATACATACCGAGTTTCCCCCCAAATAAGACCCTGTCATATATTTTTTTGAACTCCGAAATAAGTGCTTGGCCTCATTTTCAGGGAGGTCTTATTATTTTGGGTTGCGTGGAGCAAGCTGGGGCTCCTTTTGCCATCTTACCTGATTTCCAGCTCTGCGTTTAAATATTTTCAGGGAGGGCTTATTTTCAGGGGGAGGCTTATTTTAGCACATGTGCTCAAAAGCCCAATTGGGCTTATTATCAGGGGATGTCTTATTTTTGGGAAAAGGGTAGATAGGCAGTTGGACAATCTTTTCATACTTTCTCCCTTACACTGTAACCAGCTATTCACTATAGTATAGTATAGTATAGTATACTATACTATAGTTTGTAGTAGCATCTTCTCGCTTTACTTTTGGCACGAAAAGCTGTAAAGTTTACTCTTGTCAGTGGTTCTCCTATCTATCTTGGGATCCAGATGTCTCATAATGAAAATCCATATTTGAAATTTCTGTTCTAAAACTGGGAAAAAGAAAAATATTATTTTCCAGTTTTTTAAAACCCACTTTTCTTTAAATAAAGGTCATTTCTACTGTAGATATGTAACTAAAGGATGCTCTAAAACAAAACAGAATTTTCTCAATAGTGATAGTGGAAAGGGTAGGAATAGTTATAAACTGAAAATTAGCGTGTTGATGTGGACAATAAATCTTTGGAATAGATAACAATAACTATTTCATCTATATTAGTCAATTTGTCTACCAAAAAAACCCCAGCTGGGTGCCAAATGGTTGTACTAGTTAGCTTTCCTTTCTATTTTAATTTGGATTTTTTTTCTTTTTGCTTTTGTAGAGAAATATTACCAATAAAGCATCTGACTTACAGGGAACTTTATGCTTGGTTTATAATTTGCCAATTTCTTTTTTAGCTTTGCATCATTAAAATACAGGTCATTAGGATTTTCTCAGTCAGGCTGTTAAGTTAGGTAAGCTGTAGCTTATGTCGACAAAATTATTCTTAAGTAGTATATTGAGGTTCATGTTAATATGTGCTGTTTAATGAAACCTAATGATATTCAATGAAGGTTGTGCTAAGCCACAGAGAAAGCTTGTTACCTAGGCAACTGCCCTTATGTAGTATAGAGCTCAGAACATATGGCTGTGTAACATGCATTATTTCAGCATCTTTAACCATTAGGAACCACATGTGTAATTGACTGTGAAAAATTACTACTCAGTTACTGTATTGTGTGGTCATAATAGAAGTAAATGAGTACGTCATTGTTGCTGGAGTAGATCTGTTGGGAATCACTTGCTGGCCAGTCTATTTAAGGAGCAAAAATACAATAAGAAGAAAATAGCTGGTTTAATTAACATGTAAAAATTGGGTTAATTTGAATTCAGCTGGCACACAGATATTCATGTTTCTCCTGTAGTGGTCTGGATTGAATTTTGCTGATACAGACTTTCTGCATTTTTCTGTAAAAATTGTTAATCATTTTATTTTAAAGATAGTACCATATAAATTAATAAATTTTGATCTGTACCACAGCAATTTATGTGACATGAATGTGTAGCAAGCAATGAAAGGATTGTGTGTAGTGTTCTTTGAAAACATGCTTTGTTGGGCTGTGGTATTTGTGAATTAAACTCTATTTCAACAGAACTCTTTTGTCAGTTAATGAAGTTCTAGTTTATAAGAAACCATATTATAAATCACAAAAACTGAGCATTAGCATGATAAGGAAGGGTGTTATAAGATTAAGAAAAGAGTTCTAAAATGATAGCTCAGGATTCCCTGAGGTAAATAATCTGGAGGTACAGATTTTTTTAAAAAACTGTGCAAGCAGTTTATAAAGCAGCACTATAAAAACTAACTCAGTTCCTCATTTGGCCTGTGTAAGCTACAATCATTAAGTGACAAATTTTAAGAAATTCAGAACATAAAGATTAAAATGATTGAACATGGCATGGTCTTGTCTGCCTACTCATGAAATCACCATTTTTATTTGTGAAATGGAGTCACAGAAATGATCCCTTATCATTATAGTATTGCAAAGTTTGAGAACTACTGGATTAAGGCGTTGGACTAGGACTGGAAAGATTACACTTCAAGTCCAATGTTGGCCACATAAATTCAATTGGTAACTGTCAGCCTAACTTTGCAGGGATCTTTTGAGGATTAAATGAAGGGGTGTAAATTGCCTAGGGCTCCTGAAGAAAGGCAGGCTATATGTTTAATGAGATAAATAGTCCATCCTGGTCTTCTGGAAATTCTTGAATAATGAGTTACTTTGAGGTTTATGTTAAATGATAAAATGTCCACTTTGATTGTTTTTATGATGTTACAATGACTATATTTTAATTCCTGCTATGACATTCTATTTAACTTTTTATGTTGTTTTTAATTATTCCAAAACTTTGTAGAATATACAAGTATGACAGATAAAATTGTTAATGCTTTTATTTGAAAGCACTAATGGAAACATGATAAAATACATGTTGCCATAGGGGAGTATACATTTATTAGTCAATTCTAACCAGTTTTCATTAATTTTATGTATCTCAATGTTGGATGAAAGAGGATGTGATGGCTCAGCAGTTAAAGACACTAAGCTTGTTAGTTGGAAAGCTGACAACCCGGGTTCGAGACCCGAATGCTGTGCAATGGGGTGAGGGTGTGATGCTCAGCAGTTAAAGATGCTAAGCTTGTTAGTTGGAAAGTTTGACAACCCGGGTTCAAGACCAGAGCGCCATGCAATGGGGTACCCTGGTTCCTGCCCACTTAGAAGTTCTAAAGCATGTAAATGTGAGCAAATTAATAGGTACCACTTTGGTGGAAAGTAACAGCATTCCGTGTGCATCCCAGTGGTGGGATGCTGCAGGTTTAACAAGCAGTTTGGTGAGCGTGCGCTTTGCTCAGCTGCTTACCTTCCAAGTCAGCAACGGTAAGTAGAACAATGGGGGGGGGGGAATCAGCTGTGCTGTGCGATTGAGATGAGCTTCAAAGCAGGAAATAAAGGACAGGATAGAGTGGGGGTGGGTGGGCAGGGCCAATTGATCGTCAGCACTACAGGTTCACCCAAAACAGTCCGAACTGGCTGAATACCACCTCCGTCCGTGTGCCTTTGGTGTATATCCATGCCAACCACATGACCATGGAAAATGTCTTGGGACAACTCTGGCTCCCTCAACCAAGAAACAGAAATGAGCACATGACGGGACAGGGAAACCTTTACCTAATGTTGGATGGTTACAGATATTCCTCGATTTAGTACCACAATTGAGTCCAAAATTTCTGTTTCTAAGCGAGGAAGTTGTTAGGTGATTTTTGAGCCATTTTATAACCTTTCTTGCTAGTGAATCACTGCAGTTTTTTAACTTAGTAACATAGTTGTAAAGTGAATCTGGCTTCCCCATTGACTTTGCTTGTCAGAAGATCACAAAAGCTGAGTACATGACTCCGGCGACACTGCAACCATTATAAATATGAGTCAGTTGCCAATTATCTGAATTTGTTCACAGGATGTTTCCACTGTGAAAAACTTTTTTTCAGTGCTGTTGTAGCTTTCTAAATGAAAGATTGTACGTCAAGGTCTACCTGTACTTCCATTTAGAGTGATCTTGGAAGCTTCCACATTGTAATGGAAATGTGGAAAGGTTGCTCAAACAAGTGAACTTAATAATTTACTATTGATGATAAATTATATTATCAACTAATAAATTTTATATTATAAAATAATGACTATCTGCAAACTATTGAGCATCTTAAATAAATGCTAAATTGAATCTTCATACTTTACTATTTAAGAGTAATATAAGTAGCCCAACTGTTCACATATTTCATACAAAATGCTTTTAATGAAGTATAATTTTGTGTGTATGTATATTGTGTGTCTTTGAGTCAGTTTTCACTTCTGGAGGCTATCTGGATATGTCCCTGCAGTTTTCTTGGATTTTGGAAGTGGTTTTCCATTGCCTATTTCCAAGGATTGAGAGAGAATGGCCCAAGGTCACTTACCTATAGCAGAACTAGAACTCACGGACTCCTGGTTTCTGGATGGATTCCTTAACTGCTACACCACAGTGGCTCTTGTGATTACTCTGCAAGTTTTCTAACAATCTAAGATAATTTCAAGATTTACTGCTCCGTATGTCTAAAATAAACAATCAAGTGTTTTGATAAACAGTTTATAGTATCTGAATGGTGTATGTTGGTGAAATTTTGAAGAGAAAATATGGCTCCACAATGAAACTAAATTATAATTATGTTCTTCATCTAATAATGTTAGATTGGAAAAAGGTTCATATCCTCAAACGTGCTATGTTTAATTCTGTGTAAAAAAAAAGCTCCTGTCAACAATTTTGAAAGAAAATTCAACATAGATATACAGGTAATCCTTGCTTGACAATTGTCCCATTTAAAATCCATTTAAAATTACAATGGCGCTGAAAAAGTACCGTATTTTCCGGCGTATAAGACGACTGGGCGTATAAGACGACCCCCTACTTTTCCTGTTAAAATATAGGGTTTGGGCTATACTCGCCGTATAAGACTACCCCTCTTCCAACGCACACCAAATAAAAATTAAAAAACATCAGATTTGATTTCAATATGGTAATTTTAATTCAAATGCTTATGCCTTTCCAAGAATCTAGTAAACCAGGATACAGTGGCCTTAAATCTGTTGCTGTGATCTGGGTTAGATTTGGCCCACTGAAGTGCAAACAAACGTATTTTATTTCGTGTCACTACATAACCGTTTTGGCGATGCTCATTCACCATGTCTGCTACATGTTTTTCGAGTTCTGGCCAATGTGGGGTGCCTCTTCTTAATGCACACTTACCCCTTGGCATACTCTTTAACGCTTTTACATTTGCTTTCCAGTCCCGAACCATCTTTTCTGTTACTCCATATTGTCTTGCAGCAGCACAGTTATTATGTTCCATGGCAAAGTTTACAACTTTAAGTTTAAAACTGGCTTCATATTTCTTTCTTCTTGCTGGTGGAGCCATGATGGGGTCTTGACTGTTATATTTGTATACTATACTGTATGTACTGTTGCTGTACTGTATGTATTGTTGCTGTACTGTAGAGAAAGGTAATGGGCTACGCTATGTGTAGTGGCAAGAGGGCTATTTTGTACCAGGTTTTTTTCCTTCACCCATGCAGCCTTGTCGAGATCCGCACAGCTTCATGAATCTGAGTTGCTGGCACTGACTGATGACATTGACAGAAAGCTGTGCCAATCTAGTCAAGGCTGCATGCTACTGAATGCTGGAACCAACTGGCTGCTGAGCAGAGCTTCTCCCAGGCATCTAGGGGGGTATTACCGACGCTCCAACTTCCCCAGCTGACCCCCACTGATGGCGAGCTCCACCGGTCTGGGGAAGTCAGAGCGCCGGTAATATCTCCCTGGATGCCTGGGGGAAGCTCCGCGCAGCAACCAGCTGGTTCCAGCATTCCAAGGAGGTCCATGGTGAAAGTGGCACCGCGGTCGACCTGGGCCAGCACCTTGCACACCTGGCTCTGCGTCTCCATTATGAGAAGCTTCGTGCGACTTCGCATGTCTCCGCCCCAGTCGCGCAGCTCTCGCAATCCGCTCACCGGAGGAGCCATGAAGTGCTCGCACCGCCTTGCCAGATCTTCCTCATCCTCCTTTCCCCATGGCTTTTCCGGTTGTAATTGCTGCTGCTGCTGCCGCCGAGGCTTATCCTTCATTTCCGCCCGCCGCACCAGACCCAGCCCGGCCAGCACCGCCGTGGCTCCCGCAGTCCAAGCGGATCGGCACCCAGGCTCGCAGGCGAAGGGTGGGAGTGCGCAGCGCACTTTCCTGGCTTGGCGTCAATCCGGATGGCTGCAGTAATGGTGAGAGCGGGCAACCTCGGGAGAGCCATTTCGGGACTCCGTTTTGCACGTGTAGCGGATCCCAGTTACCAAGAAACCCGGAGAAGAGGCACAAGGGGGGTTTATCAAAAAGAAGCTTTAAAAGAGGTCTCGATACAGAGGACGCGGCGAGCATGGACACCGTCCACACAAACAGGCACCAAAGTCTCATTGCGGCAACGTTAAGCCGTGACTTTACACGCCTCCTAGTTTTAGGCTGCTTGTTCCAATGCCTTCGCGATAAGCCGGCAGAATTAAAACTCTTTTTTTCTTTCTTTCCCTCTCTCTCTCTCTCTCTCTCTCTCTCTCTCTCGGCAGCTTTGAACCCGTGGAATTGGGGGGAGAGAGGGGGAATGTTATCAGCAACAAACAACAACAAAAAGTGTGTGTTTGTGGAGAGGGGAGGTAGTGGTAAAGGCGGCAGACCGGTTTTTTTTCCCCAAGCCGACCTCTTTTGCGGCCTATCCAGCCCGACCCCATTCAGAAGAAAGGCTGCAGCCGGAAAGAAATGGGGGGGAAAGACATCTGCACCTTTTGTTACATACACACACACGAAACCCACAGTTTTCTGGCCTCTCGCGCAGATCTGTTGTGGGGTGGGGTGGGTGGGAGCCACATAATTCCGGGAGGCGAAAAGGGGCACAGGGATATTTCCAGAAATGAGCGAAATAATGCAATCCACGCAGCGACGCCCATATTCTCCCGTTCAGATTCTACCTCTGGCTGAGAGAAAACTGCCTTGAAAGTTTCTCTGCCCCCCTCACCCTTTAAACCCAAGACCCTGCCTCGTTTGCAGACTAGAGCACTTCTTTCCCCCGCCCGATTAGCCCAGGTTAAAATCTTAAAAGCTCGGGCGCCCCTCAAGCGCTTCTCCCGACATTGGGATGAACGAGAAAGCCGTTTTAGCCTCACCTATTCTTCCACACACACCCCTCCACCCTGGAAGGTAATTTAGCGCTGCTCCTCCTTTCCCCATGGCTTTTCTGGTTGTAATTGTTGCTGCTGCTGCCACCGAGGCTGCTCCTTCATCTCCGCCCGCCGCACCAGACCCAGCCCGGCCAGCACCGCTGTGGCTCCCACAGTCCAAGCGGATCGGCACCTGGGCTCGCAGGCGAAGGGTGGGAGTGCACAGCGCACTTTCCTGGCTTGGCGCCGATCCGGACGGCTGCAGAAGGAACTGGGCACCGGCTGTCATGTCTTTTCTGCTGTGCGGGATTCGGCACCTGGGCTCCCGGGGTTTAAGCCTCCGGGCCGGCCCGCGCTGCTCCAGGATGTTCGCTTCGGGCTCCTTGGAATCGCTGCCGGGCGGTTCTTCCCATTGGGGCGATGGTGGGTGGCTGCGAGCCTGGAAGAGGTGGTGAAATGCAGAGCAATACCTTGTGGGGAAGGAGTTCGCCGTGGCTCCCGCAGTCCAAGCGACGCCGATCACTGCCACCCACCATCGCCCCAACGGGAAGAACCGCCCGGCAGCGATTCCAAGGAGCCCGAAGCGAACATCCTGGAGCAGCGCGGGCCGGCCCGGAGGCTTAAAAGGGAAAGGAGGATGAGGAAGATCTGGCAAGGCGGTGCGAGCACTTCATGGCTCCTCCGGTGAGCGGATTGCGAGAGCTGCGCGACTGGGGCGGAGACATGCAAAGTCGCATGGAGCTTCTCATAATGGAGACGCAGAGCCAGGTGTGCAAGGCGCTGGCCCAGGTCGACCGCAGCGCCGCTTTCACCGTGGACTGCTGGGAAAGAAAGGAAGGTGACCCGAATTCTGGGGTAGAGTGGGGACACGTTCCTTTCTCGTGGGCCGCGCACTGCCTGGCACCTCTTGTAGGTTGGAACTAATTCGGAGTACAGCTTCCCCTCAATGTTGCCGGCGCTCCCAAAGTGTCATCGGTCAGCGCCAGCAACTCAGATTCGGGTACCCGGCGTATAAGACGACCCCCGACTTTTGAGATGATTTTCCTGGGTTAAAAAGTCGTCTTATACGCCGGAAAATACGGTAACTTTACGATAAGTCCTTGAACTTATAACTTCGACAATGTCCCTGTGGTCACATGTTTGAAGTTTCAGTGCTTCACTACTGGCAGGTATTGTGACTGTCACAGCATGCCACTGTCAATCGCCAATTGCGTACTTCACATCAGCTTCCAAAAAGCAGAATCATTGGAGAAGCCAGCCGGTAAAATCACAAGTTGTGATCATGTAATATTTCACTTAACCACTTAGCTGCAAAAGAGATATTACTATACAATTGAGTGTATTCTACTTTCCAGAGGGAGGGCTCTTTATATGATGGAAAATTATAGATTTAACAATGCTCATAAGCAAATAGCATCTGGTCAGCACACAGATCAAAGTTTTGCATTATATTTAAATATCCAGATATGTATTAGTAGTTATAAACAAGCACAAAAACATTTGTATGAATCTATCCCCTTTTGACTTACAAGAAAAAGATTGATCTTGGCTGTAGAAAAAAAGTGAAAAGAAAGGAAAACACTGAACACCTATAAATTGCTGCTGTTATTTCTAAAAACATTACATCTTCTAAAACTGGAAAGATTAATTTTGGGAGCTGCAGTTTCTATATGTTTGATGGCCAGGATGGGAAAGACAGGTCTAATGGATGTTCTATTGCAATATTCTACAAACAAGGGACTACATTTTTAATAACGTTTTCTTCTGTAGGTTGATATCCTTTCAAGAATTTGTAGCGTTTGAATCTGTCCTCTGTGCTCCCGATGCATTGTTTATGGTGGCATTTCAGCTTTTTGACAAAACTGGCAAAGGAGAAGTTACTTTTGGTAAGACTTGTTTTTACTTATTTCCCTCTTTTTATTTTTTCCTTCATGTGATTTTTTAATAAATATGCATTGAAGAGAAGCTGGGATTTTTTTTAGCTTTTATTCCTTAACTGGAATCTTGTTGCTTAATTAAAGATTGCAAAACCCAGAGAGCACCAGGAACTCCAGAGTTCAAATGTGTTTAAAATGCATTGTTTATTTGAATCATATACGATCTTGCCTCTTTTAGCTTGAGACAGCATACATTGTATTCTTTCTCCTATTTTTCTTACCTAAAAAACCCTGTGAGATGGGTTAGGGTGAAATAGTGTGACTACCTCAAAGCTGTGTAATGTGCATCAGTAGCTGAAAGTGAACTAGAACTTTAGAATTTCCCAGTCCTAATCCATTGTTTTAACCACTATATTACATTGGCTCTCTATGAAATTTTGCATAATGAGTCTAAAAATCTTCACGTTTACGATAGATAGATAGATAGATAGATAGATAGATAGATAGATAGATAGATAGATGGATGGATGGATGGATGGATGGATGGATGGATGGATGGATGGATAGATGTAGATGGTAGATATAATAAAATAAACATACAGTATATTATTAAATATAAAGCAGGATCCCAGCTGTCCTATCCTACTGGAATCAATCTAATTTTTAAACTCAGTTTCTGAAACTTTTCCAGTTTCAATTTAATATTTTTTCCCAGAATTCTGGTGGAAAGTTAGAATACTGTACAGCGGGGGTCCCCAACCCCTGGTCTGTGGTATGCAAGCAACCGAACCTCTCAAAATGAAGCCCCATCCACAGTATGCAGGCAGCAAGCAAAACATGCCTTCTCCAGTCCGTGGAAAAACCTTTCACCATGGAACTGGTCCCTGGAGACCAAAAGATTGGGAGCTGCTGCTATATAGCATCCTATTTCTTCATATTTTTGAAATGCCATTATAATATATAATGGGATCAAAATATCCTATAACTTTCATATATAGAATTAAAAAGGAATAAAAATACAATATATTTATGTAACATTACTTTTAAATATTTTAAAATCTATTTTAAATAGCATTTTACTCTGGTTACATGGTACTACAGGTAGTCCTACCTAGACTAACAACAGTTTGTTTAGTGACCATTCAAAGTTACAATGGGACTGGAAAAAGTTATTTATGACCATTTTTCACACTTATGACCATTGAGCATTTCCATGATCACATGATCAAAATTCAGAAGCTTGGCAACTGACTCAGATGTATGATGGCTGCAGTGTCCTGGATCATGTGATTATCTTTTGCGACCTTCTGACAAGCAAAGTCAGTGAGGAAACCAGATTCACTTAAAATCCTGTCATTAATTTAATAACTGAAGGGATTCACTTAACAACTGTGGCAAGAAAGTTTGTAAAATGGGACAAAATTCACTTAACAACTGTCTCACTTAGCAACAGAAATTTTGGGCTCAATTGTGGTTGTAAATTGAGGATTACCTGTACATTTATCAGTCTTTCCATTTCATTCAAACCATACTTGTCATAAATTTAAGATTGCAAAACAGCAGTGGTGTAGTCTTTCCATTGTAAGAGTAGTATTTTTCTACGCCCCATGCTTAATATAAATCCAAAATTCTTCATAGCTTTATAAAATCTAATTTCAAAACTACATTCACATCTCTAACAGTTACTACTTCCCTAAAATTGTATTAATTATTTAAACTAAAATTGGCCCATGATAGAGAAAGCCCATATAATATGTGTTTCCAGAGTGTCCTCTGTATCATTTTATACTTCTAGCACAGGGATGTCAAACTCGATTTCATTGATGGCTGCATCAGGGTTGTGTTGGACCTAGGGGGCCAGGGTGGCCGTGGTCAGGGTGGCCATGTCTAGTTCGATGTCACTTGTGTCAGGGGCCACCTGTGGTGGTCTGAGTGCCAGCAAAAATGGGTTTCTGAGCTCCATTTTTTTTAAAAATTTGATTTATATGCCGCCCTTCTCTGGAGACTTAGGGCAGCTTACAATGCATTAAGCAATAGCCTTCATACTTTTGTATATTTTATACAAAGCTTATTGCCCCCACAAACTGGGTCCTCAATTTACCTACCTTAGAAAGGATGGAAGGCTAAGTCAACCTTGAGCCTGGTGAGATTCAAACTTACAGTAATTGCAGACAACTGATTTAATCACAATGCTATTAGTCTGCTGAGCCACCAGGCCCTATTTTTGGCTGCAATGGCTTCCTGCAACCTTCTGCCAGCAAAAACAGAGCTCAGGAGGGCTGCCCATGGCCCTCCTGAGCTCTCTTTTTGCTGGCAGAGGCACCATGGGCTGGTCCCTTTGCTGTTTCCAGGGTGGCCCCACAGGCCAGATCTAAGCACCCCGTAGTCCGGATCCGGCCCCCGGGCCTTGAGTTTGACACCCCTGTTCTAGCATAAAGAAACAAACAAATAACCTATTTCCAGCACTCTTGTAAATCCCCAATAAACATCCATAAAATCTAGTGTAGAATTAACATTATAAGCATTATAAAATGGTATTAACATTTCATGTGATCTTGATTCTATCGTAGATTATCAGATTATCAAATTTGGAGTACATGATGTGAAGAGGAGCTTTTTTGAAGAGTTGCTAGAATAGGTGAAAGGAAAGAGAAAAGAATATAACAAGGTGGATGGACTCAATTGGACTCCATCCAGCAACAATTTTGCTACTTTTGGAAGAGGTCTTGGATGACCTTTGAATCATAAGGTTAGAGGTTAGACCTTTTGAATCATAAGGTTAGAGGGAGATAATGCTGAAGGAAAACTACCTATATAGGACTGTGAGTTAATGCTAACTTGATGGCACATAATCAGTCAATCTCTGGTGATATAACTACTATGTTCCATGTTGTTTGGTCTATTAGGAGCCAAACTTTTTTTCTCAAAAGGGCAAAAGGTGCCTTGCTTTAGTGTAGGCAGTAGAAGAAAAAATGGACCAATAAATAAATATAAAGCAATTATACTCCTTAGAAATTTTTAATGAGGTTTTATAGTTTTTTTGTATCACTGGAAATAAGCCACAAAGAGTGTGAACTAAGATTAATTTGATGACGCTTGCTGCAGACAGATTTTTTTTAAATCACTGTACTGTTTCATATTGGACTATACTGATCAGATAGTTAACTGAACCAGAATATTATATTTTATTTATTTATTTATTTATTTATTTATTTATTTATTTATTTATTTATTTATTTATTTATTTATTAATTATTCGAATTTCTATACCGCCCTTCTCCTTTCGGACTCAGGGCGGTGAACAGCCAAAATAAAAACATTTATACATAAATACGATTAAAAATAGATTTAAAATAATTAAATTTGGCCCATAGTTTAAAATTTATCAATTTAAAATCCATATCAAAATTTAAAACCAACCATAAAATCATAAAATCAAGAGAGACCGGCTAACTGAAAGAGATGAGTTTTTAGGGCCCGACGAAAGGTCCGAAGGTCGGAGATCACTCGTATCTCTGGGGGTAGATTGTTCCAAAGGATAGGTGCCACCACAGAGAAGGCTCTCCTCCTGGGGGTCGCCAGCCGGCATTGTCTAGCTGACGGCACCCTGAGGAGGCCCTCTCTGTGGGAGCGAACTGGCCGGTGGGAGGCTATTGGTGGCAGAAGGCGGTCCTGTAAGTACCCTGGCCCTAAGCCATGGAGCGCTTTAAATGTGATCACCAACACCTTGAAGCGCACCCGGAAGTCCACCGGAAGCCAATGCAGCTCGCGCAGGAGAGGAGTCACATGGGAGCGCCCAGTCGCTCCCATAATCCCCGCGCGGCCGCATTCTGCACCAGTTGGAGCCTCCGGGTGTACCCCAAGGGGAGCCCCATGTAGAGAGCGTTACAGTAGTCCAGACGAGTCCAATATGTTATCAGAAACTGAGAGTAAAGCATAAATTGATTGCAAATTGATAAGGTTGGAGTGTTTTTACGAAACCAAAATGGTATCAGTAAAAGTTATATCATAAAAATAAGAATGAACATTTAATGCTTAGATACATAATGTTTTCTATGCTCAGATACAGAAAGTCTCTTAGTTTTTTTTTAAAAGGAGCTAAACTGAAGCTGCCTTCTAACAAGAAAACCTAGATCTACTAGCTAAAGTAGACCTATGTGTCATATTAAAATTTTCAAGAGATCTCAATCTAATTGCTAGGGAATGCTCTCCACTAAATGAGGTATATCTTCAAAAAAAATTGCACTACATTTGCACTAATTCAAAGCATTTAGTACCTGATTAAATAATAAGTGTGTTACTTCAAATAATGTCAGCAAGTCCTTGTTTTACCACACCATTGTGATCCTCTGCCACAAACTGTTCTAGTGGGATCAATTTACTCAGTGGTGGGATTCAAAAATTTTTATTACTGGTTTTGTGGATGTGGCTTGGTAGGCGTGGTGTGGCTTGGTAGGCATGGCAGGGGAAAGATACTGCAAAATCTCCATTCCCTCCCGATCAACTGGGACTTGGGAGGCAGAGAATAGATGGGCGCGGGGCCAGTCAGAGGTGGTATTTACCGGTTCTCCGAACTACTCAAAATTTCTACTACCGGTTCTCCAGAACTGGTCAGAACCTGCTGAATACCACCTCTGAACTTACTCCTAAAATCTTGAAGTTCTCAAAAAAAGGTGATTCCAGATATAATGCTGTGACATTGATTTAAAAAAAAACAGCCATTCATATACCAAACATCTGTCCAAATATGGAGGCCTTTGCATGTACATCTCTATACATGCTGGTTTCCACATTCTGGGTTTTAACATATGGAAGCCAAAACATAGGAGCTGTTTAACTGAGGAGAACTAGTTTCTTGGAGCCCCCATATCTCTTCACACATACCCTAGTAATTCTATTTTAATTTTAGTGCAATTTTACAAAAATTCCCTGCTAGCCTTTTGTGATATAGCAAAGGAACAGTTTATGAACAAATCAGTAAGCACAGCCAGAGGCCATTGCTTTTCTACACAGCCTCCTCACTTTCCTCACCCTCTCAGACTCCCCAACTGTTAATGCAGTTTTTAAAATAAGGGAAGTTAGTTCTTGTTTCTGTAAATCGTATGAAATGGGAGATGGTAGTGTGTGTTGATGTGCAGCTAATAGAGACTGCATGGCCTTTTGAATCCCATTTTAAACTGATATGTTGCTCTTTGCTTGGAGTTAAAGATCTCAGTGGGAATGTAGAAGAAACTTTAGTTGGCTTTTAAATTTGAGACAGAGAATAAACCATTGCTTCTTTTTCCTCAAGTGTTGACAGGCATATAAAAACTGATAATGTAAATCCAGGGATTTAAGATATTTAACAATTTTCTCTTTGGGGGGTATTACTGAATTTTAATGCTTTTTTTAAAAAAAGCAGAATACTTTGATATCTTTTATGACATGGTTTAATAAAGAAAAGTTTAGGTGCATGGTCTAAATGTCAACATTTAAAGGCTAATTATTCTTTTAATAATCTTTGCCTTTTGATATAAGGGCTACATGTAATTGTACAGAAATGATTTAACAACCTATGGATTTAAATATATTAAAGTATTGGTTTAAAATTTGTGTCCTTCCAAGAGTTGTAGTACTGATACAGAAATTCTTTCTCTGTTTCACATCCCCAATTTTACAGATAAAGTAACTTGAAACCTGAAGGGTTTCCCTAATTTTAAAAGATTATAGAATAAGCTATGTTGACATTATTTGAATATTCGTACATATGCGCAGAGAGATCTTAAGCCAGCTAGAAATGTTTTCAAAAATCACAGGTATGTGACAAATAGACTTCAGCAATCTTTTACCTTATTAAATAATAACAACCGCTTCACAAAAGGAAAAATGTTCTATATATGGTGTTTTGTTAAATATTTAACTGTATATTACATTTTAATTTAGCTCCATATTCCATTTCAACATGACATTTGTTGACATGACACTCTTGGAATTTGTAATGATCTTGATAAATACGCATTTTGCCATACATTGAGACTAAGACAAATGAAACCTGTAGCTTTTTTCCGATCATTGAATGAATTGAGGAATATGTAGGAAATAGTGTTTTACTGAATCTATTAAGGTTTAACTTGTAGGCTGTGTTTCTGATGCTGTTTGGGCATGAAATGGAAGCAAGCAAGTATATTTCTTTATTTTGGTAATCCGAGTAACAGAATTAGCATAAAAATTAGCATAAAAGCTACTATTAGTTAACACCTTTATAATAATTATCTGTAATAAAGCAAAATACAGTGTGGGTTTTGAATTCACTAGAACATTTCATAAAATAAGGAAGCAAATATAATTGTTGCTATATTTTAAATACACAATTACAAATATACAGTTATCCTAAGGTTATGATGCAATTGGGACCAGGATTGTCATCGCTAAGTGATGCAATCATAAAGAAGAATGTCACATGGCTTAGTGACAACAACACAGCAGTTGACATCATAATCCCAATATGTGTAGGTTGTTAAATGGATATGGAGTATAGGGTTACTGCAGAGGAGGCCTGAGTGGACCACTGTAGACTGTACACCAATTGGAGGAGGCCATGGTTGGGATGTTAGTGCAGTGCAAGTATAGAGAGGGGTACTTGTGACCTTCCCTGATGGCTTCCCCATTAACTTTGCTTATGGGAGCATAGCAGGGAAGGTTGCAAATGGTAATCACATGACTATGGGGTGCTGAATCTATCATAAGTGCAAGCTACCCTGTTTCCCCCAAAATAAGACATCCCCTGATAATAAGCCCAATTGGGCTTTTGAGCACATGGCAATAAGGCCAAGCGCTTATTTCAGGGTTCAAAAAAATATAAGACAGGGTCTTATTTTCAGGGAAACACGGTAGTTGTCAAGTGCTCAAATCATGATCTGATTTGGGAATAGTGCACTAGCCAGAACTTGGAAGACCTACAGTAAGTACATTTGTTTAGTGCTGTTGTAACTTTGAACCATTGCTAATGAGTAGGTGATAAACAAGTACTATATTTTGAATAAAATCATAGTTACTTGTTTCCCTTGCCTTAGAAAGAATGTAGGCATGGATAGAATATCACCCTGTTTGCTTTTAGTCCCTTCTTGAGTGCGATATTCTGCAGATAGATTCCAATATACTCTTGTGTTGTGGTCCAGTATTACACAGTTACTTTCATTGTTCCATCTTATTAATTTTATCTGAGCTTCAAAGATCTAGTGCCCTATTAATTTAGTTTCAAGGAGAAGGGGCAGGATAAGGGACAACACAGTCTAGAGCTGGATAGAGAGTCAAAGGAAGAGAGTTAGGATAGCCAATCCTTAGAATCTTCCAAAGCATATCCATTCATGTGAGAAGAGTAAATATTTAATCTGGCAAAGTTCTGTCTATTGGATGTAAGCAAATAAAGAACTGAAATTTGCCTGAATTGATCTATGTCTTTCTTGGACTGGAGCTGGCAAAACTATTGTATTTTCCTGCTTAGATTCCAAATCTGAAGTAAGGGGAGAGTTGAAAGCTTTAACTTGTATTCATTAATACTCATATCCCTAAAATGGAGATGATTGTTACATTTTTTATTAATCATTAACATATTTCTTCCTGTCATTATTTGGAAATATATGTACTAATCCACAAACTTAACTCTAAAAAAATCAAGGAAGACGTCCTATTATCCAGGTTAATTGCCCTTGGAGGCCTATCTTAGTTATAATAACTGCTTTCAGTGAATTCAGTGTTTAATTTTTTGTTGTTTTCATCTTCAATTTTGATGCAGTCTTTAGAATCCATAAAGCACGAGTTATCCAAAGTAAATTTACTACTGGTGAGCAGTCAGAGTTAAACTGTGGAATAAAAATCCACACTGGCACTAAATTGTATTCTCTGTTGTTGTAAGCTATCTTGTCAAAGATCAGTGTAACAGCACAGAAACCCTTCCAGTTCAATGGGTCAAAATTCCACTTTTTATGAAAGGCTAAATGTGGATTTTCACAAATGAGTATAATGGCTCCAATTTTGAAAAAGAGATAACCGGGAGCACTTCCCGTTAGTGAGCTCATTCAGAATGCGGCTTGTTCAGATGGCTAAAATATTGCTTTCTTCATCCTATTTTTAAAGAAAAGGAGAGGCAAGAATAGTTATAGAGAAGATAAGATAGAGCTACTTGGAAAGTAAATTCAAACTGTCTTGTTAACTGACCTGAAATATAACTGTCTTTCATAAGACAATAATATAGAAGAAAAGGCCTGTTTATTAAGCAGCAATTTTAGAATCTCAGCTGAGGGTGGGAAAAAAGAAATAAAGCTACAGTAGTAACATCAGAGGGGTCCTTAACTCAGATTTTTTTCAATTGCAAATAAACCTGTCATCGTGAAGAAATTGAAGAAAAACACTCTTAAGAATCATACTGGTTAAATGTCAGACTCCTTAATATTTGTCCAATGGTTGCAGTTGTACCCTTGTAAGATATAAATATTCATTTATTCTTCTTGCAAAAGAAAAATAATAATAGATACTAATAATATACAATTTGGAAAATCTAGGAAGGATAATTTTCCCATACCCACTTTTATCCTTTATTTATCATTAGAAAAAATAAGTAAGTGTGGTGTTGGGTTTTTTTTGCTCATCACATACAACCATATTTCATGGTCAACAATGATTGTGGAATAAAATAATTGGGTTTTCTACTATTTTTTAAGAAGGAAATATAGATATGATTTAAATCAACCAAGAAAACATAGAGTGTGATTTGAGGTGCACATAAATTTTAAAAGGGTCATTGGGTCACACAACTATCCAACCTTGAAAAACTAAGCAGAATTAAACCCAGTTAGTACTTGGATGAGAGAGCAGTAGAAAATCCCAGGGCTGTTGAGTAGACCAGAAATCTGAAAAACATCCCAGAAAAAAATGGTGGCAAACTATGTTTCTTGTGTGACAAAATAGTAATGGCCATGTAGATACCAGGAGTAAAGGAGAGTTTATGGGACAAAAATAACCTGATTTTAATATATACAAAAAGGTTAATGACAACAGTGACTGACTAGGAAACAGGTCTTGACATTATGACAGAGAGCTTAGTGACCTCAACCTATACACTTTTCATTGCTGAAGGAGGCATAGGACAGTTGATCTGTTTTGTCCTCTAGATAAAGGAAAGATTTTTTTCTGTCAGTTTTGGCTCTTGGTAAATAAGGCAAGGCTGAGTGACAGGTTTTAGATGAAGTAATGATGTAAAATGGGTAAGGACCAGAGGTGGGTTTCAGCAGGTTCTGACTAGTTCTGGATATCTGGTAATGGAATTTTTGAGTAATTTGGAGAACCGGTAGCGGAAATTTCGAGTAGTTTGGAGAACTGGTAAATGCCACCTCTGACTGGCCCCACGCCCATCTATTCTGCTTCCTGAGTCCCAGCTGATCGGAAGGAAATGGGGATTTTGCACTGTCCTTTCCCCGGAGTGGGGAGGAAATGGAGATTTTTACAGTATCCTTCCCCTGGAGTGGGGTGGGAATGGAGATTTTACAGTATCCTTCCCCTGCCACGCCCACCAAGCCATGCCACGCCCAAGCCACACCCACAGAACCAGTAGTAAAAATTTTTGAAACTAACCAATGGTAAGGACACATAGTTCTCTATTTTTTCCTAATATAGGGTTAGAGGAGAATTTGGGGATTCATGTGCCCATTACCATTTCAAAGCAGTGGGAAACACTATTGTTAATTTTTTGCTATTGTGTAATTGCTATTGTGTTTCAGTAAATGGGTACAGGTCAACTGCTACATTGGCTGGAAATTTCTTACAGCTGTTGTTATGCCTTGATACAAATTATGCAATCATATTTGAAATATATTTCTGCAGTTTTGCCATTTAATTTTAATTTAATTTAATTTATCCAATTTCTATGCCGCCCAACTCCCAAGGGACTCTGGCCATTGAATCTAAAAACTATACTGAAGAACTCTGAAGATATAAGAAAAATGCAATCTATAGTATGCTTTTTAGTAAAAACTGTGAAATCATGGCTGGTATAAGCTGTGGAGAGTTAAACTACATTTCATTGAACAAAATTTTGTAGGGAAATTGATTTAGAAACATTCCTGAAAATAAAGTCATAAATGGCTACAAGTCATGTTGGAAAATATGTAATGCTAAGGCAAGTTGTAACATACAACTATAACATTCAACTGGGCTGATGAAAAAATAATAATGAATTTGAATTGTGCTATCAAAAACTGTTGAGACAATTTTAGACAAGAAGAACAAATACTTCAATATTAAACGAAAAATACTGGCTCCATTAATAATGGCCCTAAAGTTTAAATATTTTAGACATGTAAAGCAAAGGCAAAATGATTAATAAAGGCAGTGTTTGGAAAAATAAAAGCCTAGATATTATGAGGACATAAGCATGAGCATACAGAAACTCTCGGTGAAATGATAACTATTGGGTCATGACTGAACAATGAAGTTGTGATGCATGTATAGTATCTTGAATTTGATGCAGTATATTCCTAAATACTAATTATTTAATAATCTACTAATAGCAATAGAGATTTTTGTTAAGATGGTTGTACAGTGGATAATGATTTTGGGGATATATACAATGGAGGGATGGTAAGAATTTTTTATAGCTAATCAGACTTATATAGGCAATGCAATAGATGTGGCAAAGTATGTTCTTGCTTTTGTTGGGCAAACCTTTGCTGCATTTAAGCAGGCAAACTTTGATAGATGACTAAATCATATCTAGTTATACCTATCAAAATCATCTGCCAATTGTAGGAGCACTGCAGTACGTGGGTAGCTTTCTGCCAGCTGGTGACTTTTGTCAAGATATGTATAATCAGTTTTTGGATCTTCTGCAGAAGCATATTTGTTAGTAAAGTTAAATATATTTATCTTTTAGTTTTTAATTTTTCAAAATGGAAAGACTTGTATTGTGTGTAAAAGAAAAGTTGAAGTTGACCAATGTATTGGTATTGCTAAAAAAAGAACCTAACTCAAGGAAGTATGATGGAAGTTATATATCACTTGGTAAATTATATATTTAATTTCTGTAGGATCAGCACATTTCTCTCCTACTCACTCAAGAGGCAGGGACAAGAGAGACTCTAATATTGATTACTGCCGGAGAATGATAGTTCTCTTGTCAAGTTCTGACTTTGTCCTGTTCCATTCATGAGTTCTACCTATTAGGCTCAATACAATTGTGTATTTTTATATTTTTCTTTAATTTTTAACTTACATGTTCTCGTTTTTCTTTCTTCTTTTAAAATCCAATATATAGTTTCTTACCCATACCGAACTCCAAATAAATAATAGTTTTATTCATGATGGGGGTTTGCAATTAATTTGCCATTTAAAGGTCATGAGATTGTGGAGTTATGAGAACCTGTAAATAAAAAAAAAAACCCTCTGTACTCTGGGGTTTCTCAAAGCTTCTAGTTGGATACCAGATAGAGAATTCTATACTAGATATCACTTTGATCTTTCCAGTGAACTCTGGAAAGGTAGATTATTAATAATTTTAAAATGTGGATACAGAACCAAAGAGGCGTCAGAATCTTATGTTGAAAAAAATGCTGCAGAAAGAAAACATAAAGGACATTCCACAGAGGCAACTAAAAGACAATCTTGGTCCCATGTCGTGTAGGATCTCATATATGATAACCAACACCCTGAACTGGATTCAGAAGCTTACTTGGCTCCAGTGTACATTGCTGAATATTAATGTTATTTTTTTTTTAATTTGATTTATATGCCGCCCTTCTCCGGAGACTCAGGGCGGCTTACAGTGCATTCAGCAATAGCCTTCATACTTTTGTATATTTATACAAAGTCAGCTTATTGCCCCCACAAACTGGGTCCTCATTTAACCTACCTTAGAAAGGATGGAAGGCTGAGTCAACCTTGAGTATTTGAGTATATCAGAAGATGCCAAAAACTGCTTACACTGCTGCAACTTCCAAATTCTGTTTTAAGGTCAGCCCCATTTAAAAATCTTCAAAATCAGTGACTTGTAACCTTAAAAGCCAGAGTTACTTGTTTTTGCAGGGTTGAACAAAAACCTTGTTCTTGCAGGGTTGAACCTCCTCCGTCCAGACTTCCATACCCCATGTAGACATTGATAGTAATGATTGATAGTATTTGATTAATAGTATTGAAGATCTCTAGAGGTCAGGGAGGGCCAGAGAACACACACTACTTCTATCTTTCAGAAAAAAATTATCCTGTAATCTACAACTTCTACACTGCAAAAACATTTGGACTACAAATCTTGATCAGGGCAAAGCAATAGATGTAATTTATATAGACTTCTGTAAAGCCTTTGATTCAGTGGTCCATGACAAACTACTTCTAAATCCTATGGCATTTCTGGACTCCTACATAATTGAATAGCTGCATTTCTGTCTAACAGACAACAAGTGGTCAAAATAGGGAGCACCCTATCAAATCCTGCACCTGTAAATAGCGGTGTAAAGGCAGCATTCTAGGACCAACACTGTTTATACTCTACATAAATGACCTTTGCGATCATATTATAAGCAACTGCGTTCTCTTCGCCGATGATGTAAAAATATTTAAAACCACCAACAATGCTGCTACCCTTCAAAATGACCTTGACTTTGTGTTGGAATCGTCAAACAATTGGCATCTCCAAATCTCAACCAACAAATGCACTGTCTTACACATTGGCAAAAAGAATCACAAAATACAAGCTGAGTGAACACGACCTTGTAGATGACCCTCACTCTGTCAAGGACCTTGGAATACTCATATCTAATAATCTAAGTGCCAAAGCCCACTGTAACAACATTGCCAAAAAGGCATTAAGAGTTGTAAACCTAATCTTGCATAACTTCTTCTCCGATAATATTACACTACGAACCAGAGCATACAAAACATTTGCTAGACCAATTCTCGAATACAGCTCATCCGTCTGGAACCCACACTGCATATCTTTATACTATCGAACATGTCCAGAAATATTTCACAAGAAGAGTCCTCCACTCCTCTGCTCGCAACAAAATATCTTATGCTACCAGACTTGAAATTCTGGGCCTAGAAAACTTAGAACTACGCCGTCTTTAGTATGACCAAAGTGTAGCTCATAAAATTATCTGCTACAATGTCCTACCTATCAATGACTACTTCAACCACAACAATACACGAGCCACAATAGATACAAATTTAAAGTGAACCACTCCAAACTCGATGCAGAAAATATGACTTCAGCAACAGAATGGTTAATGCCTGGAATACTCTACCTGACTGTGGTTTCATCTCTAAACCCCCCAAATTTTAACCTAAGACTGTCTACTGTTGACCTCTTCCCATTCCTAAGAGGTCTGTAAGGAACGTGCATAAGAGCAGCAGTGTGTCTACCATCCCTGTCCTAATGTTTTCTCTACTTGTATCTATTCAATTCATGCTTATAATTATATAAATTACCTAATACGTTCTTGACAAATAAATAAATAAATAAAAATAAATGATAAATGCTTTCTCGATAATATGGCTGAATGCAACAAGATGTAGAAAAGTGCATTGTCATGTTTTGTCAGAAAGGGATAAAGAATGACACAGATTACATGAGTCTTACGGGTAGCATATTGGTAAAAGAAAATGCATTCTTTGCCTGAACTTTGTAATTCTTTTCCTCTAGAATCTATCAAGGGCAACAGAATTTTGCTAAAACCCTTGAAAACTCTAAAACAATGAACATCGGTTTTCCGCAATGTTTTCCATTGTCTTCCAGTGCTGCAGTATACATGCTAAAGTCTATTCTTTTACATCCATTTCCCTCAAGGCTTGAATATTAGAACTATGATCCAATTTTAAGTTTCTTTTCTCTTTATCAGATCTTGAACTCTTGTTAAAAAGACTTGTCAAAAGCTCTAAAAAGACATCCTTAGTATCGCTAGTGCAAATAATGCTACTTCTATTTACCTCATTATGCAATTTAATTTTTTATGAAATCCCCCTTTTGCTGGTTGTATAGTAGAAGATAGCCTTGTCTTTCATAGTACTGTACATTGTTAACCATATTGGCAGGATAGACCTGTATTAGGTTCTAGGTTTTTTCTTTTTAAGGTCTTAATGTAAAATAAAGTATTTCTGACATAACTGCTTGGCTGCAGAGAAACAGCATTTTACAGTGCTTTTTATGATACTGTAGTCAGGATTGTCACTGCAGCATTCTATGGGTACAATCTGAACATTTATTCTAAAAAAATTCTTAAGTAAAGTATTGGTCTCCTCCCTCCCCTGCTTATGGGACAATTATCATTGGGATGTATCTCCTCTCCCAGAAAAAAAGCTGGCTTCCATCCATTCACCAGATAAGTAATGGTGGAAGAATAGAATTTCTTCCTCCTCTTCACCATCTACTATGAAAGGGTGTGCTTGTTTTCTTCTGTGAATTTCTCTAAATATGTGGCAAAAAAGAGAACATTTTACCAAATGTTTTATATGCATGAGGGCAATCTGATCAGTAGATGGATAAATGAATGTTTATACATTTTTAAACAATAAATAATTTAGAAACCTGGTTTTGAACATTTAATAATGATAATTTTGGCTGATGGGGTCCAGGAGAAGAGCTTTTTTTTTTTGTTCTTCATATAAATAAACAGACATCCCAATAATTTGCAGATAACCCTCAGATATTTTGTCAGCAATACACAAATTATAAATACATGATACTGTCTACTTTACTCTCCATATAATTATAATCAGAAAGAAATAATGCCTACGTAAGTTTTTAATTATACAATAGAGACTTTTTACCTTATAACCATGGGCTGTTTAATTGATGTCAAATTATAATCACATTGGATCATCGACTCTATTGGGTGAACTTCATGGGAGTTGGAATTTCACAAAATATCTGGAGGTTCCTAGCTCCTAATTTTAACTTTCCATGGTTTTATATTTTTAAAAGGGTAGCTAAGATTATTATAGTAATTTCTTTCTTTCTCAACAACAATAAGTAGATTTACACACACACACACACACACACACACACACACACAGGAACACAACATTTCAAAAAGACAGGAATGGATAAGGTGCATAAAGTACATAATTCCATGTATGTATGTATGTATGTATGTATGTATGTATGTATGTATGTATGTATGTCTTTGGTTATTCAGGTTTTCTCCTGTGTAGAATTGGAAGTGTCTTGGCGATGTTTCAACGAAGTCTCATTCGTCATCTTCAGGCTGGTATTTTCGGCTTCGTGCTTCTAGAAGCATATAAACACCCGCAAAAACCTCAGAAAACATACACACACACACACACAAACATACATACATATGAATGAAAAATAGTGTAGGTATTAAAATAAATCAGACATTTATTTTAGTAAATAAGTATTTACTAAATAAATAATATGAACAAGTATTATAAATTTGTTCATGAAGTGTAAATGTTCTTTGTATCTGATTTAACTGGTATATTTGTGAAATAAAGATTGCTGGAAAAATTGTTCTGTATAAATGAATAAACCCAGTGGGGGTAATGAAAAAAACTCCATTGAGTTTCTATATGAATTTGTGAAACATAGCAAGTGATGAGAAGGAAATGTAAGATATAAACAAAAAAGGGCAAAGGCAATTTTCTGTTTCATAACTATACATGAGTAAAAGACATAAATATAATGACATAAAATATAAAACTCTTAGATCAAATTACAACATTGCTTCTTAAAAACTCAGGTTACAATTTTCAGGTACTCAAACTAGAGGACAAAAGGAAGCAGCAATTTGTTTGTGATCTCATGGTATTTAGAAAATGCAATCTTGTAGAAAACCTTTGGAATAGAATGCAATGAGCTGTTGATACAGTTTTACAAACAAAGTCTGTACTTCTATAATTGTCTGGTTTGGAATAGCAACCAAACAGGACAGGTACAGACTCCAACGGATAGTTAGGACTGCAGAAAGAACGATTGCAACCAGTCAGCCTTCCAAAGAAAAGCTGTATATTGCACAGGTCAGAAGGTGACCTGCCTGAGAAAATACTTAAAGACCCCTTACATTCTGGACATAAACAGTTTCAATTCTGAAGTTTCTATGCTGCACTAGGGCATTGCAGGCCAAAACAATTAGACACAGGGACACTTTCTTCCCTTGTGCCATCTCTCTACTGAATACCTAATTCTCATAGTACTCCCTAACGCAGTGGTCCTCAAACTAAGGCCCATGAGCCGGGTACAGTCCGCCCAAGCCATTAATCCAGCCCATGGGGGATCCAGAGGCTGCTCCGCCCATCTCACCCCGCCCAACCACCAGTCCCCACCCTTCAGCCAAGCGCAGTACTTATTTTAGCAGGCAAAGTGCTTGTGGGGATGGGGGAAGGAAAAATGGGCTACGCAGAGCTCCCAGGAGGCCTTCGCAGACCTCATTTATGGCCAGCAAAGTGTTTGTGGGGATGGGGGAGGGAAAAGCGGAGCTCCTGGGAGGCCTTCACAGACCACGTTTATGGCCGGCAGAGTGCTTGTGGGGACGGGGGAGGGAAAAATGGGCCGTGTGGAGCTCCTGGAAGGCCTTCGCAGACCTCATTTATGGCCAGCAGAGTGCTTGTGGGGACGAGGGAAGGAAAAACAGGCCTAGGAGTCCTCTGAGGGCCCCTTTTTTGCTCTCCCCCACCCCCAGAAGCACTCTATCAGCCAATAAAGGGACATGCCTTTCGCCGAGGAAAGAGCTCAAAGATTTACCAGGGACTTCAGTCCACCATTGCTCCACTGAGGGGGAGAAAGCTGAAGAGTCCCAATGGAAGAGGCTGTGCCTGCCATGTAATTACGCATTGCTTCCAAGAGTTGCGCTTAGTGCCAGGTACCTGTACGCTTGTCCTGGGTGAAACAGAGCAGAAGCATAAAGAGGCGGGAGGCCTGAAAGCACGCAAAACACCAGAGCGGCACTGGTGGCCAGAGTTGCATGGAAGTGGCGCATATCCCGGTCCTGGGCTGGATGCGGGGCCCGAGGCGGAGGGGATGGTGAGCGGGCGGCCCTCGGGAAAGCGCCTCCATGGCACTAAGCGCGATTCTTGGAATAGATGCATAATTACGCGGCAGGTACAACCTCTCCATTGGGACCCTTAAGGTTTTTTCCCCTCGGCGGAGTGATGATGGCAAATCTTTGAGCTCTTTCCTCTGCTGGTAGCTCTCTTGCCCTACAAGTCAGCCACCTTTCGCTCCTGAGCACAATGGTGTCAGCTGCTCTGAATGAACCTCCTTTCTTCCTTCCAGCATGCTTCAAGCAGGCAAGCAGCTGGCCCGAAAGAGGCTCCTGCAAGCCGGCAGGCACTTGTTGGCAAAGCAGGGCTGGCGAGATCCATGTGAGAGAGGAAGCGGTTGCTGCAACAGTCACCTGCACCTCTTCCTTCCCCTCTCACCACCGGTGCTTGGCTGCCCATCCTTCTCTCACTTAGTGCTTGGCAGTTATGAGGCTATGGCCAGCAAGGCTGCCTGCCCCCCAAAGGAGGATGGTCATCACCCCTGGAGAGGCAGGCAGAAAGGGCTGGCTGGCCAGCGGATCAGCGCTGCTGACCCCCCATCTTGGGGCTTCCTTGCCAGATCTGCTCCAAGTGATGCTGCCTGGCCCGAACCTGCTTGCCAGACGTGGGAAGCTCTTGCCTGAACCTGTTGCACACGTTCGGCACATGTGGAGGAAGTTCCCGGGCAGCCAGTAATATCCCAAAAGCGGATTGGGACTGCCACAATACAAATAGAATAAAATGGAATGGAATGGAAATAGGAGAGAATGGAATGGGAATAGGCATGGGGTGGAATAGCAATAGCAATAGGATGGAATGGGAATGGGAATGGAATAGGATGGAATGGAATGGAATGAAATTCAGCAAGGTTTCTCTTTCTCCACCCCTTTTGCTCTTCTAGCACACTTTTCTTTCCTGACAGAGAGAATGGAATGGAATGGAAATAGGAGAGGATGGAATGGGAATAGGGATGGGATGGGATGGAATAGCAATAGCAATAGGATGGAATGGGAATGGGAATGGGAATAGGAGCCTAAGTGGCGCAGCAGACTAACGCTACTGTTAAAGGTAGTATTTAGCTTCCAGCTAAATTACTGCGAGTTCAATTCTCACCAAGCTCAAGATTGACTCAGCCTTCCATCCTTTCTAAGGTAGGCAAAATGAGGACCCGGTTTGTGGGGGCAATAAGCTGACTTTGTATAAAATATACAAAAGTATGAAGGCTATTGCTTAACGCCTTGTAAGCCGCCCTGAGTCTCCGGAGAACGGCGGCATATAAATAAAAAAAAGTAGGAATAGGAATGGGATGGAAGGGAATGGAATTCAGCAAGATTTCTCTTTCCCACCCCCTTTGCTCTTCTAGGACACTTTTCTTTCCTGAGAGAAAGAATGGAATGGAATGGAAATAGGAGAGGATGGAATGGGAATAAGGATGGGATGGAATAGCAATAGCAATAGGATGGAATGGGAGTGGGAATGGGAACGGGAATAGGAATACGAGTGGGATGGAATGGAATGGAATTCAGCAAGGTTTCTCTTCTCCACACCCTTTGCTCTTCTAGCACACTTTTCTTTTCTGAGAGAGATGAGAGAAGGAGAGAGATTTGTAGGAGGTGATTGTAACCTCCTTGAGGCTGAGAAGAATTGCTGCAAAACTGAGTTTTCTGAAGTGGACCACTAGACTCCTAAACAAAAAAAATGACCTAATAAAAAGAAAAGGCAAACAAAAGCAAATAAAACACCCCCAGGAGGAAAACAAAGTTCAATTTGTGTGTATTATTAAGGACTGCTAAATTGGCCACACCCACCCAGTCACATAACCACATAGCCACACTTGCCCACCCAGTCCGGCCCTCCAACAGTCTGAGGGACCGTGAAGTGGCCCCCTGTTCAAAATGTTTGAGGACCCCTGCTCTAACTTCTATGTACATTTACCTATATTGGCATGATTGTAGCATTATTTTTATCCTTACCTTCTTTACTGTTCTCTCTTATTGATATTATTATTATGATTATTGTGACTCTGTTACTTTGCATGTATACTGAGAGCTTCTGCACACAAAATTACTTGTGTGTCTAATCACACTTGGCCAAGCAAACTTGTTCTGTTCTGTTATACTCTATTCTATTCTACTCTACTCTATCCTACTCTACCTACCCTACCCTACCCTACCGTACCCTACCGTACCCTACCCTACCCTACCCTACCCTACCCTACCCTACCCTACCCTACCCTACTCTACTCTACTCTACTCTACTCTACTCTACGAAAAACAAAAGCCAGTAGGCCGTTTCGTATAATGGGCTGTTTTGAAGCTGGACTGTCACTTGTGTAGTAAGTAAAATTCAACTATGTGTATCTAAAATAAGTTGTGTATCATTTGAATGAATTAAAGAAATGCTAGATGACATGTCAGTATATTGCAGTTACTCTGTACATTATTTTGAAACTGATGTTCACCAAGCCAGGAAGGAAAGAAGCGAGAGACTTAAGTTTCTGAATGGCAAATATCTCATTGAAACCTGAGATAAGGAAGTGGGTTGCTGAAGACTGCCAAGATACATGAGTGAAAACACTAAAAAGTAGCTCATGCCAGACATCACCAACCTGGTGCCCTCTAAAGTTCCCAAGATTTGTAGCCTGCATAATTCCCAGGCAGCATAGACTTCATAATGTTACAATGTTTTTGGAATAGAAATCCTAAAAGGCTGGGGAAAGCTGACTTATAAATAGTCATACTTAATGACTACTTAATAATCATACTTATCATACTTAATAATGTTATGGTATCTCTTAAAGGAGAGGAGAAAATGGACAATCTGTGGTTCAGTATTTTGTAGCATACATCTGTACATTAGGTCGCAGATAGATTAGTTAAGATTTATTTAAATTTATTTATTTATTTATTTTTGAATTTGTATACCGCCCTTCTCCCTGAGGACTCAGGGCGGTGAACAGCCAAATAAAAACATCAAATACAAATATTAAAATACAGTTAAAAATATATATATAAATTTGGCCCCATTAATTAAAGCAATAAACCAAACAATTAAAAAACATGTAAAAAGAATTAGGCCAGCCCGGCTTGTTGGAAAAGGAAGGTTTTAAGGGCACGGCGGAAGGCACTGAGGTCATGGATTCTCCTTATCTCAGGGGGCAACTGATTCCAGAGGGTGGGAGCCCCCACAGAGAAGGCCCTCCCCCTGGGGGTCACCAGCCTGCATTGTTTGGCTGATGGCACCCCGAGGAGGCCCTCTCTGGGAGCGCACGGGTCGATGGGAGGTCGTCGGTGGCAGCAGGCGGTCTCGGAGATAGCTAGGCCCTATGCCATGGAGCGCTTTAAAGGTGATAACCAACACCTTGAAGCGCACCCGGAAGACCACTGGGAGCCAGTGCAGCTCGCGCAGGAGCGGTGTTACATGGGAGCACCATGCTGCTCCCGTCACTACCCGCGCTGCTGCGTTCTGGACCAGTTGGAGCCTCCGGGTGCTCTTCAAGGGGAGCCCCATGTAGAGAGCGTTACAGTAATCAAGGCGAGAGGTCACGAGGGCATGAGTGACTGTGCACAGGGAATCCCGATCAAGAAAGGGCCGCAACTGGCGGATCAGGCGAACCTGATAAAAGGTCCCCCTGGTTACAGCCGTCAGATGTTCCTCCAAGGACAGCTGTGTATCCAGGAGGACTCCCAGATTGCGAGCCCTCTCTGTGGGGGCCAAAGACTCGCCCCCAATAGTCAGTGATGGAGTCAACTGACTATATCGGGATGCCGGGAACCACAGCCACTCAGTCTTGGAAGGGTTGAGCCTGAGCCTGTTCCTCCCCATCCAGATCCGTATGAATCTATTCAGATAATAAATCCTGTGAAAGAATAAATCAACTTTGCTTCAGATCTGTTTGCGCTAATTCAGTTCTTCCCCTTTTTTATTTTCTTTCCCAGAGGATGTTAAACAGGTGTTTGGGCAGACCACAATTCATCGCCGGATTCCTTTTAACTGGAACTCTGAATTTGTACAGCTACATTTTGGAAAAGATCGGAAAAGGCGTCTAACATATGCAGAGTTCACCCAATTCTTATTGGTGAGTTTTGACAATAATTTTAAATCTTAACAAAGAACTTTAAAATGCTATATATTTAAATTGCTATATATTTTCCCATATAGATTTCTATTTAATCTAGATCGCTAAATATTTGTGTGCGCTCTCATTCTCTCTCTCTCTCCCTCTCCCTCTCTCTCTCTCTCTTTCCCTCTCCCCCTCCCTCCCTAGTGTGTGTATATAATAAACATACAAGTAGTTCTCACTTTATGACTATTTGTTCAGCAACCGTTTGAAATTTCAATAATGCTGAAAAAAATGGATTTCTTACCTGTGCCCAAAGTTATAGCAGTTGGTGTTCCTGTAGTCACATGATCAGGATTTGTTGGTTTGGCAGCCTGCCTGCAGCTTTCTGAAAGTACTACAGCTTTCTGAAATCTCAGAGAGCCTGTATTGGATCATCTGCCAGAGGAGCTGTGTCCGAAAAGGAGATAGCATAGGCAGCAAAGCATTCTGCTTTGGTTGAAATAGCTGGTTGCGAAAGCAAAAGGTCAGTACAAGGAACTGGAAAAGAAGACAGCTAAGCAAACAAATACTTGGGTGTTCATGGGTACTGTGGCTTGGTGTCACGCTGATGAGGCAAGATAAGGAACCAGGTCTAAGAAGCCCCAAACAAGCCGAGAAACAGTGGGACAGAGTAGGCAGTGCATTGGGATTACCTCTGCCTGGCTCTGCTGCACACTTTTCACCCAGAGTGAGACAAAGCTTTGTCTACTTGCAAAGGGGATGCTTTAACACGGAGCTAATCGCTCCATTTCAAACCATCCCCTTTGTAAGCACACGAGCTTTGAGTCTCTGTGATTTCTCCATCTGAGTGAAAAGTGTTTGGTCACCTATGGTGTGACCAAACCATAGACGCTTGGGAATGGAGTGATTTGCTCCATTTCCAAGCACCGCATAGGTGACCAAACACTTTTGGTCTGGATGGAGAAATGATGCAGACAAAGCTTTGACTCCCTCTGGGCGAAAAGTGTTTGGGCAGCTACCACCAGCCCCGCCCTTGCTATCCCACTGTCTGCTTGCCCGCGACATCAAGCTGCCCTGCCAGGAGGATGAAGAGCCCCCAAGAGGCCAGCAGCAGCACGGGCAGCCACTTGGTGGCCAGCATAGCATCCAGCATGGCCGAGAATTGTCCCAGCAGTAGGCAGGGCAGGTGGAGGATGGGGCATGCCAAGAACTTGACCCGTTGCAGCTGTGGGCAAGCAGACAGTGGGATGGAGAGAGCAGGACCAGTGGCAGCTGAGCTCCCACTCCCGCCGGGCCCTGCACTCACTGCCTCCTGCACTTAAAAAAATAAAACCTCCCTGAAAATAAGCCCCACTGCTTATTTTCAAGCCCAAAAGAAGACCACATCTTATTTTCGGGGAAACATGATAGCGCTAAAATATCTTGATATCATCAAGACAAGGCTAGATCAGTGTTCCCGTTGTTTCAATTGGATATGTTATAAAGAACTGTTACACAAGAGAGTTTTGACAAAGGATCATATTTCAGGACTATCAAGTCTGTAATTTTGTTTACATAACGATGTTAGTTCACAGTAGGAAGTGTTATCATTTTGATGAGGAATAATTAAGATAATGCTGCTAGGACAAATGCTTCAAATTGACTTGGTGGAGTAGAGTCTAATTAATTCTTTGTCTGAAGAGGATGTTAGATGTCTCATATAATATAATCACATTCTATTAGTTGTAATGACTGTCATTTTACTGACTTCACTTGACTTCAGATCCAGCCCATCTTTATTGTTTGGAAACTGATTAAAATCTGATTTTCTCTTCTTAACAATACCATGGAGAAGTGCTGTATTCAATTTGGTATTTCCAATATGGTATGCATGTGACACATGGATCTTTCCAACTCTCTTAATCCGTATGCATCATAATGTTCGTCCTTAAAGATCTAGGTAAAAAGCTAGCTTATGTAGCCTTCCCGGGTTTAAATATATGGCTTCTATGCAGAAGAACCTTCTGTTGTAAACGGTTACAGAAGTTTGAGTTGTTTCTTTCAAAAAGCTGTTCTTTGCATGAGATTTAGACTTATCTTTAAGAAATCTTGTTTTGAATTAAGCAAGTTTTATTATTTAACCCTTGTTCTTTGTAGCTTTTCTTGTATATGAATTGATCACCTTAAGACAGCAGGACTCAAAGTTGTCTCAGTATGTGAATTCTTTGTTATATTTTTCATAATTTGCACCAGATGTGACACCACTGGCTCTTTTAAGTATTTTTTTGTACATATATATTCACTTTCTTAAGATATTTAAAATTTAATCTCTGGAGCAGTGAATGATTGGACAATACAGAATAATGGAGTTGGAAGGAGCTTTGTAGGTCATCTAGTCTAACCCCTTGCTCAAGCTGGAGACCTTATACCATTTCTGACAAGTGGCTGTCCAGTCTCCTCTTGAAAGCCTCCAGTGATGAAGCACCAACAACTTCTGAAGGCAAGCTGTTTCATTGGTTGACTGTTCTCACTGTTAGGAAAGCACAGAAGGCCAGACAAGGAACAATGGATGGTTTTAGCCTCCAGATCCCTAATCATCTTTGTTCTTCTCTGCACTCTTTCCAGAGCTTCAACATCTTTTTTTGTAGCGTGGTGACCAAAACTGGATGTAGTATTCTCGGTGTGTCTTACTAAGGTTTTATAGAGTGGTATTGGTACTTCACATGATCTTGATTCAATCCCTCTGTTAATGCAATTTAGGATTGCATTGGCTTTTTTGACTGCTGCCACACACTGCTGACTCATATGTAATTGATTGTCCACTAGATCCCTCTCACAATTACTGCTATTAAGCCAGGTTTCACCTAATCTAAACGTGTACTTTTCGTTTTTCTTGTCTGTCTTTACTTTTCTCTAAGTTGAATTTCATTTTGTTAGATAGGGCTCCAGTGTTCAAGTCTGTCGAGATCCATCTGGATTTTGAGCCTATCTAGGGTGTTGGTTATTCTGCCAGCTTAGTATCATCTGCAAATTTGATAAGTTTCCCTTCTATTCCATTATCTAAGCCATTTATGAAGACATTGAAGAGTACTGGGCCTAAGACGGAAACTTGTGGTACCCCACTGCTTACCGTGTTTCTCTGAAAATAAGACAGGGTCTTATTTTCTTTCGAACCCTGAAATAAAGGCTTGGCCTTTTGGGGGGTCTCATTATTTGGGGGGAGCTCATCTTTCCAGCTGTCCTCCCGAGGCTGTGCCCGTGTCCTCACGTCCCTGTGCCCGGTTCTTCGGGAGCCTGCTCGCAAAAGAGCAGCCACTTGGCACCTCTTGCCACTTGGTGCCTACCCAGCGGAAAACCTCCCCTCCAGCCAGGCAGAGTGCCACTCACCGATCGAGTGGTATCCCAGAATCACGATGTGGGTGAAGCCGGTGAGCACCAGGTCCTTGAGGAGTCCGCGCCACTGCCATCCCAGCACTGAAGCTGGCTTCTTCTGCGGCTTCCAAACCCCAGCTGGAAGTGGAGAAGAGGCCGATCAGGCTAGCCGCCTGCTGCCGAGTCTTCCAGGAGCCGGGGTAGCCGCATGGACCTGGAACCATAGAGCGGGAAGTCCCTATGTGTAGTGGTAGAAAAGGGTAATAATGGTTTAATATGGGTTTTATTATTTTGATTAGGTTCTCAGCAATATCTTTGATTTTTGCTCCAGGGGCTCAACATATCTCTCTAGATTGACTCTCTAGTCTACAGACGGCTGGTTCTGTTCCCTTGAGAATTGAATCTCCTATCACAAGGACTCCCCTTTTTTTTCCTAGGGAAGTTTGGAGTATTTTTCTACCCGTCACAGAAGAACTTGATGATGCTATCTTTTTAGGAACTTTTGATGATGCTTCTTTTCTAGGTGTATGCATGTTTTCTTCCAGGGAGAGTCTATGAAATTGATTGCTCAGCTCCAGTGGGGCTGCATCAGAGTGGATTGGGTTGGACGGGGGTTTTGTACAATGAGTAAAAACACATGGTTATAGCTAATCCGTTGAAGAGAGCGGGCCACTACATGAGGCAACCTAAACTGTGATTGGTTGCTGTGAGTGTAAAGAGGGAGTTTCCTTGTTTTCTGCTTTTTTTTTCTCTGTGTGTCCTGTGTGCGCTCTGATTTACCTCATGATGTTCTTGCAATTGTATGATCCTTTCCTCTACTGTAGATCGTCATCTTTACATTCTTTGACCTCTTTTTAGGCACCTGCCTTCTTTAAACTAACTATTTAAAAATGTTTGCATACATGTATATGCGTGGCTAGTTGTTTTGATTAATTATTAACTCCATTCCTAGCATTTAAATCCATTAAGTGTTAAATTCATTTAATAGTTAAATACACTAAAATTATTGCTGAATAATGGAACAAAACTTTTAGTTTTGTCTTGTCCAATGTTAACTTCCAGATGCATTGGGTTTTCATTCTACCTCATTCATCAGATAATATGAGAATTGGCTAGGAGTGAGTAATAGAAGTTGCTGTTTAGGATAGCCCCAGTTAGGAAGTCTGTTCTATTTCATCTACCAGTTGTATATGTAAAATGTAGAAGTTTTTTTTACGTTTTATGACAGTGACACACTGATGAAAGAGATAGCTTTCCCATTACATAGAAGCATATATATGCACTTATGTCATTTTTGAATTGCAGGTAATGTGACCTGCAAATAAGCAACATCAATTGAATAGTGTTGGCTACAGGCAAAGGACCTGATGTTTTACTTATCCCCTTTAAAAGACAAATGATGTCTCTGGGGGGATAGGATAATTGTTACATCTAGAAACTTCAGAATGGTTTACACAAATGTATTCATTTATCCGATTGTTAAAATCTAATTTTGGATGTGTTAAATGCTGAACATCTAATATTTTGTGGTTATAAAAGAGAAAAAAATGTCTCCTTTTCAATGTGTGTTTATGACGAACATTCTTATCCCTGCATTGATTAATTGTAAAACTGTAAAATTTTATCTCTGTAAATAGACAGTTTGTCAATCTGAATTACTAAAATAAAACCTTCTATATGGAAAAAGTGGCTAAAATAAATCAGCTACTCCAATTCAGTAATCAAAATAAGAACTCTGCTAGGATGATTTAATTGGAAACTCAGAGGAGCTTTATTAGTTATTTCTAATATCCTTTACTTTCTGACATTGCTATGAGATGTTCCCCACAATGTACAAAAAGGTAGGTATAAGTGAAATCAGTGAAGTATAGCTTAAGCTGCCATAGCAAAAAAAAAAAAAAAGATTAAAGGAAGAAAAGAGGGAAAAGATGAAAACTGCTTTTCAGTACAACCTAAACAGCTTGACAAATATTCTCTCAACTGCAGATGATATAATCCTCTACATGACTTTAAAAATAGCTTAATTCTTTAATGTTCACAGTCTGAACACTGAATCTAAAAGTTTTTATTCAAAATTTGCATGTAGATGAGGTGCCATCTACGTGCATATACTTCCCTTTTCTTGCTGTTGTTTACAAAGCCATAACACTGTCCAGGCTGAAGAATTAAGTTCAGTCATAACTGATGTTTTAATTGATTAGCACTCACTTGACTCAGCATATCTATTCCCACTGCTGCATGTTATTAGTCTCCACTGACAAGTATCGTTATCAATAAGCATCCCAGAATGGAATATTATAAAAGCATATATTTGAAAATATTTTTAAAAGTCAAAAATAATAGCAACAGCAATACCTCTTAGAACTATATACCGCCCCGTAGTGCTTTACACTAGTTTATGATGTCAGCATTATTTGTATATAGGCCCCAACAATCTGGGTCCTCGTTTTACAGACATTGGAAGGATGGGTCAACCTCGAGTCCATCAAGAATAAATTACCAGGATTGGTAATATTGCATGATATTCTAAAATTATATGAGGATCCAAAAAGAATTTATTATAACAGTCCTAAAATCCAGTGAGGTATAGTAAATATTTGAATTTTGCCATTATTTCCATTTTGCTTTTATTTTTAAAAAGGAAAAAAAAAGATTACGCTCCCCCTTAGTTATATGGGGATATCACAAATGCCTTTATAACTACTGATATATTTTGATTCCTATGGCATCATCCCGCCAGACTGGATTTATTGGTTTTAGCAGGAAGCAGATAGTGCTGAACATCTTGCAAAAATCTTGCTAATTTAGACTTCACTGAATTATATCTTGTATCTTAAATGGTGATAATGATATTTTTTGTGTGCGTTGGTTGCTACTTTTAATATTTTATCATTTTTATCTTTTGTTATTTTCTGTAGAACCAGACTGACTGGGTTTTACTGTATTTATTTTATGGATTTTCTCAAATATCAATAAACCTAAATAAAATATAGCCTCAGACTGGATCATTGCTTGCATTAGGTTGTATGCACTATTCTGTGAGTGATGCTTTACTCATGGAATATAGCACTTTGGGATAAATAATATGAAATCTGCTTTAATTTATGATAAAATAAAAGTACAGACTTGCCGGTATTGACAAATAAATGCAAACCCAGAAATTCTAAGGATTATTACATGGGTATTAATTTAAAAGATGTAACTTCAATAAAGTTCAGTTCTGTGATGAAAAATAAAAGTACTTACCACATCTGGATTTGAATAGAAAGGGGTAAGTTAAAGCATGAAGGGGTGTTCCAGCTCCCTAAAGAAATTGTGTTATTTCCTGGATTTGTGGAGTTGTCTTGTCTTCCTTGGAAAAAACACATTTGGTTTAAGGGATTGAAAATAGGTGCTACTTAAATGTTCATGCACACTCTGAATCACAGTTTTATATTAATCCCCTGCTACAAATACTATCTTTGTAAATTTTAATAAACTTTGAACAACTTCCTGCTATGAGACAGATTGAATATCTACAGCATGGATCAGATTTTCAAGCTGTTCTCAGAATTAAACACAACATATAGATGATAAAGGAGTAAATGTCTTCTAAAGGACAACAGGGTAAAATCCCAAGAGCTGAAGCTGAAATAATGTTGCAAGTTACTTAGGTGATGTAGCTCACTCAGCAGTAGATGGAAGAAAGTTCTTACTTTTGGTGTAATGATGTTGTGCTCTTTAAATATCTGTGCAATCCTTTACTAAAATACGTAAATTGAAGAGGCAGAATATAACAGAGATACAGATGAGATTTAACTATTTTTTATGTTTTATAGGAAATACAGTTGGAACATGCAAAGCAAGCATTTGTGCAACGAGATAATTCTCAAGCTGGAAGAGTCACAGCCATTGACTTCAGGGATATTATGGTCACCATCCGACCTCATATGTTAACACCTTTTGTTGAAGAATGTCTAGTAGCTGTAAGTTACCTGCTGTTTATAAATATATACGGATGACACCTTGCTTTTATTGTTAATCTATTGCGACGAATATACAGAGAAAGGAATAGAGAATGAGTGCCTATTTCAAAGTTATTTTTCTCTTCTTTTAATTTTTGCTATATTCATAATCCAGACTTTGAATACAATAGAAATTTATATATGATAAATCTATTTAGGTAGTTATGTTAGGTTTTCTTTCCCATAAGACTGTGGTATTTTTCTTTAGGTCCAGAGTTTTGGCCAGCATACTTGAGCTGTATCAGACGACCTCTAGAACCATCAGGGTAAAATTATTGTGCTGTCTCAACAAATGAATTTCATTCATTCCGCTGTTGGGACACATATGCATGCAAGTTAGTTTCTCTAAGACTAACTTTTTGCTTACTCACAGATTGGCAATTAATGCAGCACCAGGAACCAATCTGAAAAATGGATGGCAAGTTGGAAGTTCCCACATGTTTTGCATGTTTTGATATATGTTACCTTTTAAATTGCACAATGCGTGAAACTTTGCATAATGTCTTAAATGTGATATAATACTTTAACATTAACAGTGATTGTAGAAATGTAATTGATTTACATCTGATCTTGAATAAGATTGAAGAGTAATATTTCATTTTCTGGAAGTAGTTTCTGCTTATTGTTAAAAAAAAAATATCTAACTGTCATTTACATTTTGCAATTTACTAGAAAAAAAGACCACTATACAATTTAAAACTTTTATATGAGGCTATTTCCACGTTATCTGTTTCCCAGTCTTTTCCCAAGAGAAGTATTAAAAATACACAATATTTTACTCTGTTTTTTGTTTTTTTAAATATCTGTACTCTCCTCTTAAAGTCAATTGATTCTCAAAAGGAGTTAAAACAGTTTTCTATAATAATACCAAATCCCCAAATTTGTACATATTCAAGTCCCAATTTAGGAGTTTCTATGTAGAACCAATTCCCAGAATTCTCAGCAATAATCATGTTGAAAGGAGAATTTGGGAAGTTGAAATCCAAGTGTTGGTCAAATGGATCTCTTTAGATGAGTGGTTTATAGCAATATTTGGCAAAGAACAGACTAGATATCTCTGCCAATAGGTAGTACTAGGATAGTATTTTTATTTCTTGCACCGTTTTTCCCTTGGAAAACAGGAAGTCTATGTCAGATATTCAGGTGTGCACTTCTGTACTAGCAGCAACTGTGTTGTTGTTGTTGTTTAAAAAAGATCTGAATAATTATCAAACTCAAATAAAATTTGTACTATTTTGGGTAAATGACCGTTTGAAAGAATGGATTTGCTTAATGACCACATGTCTTACTAAACTGTGTGATTTCTTTAATGACCATACTGACGCACTTTGTGATTATTGTAAAAACGATCATATAATCGTGTCAGGTCACATGGTAACCACTTAACACCGCAATGATTTATGAACAAAGTTCTGGACTCATTTATGGTTCTTAAGTAAAGACATATAATTCAGGCATTTCCATTCAGAAGTATGGATTTCAACATCCAGGATTTCAATAATACCACTTTGACAATTCTAGGAACTGAAGTTCATATATCAGGAAGGCACCTTTGTTAGAATAATTGTGCCTCCCTTTTATATGATTCAAAGTCCATTCTTTGAACATCAGGCTGTAGTTTTTTGAGAAGACTAAGATATATCCTCCAGCCTGACAGTTTGTCTTTATTTTTAGTTCTTCCATACGTTAAAAGGTAAAATGATAGAAATGGGAACTAGTGCTTATGATTCAGGAAGTTCTTGATTGCACAACTTAGTTTTATAAATGCATAGACTCTTTTTCAGTGTGCTTTTTATTTGTAGAAGGTACAAAATGGCTGTGAACGACTTCTTTTATTGCCAATTTATTTGAAGGAGTTTAGTAGCACCTTTCCCAACTACAAATTATTATAAAAGTCATAAGCTATAAGGAAAATTTATTATTTGGAAAATATGTAGACTAACACAGGTCTCCTATAATGCCAATTTATCTATAACCCTTAGCTTTTCAATTCACTGTTTCATTTGCCATGCTGTCTACAAAACATATGGATTGCAGTACATATAACACTACGTTAGGAAAGTTTGATTCATAATTAATTGCTTTTTCTATTAATTTTAGGCAAACCCATTCTTTCTTTAATTATTCATTCTATCACTTAGAATTCTGAGCATACATAGCAATTTCGCGCTTAGTACTATTATAAACTTTGAGATTTCTGTTGCTTTTAAAGATTGTTAAATTTAGCCATTCTATATGTATGTTTCTGAAAAATTATGTCCATGCCAACTTACCCAATAAAACACATATTTGATAAGATTGGAAAGCAAAAAGTGGAACACTAGAACAACTTTATCCTTTATGAAAGAGTGATTAATTGTATCCTGGTAGGAACACATCAATCAGAACACAGATTGAGATGTAGAAATTACAGAAATTACAGGATGGGGAAAATGTTCCCAAAAAGCTTTTATAAGATTGTGCACAAAGTCCTTAATTCAAAATTCTTTGAAAAAATTTAGCATCACAAGAATGAAATATGCAGACTTAAGAATTATGTACGTTCATTAGCAATATATTTCAATTCCTTGGAACATACAAAGGTTTATTTTCTTTTTAAAATAATGCAGCGCTTACCAAGGAACTTACTATAAACCCCATTTAGTTTTTTTTAAAGGTAAAATATATCATCAGCTTCACATTTAGTTTCTTTGGGCTACAGTAGTAACATAGCAACCACCTTCTAATGCATCTGTATTATATTTCTGTTCTTCCTTTGATTTTGTTTTTTTTGGGGGGGGTGGGGGGAGTAAGGAGCAAAATTGTTCCAGTAATGGTGTCTTTCAGTCAGAACCTAAAAGAGCAATATCAGTAGATGTTGAATGTGTGAGAGTGTGTATGTAGGTATATATACATACACACATATGCACATTCACACACACTGTATATTGATAGATTATATATGTATAATATTAGTATAATATTATGTATGTATATGTATATATGTATGTATGTATGTATTTCTCTTTAGCCAGGTTCTTCCTACGTAAACCAAGATTTTTATGCAGCCCTACTGTACCTTTATAGGGAGGATACATGGGATGAAGGTGTGGCTAACTGATGAGGGCTTATAAGTCCGAAATAGATCTATCTTAGTCTCCTTAGTCTCCCAATGAGCAGCTGCTGGAAGAAAAAAAGCCTAGAAACTAGTGGATTGGGATTTCACTGAACTAGGGCTGCGTAAAAATCTTGGTTTACGTAGGAAGAACCTGGCTAAAGAGAAATACACATAAAGACCTATGAAAAGAAAAGAAAACGTGTGTGTGTGTGTGTGTGTGTGAGAGAGAGAGAGAAGTTTTCGCGGGTGTGTGTATGTAAAAAGTTAAAATCTCGGGTGTTTTCCCGCGTCATTATAAGTTTGTTAGTTAAAATGTTTAAAATTAAAAAAAATTTAAAAAGCTGTGATCTTAGCCAAGATTTTAAACATTTTAACTAACAAACTTATAATGACGCGGGAAAACATTCGAGATTTTAACCATATATATATATATATAGGTACACACACACGCATGCACACACACACACACACACACACACACACTGTATATTGATAAATAGATTATATACTATATTTAATATTAGTATTAAAATAAGACCTCTTAAACTAAGAAAACAATGTCAAAGATACATATATACACTGTATATTGATAAATAGTTTATATATGTATAATATTTATATTAAAAATAAGACCTCTTAAATTAAACTAAGAAAACATAATGACAAAAATAAACCTCCCACCAAATTTAAAAAGGAAAACTAAAAATGAAACAAAATCAAATTTTAAACATCATTGGAAGTTTGGGTTTTTTTGCTTTTTGTAAGATTAAGGAGAAATGTAGTTAATTTAACATACACGTTTTAACCGAAGTATTTCTGTAAACAAGGCCAATGTATTAGGAAACTTTCATTATAATAGTTAAGAAATAAATGACCAAATTTAATTAAACCTATTCTTAGTCATAAAGCTCTTTACTATTGTATTTATGTTTCAGTCAATTATTTTTGCACCACTGATCCAAAGCATAAAAAAATCAATATTTTATGGTATGAAAAATATCAGTCAAAAAAGAAAGGATTAAGAGTAGGTACAGGGAGGAAAAAAAATATGTGACTGGATTTATTGTCAAAGGTTATTTCGTGATTTTTCTAGTTTTCTCAAATACTTTTGTCTAAATGTAATGACTGCTTGGGCATTTCCACCAAACCTATACTAATAGTTTGCTTCCTGCACAATCCCCACAACCAAGTTTAGAAAGGGTACAATTTATATATTTTTAGCAGAGGATAGTACCAATCATGAATTAAATGCATGGCCAGTTTTTGATAACTTGCTAAAATAGATTTAACATGAATTCTATATACAAAGAGTTGAGTTTTTTTTATTCAAAATTTATTTAGCTTTCAAAATCTGAGTTGATATTAAAAACAATATCTTTAATAAATTGTATTAAAGAGATATTGGATACATATGGAAGTTACATATACTTATTAATCAGTATTTACCAAGCATAGGCTAAATGACCAATAACTTTAGTGTATGTTAATAAATGTTATTCAAGCTGTACATGGTCCAGTTGATCTAATGATTTCTATTTATATATAGTAGTCATAAAATTGCATTTTAAGTTTCAACAAAAATAGATTTCGACCTGATTCATATTTGTTGGACCACATTTGGTGGCAGGAATGTCATGTAACTGCTTGGACTTTGGCCCTCTAATTGAAAATGTTTTCATAGCCCTGTTCAACCTGATTCCTTTTGTTCAGGATCCCTAGCTTAGTAGTTGAGTATTTGATTTGAATGCATGAGAGTTCAAGTTTCAATCCTTGTGGTTCCAGTTTAAGGAATTCAGGTAACGAAGTGTAAAGAAAGACTTTTTTTTTTTGAGACTTTGAAGAACCAGTAATTGAAAACTTGCTGGATAGGCATATGACCTGATTAATTGTAAAGTACATTCATGTTGGAAATTGTAAATATGTTTCAAGGGGTGGGGGGTGGGAATAAAACCCCCAGAAAATGCATACATTTTTTGCAATATTCCATATGTAATGCAACTTGTAATCTCTTTATATCTGAGGATATTTATTTTATAAAAATTCAATTTAGTAAGCGTTTCGTTTTGTATTATATAATTCTGCAGCTGCTGATCAGCGCTGTATCTCATAGAAAGAGGATGATATTTGCTGGGCCACAGTTTTACATTTTAAGAAGCATAACATTTATGTTGTATGCAAGACTTTTCATTAATGTGATTTTTTTCAAAATTATTACTGATGGACAAATTGCCTCATTTGTATTCTGGAATTATCTTACCTTGTTTAAAAAGTCAACTCAGTATGGCAAAAAAAAAATAACTTCTATGTTTTGGGAAAAGCAACATGTGATGCCTTATCTGTCAGAATTATTTAGTTGGGCATGTCTGATGAATACTGAAAATATATTCAAGTTGCAAGGAAGCTTAATGTTTGATTAAAGTGGTATCTTTAAAACATGTATTTTAAAGATATGGCTTCTTAGAAATCAATGGCTCAATTGTAAAAGCAAAGCTTGAAAAATCTTAAGAGATATTTCATTGTTATTTATGTTACGTGATGTTCTCTGTACTTAAATATTAAGACAATGACATTCCCCCTTTCTCTTTTTTAGTATATCGTTTTATTTTTATAGTTCCCCTCAATTATGTACCCTAATAGATGTACATTTATTTGCATCTTTAAACCTTTAATATTTGCTCATTGGAGAAAATAAAGCACACTATAATATTTTTTTGACTGCAACAGAATTGAAACTTGAACTCTGTAAATTATCACTGGCCATGTTGTTATAATTCTGCATATGTATTTGTTTAGGTTTCACTGGAACAGGGAAAATGTTTGTGTGCTGGTCATGATTAACTTCAGTAACTTAAGAATCTATTATGGTCTCTTTTTAATTTTGCATTTTAAAAATCATCTGCTACTTCCATTGGTGTTTTAGAAATCTAACAATCTTCCACAAGCCCTCTTCCATGGTACAACAAATATATTCAAGTTATATGATTGAAATATAAACTTCAGTCTAATATCTTCTTTTTCTCTTCCTGCTTTTCTCATTACTTGCTCTGTTCTAGGCTGCTGGAGGTACTACTTCTCATCAAGTCAGTTTTTCCTATTTTAATGGATTTAATAGCCTTCTTAATAATATGGAACTTATTAGAAAAATCTATAGTACTCTGGCTGGACATAGAAAAAAAGTAGAAGTTACCAAAGGTTAGTTGAAATTCAATATGAATTTGGGAAGGGGGAAATGTTCTATTTTCCTTATCTTTTCAAAGTATCAGTTGGATAGGTAAAACATTAATAAATGCTTCCCTCATCTAGTATCATATGATAAACAATATAAAAATATTTTCTGGACATAAAAAGAATCCCATTTGTCTATTATTTGTGCTTTCCCTTTTCCAGGTGCACTCATCTGTTACAATTAACTGGTAAATCTATTTTGACTTTTTATTTTTAAAGATCATAGTTCTTAAATAGGGCTGTACACCGAGTGAACAGTGGATGCAAAGATGTTTTTCAAGTATAAAAACTTCCTAGGGTTGATGCCAAATTGGCAGACTATTAAAGTGACCTTCAAGGATTGTTAAAGAATTCCATAAAGTTGTACTGGCATTGCAGTAAGCTGATCTACAAGCCTGGAACAAGATGTTATCAGCTCTGTCTAACCGCTTTTATAGAGAACTCCCTCTGTAGTGCCAAACCTCCATTAATATAACCTACTGGGACACACATGGAAGCAACGTTCCACATCTCTGTCTCCTTCTCTTTTCTCTCTCTTTTTTTCCATTCTGGCCCACAACTGATTGATACCGTATGTCAAATATCCTAAATCCTGCTGTTAGCACTAAGCTGTAAAGGCAGACTGTTTTTCTTTTCTTTTTTTCTTTTTTTGCACGATGGATAGACTATTTAAACATACATTTACACAGTGGCAGGCACACCATTTGTGGTATTCCCCCCCTTTCTTTTACAGCATATTGGTTTCATACTAAATGTTGGTGATTCCTGGGACCTTTGTGGATTGGTCTCCTTGTTGTTTGATTAGTTTTCCCTTCTGTATTCCACACCCACCACCCCTTCTTCTGTTGCAGAGGAGTTTGTTCTGGCAGCTCAGAAATTTGGCCAGGTTACACCCATGGAAGTTGACATCTTGTTCCAGTTAGCAGATTTATATGAGCCACGGGGGTAAGTTGAAATTACTCTTTTCTTTGCTTTGGAAAAAAAAATACAAAACAGTATGGTTAAACAAAATATCGCCCACCATTGCAGGTATCTTATTTTTTCATAATAGTTGATGCAAAATTAACTTTTGTGATTGCTTGTTTTCCCAGACGTATGACAATGGCTGATATTGAAAGAATTGCACCTTTGGAAGAAGGAACTTTACCCTACAATCTGGTTGAGGCTCAGAGACAGGTAACACAAGATGAGAAAGGATGATGCAGATATTATTTTTTATCTTGTGCAGTTCTTTCTTATGTAAAGTTCCAACTCTGTTGTAGTAAAACTATACCAACTTTTTTTGTGGATTATATAAAACTTAGTAGTTCTGTTTTATTGTAATTGGATCACTCAACCATGAAACAAAAGTGCTAGGTAAATTTATATAGGATTTTGGCATTTTGTGATGTACTCTATACTCCCTCAAAACTAGTTTACAATAATTTAAGATCACATTATTTATTTCTCGAATCTTAATTTGTATTTTTATAGAGCTCTTGTATTAGAAGATGATATGATGCAAACGACAATGAAAATGCCTTTGCCAACTTCTGAATTTTTATATTGGTCTGTTGTATATGTTGAAAACTGACACAGACCTGGGTGTAGTTCTGTTTTTCTAAAGCTATCACTTAAGTCAAACCAAATTCTGTATGTTGAGAGCTTGGAAGGTTCCCCCATCCTCCCTGCTCTGAGTCTGAGCACAGACGCCAGTTTGACCACAATGAGTTGATACAGGCTACATTTTTGGGTGTAATAGGCCTTGAGCCAGGCCTCCTCACTTGGCTGCCTCCTCCCTCCCAAAATCACCCTACAACAACAGTATATTTTTAGCTTTGCTTCAGAAGTAAGTATGATAGGAGGATGGTTTTTTACCATTTACTCAGAAAACCTGTATGAAAGATTACCCAAAGATTAAAGACCAGAGATATTAAATGGAGCCCATATTGGAAGCTGCTATAGATATCACGAGGGTTGGGCAGAATTCAATAGCTAGGAATTCCGAAAGGCAAAATAAGTTTGGGACCAGTGGGACAAATATTGAATTTGAGGGCAGAGTCTATGGTGTTTCCACTTAAAAGAAAAACCATGATGTACAAGGAGTTTTCTGACAAATTGAAATTCAAAAGGGACATATATGGGATATGGTAGGAACATATGAACTAAAGAAGAGCCAAAACAAAGTAGTAGTAGCGAGGATTGGTATGAATTTTAATGCTCCCTTGGTAAATACAGAATCTTAAAAATCATATTAAGAATTTCCAACCTCATTTCTAATTTAAGGAAAGTTTTTGTCCACGTAGGTTCAATTGTGGGTTTTCTGACAATCTTCTTATTGACTTGCCTTCTACCATCTTTTACATTTTTTCCTCAGCCCGTCTATAAGTTATGATAAAAAATAATAAAAGCAAAAGTTCAAAATAAGCTAAATGCTAAAAATAATTTTAGAATGTACCTTGTCAATATTAGGAGCAATAATTGATTGAGGCAGGGGAGAGTATCTACAAGTTAGTGCAAAATCTCCCATGAACCCTATTGATAAGATGGTAAAATGTAGGTTGAATGCTCCTAGTATTAGCTGGCTCAACAACGTTGAAATTACTGTCCTCAAAATGTTTCATTATTTGTCTTAACATCATTAGTAGAAAATGTAAGGATTCCTTACTGAGTCCTGTGTGATTTCCTAAACTTGAAAATGAGACACATAATCTTCAAGGTATATTCTGGTCCCTGACACCATTGTTTCCAAAGTATTTTTTAATGTCCAATTCTATGAATATTCTGTTCAAGCGATAGGTTCTAGATCCAATATTTCTTTCTTGTGACATCAAACTTTTCTATGGATGTTACTAATCCTTGTAGCTAGCACTGTAATGCCTCCTGAGTAGAGAATTGTGTGTGTGTGTGCGTGCACGTGTGTGTGTGTGTGTGTGTGTGTGTAAAATCAACTGAGATTCAAAATAATAACAAAAAAATGCATTACAAACTACATAGTACAAGCTACAAATGGAGTGTTTCTATAATCGGGGAAATCGTTTTAAGCGTAACAAAGGTTTTACATACCCAGAGGGATTTGTCATCCTCTTTTCCCCACTGCATTGCAAAAATCTGAAAACTCCTGGGAGGCTTTATATGTGAGAATAGGTAAGAACTTTATCTGAAACATATTTTAAGATGATTTTGCTGGTAGGGTTCTGATCGATGCCCTAATTAAATCATGAGCCTCAAGCCAAGCTTCAAAAGAAATCCAATTATTTATTAGGAGCACCATGTCAGCACGAACCAAGTGAAGCCAACTCTGACCTCACTTAGTTTGTGCCTTGGCTCTGACCTGTTTCCCTCCTCCCCCAAGGTATGTTATCAGTCACATTCCTCAACAAAGCAATTTCGCGGGCTGTAGAAGTCACTCCCTTCAGCCACTCTGGGTCTCCTTGGAGACAGCCTTTACAATTGCCAGCTGGAATGTGCTTTGTTTTGACTGATGTACAAGTTCCTTGATGCAGCTGCGAGGCTCGGTTCCCCATCCCCCTGCCTCTGGCAACTCAAGAGCAGGTCAGGAATGCTTTGTGAGTTGACATTTAATTTATTTGAACTTCCCAAACCTATATTTATCCTAGAACCAAAACACAACCATCATACTTTGATAGTTATATTTTTTCTGAATATTGCAATGCATTTTCTAAAACTAAAAATGTGTAGGTGTAGATGAAGATAAGAAGACATTTTATTGGGAGAAATTATGTGCAAAAAATGGTATGCTGGGAAATCTGCACGCATGATCGAAAATATATTGGAAAATACGCATGAAAATATATACTGAAAATTTGTATGTAGAAGATAGTAATAAATGATGCAGAAAATTTGATGAATGTGTTGGAAAAATATGAACTTGAATAAAATAGAGTTTGACTGATATGCCAGTTTTGCATGGTTTCTCTACACGAAGTTAAGAATAAGGCCCATCAGGAACTTAGAAACCACTTTTGGTCAATCAATGAAGACAGTGCAAGACAGATAAAGCAAGTGTAAAACTACTTCCTTTTGGCTGACTGTGAAAATTAAATGCCAGAATTTTATGCAACAAAAACAAACTTTTAAAAAATAGCATATGTATTATTCTGGATCTAACTGGAATTTCACTGATATGATTTCAACTAATCTTTAAAAAGCATTTTAATAATGTAAGTCAAATTACTTTATTAATTTCACCAATTTTAAAACAGATTTTATTGGTTACAAATAAATTTTAATGTTAAAGTCTTGTTGCTGATCAACATTAAATAACTGGCAAGCTGCAATAAACTGAACAATAAACTAAGATTTCTTGAGATGGATCAACTGTTGAGATGGGCATTTTAATCCTCTTGTTGCCTAGGTTTAGTATCTTTGATTTTTAGGCTATTCATTAATATGAATGTTTATATTTTATGTTTGCAGTATTTTATATTGTTATTTTTATTTTATTGTTGTGCGCTGCCATTTTCAGTGAGATGGGTGGCTATATAAATTAATAAATTATATATGGTTTTATTTAAGAAATTGCATTAAATTTCTATTATGAAATTCTTGTCCTGAAGATAGGACAAGAAGCAATGGATGAAAACTATTCAAGGAGAGAAGCAACCTAGAACTAAGGAAAATTTTCCTTACAAAACAATCAGTGGAATAACTTACCTCCAAAAGTTGTGGAAGTTCCAACACTGGAAGTTTTAAAGAAGAGATTGGACAACCATTTGTCTGACATGGTATAGGGTTTCCTGCCTGAGCAAGGAGTTGGATTAGAAGATCTCAAAGGCTCTTCCAACTCTGTTATTCTGTTAAACTATTCTTCCTACTCTTCAGAGCAGTATTCCCTTAAGTTCCTTGCATATTTTTAACTTTTTTCCCATATTTTCCCAGAGCTGCACAAACCTAATAATGAAAATTAGTGAAGGAAAATCATTTATTTTTAGTCGTGCCCCACGTTTTGACATTTTTTTTAATGGAAAACACTTTTCAAACAAATCAGATATATAGTAAATGGAATACAGAGATAATGGTGACAAGTTGGATTTTCTTTTAGGTGCAAATAGCCCAAAATCTGAAAGAGTTCCTCTGTAAATTAGCAATAATTAAGGGGATAATGCCACTTTGGCTTCCATTGAACAATGCTTACTTTTTACACCAAATGAAACAAACATTATAAATGGCGTTGGCACCTCAAGCCAGCTTGATAGTACATGTAGCCACCATACCGAAGCTCAGCATGTCGTAATGGTTCAAGAATGGTACATTTTAGGATGAAATGTTTGTCTTTGTGTCTTTTTTGCTATTCAGATATTGCTTATATATTCTATATCCGTGGTGGCAAAGCTATGGCATGCATACCACAGGTGGCATGCAGAGTCCTCTGTGTGGCCACGTGCGCTGTCGCCCCAGCACAGACCAAACACTGCTGGACACACACAAAACAAGTGATGGCCAAAGCAGGGCCGATTTGTGGATGCGGTTTTGTTTTGCGCCTCCCATTTCAGTTGATAGACAGCCAGGGGCCTGTTTGTGAATGGTCCCCTCTACTTTCTTTTTGCTTTTTCCACCCCCAATTTCCTCTGGTAGTTATCATTTGCTTGCCTTCTTTCAAAAATTACACAGATACACAAGCAAATAACCTGTGCGTTGATGAGATCTAATTGCAAAGAATGAGGTGTGTGTGTGTTTGTGTGTGTGTGTAAGACTAGACTAGAGAGATCTTGCACACTACTCTCTATCTCTGCAGCAATAACAGATCCCTCGCTGCCCAGTTTCTCGCTCTGTGCTTGGTCCCCTTGGTGTTTTCTTTTCCTTTGACAGAATTGTCTCAGATCATGTGCAGAGTGCCTTTCAAATCAATTTTCAGACCTCACTTTTAGAGCAATAGAAAGGAGAGAAGGAGAGGACTCTTTAGCTTCGCCCTTCTTCAGTCCGGCTCCCTCCCACCCTCCTGTGCCATGGTGATCCTTCACACTCACCTACTTCCCTGTCGCATTCCCACGAGGACCGCTCCCCCATCCCCTTTCGTGAGCCCGCATTTAAGGCTAGCTGGCTCTGCTGCCTCTTCTTATCCTCCCCACACCAACGGCAGCAGTTGGTAAAGGGAAATGGGCTGCCCTGGGACTTTGGCAGGGTATCCGGAAAAGATCTGGCCTGGGGAAGGGAGGGCAGTGGTGAGAATCTCGCAGATACTGAGACCTTCCCTCACCAGAAGGGCTTTGCTGACCCGGTGCAGGGACGAGGACAGGGGAGCCGTCACGGGGGTGGTGTGTGTGAGAGAGAGTGAGTGAGAAAGAATGGAAAGACTGTGTGAGTGTGTATGAGAGAGAGAGAGAGAGAGAGAGAGAGAGACTCAGCTTGCTTCCATTCTCCTAAGTTTGCACTAACTGCATTCTCAAAAGTTCAGTTTCTCCTTCAATTGCCTGATTAGATCTTTCTAAGAAGAGTTCACTGGCTTTGTTGGGGTTTGATGGGGGGGAGAGAGAGAGAAAGAGGGGGAGGACGAGGGAAAGAGGGAAAGAAAGAGAGAAATTATATTACAAAAGTTTCTTTTTTATTGTTGCTAAACATATTTCAAAAGCAGGGGGGAAAATGAAGCGACAAAAAAGTGCATTTATCACATTTTTCTTAGAATAATTAGCTGAACTCTGCCTTGTTTATCATTATTTGAGGTAGTAAAACCTTGTTATTCAGGTTAAATTGCCGTGTTGGCACTTTTTGATAAATAAGTGGGTTTTGGGTTGCAGTTTGGGCACTCAGTCTCTAAAAGGTTCGCCATCACTGTTCTATATTAATCTGATTTTTCTCCTTCTATTCCTTTTCCTCTTCCTCATTCTCCTCCGTTTCACTAACCCAAACCTTTTCCCTAAATTTGAAATCTTGCAGCAAGCTCCAACTGATGTGGCTCGACCTATTCTCATCCAGATAGCAGAATCTGCATACAGGTTTGCCCTTGGTTCAGTAGCTGGAGGTTAGTGAATTAATGAATGAATGACAGAAATATTAGCTTGACTTTTTTCCCCCCTCTGAATAGCTTTCGACCTTCATTATCCTTTTTTTTTTCACACAAAGCTTTTCATCTTATTGTCATTGCATCAGAAATAATTTGACCTTAGCTATTTGGATTCTTCCCTGATTGACTGATGGATTGATTATTGATTTACTTTTTAACATTTAGCTCCTTTTCATTAAAATCCAAATGGGCCTGGATCTTTCCACTTGTAATTGTTTGCAGTATTCCTGTTCAGAATTTATTTCAGCCAAGCCTTCCCCCCCACCCCAGAATCCTCCACTTTATTCACATAACCATCATCAGTTTCCTGTGCCCTCTGAATATGCTCAGAAAGAACAGCTTGAAGTATTTTTTTCAATTTTCATGACAAACGGCACCTGCATGAATAGTGCCAATGTCCCCAACTCAGACGGTGAACAAGCCAGGACAAGCAGGGGTTTTTTTCCTTATACCTGAGGAAAAAATACCATAGATTCCTGTTCTTTTCTTTGGGAGTAAAAATACAACAACAAAACTTTAGTCTAACAAACTGTTCCTCTTCTGACACTCAAAATTATCTCAGTCCTATTGTTCCTTTTTTAAAAAATAGCTTATTTTATTGTTATTATTACTATTATTTTTCCCTTTGAGTTATTTTGTTTACTGGCCACTGCCTCTACAAGTCAAGATTTTTGGAAGTGGTTTGCCATTGCCTTCTTCCTAGAATTGACAGAGATGCTGGTCCAAGGTCATGCAGCTATGCCTGTTGGGGACTAGAATTTATGGTGTCGTTATTTCCAGCTTGGTTCCTTTAACCATCATACCAAACTGGCTCTCTTCTTTTATTTACTGAGACTTACATGCTACTTCATTCAGGAGATTATGTGGATTACAGCCTGCTTAGAGTAATAAGATTAACAACCATAAAATAACAAGCAGAAAGGAACAGCAAACACTTCAGACACATTGTTCTGGCAACAGAAAATGTGGCAGCATGTTAGTTACTGACCAGTTAATGTTTGGAGAGGATTTCTTCTTTTTTTCAGTTGGCAAAACTGATACCTTATTTTCGTGGCCTGCTATGGTGATACTGGTAGAATTGAATTTGTACATATTGTATGCCAATTAATATAATAGCAGTTATTATAATAGGTGTGACTTACGACCACAATTAAGCCAACATTTATGTTAAGGAAGACACTTGTTAAAGGAGTTTTGCCCCATTTTACAACTATTCATGTACAGTTGCTAAATGAATCACTGCACTTATTAAGTTAGTAATCCAGTTGTTAAGTAAATCTGTCTTCCTCATTGACTTTGCTTGTCAGAAAGTCGCAAAAGGTGGATCACATGATCCCAGGACTCTGTGGCTGTCATAAATATGAATCAATGGCCAAGCCTCTGAATTTTAATCATGTGACCGTCTGGATATTGCAGTGGTCATAAATTTGAAAAATGGTCATAAGTCCCTTTTTTCAGTGCCGTTATAACTTTGAACGATCACTAAATGAACTGTTGTAAGTCAAGGACTACCTGTATATGTGTATGTGTGTGTGTGTATAAAGTAATTAATATATACTATGGTATATAGTGTCACTCTTGATATATAATGTCTTAATTGTAAAGACCTTTGTTTCATTCTTATTTTCATCTGTTCATCACACAAAAAGTTACCAGAGAGGAAGGATATATGGCTTGTCCTTATTTAACTTTAAAAATAACTCTTTTGTTATGGCTGGTTGCTAAATGAATGATTTCTAAAATTCATGAAGTTTGGGTTCACATTCTGGGGGTTTTTTGTCATCAGTTTTGACTCATAACTCAAGCAAAAGAAATTGATCTTGAAATGGGAGCTTCCAGGAAAGGCAGAAGAGGTTCTTCCCTTGCCTTGTTGCAATTAATCCATAACATCTTGTACAATTTTCACTTTTTTTACTCCTCTCAAATAAAAGCTGAGGGCAGTAGAATAAAATCTTTGAAATTCAGGAAAAGTATAATATTGCCTAGGAAGAAAAAAAAGGTGGGGAGGAGGTTTAGAGTGGGGAGGATTAAATATTATGTTCTGGTCTAGTCCCTCATGCAGTTTATGAACTCTAAATAAACCTGAGGCTGTGAGGCTTAATACAGAGGTTTTCTTTCCTCATTTAACAGCGGTTGGAGCCACTGCTGTGTATCCAATTGATCTGGTGAAAACACGAATGCAGAACCAGCGCTCCACTGGGTCATTTGTTGGAGAGCTGATGTACAAGAGTAGCTTTGATTGCTTCAAGAAAGTGCTACGTTATGAAGGATTCTTTGGGCTATACAGAGGTCAGTATCCAGATGTTTTCTAGTTCAAGAGGTTTGATGCCTGTTTATATTTTCTTAGTTTTGTTCATCCATCCTGAGTCTAAATGGGAGCTTTTGGCATTCTCTAGGTTTTGTGCTACAAAATGTGAGCTGTATTGCACTGATTGTTACCAATTTGGATGATGTATTTTCACTGGGTCTGGGTCTGGCCCCTCACCCCAATTTCAAGAGTAGCAACGAATCTTCTCGCTAATATACTGTATTTTTTCTGGACATTTTTCCCCACAAAACCTAACATAAGCAAGTTTATAAAACATTTAGATAAAACAATTTTGTTTAACAAAGCAAATCTTCTCATAGTTTTTAATATTATGGACTGCTTTTACTATTCCAGAACATTTTTATGGCTTCCAAATTATAATACTGTATTTTATCCTTTGTAGTATATGATTATAAGCATTTTTGTCATTTGCTAATTGTACTCTCTCCTACCAGGTCTGATATGTCTCTCTTAGCTAAAGCAGCCACTTCTATGCAAAATGCACAATTACTTCAAAGCCTGCTGTCAGACACATTTGAAGTCCTCTGATGTTAATAATAGCTTCCCCTTAACATATTTCTACAGTACATATAGCAATGGTGATCAAGAGGTCAACATTGTAGTTTGAGAAAAAACATAATAAATCATCCTTAGTAATCATGAGTTGGTACATCAGTTGTATTGCCTATCTTTTTCTTGTAGTGAAGGACCCAAGTTATATATAAAGTTATTTTGATCATGCCAAAAAGCAGTGTCATTGTTCAATTTTTTAGTGTCTTGATGAATGAGTTGCAAGCAGTTTCATTTTTGACCATATAACTACCAGTAGATGAAGAGATGGATCTGAAATCACAAAGACAAAGTATGCCAAAGCCACCAATGCTGTAGCAGATTTAGTAAATCCCTAGAAGGAGCATTTATTTTATCTCAATTCTGGAAATATGATAATCATTGGAATTATAATTTAAAAAGAGAATAAGCAGCAAGGAGGAAAATGTTAAAATGCAAGTGAGTCTGACAATCAATGTATGTAAACTTTGTCTCAAAGGAATATCAGGAAGAATCTAGTCTCAAAATGTATTGTTTATTTTTTTATTTGACTAATAAAATAAGTTTTAAGGGGATTTTATTGTTGCATGCTTTTTAACTTGTGTTCGCCGCCCTGAGTCTTTTGGGAGAAAGGTGGCATATAAATACATTAAACAATAGATAGATAGATAGATAGATAGATAGATAGATAGATAGATAGATAGATAGATAGATAATAAAAAGCTCTTAGAGTGATTGGTTTAAATAGATCACTGTCCCTGAAGTAACTTCTACTGTTTAGCAAATAAATTATATACTTTTTAAAATGTTGTTTTATTTATTTAATAATCAAATTTATATGGCACCTATATTATAAAAAGATACTCTAGGCCAGTGGATCTCAACCTTCCTAATGCCATGACCCTTTAATACAGTTTCTCATGTTGTGGTGACCCCCAACCATAAAATTATTCCTAAAACCATTGAAAATATGTGTTTTCGGATGGTTTTAGGTGACCCCTGTGAAAGGGTCATTCGACCCCCAAAGGGGTCCCGACCCACAGGTTGAGAACCACTGCTCTAGGCAGTGTACAATAATCCAATAAATGTGTAAACAGTCCAATAAAGTACAAAACCCGTCACTACCGGTTCGCTTGTGGGCGGGCGGGCACACGCATGCATCACTTCTGCAGAAGCATCCTAGTGGGTGGACGGAGCCTCCTGCCACCGCTGCTATTGGTTGACCCGTCCCAGGGCAAACTGGTAGCAACACACCACTGAAGTACACCTTTATTTATTAAATTTATATGCCAGCCATCTTACTGTCAAGCAATTCTAGGCACCTTACAATATCATAAAACCAAACATGAAAAATATTAAACATATTAAAATGAACAAAGATTAAATTTAAAACCAGAATACAGTGGGTTGGGGGGCATGGATCTTCCTAGACCATTAATCATTTCCACTATAGCCAATTGGTACAGCTAAGTTTTGAGATTCTTATGGCAGAGTCAAAAGGGTGGAGGCAGATTTTACCTCAACAAACATGATGATCCAGAGGGTGGAAAGCATGGTAGAAAAGGCCCTTCTTCTGGACTCTGCCAACCAGAATTCCTTGATTGACATGGTCTGCAACATGCCCTTTCTTCTGTCACCAGTTCGATAGGCCAATCCTGTTAGGGGTGAGATGCTTTCTTAGGTACCTTGACTCATCCATTAACATCATTAATGCAGATGATATGCTATTTGTTTTAATAAAACCTTAACAGGTTTTCTTTCTGTTTTTTTTTTAGTAAAAGTTATTCATTTTCCATGCTTTAAAAGCAATAATTTTGGATTAAATCTAATTGATTACATGTAAAGTATAGGTTTTATTTTCCTAATTCAAAACTTGTTCCCAGGCTTGCTATGTTACCTTCCCTATAAGTTTCAACATTGATATTTTGGGGTGTTATTTCTTATTTTAACATAGCTCACTGTTGTTAAAAATTTAAAGAGTGTGAAGCCATATTGTAACAATATTGTTACTGCGACCAGTTTTATTTTCCAGTCATTTTACCTGTTTTTAAGCACTGGATGTGCCTAGGGTTGAACATTAGATTTTATGATGCAAAACATCTGCTCTATTGCCAAGTTACAGCTGCTTCTGTCTGGCAAATGTTTCATTTCCAACCACCCTCCCCTCAATTATTTTGCTTTTCTTCTACTTTTGATAATTTCTGAGCACATGATATAGAATGCCAGAATAATGTTGTGTTTTAAAATCTTCTGCCTCTGATTTTGGTTGATTGCTATAGTGCTAATCGAAAAACTGAACACATGTACACACATTTTTTTAAAAAAGTAGAATTCACATTTAACATCATAAATGTATTAAATTCATGTGAACACTATTACCCTGTATATATGCATTTCTAAGTTTGCACATTTTCGTTGGCCGTAGAATTTTTTCAGGCTATTATTTTAAAACCTGCATTTATAGCATTGTCATTTACTTGCAATTAAAAATTAGTTTTAAAACATTATGATAATAAATGAAACAAACTTATATTGTACTAGAAAATTCTTCAATGTTTGCCCCTTATATTCTTATGAATTATATTAATCCAAGAAGTTGTTCAAATGCGGGGCATTTTATGCTAATTTTCCTTTTTATCCATGCATGAGAAATTTTGAAAATTGTTCTGAATTTTATCCAACCTGCTATTCTATATATGAAATGCAAAAATGTTGAACAGGAATTCTAGATTGTAAAAAAAGGATTTCTTTGGACAAGCCTGTACTCCAAATATAAATACTTCGATCTAACTAAGCATGTCTTTGGAATGATTAATTTTTATTTACCACAACATAGTACACAGGTTTCAAATTGTCTCTCTTTGATGAGCATGAATTATACCATCTTGTGGATCTTAGGCTATTTAAAAAGAAAAAAAAATCTGGGCCCTGTTGAATGAAAGAAGGAACAAGTTATTCCATACACAATTAATGCAATTGAGGCATCCATATCGAGATCCTCAACATGTTTAAGAATCAGTCCTTAATAGAGGAGCTGCCAAGGATTTGCCACATCATTTCATATTATCTATCCACATCTCTTCTTCATTATAGAGTTTAATCTGGCTTGCATCATATTCAGCATAATTCTGTTAGATGCAGAAACATCATTTTTATCAACTGTGTTTAATAAGCTATAAAACTACAAAATTATGAAACATCAGCAATCTCTCTAGTATTGTTATTCTAATAGCAGACACTTTGTTATTTTCTCAAGCATTTCAAGCATGTTAGCCTATAAATTCTTGACTTTTTTCTTAAGATAAGTCTCATTAAGTAACAGAACATATAAGCCTGAGCAGATACAAAAATGTATACCTAATAATTTCTTTTATACACTCTATATGAGAGTGAGTGTGTGTGTGTGTGTGTGTGTGTGTGTGTGTGTGTGTGTGTGTGTAATAAAATTTAGTATATTTTACTCTGGCCCTGAAAACAACTCTGGAAGGTCAAAAAAAGTGGTATATAGGTCTTTCTAGATACATAAATATATCTGGCGGAAGGAATGCTTTGATACCCAAATCGGCTTATATTAAGCAAAACCATAAATCTATTTTGCCTCTTTATGGCTGATGAAAGTATTGGAAATAGCCAGCTTGACCATCAAACTAAGAAATAAGATAAAGCATCCCCAGTGGAAGCTGTCCAACTTCTGTTTGATTTGATCTTTGAGTCTACTGAATTCATAGTCAATAGACAATCTCTGGTTGTATTTCTATTAGGTTCAAGCTTTTTATCCTGCTTTTCACAACTGGATCAAGTGATAGATTGCTTATCAACCTATCAGATAATTGGTTCCATTCTTAAATAGTTGATGTTTCTACTCTTTCAAAGATTTTTAAAATTCAATTAGAATTAATATAATTAATATAATTTAAATCCAAAGTTCTTTATTCTGCATTTGAGATTATAATAAAGAGATCTTGATCTTTTTTTCATAGACATCCTTTCCTGTTCTTGAGGAGTGCTATCCTTCAGTTTTTCCTTCTTAGGGAAAACATTCATGCTCCTGTCAAATTCAGTAGGACTTAATTTATAGTCCTCAATCATCCCTGTTCCTCTTCCTGAATATAATACAGGTGGTCTTAAATTTTGGTATACAGAAATGGATATAATACTTGAGGAAGGGATTAAAGGAATAAAGCATTAATTCCTGTGATTTGGAAACTATACCTCTGTTGATGCAATTAAAATTGTTTACTTTTTTTTAGGTATTTCACACTCCTAACTCATATTCATTTAGAAATCAACTACAAAGTATTTTTAAGTACTACTACCAAGCCAGGTATCACCTATGTATTTCATTTTAATTTTTAAGTGCATAACTTTCCATTTCTCTCTTTCTAAATCTTTTGCTTTCAGTCTGTTTCATTGATTTAATGAGATTGTTCTGGTTCTTATTTCTGTCTTCTAGAATATTAAGTGTCTTATCCAAATTTGTGTCATCTGCAGCACTTTCTCTTTTCCCAAGTTATTAATAGAAGCTTTTTAAGAATACAGAATCCATCTCTCAATACCTCTCTATTCCAAGTCTAATTCTAGAATGTTAGTATCTATATGTCAGATTGACTGATCACTAGTTCACCATATCTGTTTCCTTCCTTTTTTATTTATATTTATTGAGCATTTGCATACAGAAATCAAATCTGAAGGTGAAAGAAAAAAGAAAAAAAAAGAAACAGGTGCAAGAAAGGAAAGAAACTAAAGTTATGAAATACCCTAACAGAAAGTTCCAATCTTCTCTCCAGCAGATAATTATAATCTTATAGTCCTCCTTCCCTTTTAAATACTATACAAATCCCTTCAACCTGTCACTTTGTCCACATATTTTTCAGTCCTCAAAACGCATGAATCATGTAATTTGTTTTATTCTTTTCAAATCTCTAGATAGGTAGTCCTTGATTTATAACCACTTGTTTAATGTCTATTCAAAGTTACATCACTGAAAAAAGTGATTTATGACTATTTTTCATACTTAACACCTTTGCAGTATCACAAAGGCCACATGATCAAAATTCAGATGCATGGCAACTGGTTCATATTTAGCGTGGTTGCAGTATCCCAGGACCATGTGGTCACATTATGTGGCCTACTGACAAGCAAAGTCAATGGGGAAGCCAGATTCACTTAGTATCCGTGATACAAACTTAACAAATGCAATGACTCACTTAACAACTGAAAGCAAAAAAGGTTGTAAAATGCGGTAAAATTCACCTAACTATTATCTTGCTTAGCAACAGAAATTTTGGGCTCCATTGTGGTGGTAGGTCGAGGACTATCTGTATAAAGTTTTCAGTCTTACAAAAAATATTGTTTTCTTTTGCTTTCCCCATTTTTCGGTCATTTGCTTTGTTTCAGTAATTCACATTTTTTATTATTTGTCCAGAATTTCTTAAAAGTAATAAATAAAATTTTGACCAGATAATTTAGTATCCTATGATGCAATTATGACTCAGGAGATTTTAACTCAAAAGTCATAGACAATCCCTGGCTATGTTTCTATTAGGTTCAAAGTTTTCATCCTTCTTTTCACAATTGTTATTTTTACAAAAGACAAAGACAAAACATGAGCGGAGTAGTTCTGAATTATTAATGGTTTTCCAGTTGTTTTGGGCAAAGCAATTTCCTATCTTTTTCACATGATCCTTATAAAAGCAGATTCTTAGGACTGAGCGGAGGGTTCATGGCTACCAACCCAGATCCACCCTTAAAAACTGGCCAGATGTGACATTTTGTTTTTCTACACAAGAGACTGCATTTCAGTGCACACTTCTTTGAGAATAAAGTCCACTGAATTTAGTGGGATATTGTAGAAGATGTGCATATTGGTAATAACTATCAAGTAGCATCTGCATGTAATTTCACTCACTGTAGCAAAAATAGATAATCTAATCTCTCTAGTATTTTGTACTGTCAGCTTCCATCAGCTCTAACTGTTACATGTTAGGTTTCCATGTGGAAATCTGGAGACCATCAGGTTGCCTGCATCTTAGAAGTTGATAAATGAAAAGCTATCACAAAAATGAGGTCGGATTTTGGAAGTATGGCTTCCTTTTACACAACTTGTATTCCACAGCACTTATAAAAACAAATTATAATCGCTACTTTAGTATTAATTTTTGTCTTTTTGAAATGTTATCAGCTGTCCTTAGTATTCATTATAATAGAAAGGCAGAACATAATTCAAATAAATAAATAAATGCCACAATGCAAGTTGCACCAGTACTGCTCGGATCTGTTTTGTGTATATTTTTATGTAGTTGTGAAAGAGGAGAGTAAGTATAAGAGAAGAAGGCTGAAGTAAGAAATTCAGAAAATTCAGATTCTTAACTATAGAAGCAAAGAGTAACTATCTTTGGCAATCATTCTATCTATCTGGGTTCCAAGTAATAACCCCAAAGCAATAAATACTGAGGCCTAGAGTTTCCTCAAAGCATAATTTTATTTGGGATATCATATTGGCACAGCTGATGAAAACCCAACTTTAAAGGACCTAAGATTGTCCCCACGCAAATCAAAGCTCAAAGTTCTTATTGTCCAGGTCACATATCCATCACATAGTCCAATCAGGTCGTGGTCTCAACTCCAGCTGGCTTTGAGCCATGCCCTTCCAACACCTGGTAGAGCGTCCTTGGCTCTCACGAGAAAGAATGTTATTTTGGTTACACATCCCCCAGCTATCTCTACCCCCACACACACTTACGTTCCCACAGCTTCACCTGGCCTTGCTGTGGCAGCCCTGAAGATGCTCCCAAAAAATGGCTTCAGGGCTGACACCTACTTTGCTCTCCTGGTTTTGGAGATATGGGTAAGAAGAACTAATAACAGTATTTTTATAAGAGTCCAAACAAAACTAAGTAAAACATAAGAGTTTTTTTCAATTACTTTTATAATTTTCTCATATTTCTAAGTATATATAATTATTGTTTGAATCAAAGCAATGCTGAATTGTGTGTGTAAAGGGTATTTTATGTAGTATCCACACAGATAATCTTGCTAAACATAATAATTGAAAATTGCTCTTAAGATGCCATTCCCCTTAAGAAGCAAAATTAATAACAATTTATTTCTTGATCAACTTAACTGCTATATTTTTTTATATTTTATAGGTCTTCTGCCACAGCTCCTGGGGGTAGCTCCAGAAAAAGCCATAAAGCTTACTGTAAGTTCAGAGTAAAACATTGAGTCATTCTTAATATATTATTTTCAATTTCCAGTAGAAAGAGTTATTTTGGTTATATGCTTAAAGTATGCATCAGAATATTTTGTTTGGGCAAAACTATACTTGTACAATATGTTGGTTACATGTTTGTGATTTAGTTTCTTTTGATTCTTTTGAAAGATTATTTGAGAATCTTTCATGTGGCAATTTCAGATTAAAAGTTTGATTCAGGACCTTTACATTCTTCTTTTAAAAAAGCAGAACACTTTATTGCTACTTTTTACTTTATTGCCCATTTAACTAGAATATTGCAGAAAAAGATACTTGTTAAGACATTAATTAACTTGCCAATAAACAGCAGTTCAAATATTAAACTGTAATAGCTTAAAATAAAATTTCTTTTTAATATTTTAATTCTACAAAATAGTTCTACAAAAATATATTTGTAGAAAGCATTAATTCAGACTGACTAGTAGTATGTTTTCTGAAGTATAATTCAGAAATGTGTGGATGTAAAGCTTAATTTTTTTTAATGTATAAACACCTTCTAATATTTGAATTCTTCTTGTGCTATACATCTGTTCCAAGGTGAATAAAACCCACCCAAGGACGCATACACACACTATTGCTGATGAACTTAAAATTTATACTTGAAAATGTATATTGACACCTTAAATTTAAAAGTTTATATATGTTTATTTTAATTGTTTTTAAGGTAAACGATTTTGTGAGAGACAAATTTATGCAAAGGGATGGTTCTGTCCCTTTTCCAGCAGAAATTCTTGCTGGGGGCTGCGTAAGTATTCTGTTTCTCTTTCACCAGGATGTTAAAGAAAAATTATAATTCCACAAACCTTAGGATTTAATTCGAACTTTATAAATAATCAAGCTGTTCTTAAATTAATAAGCTAATGGCAGCAATTTAATATTGGAAGGGAGAACAGTTTTCGTGTTTTTAAAACCTGTGGCTTAATAATTATTTTGTGTTGGAGGATTGCTTGGCATTTTGAAGTCTAAATTGTTATAGATATAGTTACTTACCATTGTATTCATCTAAAAGCTGGTTTAAGACCCACTTCCATTATAATATTTATCTTGTTACTTTTCTTCCCCTTCTTGCCATTTTTCATTCATACTCTTAAGTTTTTATTGTCTAAATGTGACTTGCTAAATGCCACAAACTACAGAAATAACCTTGCTGTTCTATCATTGATAGTTTTTATAATATTAATTTAAGCACTTCATATATTTCTAATGTAAAGTATAGCTAAAATGTTTTATACACGTTCTGCTTTGTTTTCATAGTAAAGTACACTCATAAAGTGTACTTTAAAAAACAACTAGTCGTTCATTCTGTGAATGCAATATTTCTGCTGATCAGTTTTGCCATGGCAGTTCCTGTAATGATAACATGCAATATTGGGGGGAGGGGTGTTTATTTTTATTTTGTTGGAGCAATTATAAATCCATTTTGCATGAAATGAACTCTTGTTAGAGGTAATAACAGACAGAGTGCTGTTCATTTAACTCACTTTGATCAGTGGGTAGGAAAGAGCTGGTGGAGCTCCAAGCTCACTGGTAAATTTCGGCTGTCATGAGAACGATGAGGTCATTTTTAAAAATCAGTTAAATTCCTGCTGAGAACAATGTAGAAATACAAAACCAATTGTACCAAACTCTCTCTTAATAATAACAGAGAAATTTGTACATTCTTTCTTCCAAAAAGCATACTACATAGGTAATTGTACAACTGTATTTATTCAGTGTTATGTAAATAGGAGACACCTAGTTGCTTTTTACAATTCACCCTAGATAAAGAGATGCTCTGTTTGATCAGTGACCTGTCATGTACTGCCAGATAGCTTACCTGCTCTGTAACTGAAGAAGTATTTAAGGGACGGGTATTTTAAAGTTTTTAAAAGTTTTTTTAAATTATAGACTTTTCAATTTATAAGCGGAATTAATTAAAATAAAATAAAAAAACTAAATGTTGTAAAATAAAAATTATCAAATTAAACCCAAATAACATTAAAATATTATTACAGTATATTATTTTTATGTACATTACCTTCATTGTGGTAGCTTGTCCACTGGGGTTATTTTTCCTAAAGCAATGTTATGTATTCTGATCTATGTAAGTTATGTCCGGAAGAAGAGCAATCTCTTTGAAAACCATGTTTACTAGAACTCTCTGCTGGCATTTTCCTCTAAAATTAATTATGTGATTCTTCATAATTTCCTGGCAGTATATGTTTGATGGCAAACAGCCCAAGACTTCCTTTGAACTGAAGTGTTTAAATAAAGATCAGTGCCAGGTAGATAGGATGAGGCTTGTGTTGTCTCCCTATGGGTGGTCTTGTTTCATTATGTGTTGGTATCTTTTTCAAAGCTGGATGCACAGAATTGAGATAGCTAGATCCTGCATAATGTATGTCTTTCTGCTTGTTCTAAATTAGTTTCCCCAATCTGATGGCATACAGATATGCTATACGCCAGGTTTCATAATTTCCCATGAACAAAGCTTGTGTCCATGCTATTGAGTTGCAAAAAATGCAGGGCACCAGGTTAGGAAAGGCTGTTGTAAGACAAGTTTAAGAAATGCACTTGATGATTGGTCTGTATATAGAGAACCTAATCTTGGTGAAGGAATCCTTGTTTTAGAAAAGTTATTGCAGAGGTATGTGTCATGTGTTCTTTTAGAAGGGAGGGTGAGGATATGTTTTTATTAAATTTCCTTAATATTTTTTAAAAATCCTAGATAAGATGAAATGATTATTATGATCATGAACATGATCATGATATGGTGGTTGTGGTTTGAATTCTTTCGTTAAGGTTAAAATTTTGTCATCCTAAAGAAAGGAAGATAAATAATAATAATAGTGTATTCTGTTCTGGTTAACTTTAATCTAAAGTGAAAGATAAATGAGACTGTAATTATTGAACTCAATTTGATGCAGGAGGGACATAGTTTTGGGTTCAATAGTTGCAGGTGACCATAGAAAGACATAGATACAACCTCCATCATCTTTCTTAAAATTGCCACTAAATTTTAATGTGGCAGAAACAAGAAATCACTAAATACGTAAAAGGAAGGTCATAATAACTTAATTAAATTTAAACCAAATTTTCATTTTTATCTTTGCTTTTACCACTTTTTCATCGTAGCCACATCTAATCTAGTCTAGAAGAATTGTATGCCCAAAGGCTAAAAGATAGTTACTTAATTTATAGTAATTCTTTAAATACCTATTCAGAATAATCTCTTCTGAATTTGGTCTAGGTTTATGCCTGCAAAATTTGAGTTTTAATATTTTGTTTTATCCTTAGATTATTATGTTTTAAGGATATTATTATTGTTGGTCACATAGTCAGTCAAATGTTTAGAATAATTTGGCATTTTTATCCACCTACCAAGGATTTGGGATAGGCAATGTTGTTTGTAGTGTTAAAAGTTTAATTGCAAATGTAAGCTTTTGCAAATAAAGTTGGCCTTTGCAATTGACTGTTGATGATTTTGTCAGTGTCAATGGTGTTAATCTTTGTGTATTTGTGATAGGTAAAGAGCTTTTCTTCTAGTAGTCCTGCAGCTTCTGGTTCTGGTTGCTCTGCAAACTTTCTGAGTTCTGAAGCTCATTTATTAACAGATGTCCAAGAACTCCAACACTTAGCATGTCCTTGCTTACCTGGGTAACAATTGATCTGGTATGGATAAATTATGATCTTCAAATTATGTCTCACCATATTGTTTATGGGAGACACTCAGATGAAAACTGCCCAGTGTAGTTGAACATGTGGCATAACTTTCATCTTCCTCAGGGCAGGCAAGCTCTAAAAGGACTTCAAGATGGTACCTCACTGAGCTAGGAAGAAAAGAATGCCCAACAATGTGAAATCACAATTCTTTAGCTGGAGTTGGTCTTCATATACATCAGGTTCTTTCCAATAGTTTAGTACATTATAATATATTGGTGCAGCATATGTTTAGATCGAACTTTTGTGGCCTTTTGTCAAATGGAACCATCAAATATTTTTTTTTTTTGTATGGTACCCAGTGTGCTGCTAGCCATTGGGATCACCATGGTTAATTTCGGCCATAATGCAATTTTGGTATTTTTGTTATCTTTTTCAGTTCTTCTATTCTACTATCCACTGCTATCCAGTAGTGAAATCCACTTACGTTTGCTATCAGTTTGCAAATGTGAGCGTGCGCACCTCCTCCTCAGCATATGCGCAGAGCCTTCTGAGCATGCGCAGAGGGTCAAAAATGAACATGATGATGTCCGAGTGGGTGTGCGGAGCATTTATTGACATTTGAATCATTGGGGACCTCACCTTGCAGTAATATGTACTACGGAGAATTAGTACACATTATTGACTTTTGCACTCACAACCACAAAACTGCTTGTTTCATTGAAGAAGTTACCTACAGTTTCATAAACTATTTCCTTCATTAGAAAACTGGAGAGGTTTTGTATCATAACTCTACAATACTAATGCAGGTGATAGCATGTTCCAGTTTTCCTTCTGTCCTCTCCTCCCCCCCCCCCCAGCCCAGATCCCCCTGAATCTTAAAATATCATTTTGGTATAGCAGGTTGATTATCGAGCAAATTACTTTATTGAATCTGTGTTCTAAATTGTTTCTTATCTTTAAGGTTATTAAAAAATAATTGCTGTGCATTAAAGTTTTATTTAGTATACTAAGTTTTAAACTGCTTTGTAACCTGCTTAAATCATTAAACATCTGATAAATTGATCTGGATTTTCTGTAAATTCTTTGGAACTTCTAACATGAGATTCCTAATTTTCTTCTATCAGAGTTTTTAGGCTATCTAAAGTTTTGGCATGAGAAAGTGTGTATGTGTGTGAGGGGGAGGGGAATTTACAGTTTTAAGCTTTACTTTTGTATTTTTACAACTCTCTGTTCAGAATTGATTTGATGTTATAATTGCATTGCCTGATTTAAATGCAGCTATTCTTTATCTGTGGTGTAAATAAATGGATTGGGTGATAGTGAAATTCCTGATGGAATTGCCTCTCTTGAAATATCTTTGGTTTTAGGAGGCAAATTATACTCTAATATGAAATTCTTGGGAATTTTTAAGGAACTGAAGGCCAATCTGTTTAGGAATGTTGTGAAAGGAATTGGGAATCAACACAGTAATTACTCTTACATCTGAATCTATTATCTAAATAGCTATATATAACCTCCCTGGAGATTTGCCACTTCATTTCATCAACTTCAGCTTTGGACCACTGTTAAAGAGCAGAAGCCCCTCAGGATAAGTTGAGATTCCATTTAATTATGTCATAGTGGTCAAGTAGGTAAAGAAAGACCCAGTGATAAAGCACACAGTTTATAGGTGTAAGTTTAAAATTCCATTATGTCTCCAGCAATTGTTCAACAGATAGATGAAAAATAAAAGTGAAAATCAATATCTTAAATTCTATGCTGCCTGGCTATCTTGTATATGAACTTCTTCAATGAAAAAAAAATCCTTTTCATAGCAGATTTTTTAAAACTCAAGACATCTATGTATGGAGGTTTGGAAAGAAACATTTTCCTTGGTTAAACTACTTGTGAACAGAACAGAAATATCTAATAATACAAAATGTTTCAATCTAGTCTTATACCTGGACAGAGGTATATAGTTATAATTGCTGAAGTTTTTGTAAATAACAGGCACAACCTATAATGTTATGTCTCCAGCAATTGTTCAACAGATAGACGAAAAATAAAAGTGAAAACCAATATCTTAAGTTCTGTGTTGCCTGGCTATCTTGTATATGAACTTTTTTCAATTAAAAAAAGTCCCATTCATAGCAGATAAATTAAAAATAATCCTGTATTATGTATGATATTTCTATCATGTTGAAACTGCAAACAACATTTCTATATAATATCATGTAAGAAGCACTACAGAATAATATGTTGCGTACACCTATTTATCCAATACTGCTTCCACATGGCCATTTATGTGGAATTGCCATGTTTTGTGAGTACATGGTAGTTCATACAACAGTGTCATCTAAATCTGCCATGTTATTTTCATAGCAAGGGTGGGAGACATTTGAGAATTATGTGCCTCCACCTTATATTTGCAACTTCCAATCCTCATTATTGAACCAGTGATAAAACGATGAACAAACAATGATTTGACTATTTCATAAGGACTCACAGGGAGACCTGCTGTGACTATTTTTCTAGATAGTTAATTAATTAACTAATTAATTGAATTGAATTTTTGTAATGTTTGAGTCCTGATATATACGGTTGTTTATAACATTGAATTTAATCTTAAATTTTGTATCCATTTATTTTACTCTAAGTTACATATTTGTATGGATAACTCTGATTTAGAGTTGGTTGATTGGAGTGGCCCATAAGCCTTGTAAATGGTTACATTTTGAGTTATAATATTCTGAGGATTAAAATTCTTTAATACTTGTTGTGGCTTTTGTCCCTTGGAAAGCTTTGTCCTTAACAAAGGGTAGACTGAAAAAATGAACTCTTTAGTTCATTTAACTGATAAGTTACTTTATTTGGTAGGTGCCTTCAATGATGATCAAATACCTTGTTTCCCCGAAAATAAGACCCTGTATTATATTTTTTTGAACCCTAAAATAAGCGCTTGGCCTTATTGGCATGAGCTCAAAAGCCCGATTGGGCTTATTATCAGGGGATATCTTATTTTGAGCAAAATAGGGTAAAAACTTTTTAAAGCCAAGAAAATGAACTAGGGAGAAGTTGTGTGTATGTAAATTAGCATACAATATGTACTAACTTCTTTATAAGAGCCAAGATTATATTCAGTCTGGAATGCTTCTACTTCATATGTAATATTGGCTTAGGTAGTTGGATTTGTCAGAGTTGTAATTTCAGTACCCACAAAGCCTGGAATGTTTTTTTTTTTATTGACTTAATCACTCTTCACAATTGGAAAAAGACACAACATTGAAATCAGCTGATGCTTGTTATGGCAGGGATGAGCTTCGTAGCTTCTGGCACATTTCGCAGGGTCGAAACTGCTCATGTGAGTTGATTTTATCTTCAGTCTAAATTAAAAAATGCTTTATTCACCACAAGTCTAGCAACCTTCTACTTTTTAACAAAAGCAGATATATTATTTTGCAAAGTAGAATATTATAGGCTTTGTCGGTGCCTAGTAATATTGCTTTCTCCAGGTTTAAATTTCATTGATATTATGGCTTAGTTCACATGCATGAGCTTATGGGCACATTTAGCACAGAGCTAATTGAATGATCTAATTAATACTTAATTTGTTTTACTTAATTAGTTTTTACTTGTTAAAACTAATTTATAATTAAATATATTTATTATTAAAACACTCTCCCCCACTTTTGGGGGCAATCGGGCCTTTTAGCTTCATGGGTTTAGAATATTATGTCCGGGTTCTGACCGATGCCCTATAGAAATTTAGGTGTGATTGATCATAGGACGTATTCTTTTGTAATTGACAAACAAAAGATTTGCATCATATCATATACAGATATAAAAAACATAATTTTTTAAAAATTGGAATAAAAGTTCAGCTGTGGTCAGCTATGTGCAACAGGTGTGAAAGTCATAATAAATAATGAATAGAAATAGTGTCATAGATTTAATTCAAGAATCAGACCTTAAAACACAGAAGGTCTGTAAATCATTAAATGTTTCTATTCTTCCCAACAGTCAAAATAGACATGTGTTAAAGGCAGATTCAAATGTTAACATATTCAACAAACCTGCAACTTAAATGCTTTTATAACATCAAACAAATAGGTTTTCCTTTGATTCCTTGGTTTCACCTTTGAAGATGTTATATCTAATAAAATGAAAATTATCGAGCCTTCTATTTTTACAGCATCAAACTGATCAGAGCTTGTAAAAAAGTATTTTTCCTACTTAGATATTCCATTAAAAATTAAACGAAGAAGTCTCCATTTATTTTTCTCAGTAATAATACAATGTAATAATACAATGTTAGTGGAGATTTAAACATTTTGTAATGTTTTGTTAGAATTTGTGTATTATTTAATACAGTTTATTTTTAGTTTAAAATTGGCTTTCCTTTGCATATTTGCCAAGATATGTCTTGCCATTTCTTGTCAAGAAATTCTTAAGTTATGTTACAGTCTTTTTTTGATAATTTAAATTCTTTTCTTTTCAAATGTGCTCCTTAGTATTACAACTCTGTTTTTAAATAACAACATTGCCACGTATCCAACTATTTTGATTTTGTACTTTTTTATCTGTGCAGTAGAAAAGCAAAGTGAAAAGTTTTTCTTTCAGGTACTTATGGTCAAACATGAAGAGAAGATCACAGATGAGATGCAGTTGAGAATAATGGGAATAATATAATAATGGGTGCTGGTACTTATTTTAATGAATTTGGTATGATAATCTATTCTCTATTTCTAAAGTTAGTAATTTCATATCTGTTTCTTGGAAGACATTTCACCAGGAAATCTCAAGGCATTAACTAGAATCAGAAATTGAAAAAGCTGTGTAAATATGTCAAAAGTGATACTTTGGAACATGTAGAAACATGTACAAAGTAGTTATTTTTCATAGTTAAAGTCATCATATGCAATCTTATATGCACTAACATAGAGATATCCAGATTTAGCTACGAAAGCAGCCAAATGAATATGAAAAAAAGTGCCGTTGCTTTAACAGTCAGAAAAGAGTTGCCTCGTGCTTCCATGTGTTCTGTGGCAATTCTTTTAGAGGGTTTGCATCATTTTAGAAATAGCATTTCTGAAAGAAAGCTGTAGCAAACTACTTCTATGTTTTTGAAAAATAAAATTACATGAATGGATCCATGAAGTAACTATTGTGACTTTACAGTTTAATTATTAGAAAATGGAAAAAGATTGTGACATCTTGTCCAAAATACTCATGATATCAGATATTTAAACAAATAAATTAACTCATTTTTCATTTCTTTAAAAAATCTATAGAGCTATTGTCTAAGCTGTTGGTCAGTCGGTCTGTCTCTATCTATCTATCTGTCTGTCTATCTATCTTTATCTATCTCTGTCTATCTCTATCACTATCTATCTTATATCTATCTTTTATATATCTCTGTTCATCTATCCATTTATATCTAATTTAAGTGTAACCTGACTCCCAATGACTTTATCTTCCAAGGAAATCTTTGAAACTATTAATTTATTATCCTATTTACTCATGTACATAGACTCAATCTAGTCAGTTTGCGCCTAGGGAATTCAGCATGATTACAGCTGTTAAATGATATGCATATTTTTATATTTAAATAATTACTGTTCATCTACTTATAGAATGCAATAGAGCTAAAATATTTTTCTTCTAATTTAGAATATATTTTATATATGGTACTCACATAAAAATAAAGTTATATTCCATAAAAATCTAAATTTCAGTGCTTTAGCAGTTTTATCTTTTAGCCCTCTGGTAGCCTCTTAAGATACAGAAAATGGGAAGTTAATAAAAGAACCTCATTTCATTAGGATACTACACTTCATCATATCCCAATGGTTTACAGTGATTTGAAAGTCTTCCTCACTCTGTAGGTATTTTGAGTTGTGGACAACTCTCAACCCAAGAAAATTAGCAAGTTTATGACAATCAGCACAGCAGCACTGAACTAACACTTTCTATTGTGTCCCTAAATGATTGAATGCTGCTCTTTTAGACAAAGGATGAATATACTGGGTTTTTCTCTTGTTTTTCTATCCTGGGGAGTGCAGAGGAAGAATGAAGAAGAAAGACAGACATATGTGTTCAAGGTTATACTGCCATCGAGAGGTGTCTAGTGATATTGTGATTTATTTGTGGTTTTTTAAAATTTAGTTTAGTTAGAATTATCACTGGAAAAAGTACAGAAACTATTTTGCATTTAAACTGTCTTAACCTATCATACAGAATTGGATATTACTCTTGTTTTGTGTAGCCCTTAAATTCTGAAACCGATTCAGTTTTTAACCTCATTTCACATTAAAAGAATAAAAAATCTATTTATTATTTATAAATGTAGAGCAATGTTGTAACATAACATTGTAAATGTTGTGCATAGATTATTGGACCTCTGTGTGTGTGTGTGTGCGTGTGTGCGTGTGTGTGTAGATTGTAGAAGGTTCAAAGTAAATTCTTTTAAAGTAGCATAACAGTTTAAGGTTCTTGCACAATACATTACAGAGCTCCTGTTTGTTAGAATGTTTATAACATTTTTATCCTGCTTTTCTTAAGAAGTATTGTGTGGCATCTTAAGGCTCAATAATTATTAATATTTATATAATTATTAATAACACTATTAAGCAATAATCTGTTGCTGTTTGGTAACATGGACTCATGAGACTAATAAAGAGTTCCGTAGGTAAGCATAAATTTAAATAGCATTCTCTTACACAATTTTTTAACCAAAACTCAAAATATATTACTAAATATTGATGTTTAGAAAGGATATGTAATTATGTGAAATGTTAAAATTAGAATTATAAAAAGAAATTGAAAATAAAATATTGTTTCATGTTTATTTGATGAATAATTGAATATTACATAACATTCCAAATTAATTTGGAATTATTTTCCTTTTAACTTGAAACTTTTTCTACTTTTCAGATATTCCACTTCATTAAATCGGTTGAGTATGAATATGTATATTTGTATCCCAGAGAAATGCATATATATAAGATTTATCTTCAGTTTTAAGAGAACAAAAATTATCCAGTGATTAGGGTTACTAAATTTAGATGCTTTTCCTCCTGACTTCTTGTAAGAACATAGATGGCCATTGCTCGAGGCAGAACATTTATTTATATAGTTCATTTGTTATTTTCATAATGCTCTACAGAAGATGGGGATATCAGTTGTAAAGGTATCTATGGAAGGACTTTCTCCATTATGGAATCACAACTTTGTAAAGTCTTTGTTATGAAGCACCAAGCTGGAGGAAAGTTATTTTACTACCCGTTTTGCCATTTTTATTCTACCTACACTTTCTTATTTTATCTAGACCTAAAGGCGATTTATAAAATTATTTATTTAGTTTTTATAGAATAGAATAGAATAGAATAGAATAGAATAGAATAGAATAGAATAGAATAGAATAGAATAGAATAGAATAGAATAGAATAGAATTCTTTATTGGCCAAGTGTGATTGGACACACAAGGAATTTGTCTTTGGTGCATATGCTCTCAATGTACATAAAAAGACAACATACATTTGTCAAGAATCATAAGGTACAACACTTAATGATAATCATAGGGTACAAATAAGCAATCAGAAAACAATATCAGTATAAATTATAAGGATACAAGCAACCAAGTTACAGTCATACAGTCATAAGTGGGAGGAGATGGGTGATAGGAATGATGAGAAGACTAATAGTAATAGTAATGCAGCCTTAGTGAATAGTTTGACAGTATTGAGGGAATTATTTCTTTAGCAGAGTGATGGTGTTTGGGGAAAAAACTGTTCTTGTGTCTAGTTGCTTGGTGTACAGTGCTCTATAGCATCATTTTGAGGGTAGGAGTTGAAACAATTTATGTCCAGGATGCGAGGGGTCTGTAAATATTTTCACAGCCCTCTTTTTGACTCATGCAGTATACTTTATATATTAAAGTGTTTGTATGGGTCTCTCTCTCTCTCTCTCTCTCTCTCTCTCTCTCTCTCTCTCTCTCTCTCTCTCTCTCTCTCTCTCTTGCAGTATACTTTATATATTAAAGTGTTTGTATGGGTCTTTCTCTCTCTCTCTCTCTCTCTCTGTGTGTGTGTGTGTGTGTGGAAACAATTTTTAGCTAGGGGGCTTTCTTGTTCTTGTCCAAAGAACTGTGTGAGTGCAAAGCGCATAGTATCTAGTGAACACTCCCTTGCTGATTTCTTCACTTTTGTCAGCTTTATGTTGAATTGCATTATGTAGCAGTCTTAAATTTAATAACTTTCTGGTTGCTACAATATGCTTTATTAAATCAAGAATCCCATGTAGGTAGTAAGTTTATGTTCGGTGGCGGAATAGCATAAATTCATTTCTGAGGTAGAAAAAGAGAAAACTCCATCCCAGATCTGCACAGATATTTGACAATTGCAGTGAGATTATTATATGCTCAAAAGTGTGAAGTTCTTATACTATCTACAATAGAGCAAATGGTTGGTGAAGATGATAGAATTTAGAGAGGTGGTTATGTTGACTTCTCTGATTAAAAAAAAGACATCTACATTTAAAGGTGACTGTAAACTATAGATTTTTTTATGAAACAAAAAAATGCATATTTAATGGCTTGTGCCTTAAATAATTAGAAAAAATAGATAATAGGAAAAAATGAACCCTAGTAACCATAGTATACAATATAACTTTATAATTACATTTGTATTTGCTGCAAAGGAAATTAAATAGAAATCCTACTTCTTTTTATCTTTTCTTTCTGCACTTGTCTTTCCTTCTCTTTGTTTTCTTTATTCTGTATTAGTTTTGCTTAATGTTATACTCCTTTAATATCTGTCTGTCTGTCTGTCATATATCTATCTATCTTGTTCCTCTGTTGCCAACTTGGAAACCTCTAGCTATCCACCTGATTACTGTTGTTTAAGATATTAAAGACACAAAGCTGTTATTTAAAAAAAGAAGAACATTTTTATTGGAAGCATTCTTGTTTTAATTATTTCAGTATAGGGATGATACTCACAGTTGCAGCTCATTAAAATTAAATAGAAGGAAATGGCTAATCTCATATCAATTGTGGAGAATACTGGAAAAGGGTGGCCCAGAGTGGACTTTTAGTTACATATTTGGCTGAACATCAGAAACTAATGATTTGGCCTTTAATAACCCCAAGTATTACTGTTGATTTCAAAGACTTTGAAGAATGGAGTATAATCTTTGCCTTGTTAACGTAATCCATCTGTATCAGATTCCCTCCATCTGTCTGAAGAAACATTTTTCTGAGACCATGTCAGCTATTGCAATATTCCCATCATGGTGGCCTCCAGATGTTTTGGACTTCAAATCCCATAATTCTCAATCAGTGGGCCCTTTAACCATTCTGACTGAAAATTATGGGAGTCCAACACATCTGAAGGGTCATTTGAGATAAACTCTGCCTATAAGTACAAAAAGAGATACTGACTGATTTTAAACACTTATAGGTGTTTATTAGAAACTCTGTGCTATTGCGTACTAAGATATGCTCTAGGGGGTTGAGAACAAAGGCATTCAGGGAGAGGACTAGAAGGAAGGTTGCATTGGCTACTGTGGTCTATGATGTCTTCTCAGTTTTTAATTAATTAATTACTTTAATTAATCTGGCTTTTGCCCAGATTAAGCCAAACCAGGTAACAGGTTTCTCTTTCCTCTTACTAGACTAAAAATAATACATTAAATAGTGTAAGAAATACTCATTTCTTCCCATTTAGCATAAAAGACAAAGTTATATTCTTGCTTTGTACAGTCAAAATGGCCCAGGTTCCCAAAGACTAGGGAGGATAAGGCTGAGGGAAAGGTGACCAAGAGAATAAGAATATAGCTCAAGAGTATTTACATGTTCTACCAGAACTACCGTATTTTTCAGAGTATAAAATGCACCTTTTTCTGCCCCTAAAAGGGGGTGAAAGTTTAGGTGCGTCTTATACACCAAATGTAGCCCTGCCCACCCACTGGCCCCCACCCTTTGGCCTGTGCCTCGTAGCAGTTACCTCCTTGCAAGCAAACAGCAAGAAAAAACAGCTCCTTTCAGGCTAATTAGCACAAATTGATTAGATCTGCCTCCTGACTCTCAGCTGATTTGCTCTCAGCTGTTTTGCGCAGGGCTCTGCTGCTTGCTCCAAAGAGATAAATTGCTGGAGCAGATTTCTTTTTCCTTGTGCTAATCAAGCTATGCTGAAAACAAAACTGAAAGTAAAACAGGCTGTTTGCTGCAATGAGGCAAAATTAGGCAGAGGCAGAGGGAGATTTCTTTTTCTTCTTTTTCCTCATCAAAAAAGGTAGGTGCAAACAATGGGAAATTTAGGGCAAAAGAAGAGAGTTCAAGATTTTAAACACAGAAGAAAAAAAGAACAAAGAAAAAGGCAAAAATAAAAATGGGAAGGGAGAAAAAGAAATGAAAGAAAATGTTATACATATTTAGAATTGAAATAGGAATAGTAGTAAGAAATAAATGGGCATGATTGTAAAAATGAAATGAATAATAATTGGAATATTTGTCTTTGTATTTTTGAAATCTAGACAATGATAAGTTTTTATTTTTTTATTTTTTTTAGAAATATAAATAAGTATAAACTGTAACAATTGAAATACCTTTAATGGTATATGGTGGTGAAAGTAAAAAGGATTAGGTTGTAGCTTGGATAACAGCTAGAACATTTTTAAATTTAATTAGGGAAATTGTAATGATTGAAATATTTTTAATTATATATTGTGATGAAAGTAGAAATGATTAAGTTGTGATTTGGATGATTATATGGGCAAAACTATGTGGGTTATTGGGAGAGTTTAAGATGTGAAAATGAGAAACATAAGGGGAAAATTATTTGGTTTATTATTATTGATAAATATAATTAATTGATTTGTAAGAAATTGGATTGCATGGAAATAATTGGAATATTCATGTTCATATTGATTAATATACAAAAAAAGATAATTGATTTATATTAAAATGTTGAATCCGTATTAAACAATTGTAATATTACATAATTAACAAATGTGAGGATGGATATAAAAATAGATGACAATGGGAAGGGTTATAATATAGAATAGAAGGGAAAAATTGAATTTGATTAAGATTAGAAATGAGGATGAAGGGTAATATTGGTTTTTTTAAAAAATAGATGAGGAATAAATATGGCAAAAAGGAAATATAGAAATTGTAAATTTAATTGAAATGACTAAACACTGTTTAAATTTGTGAACCAGCCAAATACTCTGTTCAAAGAAAATACATTGTATGTTTCTATGTGTGTTTGTTTAAAAAATAAAAAAAAACTTTAAAAAAAACCCAAAAAAGGTAGGTGTGTCTTATACGCCGAAAAATACAGTACTTCTATGTATCTATTTTTTTCCAAAAGCTTTCCAATTGCTATACATAGGAATAACTTTATTAATTACATACTTAGTCTACCAAAAGTGTTCTTTTAAGGATTATTTGCAGTTGTTCAAAGTAGCCTTTTTAAGTGACCAAATCATTACCCAATGTTCAAATAGAACTATTAGTTTAGTTTAGTTTAGTTTATTATATTTATATACCGCCCTTCTCCCGAAGGACTCAGGGCGGTGAACAGCCATAATAAAAACAATATACAACAAAAATTTAAAAACTTAATTAAAATAATTCAATCATTGGCCGAATTTAAAACACCCAACTAAAATCATTTTAAAACCCCTATCAAAACCCAATTTAAAATCCTTTATCCCATCAGACCAGCTTGCTGGAATAGTAGGGTCTTCAGAGCACAACGGAAGGCGCGGAGGTCGGGGATACTTCATATGTTCGTTCCATAGGGCCGGAACTTCCTATTAAGGAACTTTTAATTTGTTGGGTTCAGTGTAAGTACTCTTTTGGTTGGAGAAATGAAATAAAATAGAGCTGTCTTTTGCAGAGAGAAATGGTGTTCAAATCTACTAGGAGCAACTGCAAAGTGCCATTTGAGATATATATTTTTTCAGTTCAATAACTTTTAAAAGCAGAGGAAATTAGTTGTTTAAATACATGTGTTCCACTGCACTTTTTGTATAGATGCCAAAATTGAGGAATTGCATGTATGTGTTTGTGTGGGTGGGGGAATCCAGTAATTTGCCTTTTTTTCTCCAGTCCTGTAGTCTTTTGCCACTTAGATTTAAGTTGTCTATGTAGATTTAAATATTTGTTGTTTGCTTTACCTTGTTTTTTCGTTTAGCATATAGAAGCAGTATCTTGCAATCTGTAAAAATAATTGCTTTTAAGGAGTAAATTCCCACATTTAACTTTCAATTCAAACTGCTCGGCACCATTGCCTTTTTTGATTTCAATGTAAAAAACTCATGGAAGCACCACTGAAATGAGCACGATGTCCTGCTCCATTGGCATTTGGGATAATTTATCCTCTCTTTGTGCTGAAGCGGTAACATATTCACAATATTGTTTCTTTTTTTAGGCCGGAGGCTCTCAAGTGATATTCACAAATCCACTAGAAATCGTTAAAATTCGCTTGCAAGTGGCTGGAGAGATCACAACTGGTCCACGTGTTAGTGCCCTTACGGTCTTGCGAGACCTAGGATTTTTTGGCCTTTATAAGGTAAATTCATTTTGACTCTACTTCTGAATTTAACAGCTTGCCTTTTGTAAAATTAGTATATCTCACAGAAACACCTAAAAAAAAAAAATCTTGCTGAAGATAAGGAGAGAATCTCTCTTCTCAATATTAAAAAACAAACTAAGATTATGTCATCAGGCAATGCCAGCTAAGTGCAAGTAAATGGAAGAGAACTTGAAATATGAACTGTTTTTTTCTTCTAGGCTCAAAAATTCTCAGGAATGATGACTCTAGCCATTAAATATGTTCTACTAAAAAAGACTGATATATTTAAAGAAAATATTAAATTGCCCAAAAATATCACACTGTCAGAAAAAATATGCATTATCATATTTTTTCACTTGAATATGTAGTTGGAACATCACACAGGCAACTTCTCCTGTAGATAAATAAGGTATAGGTAGCAATAGCACTTAGACTTACATACCACTTCACAGTGCTTTACAGCCCTTTCTAAGCTGTTTACAGAGTCAGCATATTGCTCCCAATCATCTGGTCCTCATTTTACCAACCTCAGAAGGATCAAAGGCTGAGTCAACCTTCAGCCAGTCACGATTGAACTGGTGGCAGTCAGCAGAATTAGCCTGCAATACTGCATTCCAACTACTGCACCACCATGCCTCAATTTACAACCAATTAATGAGTGATCGTTCAAAATTCTGATGGACCTCCCCAGAAGTACTTACAAGCTGATTTGGAAATTCTGATGCATCCCCCCCTCCCATTATCACATTTTGGACCTTTGGCAACCAGCCAAAGTGTTCCATGGTCAGGTGGCCATGATTTACAACAGTTTTTAGAAATAGGAAAAAATGCCCACTGGGCACAATGAATTTGCCTAGCAACTATGATGTTTGCTTTATGATCACAATATTTGCTTAACAACCACTTCAAAAAGGTCATAAAATCAGGCATGGTCACATGGTGATCAACTTAAGGACGGCATTTATTTTTTATTTATTAAATTTATTTGCTGCCATCTCATTTTGAAGTGATTCTTCAAAATGGCTTACAACAGCAGTTTCTGACTCAGTTACAGTCATAAGTCGAAGACTACCTGTAATCCAGTGGTGAAATCTAAAATTTGTTACTACCGGTTCTGTGGGCGTGGCTTGGTTGGGGGAGTAATGTGACTGGGTGGGCGTGGCCAGTTTTTGTTGTTTTTTTTTACTTTTAAAACCATTTTTTCTACAATCTCTTTGGAGAAGAGGTTGTAAAAAAATGGTTTCAAAGGGCTCTGACGATCCCAGCTGAGTTGCCTGATCGTTGGAGGATTTTTTTCTTTTAAATGTCTCTGCCGAACAGGCAATTCACCTTGGATCGTCAAAGGCTTTTAAAAGAAAAAAAGCCTCTGCCGATCAGGCAACTCAGCTTGGATCGCCAGAGGCATTTAAAAGAAAAAAAGGGGTTTTTTTTCTTTTAAATGCCTGTGACGATCCAAGCTGAGTTGCCTGATCGGCAGACGCTTTTTTTCTTTTAAATGCCTCTTGATGATCCAAGCTGAGCCACGCAATCATCAGAGGCTTTTTTTTTTTTTTTTACTTTTAAAAGCATTTTTTTTTGGCCGAAGAGGTTGTAGAAAAAATGCTTTTAAAAGTAAAAAAAAAAAAAAGCCTCTGATGATTATGCAGCTCAGCTGGGCGTGTGGGGGCAGGGATTTTTGCTACCGGTTTTCCAAACCACCTGCCTCCATCGCTGCCGGATCGAGTGATCCGGTCCGAACCAGGAGCATTTCACCCCTGCTGTAATCCTGAGCATTATTTTACTGGTTTATGATCTAAGAGGAGATATTTGGTAGTCTCAGTATTCTTTAACAGTTATCCTTTTAGTACTAGAATATAAATTTATCTTCTCAAATCCTGTGGCTCTGTTTTATAACATGATTACAAAAAACATGCAGTGCTTTAATGGTATTATCTTATAAGGTTTTAAACAGTTCTATCCTATTACTTCGTTGTAAGCAGTATTTTCTGAAGCTCATTTAACTTCTCTTTCCAGAATGTCTGGCTCTAGTTCAGTCATCAAATCTTTATGTACAATATAACATTGATTTGATTTTGTGATTCTTTTGTGAGGTTCTTCTTTGTACTCCTTCAATCTCTTCTTGTATCTTCCTGTCTAGTAGATCTTTATCTTTTATCTTGCTCAACTTTGTACAAAAGGTTTCCATAATTTTGAAGATTTTTAAAAATTTCTTTATAATTTGTTTGATAATTACACTGAATTTCTGAATTATTTAGAGATAATTCCTTGCTTCTTCTTTAGCGCAACCCTTAGTTGCAGATGGTTTTCTTAATGTTTTGTCTTTTGCTTTTGACCTTTCTTAATTTTCTTTTTTCAAAATATCAACCACACAACCACTTTACTTTCTTTGCAGATTGTTTTTGGTTTGCTTCATCTTTAGTCAGTGCCAGGATTTCTCTTTTTGCTTGCAGGGTATATAGTCAATTTGATTTTAATATGCAGAATTGTTATGGAGAATTTCTTTTACGTTGTTGGGTATTTATATAAAAGTTTTTCCAGGCAATGTTGTGTGAATTTGTTTCCTGCTTGTTTGTTATATTGAGGATAAATTTTGTTGCAAGTATTATTTGACTTCCAACTTTAGCATACCAATTCACTTTCATATTGTTAGTATGATTTTTTTTTTTGATGCTGTATTGACAAACAGTTACTCATTATCATAAAATTGTCCTGCTTCTGCCTCATCTGCATCCATAGCACAGGTTGTTGTATTACTGCAATATTGATTGTCTTGCCTGGGACTTGAAACAAGATTATTCTATTAAATTTTCAGTTGTGTCTAAACACAACTGACATTGATATCTTTTTGTTAATAATGCTGGCTGCTTCACTTCTTTCACAATTTTGTTCTCTACAGTAGTCTTTTTTGGAACTGCTTTGTTAGTTTCCTAGATGCTTTGTGACAGTTTTCCCCTGTGGAAATGGCAGCTGGAAGGCAAATTTTTACAAGTGAAAAGGAAGGAGATGTGCTAAACATCTCAATTCCCAAGGCTATTTAAACCTTAAAGGTGAATCTCTCAGGTCTCTACTTGGGTTATGCCAAAGAGGGATCTATTGGATCTAATCCATTATATCTTGCATCCAATCCACCTATGAAGCTACAGAATTGAAAACTGACCACATTTATGTTATGAGAAAAATCCTAGGAACAATAATGCTAAGCTGAAAAAGCAAAGGAATGTGAAATAAAAAATGTTAGCGAAATGAGAAGGGGATCTTAGAGTATCCTTGTCTTTAGATGAGTTACTAGCTGCTATTTAGACTGTTGACTTTTTTATAATGCATATACAGTGTTGGAGGATATATTATTAAATGAAGTTAAGATGGTGTAGATTTTATCCAATTAGAGTCTGGAGAGGGTTGTCAGTGGTTCACAAATTGTGAACACATTCCATTAACTTTCTAGATTTAATTAGTTGTAATTAATTACTAATTTAGTAGTAGTAGCAGTAACTTACTAATTAAAAACTCTAGATTTCACTGTCTATGACTGATGAGGATAGTGACAATAACTACAAGTTTAATAATATAGAGAGTAAGTATTTGTAGAAGTTCAAGAAATACATAATTTCATTTTATATTTGATTCAGCTTTTATAGAATAGGTATACAAATCATTCCAGTTTACAAAAATGTATTTCAGGAAAATTCATAAAATTTGAAAATCACTTTTGTTTTGTTTAATTACTTTTCTGTTTCTAAACAGATGCAATATTTTACATTACTTTCCAGTTACCAGCATTATTTTAATTCAATTAAATTTTTCGCGGCAATCTTGAAAGAAAAAAATGTTACTGCTTGCAATTGACTTGAAGAATTTGTCGAAAATCTTTTGAGAGTTAGATGTGAAATCAAAACAAGTAATCTGATATGAACTAGGAAGGTACTTCAAAATATATTTATAACGTATATCATTATCTAATGATAAATGAAGTATTTATACAAGATATGCAAGACATCAAATCTTTCTATTGAAACTATATTTAAAAAAATAGACTGCCAAAGTCCGAAATTTCAAAACTGTTCATTTTTCAATTTCAGTTTACAAAAGCAAACATTGTTGTTTAGTCATTCATTGTAAACCTACTTGGCATTGACAGCAAGAACAAATCACCAATTCTTGATTTGTCAATTCCAACTTTTAAACTTTTAACTGGAGCATTTAAAGCAAGATAAGATGACTTGAAGAAAGGAGTGTAAAAAGAGGTTGTCTCACGGCTGAATTGGAAGGGTTAAGTTGCTGGTGAAACCCAAGAAGAATGCTAACGGATCAAGAAATGACATGCTGCCTATTGTTTATTGCTATAGGATCAAAATAACAATTATACATGCCAAATAAATTCTAAACCTGTAAGGTAGGAAAAGAGGGGATGGCGGTAAGTACAGGTGCCAGAAGCATTAAATAACTCTCTCAGACAAGGTGTACCTCTGTTGCCTTGAATTCTGCGAGGTCCCACCAGTCTGGCATTCTTCCCCCTCCACCAGACAATGTGCATTCACTGCAGGAGACTAACTTAAGCCTTCGTCTCCCAGACCTTCTGGCTCCTTATGCAGAGCCCTGACACAGAAGTGCCTTTGTGAATGTAATTACCCTCCTGTTGTAGTAGAAATAATTTATTTAAATCCTTATTTATTTATTTATTTGCAGGTAAGGCTGAAATAAACAGAAATTAGCAAGCTAAAGAACCTGTCCCAGCTGAACTGATTGTCCAAACTTCTGACAGTCCAGGGTGTTTTGTTTTGTTTTTTCCTGCTAGTTATGCATCAAGACACCATCCAAAATTTAAAAAGCTTCTGAGGAATTCTTAGAGAAATGTGAGGGAAAGTGAGGAGCCAGTGATCAGGCAGGAAGAAGAGGCAGGCCTTGAGAAAAATATGTCAAGCCTTGCAGATCTGTGCCCAAGTTGCTAAACTATCTTCAGGTAGATAATCCTGACTCTCTATCAAGAACAGTTGAAGTCGCTTGTTGGTATATTGCATCCAAATGAGTATTAGTAAAGGCTACCATCTGAAAAGGCTTTATTTCAGGAGCACATTTTTAACAGTTTAAAATGAAATCATGATTCAGCTTCATATGATTCATTTGTTAAGCTGATTGATTGATTGATTGATTGATATTAGCAATTTGACGTACTTGGTCCATTCTTTTGTAGGATTCAAGCCTACAATGATCAGTCTCCTAAATCTGGCTCAAACCTAGCATAATGAATGTATGTGTGTACTTTAACTTCTCGGAATCCCTAGGAGAGGACAGAATATAATTGTAATAAAAAGATCACCAACTTAAAATGTTTAAAATGGCTATTTTTTTTGTTTACAGTAATCTTCTTTCGAAGATGGAAATTACATAATTTATAAAGAACTCCTGGTTACATGCTTTCAGACATGCGAAATAAAATATCTATCAGACCTAAATGGTTTATGTATAAACAAAGCAAGATCAAATGATCCACTATATTAACCACAAACTTTGGCTCTATGCCAGTCTCTCTACCATCTCAAGTTTCCTCTCACCCTTCTGTTTTAAACTCTGGGAAAGTATGTTTAAAGGCAGGCCTCATTTACCTTAAGATTAATCAACTGCAACCAGCTAATGACAATTAAGGAAAGCTATGGGAAAGCAATATGAAATATGATAGATAAAATAATTCTTCAAAACATAAAAAAATGGATATCTTCTTCTTCTGATGCAATAATACTCCGAAAGTGCAAGAAAGGATTGAGGAGGCCCTCCCTCTCCCACCAGTCATTTTATTTCACCAACTTGCATAGAACACGCATGAGTCTCTAGAATAGCTGCTCATATGCCTCTTGTTGTAAAAATGAATAGATCTAAGAATGAAACTGGCCGAACTTTATCAACCACTGAAAGTCCTTCAGATTTATAGCGGGGGTAAAAATGCTTAATAAATAAATATATCTTAATCCATGCAGCACATAAAGAAAAATACTGTAACAAGGGTATTTGAAGTTATCTTTAAAATCCAATGAGCATCTTGTCTCCTATTAGAAAACAAGAGCTTTCTTAAGCTGATAATGACATCCCAGAGAATTAAAACAAAAACCTAAGGGTGATGCAGAGTTCAGCTAACTATATTTTTCATTTTAAATTAAAGTACTTAAAACTCTACTTCCAAGAGAGGGAAGTGATGATCTGGATGAGAGCAAAATAAATATTGAAAAGATGTTTTGTTAAGACATGTTCAAGCTGATGAATCCTTGCCAAATAATTTCAGAATTGCATTTTCTGCTGAAAAGATACATCTAAACAATTTAACAGACTAATATGAACTTTCATGGCAAATCCTTAGAATTTATCCTTTGCTAAAAGTGAACTCATTTTCCCCATGTGAATTCTTTCTACTCAAACTACTGGTGTCCACAAAAATGGAAAAGTATCAGTAGGCTTACGGAAGCTTCCAGATTTACTTGCAGACCCTGATCACCCTGGTCACCTCGCAATTAAATTATTTCAATGCATTCTACATAAGCCTAGTCTTGAAAACTATCCAGAAGGTGGTACATGAGCAGTAAAGAGTGCTTCTCAGTGTGTCTATTTATCACTGCTGCTATAGGGAGTTGCATTGACAGCTACTCAACTTCTGAGTGAAATTCAAGGTGCTGGTCAGTGCTTATAAAGCTTTTCATGACATAGAGCAGTGATGGCTAACCTTTTTGCCATCGTGTGCCAGGAGGGGGAGGAGGTTCGCGCGCATGCATGCCCACACCCATAATTCTATGTGCCCCACCCTGCACATGCGTGCATGACCTCCCTCCCCGCTCCTGGCACGTGATGGCCCAGTAGGCCCGTTTTTCTTTTTCACCTGGCTCTGGGTCCTCTCTATGTGTCAGGAGAAGAAACCAGGAACTTCCAATGTCTATTTCTTCTACTCTGCTCTCAAGTAAAACCTTATCCTTCCTTATACATCTACAGTAGTTTTAAGAAGTAGGGTTGAGGATTAGTGAATTTACATAAACTATTCAACTCCTTTTTGGTCACCCCTTTTCTTGCAGCAAAGCAAGTTATGTCTATAAGTTCAATATGGAAAAGATAGAGTGGAACTGAATGAGACTCGGAAGTGGGTGGTTCTACCAATTAGAGTCAGAATGTGATTGACTATATACTTTATTTAGCTGCACAAACCAATACAGTTGGTGTGTGAGATTCCCTGTTATTGATATAGGCAAATTATGTGTATTGAGTTTTTTCTTTTTTTAGGGTTAAGTTAAGGGTAAATGTGTCTGGCAAGCACTGGTAAAGAAGCAGGGAGGACACAACAGCAACCTTAAAATAATAGCTATGAATGGGAGGCATGACATAAGGAAAGGTAGAGTTATAAGAAGAAGAAGAACAAAGGTAATAGACAATTTCTTAGACAAAATTGTACCACATCCAAAGTCATGGACATTCAGCTACTATTTATTCATTTATCCAACCATCTGGAACTATCCAAACTCTAGGTGGCTTATAATATTTAGATAATAAAAACAGAATATGAATTCAGAATAAATTTAATTAAAATCACTAGAGATAAACAACTAAAATTATGCAATTATGAAAAATTGTGTTGTATTAATCCCCCAAAGGTCCTCTGAAAGCACCTTGTTTTTAACTGCTTCCTGTAGGCCATGAAAAAGGGGACCTATTATGTTCCCTGCCCTGAAGATGCTGTTATTTAATGTGCATTTGTTCTGTAATAAGAAATAAAACAACTATATTTGTGATTTAATCATGGTTCAGAGGTTCATGGATTTGGTATGCATTGTTGAGATGTGAGACAGTAATCTAGGAGAAGCTATGCTTGTCCATTATTCCATACTACATCCCCATTGATCAGAAAACTGATGGAGGTGAAATTGTTTTAAGAGAGATTGGACAATCACTTTTTTGAAATGGTATAGGATCTCCTGCTTAAGCAAGGCTTGGACTAGAAGACTTCCAAGGTCCCTTCCAATTATTCTATTCTATTCTATTCTATTCTATTCTATTCTATTCTATTCTATTCTATTCTATTCTATTCTATTCCATTCCATTCCATTCCATTCCATTCCATTCCATTTCTTATCTGGAAATCTTTATCCTCTGCATTATGTTATGTCTGTATCTAGGCTAGACAAGATTTAATTTTCAAAGAATCTAATGAATTCCTGAATAGGGTGAAATAGTAGCTAAAGCAAGTGATTCTGTTGAATTCTTAGTCCTGTGAAATGATGAAGGGATAATTAACACAATCATTCTTGATTCACCTGAACCTGACCAATTAAGATTGGTTGTTAAAAATGTACTGGGTGAGTTCATAGAATGAAGAATTCATTATGTCATAAAATAGTGGTCCTTGAGGAAACAGTGCGGTCATTCCTGTAAAAAAAAAAACCACAACAACCCTCAATCTAAATCGGAAAATTTGTAATGGTCTCCCTGAAGTGGGAGAGATAATTAATAGAGTAATGGCAGTTCAGATGTATGCATTCTTTAAACTACAGCTAATCCAGTGGCATTTCTTTCTGAATTTCAGAATGACTCGGATAAAATGTATCTTGGTTACTCTCATACTTGACTTTTCATGGGATAGGAACAAAAGAAATATGATTTTGCTACTCTTGCTGAATCCTTTAGTGGCTTTCTCACATCTTCTTCAATCTTTGAATTGTGTAATCTGTTATCTGAGTCCCTCCTTAATGGCTTCCCCATATCTTTCCCAAGGTTAGCTCTAAAAACCTTTCCACCCTGATCCTCTCTTATATTTTTATCTGTTCATATTACAGATTTTTTTTTTTATCTTCTATATTTGTTTGTTCATTTCCTAGGGAGCCAAAGCCTGTTTCCTTCGCGACATTCCCTTTTCTGCTATTTACTTCCCTTGTTACGCTCACACAAAGTCTGCTTTTGCAAATGAAGATGGACAGGTGGCTCCTGGTTATTTGCTTCTGGCAGGAGCAATAGCTGGTAAGTGTTTTTATTGCGTTAAAAAGGCTGTTTTTAAAGCACATTCCAAATTGCAGCTCTGCAGTACTGGAAAAGGTGTTAAGTTGGGACTAGAGAGATCTGGATTCAAGACATTCTCAAGGAGATATTGAGTGACACTGGGGCAGTGATTCTACTATAACTCTTACCTATTGAGCAGGATGGTGGTTGCCGGAAAATATTGGAGGGAGTGCTGTATACTTCTTGAACTGCTAAAAAGGCCATATAAATATACTGAAAAATAAAGCATATGAATAAATTATAATAATAAAATTCATTGATTTCATGTTTATCTACATAGATTGCCCCTCTACTTACATGATTGAGGTTATATTATATTACATTCATTTATTCTCTCTGCATATTAATAATCACACTGTAAAAAGTAGCCAGTATTAGATTAAATATAAGTATACCTAAAATTAATGAAATGTTTTTGGATAAAACTGAAATAAGGGAATGTGAAAAGGAAAATTTTATAGATGTGTTTTGGAATAATAGTGATATGTTGAAGGGCAGAGTTGACAGAAATATTCTTTACATTATTATTCAATGAAAAATAATGAAACGAAGTCATAAGTGTTAACAAAGATATAGTAAGGTTGCAAGTATGTTTGCCACATAAATAAAGTAACTAGAGAAATACTGCAACATGGATGTATTTTGCTTATGAAGTGACTGAGATACTTAACATGTATGCAAAGATTGAATCTACACCTGACAATTGAAAAAATACTATTTCTGTTCCCTTATGCAAAAGGTAAAGATAGTAAGAATCAAATTAAGACTTTACAGGGGTATTAATTGCTAAAGAAGGCTTTTTGAATTCTGTTCAAAATTCTGTTTTAAATAGTGCATGGGGTTACAAGCAAAATGTAGAAAATGTAGTAGAAGAATAAAGAGTATGCAGGCTAGCTTTTTCTTTCTAGAATTAATTGATTACTAATGTGAGAGTGTGAAAAAGGTTTATTATGCTATTTTGTAATTTAAAGAAAACATAATACAGGTAGTCTTCAACTTATGACCACAATTGAGCCCAAAATTTCTGTTGCTAAGTAAAACATTTGTTAAGTGAATTTTGCCCATTTTTCAACCTTTCTTGCTACAGTTGTTAAGTGAATCACTGCAGTTGTTAAGTTAGTAACAAGGTTATTAAATGAATCTGGTTCCCCCATTGACTTTGCTTTTCGAAAGGTTGAAGAAGCTGATCATATGACCCCAGGCACTACAACCATCATAAATGTGAGTCAGTTGCCAAGCATCTGGCATGGTGCGAAGAGGGGGTTGTGGGATTTTTTGGGGAAGTTTTTAGATAGGATTTTAAAGGGCTCTGGGAAGGCGGTGGGTTGTGTGGGTTTGGGGGAGAACCCGCAAGGTCCGGCTGAAGAGCACGGTACGGGAGGTGCGGGACTCAGGGTCAAGGAGGGGGTTAGAGCTTGTGCTGTTGGTGGATATTATATCAGTACTGTGGGTGGGAGGGGCAGACATGGCGGGAGCAGGGGGCCATATCATGTTATGGGAGTGCACGCTTGCTGTCTTCGAGCGGTGGCGCGATCCGGCCTCCAATGCTCCTCTCGTTCCCCAGGTTGCACAGACCCTCAGGCCCTGGGCCTTCAGCTGATGCTATGCAATGCCAAGTCTGTGGTAAATAAAGCCCCCCTCATTTTTTATCTAATTCAGGAGGGGGGAGCGGATCTGGCAGGAATTACGGAGACCTGGTTGGGCCAAGAGGGGGGGGTGCCCCTCGTTGAAATGTGTCCTCCTGGTTTCCGCGCATTTCATCAACTGAGGTCACAAGGTAGGGACGGAGGGGTGGCGGTTGTTATAAAAGAAGGTCTTGGTCCGAGGGAGGCCACTGTTCCTCAGATTGCCGGTTGTGAGTCCCTCCTGGTGAAGTGGGGTCATGGGGTACAGGTGGGCTTGCTGATCATGTACCTGGCTCCCTGCCACGTGGCAGCGGCCTTGCCCAAACTGCTCAACGTTGTAGCTGGGGTGGCGGTTGATACCCTGAGGCTTATGGTCATAGGGGATTTTAACCTGCCATCCATCGGTGAAGCGTCTGAGGCAGTGCGGGAGTTCATGGCTTCCATGACGGCTATGGACCTGACCCAGTTATTGCATGGCCCTACTCACCGGGGGGGAAACACTCTGGACTTGATTTTTGTCTCTGGTCAGTGGTTGAATGATCTCGATATTGGGGATATAGTGACTGAACCCTTGTCATGGTCGGATCATTCCCTCCTTCGCCTTGACCTTCGAACCGCTACACCCCACCACAGGGAGGTGGAACCGATGAGGTGGTTCCGCCCCAGGCGCCTGATGGATCCGGATTAGTTCCAGATGGAGCTTGGGCCATTTCCTTAGGCTCTGGCTCACGGCTCGACCGAAGACCTGGTGGCCGCCTGGGATAGGGCAGCCACTGGAGCTTTGGATCGGGTCGTGCCTTTGCGGCCTTTGACTCGGCACCAATCTTGCTTGGCTCCTTGGTTCACCGAGGAGCTGAGGGAGATGAAGTGCTGGAAAAGACGCCTGGAGAGCGGTTGGAGGGCCAGCCTGTCTGAATCTGACCGACTTACCTTGTGGCAGGGTGGATTTGATTTAAATCGAGTTGATTTAAATCATGATTTAAATCACGATTTAAATCACTAGTAAAAAGGCTTAATTTAAATCAACTCGATTTAAATCATAATTTTTAAAGAGCAACTATCATCTCTGCTACTCCTTTGACCCACTGTTGACTCACCGATAGTCCCAGTGTTGCAGAATATACAGCCTCATGCTATATAACTAAGGTCCATTTCATGCTGAATAAACTAAATTATTTATGTATCTTAAATAGAAAACTATCTTACGATAGATTTTTACCCCAAAAGTTTTTTATTAAAATAAATTCTATAAAAATCAAAAAAATCTGATTTAAATAAAAAAAATCCGATTTAAATCCAAAAAATCTGATTTTTTTGATTTTTTAAAAAAAATCATTGATTTGTATCCACCCTGCCTTGTGGCGATAAAAGCGGCAAAATGTAACTATTTTTCCACTCTTATTGCGTCATCAGATAACTGCCCGGCCGCCCTGTTTAGGGTGACCTGCTCCCTGTTCCTTCAGGAAGCGCGGGAGGACCCCTTGGAGGGTAGAGCCGAGGACTTTGTACAGTATCTGTATGATAAAATCGCTCAGATTCGGGAACATCTGGACTCTGACGGGGTAGATTCAGGGGAGAGGATGGAGGCAGGTCTTGAGAATATTATTTGGGAAGAGTTTGATTCTGTGATTCCCAAAGACGTGGACAGGATACTGAGTAGACTGAATGCTGCCACATGTTTATTGGACCCGTGTCCCTCCTGGTTGGTGCTGGCCTCTAGGGAGGTTACACGAGACTGGCTCCAGGGAATTTATAAATGCTTCTCTGAGTGAGGGTGTCTTTCCCGCTGCCTTGAAAGAGGCAGTGGTGAGACCCCACCTCAAGAAGCCTTCCCTGGACCCAGCAGTATTGGCTAATTACCGTCCAGTCTCCAACCTTCGCTTTCTTGCAAAGGTTGTTGAGAGTGTGGTAGCACGACAGCTCCCTCAGTACCTGGATGAATTGGCTTATCTAGATCCGTTCCAGTCGGGCTTCAGGCCTGGGTACAGCACGGAAACGGCATTGGTCGCATTGGTTGATGATCTCTGGAGGGCTCAGGACAGGGGTTGCTCCTCTGTCCTGGTCCTACTAGACTTCTCAGCGGCTTTTGATACTATCGACCATGGTATCATGCTGCACCGGCTGGAAGAGTTAGGGGTGGGAGGCATCAGGTTGTGGTGGTTCTCCTCCTCCCTCTCCGCAGTCAGTGTTGACAGGGGGGCAGACGTCGACCCTGAGGCCCCTTGTATGTGGGGTGCCACAAGGGTCGGTCCTCTCGCCCCTTCTGTTCAACATTTAGGTGAAGCCGCTGGGTGAGATCATCCATGGTTTCGGGGTGAAGTACCACCAGTACGCTGATGACACCCAGCTGTACATTTCCACCCCAGACCACCCCAATGATGCCCTTGAAGTGATGTCCCGGTGCCTGGAGGCTATACGGATCTGGATGGGGAGGAACAGACTCAGGCTCAACCCATCCAAGACCGAGTGGCTGTCGTTTCCGACATCCCAATATAGTCAGTTGGTGCCATCACTGACTATTGGGGGTGAGTCGTTGGCCCCCACGGAGAGGGCTCGCAACCTGGGGGTCCTCCTGGATTTACAGCTGCTTTAGAAGAGCACTTGATGGCTGTGGCCGGGAGGGTGTTTTATCAGGTTCGCCTGATTCGCCAGTTGCGTCCCTTTCTGGATCAGGACTCGTTAAATACGGTCACTCATGCCCTCTCCCCTTCCGCCTGGACTACTGCAATGCTCTCTACATGGGGCTCCCCTTGAGGAGCACCCAGAGGCTCCAGCTGGTCCAGAATACGACTGCGCAGGTAGTTATCGGAGCAACGGGGCGCTCCCATGTGACCTCCCTCCTGTGCGAGCTGCACTGGCTCCCGGTGGTCTTCCGGGTGCGCTTCAAGGTTTTGGTTACATCCTTTAGAGCGCTCCATGGCTTAGGACAGGGGTATCTACGAGACCGCCTTTTGTCACCAGTAGCCTCTCACCGACCAGTACGCTCCCATAGAGAGGGGCTCCTCAGGGTGCTGTCGGCCAAACAGTGTCGACTGACGGCCCCCATGGGGATAGCCTTCTCTGTGGGGGCACCCGCCATCTGGAACGAGCTCCCCCTGGAGATACGGAGGATCCCGGACCTGCACGCTTTCCGCCGTGCCATCAAAACATTACTTTTCCAGCAGGCCGGCCTGGCCTAACCTCTCTTTAAACTGTTTTTTAAAATTTTTAAATTTTAAATTTGTCTTATGAATTTGGGATGTTTTAAATTTCATTTTCCAGGCCAATTATTTAATTGTATTTTAATGATTTAATGATTTAATGATTTCGGGAGTAGGGTGGTATACAAATTCAATAAATCAATAAATCAATAAAATCTGAATTTTGATCACGTGATCATGTGGATGCTGCAACAGTTATAAGTGTAAAAAATGGTCATAAGTCACTTTTTTCATTGCCATTGTAACTTTGGACGGTGACTAAAAGAACTCTCATAAGTTGAGGACTACTTGTAAAGGGAACAAATTTGAAATTTATAATGCTTTGTGCAGTACGGTTGATTTCTGGGTAGAATATATTGAGAATAAATGCTGCAGTTAAAAATTGAGTAGAAAATAAAACAATGGGTGAAGTTTCCTTAGTTGTTTAATGTATATATGGATAAATATGCAGGTAATGTTTATGGTGAGGATTGAGGTTTATCAGCTGAGGATGTTAAGGTGCTTCTACTTCTTAATGCAAATGATGTATTATGATGATGTATTTGTATTTGCATTTGATGTAATGCAAATGATGTATTTAATTATTTATTTTATTTTATTTATTTTTTTATTTTATTTTTGAATTTGTATACCGCCCTTCTCCCTGAGGACTCAGGGCGGTGAACAGCCAAATAAAAACATCAAATACAAATATTAAAATACAGTTAAAAAAATATATATAAATTTTGCCCCATTAATTAAAACAATAAACCAAACAATTAAAAACACTTAAAAAGAATTAGGCCAGCCCGGCTTGTTGGAAAAGGAAGGTTTTAAGGGCACGGCGGAAGGCACTGAGGTCATGGATTCTCCTTATCTCAGGGGGCAACTGATTCCAGAGGGTGGGAGCCCCCACAGAGAAGTCCCTCCCCCTGGGGGTCACCAGCCTGCATTGTTTGGCTGATGGCACCCCGAGGAGGCCCTCTCTGTGGGAGCGCACGGGTCGATGGGAGGTCGTCGGTGGCAGCAGGCGGTCTCGGAGATAGCTAGGCCCTATGCCATGGAGCGCTTTAAAGGTGATAACCAACACCTTGAAGCGCACCCGGAAGACCACTGGGAGCCAGTGCAGCTCGCGCAGGAGCGGTGTTACATGGGAGCGCCATGCTGCTCCCGTCACTACCCGCGCTGCTGCGTTCTGGACCAGTTGGAGCCTCCGGGTGCTCTTCAAGGGGAGCCCCATGTAGAGAGCGTTACAGTAATCAAGGCGAGAGGTCACGAGGGCATGAGTGACTGTGCACAGGGAATCCCGATCAAGAAAGGGCCGCAACTGGCGGATCAGGCGAACCTGATAAAAGGTCCCCCTGGTTACAGCCGTCAGATGTTCCTCCAAGGACAGCTGTGTATCCAGGAGGACTCCCAGATTGCGAGCCCTCTCTGTGGGGGCCAAAGACTCTCCCCCAATAGTCAGTGATGGAGTCAACTGACTATATCGGGATGCCGGGAGCCACAGCCACTCAGTCTTGGAAGGGTTGAGCCTGAGCCTGTTCCTCCCCATCCAGATCCGTACAGCCTCCAGGCACTGGGACATCACTTCAAGGGCATCATTGGGGTGGCCTGGGGTGGAGATGTACAGCTGAGTATCATCAGCGTACTGATGGTATCTCACCCCAAAGCCACGGATGATCTCGCCCAGCGGCTTCACATAAATGTTGAACAGGAGGGGCGAGAGGACCGACCCCTGAGGCACTCCACATATAAGAGGCCTCGAGGTCGACCTCTGCCCCCCTGTCAACACGAACTGCGACCGGTCGGAGAGAAAGGAGGAGAACCACCGTAACACGGTGCCCCCCATCCCCAACTCTTCCAACCGGTGCAGCATGATACCATGGTCGATGGTATCAAAAGCCGCTGAGAGGTCTAACAGGACCAGAACAGAAGAGCAACCCCTGTCCCGAGCCCTGCAGAGATCATCAACCAACGCGACCAATGCCGTTTCCGTGCTGTGCCCAGGCCTGAAACCAGACTGGAACGGATCCAGATAGGATGTTTCCTCCAGGAATTGCGGAAACTGTCGCGCGACCACACTCTCAACAACCTTCGCCAGAAAGCGAAGGTTGGAGACAGGATGATAGTTGGCCAATATTGCCGGATCCAGGGACGGCTTCTTGAGGAGAGGCCTCACCACCGCCTCTTTCAAGGCCGCGGGGAAGTAACCCTCACTCAATGAAGCGTTGATAACACCCTGGAGCCAGCCTCGTGTAACCTCCCGGGAGGCCAGTACCAACCAGGAGGGACACGGGTCCAATAAACATGTGGCCGCACTAAGTCTCCCCAAAATCCTGTCCACATCATCGGGAGTCACAGCATCAAACTCCTCCCAGATAACATTCTCAAGACTATTCCTCGTCACCCTGCCCTGATCTACCCAGTCAGAGTCCAAGTCCCCCCGGATCTGAGCGATTTTGTCATACAGGTATTGTCCGAAATCCTCCGCCCTGCCTTCCAAGGGATCCTCCCGCGCTCCCAGATGGAGCAGGGAGCGGGTTACCCTGAACAGGGCTGCCGGACGATTCCCTGATGACGCAATAGAGGCGGAAAAGTAATTACACTTTGCCGTCTTTATCGCCACTAGGTAGGTCTTAATATGCGACCTTACCAGTGTTCGGTCAGATTCAGCGCGACTGGCCCTCCAACCGCTCTCTAGGCGTCTTTTCCGGCGTTTCATCTCCCTCAGCTCCTCGGTGAACCAAGGAGCCGTGAGGGATCGACAGCGGGTCAGAGGCCGCAAAGGCACGACTCGATCCAAGGCCCCACCAGCCGCCCGATCCCAGGCAGCTACCAGGTCCTCGGCCGAGTTGTGTGCCAGATCATCAGGAATTGGCCCAAGCTCCGTCTGGAACCTATCAGGATCCATCATTAAAAACCTGAATAATTTGCAAATTATTAAATAGATTATTAAATAAATAGATTGTATGATACAATGAGGTATTATTTGCATATTGATACCTCATATTTACTAAGATTATTTATTTATTATATTATATATATTATTCATATATTATATAAATATTTATTAACATGCTTGAGCCAGATTTGTTATATGGCAATGAAATGTACGTCAGAAGTAAAAAAGTATTATTTATTAATGTTGTATCCCATCTGACTCCCACAACTCTAGATGACCAACAACAATCAAAGAAAGTTTAATAAAATAAAATAAAACAAATACATAGAGTTAAGAATGAATATGATAAATTAATATAAAGTGAATACAAAAGTGAATAATCAATACAAAAATATTCTCATACAGAGAAAATGCATGAAAGTGTAAATATAAGACAAAAATTTGGTGGAAGAGGAAAACTGAGAAAAGCATGTGAATGTAGTTAATAAAATCCCCAAAAGAATGGGATGAAAAGCAACTGGACTACAGACATGGTGGAAGCAATGATGGTTTGGAAGGCTAAAAAGATACAGAGATGTGTAGTGAATGCTTTTGGTGAATAGCATTCACCAATGAATGCTATTCACCAATTTCCTCTTCCCTTTTTCACAGCTTTAATTTCTTCAACGTACTGTTTTATTGCACTTTTGCATAAAGAGCTTACCCCAAAAGGTGATGGATATGTTTCTATATAAAATAATTTAACATCATTAGCCATAATCATATTATCTATCTATCTATCTATCTATCTATCTATCTATCTATCTATCTATCTATCTATCTATCTATCATCATTTATCTATCACCACCTTATATGTCAGTTAAATCTAACTGGCATAATAAGGTATATCTTTGGATGAAATATAATATGAACTATAGACTTTTGGGCCATATGATGATGTATCAACAGAAGAATAAACATGAGATTTTAGAAGATTTATTTTGATTTAGGGAAAAGAGGACTAGTAAGTAGTAATGTTGAAAAGGTAAAAACTTTCTTGAATCAAGCTCCACCTCTGATGACTGTGTGGACACAGCCATGTAATTTTCTTGACAGTTCTAAGTGGTCTGTCATTGCCTCTTCCAGGACAGTTTATTTGTATTTTCCAGTCTAGCCTATAGGATATTTGCAATATCCTTTTTTTATTATTATTAAAGAGTTTTACAAAAAGAAAAAAAAATTTTTTACAAATATTTCCCCATTCCTCCCCTCTCTTCCTTATTCCCCACCCCCACCCCGAACTTCCCAGAACAAAATACAGGGTATAACAATTAACAATCATATGCTAAACTAAGCTAATTAACTAAGGATTCCTATCCCCCCCTTCACACTTTAACTCGCCTTTTACTTAACTAAATATTAATACTCTTAATTTTTCTATTCATTCATAAGCTATTTGATACTTTTTAGTCCGATATTTGTTTTGAATATAATCAATCCATCTTCTCCATTTCGATATATTTCTTTCTTGTGAATGATCTTTCAAATATGCTGAAATTTTTGCCATTTCTGCCAGATTCGCTACTTTTAATGTCCATTCTTCAATAGTAGGCAAATCTTCCTTCTTCCAATATTGCGCCACCAGAAGTCTAGCTGCTGGTTATTAAATTTAAAATCAATTTAGTCTCTATAACCATACAATCTGTAATTATACCCAGCAAAAACAATTGTGGAGTAAACTTTATCTTCTTTTTAAGAATATTTTGGATAATCCACCATATTTTAATCCAAAATGCTTTAACTTTTTTACAAGTCCACCATATATGATAATAAGTGGCATCATCACAATCACATCTCCAACACTTCGATTGCAAATTCGGATACATACAAGCCAACTTTTTAGGATCTAAATGCCATCTATAGAACATTTTGTAAAAATTTTCTCTTAAATTTTGTGCTTGCGTAAATTTTACATTTCTAACCCATATTTTTTCCCAAGTTTCCATCATTATTGGTTCCTGAATGTTTTGTGCCCATTTTATCATACAGTCCTTAACTAATTCCGTTTCTGAATCTATTTCTATCAATATATTATATAATCTTTTTATATTCATTTGACCTTGGTCTCTTGCAATATCCTGATGGTTCTCCAATCAATTGTGAATTAGGTCTGACTCTTCTTAGCTCTTGGCGATTAGCCAACACCAGCCCTCACCTACTACTGTGTAATGTAATATGGTCATTTCAGGAATGATCAACCCTACCTGTTGTGCCATGCTTGTTGACCTATGATAAAATAACCAAAATATCTTTACAAGATATTTGTAATATATGCTCCAAGGCATGTCACAACTTTTTGAGCACCCCCAATGTTTTGAAATTGAAAGTTGAAAAATTTGACATGCAGTATTTCCTGAAGCCTTCTCACCAGCATTTGTTCTGTTGCATTTTCTTTCACTTGCCCACCAACAATATAATCATCTGCATGCCCTTGTCAGCAATACTGAGAGACTATCAGCAAAAGGGGGCACCTTTTGTTGATTTCCAGGTTTGTGTTGGATGTATATATATATATTTATATATCTTGAATTTTTTAAAAAAACTGAATTTATGTTCAGAATCCACTAGGCTTCTGGTGCATATACAGAATAATCTTCTGAATGCTTGAATAAGATAAATGTTGAAATGATACAGGCAATGAGTAGGAGAGGGGAAATTGACTGAAAAAGACATTTCACCTGTAATATTAGCAAAATTTTAAATATCAATTTATGATAAAATCCAAATATGTCTCAAGAATGTACAGTGACAGGGAAAAGGATACTCAATGACATTGATTTTAGCTACTTTCTGTTTTATGGGAAGGAAGAGAAAAGTTATGTATAAAATAAAAAAAGTTGTGATTGTTATCATGTATAAGTAACAGTGGGTGAGCTACTTTAGACAGTATATTTGAAATGCTGCATTCTAATGGGTTCAGAAAGGAAAAACTCCTGTTATTATGATAAATAATAGAAATGTAATGGCTATGGAGAAACCATGCCTTTTTTGCATGGAATGAAAAGGAAAACAGTAAATACTTTTTCTCTGTCCTGCTGTGATTCTGCTAAGGGGAGTCATAGAATCATCAGAAATCAGTTGTTTTTTTTTTGGCATCGTGTTGCCCACTGCCCTCAAAAACATGTTTTCCTGAACTTTTTACATTCTGTCTTCTAAATGGAAAAAAAAAAAATCAATAGAAGCATTTTTGTTTTCTCATTTCTGAAATGCAGGCATTAATTCCTGGATATTTCAACTTTTGAGCTCTGTGACAAAAAATACTGAATAGTTTGGAATACTAGATTGTCTTTGTTATTTTTTAATTGGCAGGTTTTTGTACTCAGACTCGGTATTTCTCAATCTTGGCAACTTGAAGATGTGTAGAGTACAAATCTTAGAATTCCCCAGCCAGCTTCAATTCTGGGAGTTGAAATCCATGCATTTTGAAGTTATCAAGGCTGAGAAACACTGCTCTAGAATCTGTTACATCAATTATTCCATGAAGCCAAATTGGCTTTTTGACTGATTCGTAGATTATCTGCTATTGGCTGTAGCCGTTAAAGTGATACAAGATACCACTACAATTCTTGACTCATGCTGTTGCTTAAAAGGAAGATCATAGAGCTTACTTTCACACAAGATTTGGCAGTGAATTCATCATCAGGGATTGGAGTTGCAAGACACCAATAAGGAGCCATCTTTCCACAACATTTCAAATATTCTCAGAACAGTGAGAACAGTGAGAACATCAGTAAAGATAGTTGATGAATTGGTCATCTACTGAACTCCATAATCAGATTGGGATTTGAAGACAGGTTTCTAGATCCCAACCTGTCACCTTCAAGAAGCTGTTCGGGATATACCATTAATGTAATAGTGAAAGAAGAAGTTCATTTGGGGGGAGGGAGTGTTGGGTTTTGTGTGTGTGTGTGTGTGTGTGTGTGTGAGTGTGAGTGTGTGTGTGTTTAGTATGCTTTTAGTTCTCTATGTAATCTCTGCTTTACAGGAATTAAAGTCAATTAATAGCAACACAGTTAAATGTGGTTTGAAAACTCCTGGTTTGTAATTGTGGAATTCCTCCTGATAGATGTAGTTGGTAATTCAGCAGAAAACAAAATGTTTGGCCATGGCATCACAAAGTTAATTGCACTTGCTGATTTCTACAAGGGGAATATCTTAGAAACATTTGCGGACATCAACTAACTCTTATCCCAACCACATTTATGTGATGGCACAATTTCTGTGAACAGACATATGTCTTGCTGTATTTTCAAGTGTTAACAAATTGTTAAAGTCCAGCTTCTAATAAGCATAAGCCAGAATAATTGCTTGTGAAAAAGTTTTAAGTTTTAAGAGCAATGGTTCTTGTACATAAAAGAGCGTACATCGGATTTTAAATGTGAAAAGTCACAGTACCTTCTTCTTTCTTTCTTTTGGTTTTGGAGAATGGACAAGCAGTTCTTATTTTAGTGATAAACACACACTTTTACATCTCTTTCAAAGCAGTCTACTAAAAAAAAAGTGAGATTGTGTTCTGTAGCCAAACCATAGTGGTTTGGATGAAAAAGGTTACAGAATTATTAAGCTTTAGAGAGAAGGAGGAGGGGGGAAAAGCAAAGGAGATTTATGCATCTTTGTCTGACCACATTGGTTTGGAAGCGCTGCAGAATGGAAAAGTAATAAAATAAGAAGAGACAGTGTTTTCGGAATACTGTACAATCTTTTATTTTTTATTCCCCCTCCCTATTCAGTTCTAAATATGGCAAACTGCATTATATTTATTTTCAAAAAATGTTGATTGGCATCCTAAACTTATTAGATGTGATGTGCTTTTTGCCTTCCATTGACATGCTACATAGGAACTGGTTTGGAGTTCATGTTTTAAATCTTTGTTGCTTTCTATTGTTTATCTGCCAGCAATAGTCATCCAGCAAGACTTTGCAGAAGATGTTAGATGTTAAAATATATGTGTCTGGCCGTAGAAATACAAAACACAATTAAATTGGGAGTTTTACTATTTTTTGAATTGGGAAATATGTTCCTATGTACAACATTCTGTTTCTGTCCAGACTTCTAATAAGCTACATACCTAAATTAAGAAGCAAGGTGAAGAAAAGACTGATTTCCAGAACTTTGCGCAGATGATATATAATAGAAATCACAGAAGAGTCCTATTTTAAAACTTCAAAACTATTTAAACTTGCTAGTTTAAATATGCTTTAAGTATTTCTGATTCATTAATTGAAAATACAGCCAACTGTGATATTTTCTCAATGCATTGGATGAGTTCAACGTGCAGGACAAAGAAATGCTAATTTATTTATTTATTTTTTCTTCACTTCACAAATATTTTCTCTTAGTTGAGGCAAACAAAAAGATACAAAAAATATTAATCATGATCATATTCAGATGGAAAGAGAGGAAAAAAGCAAAAAATTCTCCTGAATTTTTTCTAGTGTTAAATGGAACAGTAGAATATTTTATTTCATATTCAAAACCAAGCAAAATTTCCCATCCACAAGAATTGAGTGAACCAATTTTTATAACCATGCAAGAGCAGGCTTAAGATCCAGGAGCATTTCTAAGTGTTTTCTTTACTTATTAACCCACTTTTTTAGGAAGGACTGCCTATTTTTTCTTTTTATCAGTGGCTTTTAAATAGTTTGGTAAAATAGTTTATGGTGACTGCTACAATTATCTTTCCTGGAGGACTTTTTTACAAATTTTAAGCAGGGAGTGGTTATAGAGCAATTTTTAATTTAAAAAAAAATTAGAAGTACAAACAAAGAAAGAAGAAAGAAATAAAATGTAGATTAGATTTAATGCTTATCAATAGTCACTGGTTTACTAATGAATTTACTGTGATAATATTAACAATATAAAACATTGTGGTAAAATATCACATAATCTCTGACATAATAATACCTATTGGTGCATCTTTTGATTAGTATTGCCTTTAGTATTGATTAATGTTGCCTTTACCAAAACAGTTCACACATGTCTGACAATCATTCCTAGACATCTAGAATTTCATTTTTCAGTTTCTCAAATAATTACATCCTCTGTGTTAGATACAACTACAACTTCTCATAATCAAATTTCAAAGGTGTGGTATATAATTCAACATTGTATTAAGTTCTTTAACATTTAAAGATTACTTACATGTTAGGAATCTTTAGAAGTGATGCATGATCTTACATATTTGGACTCAGTCTTGCTGGTGATTTAGATTATATGTTTCTGTCTTGTTATTTCCACTGGGAATTTAATAGATAGCTTCCTTTAAAAAAAAAGCTTTATTAAAATGTGGATTTTACTTGTCAAAATTCTTAGGTGAATCATATGAAATTGCATCCAACTGAGAATGCAAGTGACTCCTTTGAAAATGGTTTCCTCTCTTCCCTTGTTTTCTTCAGGAATGCCAGCTGCATCTTTAGTGACACCTGCAGATGTGATAAAGACAAGGTTACAGGTAGCAGCCCGGGCAGGACAAACAACTTACACTGGTGTCATTGATTGCTTTGGAAAGATCTTACGAGAGGAAGGTCCAAGGGCTTTTTGGAAAGGAGCTGCAGGTAACATTTGAGGGCATTTATTAAGGGATGGGAGTGTTTCTATAAGCCTAAATGTTAATATGATTGTTTTTCATTTTACTTTCAGCTCGTGTATTTCGTTCATCCCCTCAATTTGGAGTAACCCTAGTGACATATGAGCTACTGCAGCGATGGTTTTACATTGATTTTGGAGGAGTGTAAGTACCTTACATTAACTAATTTGTTTTAGTGGGAGAGATCTAGACAATGAATGTGGTATCAAAGAGCAAAAACATACTTTCAGAGTTCAAAGTGAATATTCAAATTACTCTATGATCTGGGGGTATGGATCACTAGTAAGAGGAAAGAGAAAAATGGGCATGGGTTACAGAAAGAACTTGTTTTCAAAGGTATTTTAGTTAAAGGTTGCATTAAAAAAAATTTTTTTTTATTGCAGAAAACCAGCAGGATCTGAACCAGTGCTTAAATCTAGAATCACCCTCCCTGCACCTAACCCTGACCATGTTGGGGGTTACAAACTGGCTGTTGCCACATTTGCAGGAATTGAAAATAAATTTGGACTTTATTTACCTCAGTTTACATCGATGTCTCCTACCTCTAGAACAGCATTATAAGCCACAACATAGTTATAAGTAATAGTTGGCAAAAGAACCATGTGTCTGATCAATCTTTATACTTCAGTCCTTTAGTTTTTCTGTCTGAGCAAAGCCTTATCTAGAAATTTCTTTTCCTTCCCCATTTTTCCACTTTAGATATGCACTTCCTATATCAGATCACTGTCACGTTTCTGCTAAAATAGTTGTTAATTTGGACCCATGAATGTATCTCCCTCCCCCAATTACTTATACTTGGAATTGTGAATGTACTTTGGCTGATTTTGAAAACTTATAATTATTTTTCTTGTTGGTGGGCAAACAGGGAACGTTGGGATGGTAGAATATGGCTTTTGGCATCAGATGATGTTCTGCCATCATGACTGCATAAATAGGTATTAGGGCTGAGCAGCACTTCAGATCTAAAGGCAAAAATACACTTTACTGTACAAATATGTGAATGTAGCTCATCTGCAATGGCTTAATACAGTTGTTGGTTTGTCTGGGATCAGGCAGTTGCCCTGTGCAGGCAGTCCCTGGAAATATACCTTTGGTTTAAGGCATGATAGATTCATGCCTTCAGGTAAGCAAATACTTGTTTTCTAAACAAACTGTATGGCTCTGTTGGATATACTCTTATATACATTTACATATTGTGTATGTGTGTGTATACAGTTTACACACGTTTACATATGCATGTATCTAGGATTTTCTTATATGCAACAGAGATCATGATGCTATATGAATTATTTAAACATCAGATTATGCATTTGTTACATATTCAATCTATGTACAGTAGGATTCAAAATGTATCAGTGAGCCGTACTGAATTCTGAAAATGTATTTTACATACACTGGATTCCTGAATTATATTATAGAGCAGTGTTTCTCAACCTTGGCAGCTTTTAAGATGACTGGATTTCAACTCCCAGAATCCCCCAGCCAGTAAGGAATTGAAGTCTTAAAGTTGCCAAGGTTGAGGAAGACTGTTACTGAGCTTTTTATGGGCATTGTGTTTTTGTAATTTAAACCATGTCAACAAATGTTAAGCAATTTACATTCCTGCTAACAGAATTATGACTGGATAAACCTGGGAAAGAAATGTAGATTTCCATAATCTATGCACTTTGTGGAAGAATGTAGCCGTTATTCTCCGCAATGGTATTTCACAATCCAGGCGAGAGCCACCAAAAGATAGTGTTGTATACTCTCAATCATTTTCCATGCTTTGCTGCATTGATGTGAATGGAAGCTGCACCCAACAGGTCTGGAATTTGCCCCTACCGATATTTGGAATACTTTTTATGTAATGCACTTAGGAATAATTGCTGCTTGTTTAAATAAATGCAATAAAAGAATTCAAGCACTGTATTAATGTTGTTTGCCTTAATTACTGCGCTGTAAGTAGAAAATACTTTTGTGAAAGTTCTTACTAATTTTTTTTTAATTAAAAGATTTTTTAATAATAACAACCATTACAAATATTTTGCCTATTCATTTAGTTTGAAAATTATCCACTCAGATTCTGTGCATGGAATGGTATGCTTAAAGCTGTGTCCGTGGTCACATTTCCATATATAAGTATGTGGGATTTGGAAAAGAAATCCCAGAGCTGATACAGCATACAGTTAGAAGCAGAGTTATATAACATTGCATAGTACCATGATAGCAGATTTGAGTATTTGTTTTTAAATCTAGAAAATTAAAATTAAGTCCTTATTCTGTCACTGCTTTTTGGAGTGTAGTTTCCAATCCAGAAGTCATACACGCATATTCTGGATGAGTAAAAATAATCAAGAACAATCTCCAAAACTCGGTGGGTGGGTGGGTGAGCACGCGGGCGCACACCTGTATACATGTGTACCAAAATAAAACTTTTTTTTGTAATTCTAACTTGGCAACTATTTATGTGTATAGGTTGTTCCATCTCTTCAGTGGATATGTACAACTTTTAAATTATGTGGTTATACAGTACAAAAGTACTGAATTCTTATAATTTGAAAATTTCTTCTGATAGATGTTGAACACCTTCAGATGTCTAATTTTTAATTTTCAGTCTATGGTTCTTGGAATATTAAAACTGTACAATTTGATGAGATAATCTTTAAGAATTGAGAAGTATGGGCAGAAAGACTCAAACTTCACAAGTGCTTTCTTTGCAGCTTCAAACATGCATAACGGTGCTGTTACATTTTGTCTGCAGGCCAGATGAAGAACTTTATAGGATGGAAAAATATGTGCCCCAAGGGCTACTTTCTATAGCCCTTGCATCCTTAGAATTATACCACTGAAATTTAACAGCATGTTGATTTTTCAGAGTACAATTTGTCTTTTCTTGAAACAAAAATATCTAAAACAGGTTGTCGGGTTCTATTATATAAAGATTCATTTCTTCATGTCCCACATCTGTTGAGAACCAAAATGAAGAAAAACTATTGGAAGTTGAGCTTTTATTTGCTACTGAAAAATCTGAGAATCTCTTCTACCTTTCTAGAGCATCAGTACAAAATGGATCTAACAATAGACAGAGACTCGCAGTGTTTCTTAATTTTTTAAGCTTTCAATAATAGCATCTGCAAGATTATTCACAAATTATAACCTAAAGTGTGATTCTGGGGATGCAATTTAGTTTTAAAATTTTGATTACAACAGAAGACTTGCTAAGTTCTGTTCTGAGCTGAAGTTTGCACTTTTGGAGCAAACACATATTCTTTCCATTGACTGGTCATGCCTTCTACATGAAAACCCATGACTGGTGAAGAAAGGCCTTCCAAATCCATGTGTCAGATAACAGTCTGAACAGAAAACATATTTCCTACATACCAGTCCAAGTAGACCAGGGATGAGATTGATTCAGAACATATGGCTCAAGGTCAAAACATCAGTTTTAGAATGAGACACATAGTGGGTTCAAGTTATGGCCAAACTTTGAAACAGGAAGAAAGTGTAGTTCAGTCAAATATTCTGTACATGATTACAAACACCAAGACAATCTTGGAAGTGTAAGGCTTGGTTTTTTTGAGATGGCTCAACTATTAAGCAATTACTCAGCTAAAATGGCATGTGCTGGATGACTTAGAAGTAATAACCAAAGACAGTTTTGTTTCTTCATGTTGGAAGATAGGCCAGGTAACTAGTACTGTGCTTTAACTTATATGAATAAAAAAAATCTACCACATTAGTTTGAAGTAATTGGTTTCTGTGGGTGAAATATACTTGGGGTAGGAAGTGGCACATGGAGCAAATTATCTTGAGCCAACCCTATACAATTTCATGGGATTTGTGGTGGCACTGGATTGAAAAAAGTATATCTAATCACCAAGCCTTGTTACAAAAAAAAAATATCCTGGTATGGAAAATAATTTAATTTCCATTCAGGTTGTTTCCTAAGGATGACATTAGAAGGACATTGGAAGCACTTTAATATGTAAGAATGAATTTGATTTATTTTCTTAAGGAAAGCAAAAAAGAGCAAGTCATGTTACAACTATATAAGCCTCTTTATTCAAATACTCTCATTTACTGTTAAGAGATAGGTTTAATACAAAAAGAGTAACACATGGCCACAGTACACCTTTCAACATTGACTTAGTAGTAACAGCAACTGCAGCCCAATTCAGATGGATACTACTGATATGTAACAAGTATCAGTGACCAACATGAAATATTAAACTGCCAGGAAATCATAGGTATTGATTGATTTGTTTGATTTATTCAACCTATTACAGCTACCATTTTATTACAAAGTGACTTCCTGTAATTGTTATTTAGAATTAAAGATGATTCCAACATGCATGGGAATGCAATGAATGTTGATTCATTATACACATGCTTTACTGCTTTCAAATAAGTATGTTCCATGCGCAGACTGGAATAGATAATGATTAGCAATATTTATTTAGTACATCCATTCATTATGTAAGTCACCATGTGAATCACCACATCTAAAAACTTTGGCCCAGTCCTAAGTCACAAAGCACATCACATCTGCATCCAATCATATCTGACTTCATATAGATTTACCCGGACTGGGCCAAATAAAAGGTTATGAACTCAAGTTTACTTAGGGGTTGTTTATTGCAATTACTAAAGTAATCAACTAGGCAGCAACATAATTCCCTTGCATTTTTTTCTTATTTATAACTTTTCTAGAAGAAATATGAGATGAAGCAATATTTCCAGGCTACTAAGCACAGTATGATTAGTAAGAAAGAACCTGATGAGTAATGCTGGCAGGAACACTGCTAGCAACAGTATACTGAACTAATGCTCAATGGAGGTTTCATCAACAGATAGAAGGGAAGGACTAGGCTTTCTTCTAAGCAGCTATTTCCATGGTGACTTCTTCTTCACTGTCAGCTCTGTTGGCCCTGATCTCTACCAAAGTGCGTGCAAAGCGAGTCCATTCATCACTGTGAGGCACAGCAAGCTGCAAGGATAAAAAAATTGAGAGATAAAAGTAATTTAAGACTGAAGAAATTAAAAAAGTTTCAAAGCAACAGTTGAATCATCATTAAAGGCAATTATTGTTTGGAACTGTAAAATCTAGATGAAAATTTTGACAACCAGTTTCAGTATCTAAGACAGGGAAGGACTGACTCCGTTTTATAAGGGCGCAATATCACCTATCTAAAGGTGAATGTAACTTTGAAATCAAAATAATTTCCTCCTCTCTAAACTTGAAGGAAGTCCAAAAATCTTTACTTTTTAATGAGTGACCATGAGTGGACTGGAGATCCTATAATGGCAAGATGTGATTTCCTAAATTAATCTGAATGTTTGCAATTTCTACCTTACAAAATATGGGCCTACATGGAGAAGCCATATTGGTAGAATTGCATCTTACAGCCAGTTTTCAAGGAAGTTTTGACAAATGCATTCCACTTTCTCCAAAAACAGCTGACTTCATTAAGTCTGTCTAGTTTTCAACCAACAAAGAGATGGACAAAGGAGATAATTCAATAATTTGAAACTAAGAACTACCATGCATAAATAAATAGTTGGCATATCTAAAGCAATTAGTTCAAGAGCTTTGTGGGTTTGTGTGTGTCAGGAGTTAAAAGCAGTCTACACCTGCTTTAGTTCTCTTGATGTATCTGTCGAAAAAGAATCCTAGAATTGTCATACCAGAAAATTTCCATGTCAGGCGAAGCAAGTCAGAAACAGTCTTGCAAACTAGTCAAATTTATCTGTTGAATTCCTACAACTGTTGTTGCTAAACAAATATAAGTAGATTTGTTCAAACTCAAAATGGCACAAAGCCAAACAAAAAATAAATTAGAAAATCTTGAACAAACCATGTCCCCCCGTTTTTATATATTAACTAAGCCAAAAGCAAACTAAAAAGATAACCTTCTAACACTGGTTCACTATTTAAAACCATGCATAAATATCTGATTCCTATGGTGCTTGAAAAGCGAAAGCCAAGGAAATCCCCACTAGTTATCTTATCCTTATGCAGAGTTACAATTTTTGAGAATGCAAAATAAAATTGAAGTTGGTTTCTTTCATAGACTTAGAGCAGGTTTCAGGCTGGTTCAGGGTAGTCTGATCCACAAAGCTGCTAAGGCAAGTAATAATGAATTTAAATCAACCAGCTCTTTTATGGTTGAATAGTCTATAGTTTCTCTCTGGATGCTTGTGAGAGAAAAGAACTGTTGAAAGTTGTAGGCACAATATAAACTTTTCTGTAGATAAGTAAGAAATATATATATATATATATTTCAGGACATGAAACTGTTGTTCATTCTGGATATGTGTGTGTGTATATGTGTATCTGTGTGTCTGTTTGTGTATATGTTCTTTCACTATCAGACAGCCATTAAACCCAGTGATGTTTCTAGTAACTTTCCAAAACATAATATTCCAGATTATAAAATAAAGGAATATATCAGATTATAATAGTTAAATTTTAGTGGTGTTAAAAAGTGTTAAAAGGTTTAGATCAGAGGACACAAATTTCACAGACTTTTTACAAGCTTAGTTGCACATTTCTATATGTATTTTTAGAAATACTGTATTTTTTGGACTATAAAATGCACTGGTGTATAAAACACACCAAGATGTTGAAGAGGTAAACAAGAAAAAAAAAGGGTTTTGCCCTCCCCGGCCATCTGAAGCATTCTGCAGGCCTCCCAAAGCCTGTGTGTACCCTGTTTTTGCGAAAAACTGGCCCTTTTTAAAAGTAAAAATGGGACTAAAGAGGCAGGGCTTCAGGAGACCAAAAATGGCTGTATTTGGTGTATAAGACACACCAACATTTCCACCCTCTTTTAGGGGGAAAAAGTGTGTTTATACTCCGAAAAGTACGGTAATAACAAGGATTTTTGTTATTGTCAATAACTTGTCAATAACTTCCTTTCCAAATCACCTCAAAGTAAATAAACCAAGAAAGGGGTTGGGAACAAATAGGATAAGGAAGAGAAAGTGATTCGGGTGTTGAAAATCATAGAGAGGGGATACCCTATGGAATTAGGACTGGGTAATGTAAGAACAATATTAGGAAAAGAAAGGCAGAAGAGATAATATAAAATTGGGTAAACAGCAAATAATTCTTCATGAAGGATAATGAGAATACTTGGAACAAGAATTTATCCGGGAGGACATGATAGGATACAAGATTAATAATAACCAATAAAAGGAAGGACTTTTTTTATACAACACATTTAATGGTTAAACGATGGAATTTGCAGTGGTCAGATTTGGCAATGGTCACTATTATGGTTTTAAAATGCATGGAGGATCAGGTTATCTATGGTTGGAAGCTTAACATCTGTGCACTCCAGCCTAAATGGCAAATAGTACATTTGAACAATGGCAGAAGACCAGCCTATGGAAGAGACTTAAAAGGGCTGTTGCCTTCCTATCCAAGTTCATGAGTTTCTTATGTGCATATAGTTGAGAATATGTGTGCCCAGCATAGGAAAGATATGAGAATTCACACAAACTGTAATCCATGAAGCTCCAATATGCTGAATAAATTAAAACTAATAATTTTACTTGATTTTACTTTAATTTTGTATTTATTTCAGCACAAAATAGCAACAAAAAATGGGTCTTGTAGAAATGCACACACTGTTGCCCTAGAAATAACTATGAATGCCTGCTCAGGCCAAAATAATCTAAAATAAATTGGAATTGGTTAGTCAAGGCTAAGTTATTGTTTTGTTAATTCTTTTGAAATACTTTAAAAATGTATGTCCTGACACGGTGCACAAAAATGGGACTGTAAGTCAGTCTGCTTTTCTATAGTCTTAGAAAACTGTCTTTATTGTACACAACAGCTTTGTGTTTCAAATCTCTCTGGCATGGATTCAACTATGGGAGCAATTTCCCTTCTCCAGGCAATAGTGACTTCCACTACAAATATATACTAAAATACTGAAGGCTTTCAAGACCCTGCTAAAGAAAAAGCCATTTTGTGACTTATGTAAAAATGCAACACAGAACAATCTGTCTTTCTACTGGGCATACCTTTTGAGTAACGGCAAACATTTCGGTAGTCTTTAAATTAAATATTTCCAGAAAAAGTCATATAACTTTTTGCGTACAATTTCTCACTGCAAATCAATTGTGGCCCACAGGAGTGAGGGGAAGAAAAGCACTAAATTTAAGTGGATACCCTTTGCATGAGAAAGTGTTTCTGATCAACTTAGGTGAAAGTAGTCCTTTCTAAATTGGTCATTTAAATCTGGCACAATGCCTCAGAAAATAAGATGATGGATGCACCATGATATTGTTTTCTCACTTGATCCTTATCACTTGATCTATTGAGCTCTTTGGAGGAAAATGTCACAGATGTGTCAATAATGAATCAATCAATAAAAATTAGAATAGAATTAGAATGAGTAGAATAGAAATAGAAATAGAATAGAATAATAGAGTAGTTGGAAGGGATCTTGGCAATCTTCTAGTCCAACCCCTTGCACAGAGGCAGGAAACCTTATACCATTTAGACAAATGGTTGTCCAATGCCTTCTTAAAAACTTCCAATGTTGGAGAATTCACAACTTCTGGAAGCAAGTCGTTCCATTGATTAATTGTTCTAACTGTCAGGAAATTTCTCCTTAGTTCTAGGTTACTTTTTTCCTTGATTAGTTCCACCCATTGCTTCTTGTCCTGCCCTCAGGTGCTTTGGAGAAACAAGACTCCCTCTTGTTTGTGGCAATCCATGAGATACTGGAACGCTGCTATCATGTCACCCCAGTCCTTTGTTTCATTAAACTAAACATACCCAATTCCAGTAACTGTTCTTTATGTTTTAGCCTTTAGTCCCTTAATCATCTTTGTTGCTCTTCTCTGCACTCTAGTGTCAAACTGGCAGCCCATAGGCCAGATGCGTCACACGCAGGCCACACCCACCCAAACTCTGTGAATGGGAAAACCGTCACAAAACATCACATGATATGGCAAGGTTGACATCTGTGTTCTAGAGCAGTGGTCCCCAACCCCCGGTCCGCGGACCGGTGCCGGGCCGTGGAGTACCTGGCACCGGGCCGCGCAACGGCCGGGGGACATGAACGCTGCAGCGCAAAGGCTCCTGGGCCGTGCGCAATGGGCCGTGCGCAATGGGCCGTGCGCAAAAGCTCCTGGGCTGTGCCCTCACCCCTGCGCGCGCTCAGCGGGCCGCGGCGATAAAAAGGTTGGGGACCACTGTTCTAGAGTCTCAACATCTTTTTTCTTCATGGTGAGCAAAACAAGAAATCTTAGAACGTTCTGGAATACAGCAAGGCAGTCAGTCAAAAGAATCCAGCCTTTAATTATTTCAGGAAATGTCAATCTCCTGATATTCTTCCAAAAAGGCCAAGAAACCCAGTATTGGAAATGAGACAGTTAATTCCTTCTTTTAAATGAGCAAGAAAATCACTTCTGCTTTTTATCACATGTGTTGCCTCATATCTTCAGGAAGCTAGAATGACATGGCTCACAGAATCTTATTTAGTGATGATGGTCAAAAATGAATAGTTTGTTTCTCATCATTTGGGGGCAGAAGAAACAACAAAAGATGATGCCCAAAGTAGAGTTGAAAGATTTTAAAAAATCCTAATAATATGCTAAGTATTTTAATAGTCTGAACAAACTAATGAGAAACCCCTGACTGCCCTTTGGTTTGATGCAGCCACCCTACAGATAGTCCTCAATTTACGACCACAATTGAGCACAGCATTTCTGTTGCTAAGTGAAACATTTGTTTTGCCCCATTTTACAACTTTTCGTGCCACAGTTGTTAAATTAGTAACATGGTTGGTAGGTGAAACTGGTTTCCCCACTGACTTTGTCAGAAGGTCACAAAAGGTCAATCACATGATCTCTGGGCACTGTAATCATAAATATGAGTCAGTATGAGTCAGTATTAACAAGCATTTGAATTCTGATCATGTGACCATGGGGATGCTACAATGGTCATTAAGCGTGAAGTCACTTTTTTCAGTTGTAACTTTGAATGGTCACCAAATGAATAGTTGTTTGTTGAGAACTACCTACGTATCATTGCCATCTTACCCAGAATGCTCTTCTTCTGTGTTAAGTACACCTCTAACTAGTAAGTAATTTCTCGCAGTGTCCTATCGAGATATGGCTGGATATCCCTTTTGCACAATCTTACAGTTTCTTTTCCTCCAAATGCAAAATTATTTTGATATTTTTCAGAGTTTTCTAAAACTCAAGGTTGGAAGACACTTTGCCATAGCACTGTTTTCAGTCTTCAACCTCCATTTCTTTGGCCATTTCACAAAACTGAAAATGGGAGAAGAGCCATTTTAGTTTTCTTTTTCAGATGCAAAAATGGTTTTGGATGGCATCGGTTCCACATCCATTTCACAATTTTTTTTCTCCATTTTCAATGAAAGAAGCCTTTATTTGGAAAGAGGAATGTTATTTTACAGAAATTCACATCTTAGCATTCTCATTTTGATATTCTCTGTTCTAAATTATGTGTGGCTCCAAGACAACTAGTTAAAAAGATTTTGAAAAGCTGGCTAATTAAGGACCACGAAAAAGAATTTGAGTTAATTTTAGTTTGCTTCCTCCAATAGCATCAGCAATACAAGTAAGTTATAATGATTAAGATGAAACTTCCAAATAAAGTTAAAATGTGGTTTACCAGTAGCCTTGTAATCTTTCAATTTAACAAAATCATTTCAGAAAAATTATATCTCAAGGGAGCATTAACTATTAACTGTTTATTCTTTATATATATAAACATAATTTCTACCCTATTTACACATTGCTCTAAGAAAAGCATTCAGCCTTGAGGTCTACTGTACAGATTTCCTCTTTAGTCTTAAAAGCAGCTAAATAGTCTTTAGAATGTACAGGCAGTTCTTGACTTACAACAGTTCATTTAGTGACCGTTTAAAGTTACAACGGCATGGAAAAAAGTGATTTATGACAATTTTTCACGCTTACAACAACTGCAGTATCTTCATGGTCACATGATCAAAATTCAGACCCTTGGCAACTGGTTTATATTTATGACGGTTGCAGTGTCCTGGGATCATGTGATCAGCTTTTGTGGCCTTCTGATGAACAAAGTCAATGGGAAAGCCAGATTCACCTCACAACCGTGGCACAAGAGGTTGTAAAAGGGCGCAAAACTCACTTGACAAATGTTTCACTTCTGCTTTCCCAGCTGAGATTCAAGAGAACATAGGAAGCAGAAATAGTGAATTACTGTATTTTTCGAACTATAAGACGCACCTAGATTTAGAGGAAGAAAAGAAAAAAAAATAGTTTTGGTCTCTGCGTGTCATGCTTTTGCCCTCCCTGGTCCCCAGAAGCACTTTGCAGGCCAAAAACTGGCCCATTTTTGGTCTTCCAAACCCTCTGCGCATCCCATTTTTGCCAAAAATGCAGCCATTTTTGGCCTGCAGAGTGCCTCTGGGGGCCGGGGAGGGTGAAAACGGGATGCACTGAGGGTTCTGAAGCCTAAAAACAAGCCCATATTTGGTCTATAAAAAGCATCGAAATTTTCACCCACATTTGGGGTGGGGGGAGGGGGAGAGAATGGGTCTTATACTCTGAAAAATACAGAGCATAGCATTGACTCATTTCTAGCTGCCTGACTTTCTAAGGCCGGAAAAAGTCACCTGATAATGTGGCTGGATTAACATCTCTGGAAACTGTCAATCCACAATTGTAATGCATGTGTATGGGGAGGGAGGGGGAGGGAGGAGGGAGAGGGAAAGAGAGAAAGAAAGAGGGTATCCTGATTGTTCCCAATTCTGTAATACACATTGGGAAAATCAATCCTCCTAGAGCAGCAGTCAATTCTTGACCTTCTCCCACACATCTATGCAACTGCTATAACTGGACCAACCAAGAATAAGAGCTACACTGATGGAAAGGTGGACCTGTTCATCCCAAAATCTGATAGTCCTTCTCCTTTTCCTCCCTTATCACAGTATTTTTTTTCAACAAAAAATTTATCAGGGTTTTTTTTTTTAAAAAAAAAAAAACCTCTTATGCATAGTTCCTACCTGACATATTAGAAGGGAGACTCCACACAGGATCATGAATCAGAAACAGACAGTTTTTCTGTCCTACCTCAAGTTAAAAGCCATCTTGAATTGCTGTGAGACAAGCTGGACACTTTATTTTTGCCATTACTGACTTTGTACAATGCTAGAGCAGAGCACAACCCTGTGATTTACACCTCGATTTCTGCATAGACATTTTTTCTTTATAAATCTGTGACAAGGACACAGTTGACAAAAAAATTATACGTGGATAATTTTCACTTCCTTTTGACAATAATAGGCCCGATCCTTTTCAAATCTTAAAGCACTGCAATCTTGTAGGGAAAAGTTTCCATGTCACATTTTTATTCTGACTATAGAAGCAGTTTGATTAGTCTGAGGCCCAAGAAGATATTTTGCTGCTAACTCAGTACAGGCAAATGTATACCATTATATATATATACTACCTATTCTAGCTTTGATCCTGTGGTGGTATCAAAACTCCTTCATTATTTTTCTTTATATAGAGCTTGAAAAAGTCAGTATTTTTCCAGGCAGCTCCCAGTGCCACACACATGGCTGGAAACAAAGTGGGAGGTAATCTAGAAGAAAAAGGCCACCAAAGGAACCCAGAGCCTAACAAGCGCACCACTGTGCTTAACTCTCAGGGAGCCTAGCCTCCGTGCTAACAATGGATGAAACCACTGGCAAGGAGGCTGAAGCCAGAAAACTGCATGCAGATGATTTTAATCAGCTCTATGTATACACTGGTGTGCATAACTGAAGGGGTGGAATACCACAGGCAGACTGAAGACTGCATCCATCCATTGCATAGCAGGTATCAGAGGAACTGTTAGACCGCCCTTTCTTTAAATTTAATTTGCAAGGGTTTGTCTCAATTAACTTCTGCTGTGAACTCTGTTTCTGTATTGTTCAAATGGACATGGCAGCGGTGCCAGTAAGTTAAGAACTACCACCACATGAGACGCCACACTGGACCAAACTTCATGACTGTGAAGGCATTACTGAAACTCCCATACCTTACCTCGAAAAATTTAGATCTGCCTTCTTTATCCTGCTGTTCTAGAAACATCATACTGACTAAATTCTTGAGAAAGTACACTAACAAGTGACCCTATGATCTTGGTTCCTAATCTGAATCTGGTAGGGCTGAAATTAAACAGCCTTTCTCCCTTTAAGTATACTTTGAAACCAAAGTTGCTAAAAATCAAGCCAACATCCTCTCTACAATGCAGGACACCACACTAAACAATCCTATCTCCATTAGCAATACTTTATGCTATGTGGGCTAGAGTGGCAGTCTCATAAATAAAGCATGTGCTCTAGCTGTGAACTACATACCTGACCTGAAATCCTTATTACTTTAGATCAGGGGCAGTGGTGGGTTGCTACCGGTTCACCCCGGATTGGACAAACTGGTAGTGGCGGCGGCAGGAGGCTCTGCCCACCCGCCCGGATGCTTCTGTGCATGTGCAAAGTGGTGCGCGCACGTGCAAGCACCCACAAGCAAAACGGTAGCAACAGGTTTTGAAACGCACTCCTGATCAGGTGTCAAACTGAAGGCCCAGGGACCGGATCCGGCCCTCAGGGTACTTAGATCTGGCCCGCAGGTCTGCCCTGGAAACAGTGAAGGACCAGCCAGAAGTAATTTCTAACTAGCGCATTTTTCGGAGTATAAGACGCACTGGAGTATAAAACGCACCTACCTTTTTGGGTTGTTTTTTTTAAAAAGGGTTTTTTTATTTTTTAGACAAACACACATACAAACACACAATGTATTTTCTTTGAACAGAGTGTTTGGCTGGTTCACAAATTTAAACAGTGTTTAGTCCTTTCAATTAAATTTACAATTTCTATATTTCCTTTTTGCCATATTTATTCCTCATCTATTTTTTTAAAAAAACCAACATTACCCTTCATTCTCATTCTCATCTCTAATCTTAATCAAATTCAATTTTTCCCTTCTATTCTATATTATACCCCTTCCCATTGTCATCTATTTTTATATCCATCCTCACATTGGTTAATTATTTATTACAACTGTTTAATACAAATTCAACATTTTTATATAAATCAATAAGTTATAACTATGTTTTTTGTATATTAATCAATATGAACATGAATATTCCAATTATTTCCATGCAATCCAATTTCTTACAAATCAATTAATTATATTAACCAATAATAATAAACCAAATAATTTTCCCCATATATTCCTCCAAACCACAACTTAACCATTTCTGCTTTCAACACAATATACAATTAATAGTATCTCAATTATTACAATTCCCTAGTTAAATAGCGCTATTTTTTCTTTTGTGTTTTAAAATCTTGAACTCTCTTTTGCCCTAAATTTCCCATTGTTTGCACCTACCTTTTTGGTGAGAAAAAAGAAAAAGAAATCTTTCTCTGCCTCATTTTGTCACGTTGCAGCAAAGAACCTGCTTTACTTTCAGTGTCGTTTTTTCAGCATAGCTAGGGGGAAAAAATCTGCTCCAGCACTTTTTGCAGCAAGCAGGAAACCCCTGTGCAAAACAGCTGAGAGCAAATCAGCTGAGAGTCAGGAGGCTGATCAAATCAATTTGTGCTAATTAACCTATGCTGAAGCTGAAAGGGGCTGTTTTTTCTTGCTGTTTGCTTGCAAGGAGGTAACTGCTGCGAGGCACAGGCCAAAGGGTGGGGGCCAGTGGGTGGGCAGGGCTACATTCGGTGTATAAGACCCACCTAAATTTTCACCCCCTTTTGAGGGGTAAAAAGGTGCATTTTATACTCTGAAAAATACAGCAGGTATAAATAAATCCATTCTTCAATCTCTCAGTCTTCATCGGGGGGGGGGGGGAATTGTCACTTCTCCATTCAGTCAGGCTCCTAGCATTGTAAGGACATGCAGGCTTGATGAATAGGATCAACTTAGTTCTCCAAAATAGGAATATTTCTTTTGTCTGCAACTTTCAGATCAGAGTCCTTTTCTGAATCTTTATCCAGAACTAAATGCTTCTGCATATTTTCCATGACTATTATCAAACTTCTAAAAAACTTTCACTAAAAGAAAATCCAAGAAAAAAATGTTGAGTAGTATTATTTCCAATGAACGTTCCACTGTAAGTAATCTCTCCTGGTCAGAGAATTCATATAAGAGCATGTCCAGTTCCCTTATGCTGCCCATACACACAAAACTCTAGGGGAAAGCAGGAACCTACACAGACATGCAACATAGCTCTGTTAGACAGAACAAAACATAGATGCTTCCAGTGAGCCCTGCTAATAAAGGAGTTGGAAAGAATTCCAAGAGCCATGTTCTCCACACTTTCTTTAACTATTTTTATGACTGTTAATGCAGCCATAGACATTCTGAAAAGACAATGATAGATGATACTTAATAGAATGCCTATTTTAATTATAATTTTTTGGGTGGGGAGGAAACAGAGTTTAAGGGAGAGAAGCTTGGCCATGTATGAAAGGTAGCTCTGTTACCTAACCTAGTCCACGTGACTAGCTATGTTTCTCCAAAGTTTGAGGAAAAAAATTCTTTTGCATAACTAAATTAATCCACTGAAGAACATTTTATGAAGATGAACTTATCTAAGATGATTATTGATATACTTAAAATCAGAAGTGATGTGATAAAAGTCATATCATGCTATTGCAACACAGGTTCTTTTGTACATCACTACAAAAATATAGCTTGCAATGGGATAGTGCCATAATTCTTTTGCCCCTTCCAGGTGATTCCTCTGCTTAAAATAATGTAATTTTAGGCTATCCAAGAAAAATATCAGTAGTTTTTTAATACAGTCATCCCATACTATGAGCACACTAAGGCTAACAGAATGGTATAAAAGCCAGAACAAATACTTATTATCAGGACCACACATAAGTTGCAGTTACGAAGATTTTTTTGTTCAAGCTTATATACAAACTAGTCAACTAAACATTTGATACTAAGCTGGCACCAGATAAGGGTCAATGGAATTCAAAAGGGGTTGGGCTTAAGACCATTTGTGGTAACATAATGACTCTAGGCTGATAACTCGTTTAACTCTGCCTCAGCTCTGCCTTCTCTTCTACATCTTTTTCTTATTCTTATTCTTTCTTATTCTTATGTCAGTTTGTTTTCAGAATTGGCTCATTGAGCAGGGCTGTGGAGTTGGGGGATAAATGTTCCGACTCCGACTCCTCTGTTTTTTGTACTTTCGACTCCAACTCCAGGTACCCAAAATTTCCTCCGACTCCGACTCCACAGCACTGTCAGGGCTATGGAGTCGGGAGATAAACGTTCTGACTCTGACTCCTCAGTTTTTTTGTACTTCCAACTCCGACTCCGAGTACCCACAATTTCCTCCGACTCCGACTCCTCGACTCCGACTCCGACTCCACAGCACTGATATTGAGAGCCAGTTTAATGCAGTGGTTAGGGCACCAGGCTAGAAACCAGAATGAGTTCTAGTCCCGCTTTGGGCATAAAGCAAGTTGTGTAACAGTCACTTTCTCTCAGCCCTAGGAAGAAGGCAATGACAAACCACTTCTAAAATTTTGCCAGAAAAATTGTAGAGATTTGTCCAAGTATTGGTCAGATGTCAACACTGATGTGAAAGAATCAAAATAAACAAATTATAAATAAATAAATTCCAAAACATCTGAAGAATCTTTTAAGACTGTGTTTGACTCACTAAAAAAAATTTACAGTTTTAATTTCCTTTTTCAATTATCATGCTTTGTTGGCCCTTCATTACTATTAAACAAAATTTTATACTGCATTAAAACCATGTTTAAAGTAGGTATCTGTATTTCACCAATGGAAAAGTTTATTACAAATTTCCCAAATTCCATCAGTCATGTAAGACTTGCTTTTTAAAATGCCATCAAACCTGGCTGTTTTGAGTTATGTGCAGTCTTCAAATATCTTAAAATTGTACATCAGGCACCGTGCTTCTACATTTTTAAGGAGCAATTAATAACCTGATTTGTACTTTAGCATTCTGTAATTTTAAGCTAATCTGTACCTTATCATAACAAACCTCCATCTTTCTTACAACTTTACCAATCATAAAAAAAGTTTTTAACACTGTAATTAAGTGATCTGTCATGACCAAGGTTGCTATTGAAAGCAACAGTTTAAACCGCAGAAGAACATAAAGATGATTAATTATACAAACCAATTCTTGTTTCAGAAGACATTTCTCCAGAAAACATATGCTGATGCCAATCAGGAAGAGCATGTCTGTTAACTTGAATTGTGAAAATAATTATTCCACTACATTAATGCAGTACAGATTATACTCCAAATTTGGTGATCATTTTTTTCATTTAGCTCTCTGTACTACAAATAGCTGTAATTATTTCTTAGTCAATCTGCTTTATTTTTTGCACAAAAAACCCCCCGAGGTAACTATGGTTTACTTTTGCGTCTGGATAATTAGCATTTTAAATGTTTTTCTTATAGTCTCTCATTAGGATGATCTACAATGTTATGAAATTATATTACCTAAAATATGCCTTTTAGCAGTACTGTGCAGCATTAATGTATGTATAATCCAATATTATAAAATATTTGTAATGCAATATTATAAAATTCTATGGAGTTAATTACCAATAGAGAATTTCCACGCAATTTCATTTTTGGAAGTTATTTATTTTGGGGACTTTAGATTTAGGCATTTGTCTAGTTTTCTTAGCTTTCCCTAAAACATTGGAATTTGGGGATGAGTGGGATAGATTTTTAAGCACATCAGACAAAAAACAGCTGAGTTACCTTTCTTAGTTCTATTAAATTTGTGTAGCAGAAATTGGTATTAGTAGAATGTGGCAGAGGATTTTTTTTTTCTGCCATCCAAATTTTTACAGTACAATTGAACTTGCTATTTCTGAGGCTCACCAAACCCAACCAGCTTTTAAGACAAAGCTTCATCATAAAGACCCCTTATTTACTCACATTATTAGGCAATGCTTTTTAATGTATACACTCACATACAGACATCTCAAGAGAAAGAGCCATTTGCCTTTAAAGGCGAATCTTAAATATAGAATCTGAAAAAGACAAAGGTATTTTGTTTTACTTATGTATGCTAATTTAAATGTAGAAAAATAAAATAAATAAACCCAGCTATTTAAACTGAAATATAATTGATATTAACAAAGAATGATTGAACTCTGCAAACCAGTATCTACATCCTGATTCAGTTTTCTGAATCATCCAGGACCAACATAAAGCTTCTGATTGATCTTTTTAGGATTTTTCAAATCTTCCAACAGAGAGCTGTCTTCTTGAAAGCAGAATTCTCTTGCTAGAGATTGGGACAAAGAAACTAATAGACTAAATTGCCTTCTTGCTGGCAACCCTTCTTTTCGTACGACATTTGATGAGGGAATATAAACCGTACAAGCTGCAATCATCTTGATCACTCATGGGAGACTAGATGATCTCCTTAGTGAAAACTAGCTTTACTAATTTCAACAATACTAAGCCACCATTTTTACTCCCCCAAATGCTTAGCAGCTAATTGAAGGCAATGTGTGTCATATTCTTTACTTCTGCTAATCTTGAAATACTAAGAAGAAATTAAAAAAACAACCATTCCCTCTCAATGTCTATAAAGATTCCCAGTCATCCAGGTCATGATTGTCCCAAAAGTACTTTTTCAAAAGGCAACTGGACTTTCTGGGTTTTTTTTGAAGAAGTTTAGCTTCTTATCCAAGAAGCTTCCTGGATGAGAACAAAACATCTTCAAAGAAAAATCGAAGTCCAGCTGCCTCTTGAAAAAGCATCTTTGGGACATCCTCTCTAAAGTTGCTGCAGATTAAATAGTAACACGATCCCCTACACACACACAGGAAAAACAAGGTAAAAAAAGCCCTCAGCTCCTTGAATTTTGCAAATCCCATTGGAAAGAGAAGGGGAAACTTGACAGAGTTCACCTGTTCCAGTGAAGTTCCAGAGACAAAAGCAATTCCATAAAATCAGCATCTCCCTTACATGACTGTACCTGCTTTGGTTCTCTGGCAGCCTGGCATTTGCAAAAGCTGCAACAGGTTCAGCACAGGTACCATGCTTGCCCCAAAACCACCAGCTAGTACAAACTTGGGAAGAGGCTCCAATAGATGCACAGCACTTGGAAAATGTCGACAAGGCAATATGTATGTGCAACAAAACAGAAGTGTTTTAGCTAAATTACTGGAAAAGGACAATAAAGATCTTGCAATAAGGGTTATGCGCCTACTGCAGAAAGTATAAAAGAATTTTCACAGGGGATCCTGTACAAAGGGTTATATGATACTTCTACAAAACCACTGCTTTTGCTTTCAAATGCAAACCGTAATCTTTCCACAATTCTCAGATACCATCATTATTGTTGGTCCAGAATTTCACAAAAATACCAGGACTTCGCCACGCCAGCTGCATTCCCACTTTGTTTTTTTATTATTGTGGGGAAAAATCAAACTGGCTGTTGCTTAGGGAACACAAATGATGTGCATCTTCAAAAATGGTCCAAAATTGATGGAGAAGCTTTGTAAAGTGCCATGACTCTGGAGGTAATAGAAGAAACTAAGACAAGATGTGAGTTCCCATTGGAGATCTGCCACATATGCACAGTTGCAGAGGAAATACAGGCAATCTTCAACTAACAGGCATGTGTCACCGCTGACATGACTGAAAATAGTGACTTATGACTAGCCTTTGCAATTACAACATTTGCAGCATTACCATGTGATGAAAATTTGGGCACTTGGCAACTGGCATGTCTTTATGCTTAATAACTGTGTTGATTCACTTAAAGACTGCTACAAAAAGGATCCTAAAATCAGGCGTGATTCATGAATCACTTAATGACCAGATCATTTAAGAGTGCAAATTCTGATCACAATTATGGTTGTGAATCAAGAACTACCGGTATCCGCACCGCAAAACAGATTTGCAGCATTTTTTTTTTGAAGCAAGAGGTGAGCTGGAAGTCAATCAACTCAGTTGCAGAAGAGACAAAAGAGCCCCAGAAAACACAGTGATATAAGAGTAGAGGACCATTCTAGGACCAGTGGTGAGGATAGAACTTAAGTCACCTAGGCTGAAAAATCCCACTCTACAGATCAACTAATACATTGGGCTCTAACTCTGCTTCTCAAATGAAAAGAAAAATATAGAAATCAAAACCCACAACACAGATAAAACATAGTTAACTCCATTTTAATGGCTGATCCAAAAGAGATGAACACAATATCCCTAGTAGCTTGAAGTATGAGAAGTCAAAAGAGCCATATCTCCAACCCGTCTAGACTCCAGACAACAGACATGAAGAGATTATACTGTCAATTCAGGTATTTCAAGTGTCTGTCAGATCACTCAGAATGGGAAAAAATTGTATGTATATATTTCAGAACACCCACACCCAAATCCAGATAATAAATAAAAAAAGCAAATAAAGTCCTGCCAGTGCCGTAGCAGAAATTTGAGTGTAATGACTTCAGACAGTTTAGCAATTATGATAACGATACACCAAGATGTTTTGCAGTCATTTGCAAGCCAAAGCGGCTCCCACGAAAGCACGCAAAAGCCAAAAATATGAGTCATGCTCAAGCAATTTTGCTATGGGCCATAAAATCACTTTGTGTAAGTTAAAGCTAAATCTGTATATATTCTATAATATTTCCCTACTGTGGGGAGGCGGAGATCTCAGTATACTATCACAGATAATGACAAAAAACAAATTCTGTCTATAAAAGCTGATTGCTGCACAAGTCACCCTTAACTGTTCCAGGAACGGTAATGCAGATGGTATACTTTATGCTGCATTCAGCAACAAAGAGACACCGTCCATCAAGCACACACCATACTGACTTCAATTTTAGCCTATTGTAAGGAAGAATTCAGAACTGCACTGCCACATGGTTTATTCAGCTTGCTAATTTCCATTATACTTACTGTTCACCCTACAGCTTACTGCTTTTTTATGACCAATTTCAGATTTTATTTCATTCTTACTAGCAAGCACATTTAAGCAACAACATTATAGCCCATTTTATTTATTATTAGTAAGAAAGATAATAAAATGAAAGATGGCCAAAAGGGGTTATGTAATACCATGGCTCATATATGGCTGTGGACTAAGAAATCCTTTCTGCAAATCTCTTTCCTACAATGTAGAGAAAGCATTTTTTTTCCCACTTCAATATCCATTTGGACTCTGGGGATAACTGTGGTGATGTACTATGAACACCTATAGATTATATATAATGAAGTGCTGGAATGGCTAAAAAAGCATCTATTCTGGTGAACCTTTGCAGTAGAACACCTATATTTCTGACTTTTCCACACTATTCTTTGGGCAATCTCATTGTATAATTAGAGTTGTATGAGTATGAGCAAAGAATACTTAAAACAATATTATTTCTCCATTCAACAATTCTTTCAGTGATTACATTTTAAAAAATACAGACCTAATAATTCTGATATTGTGTCACAGCTGTTTAATATTTCAAAAACTTTTTTTCACAATATTAACTTTTTGTGAGTTGAGGATAAATTGGTAAAAGTGTGAAAGTTTTATCTTATTACGTACAATACGGAAGATAGTTTAGAGCGGATTTTTCAGGCAGCATGTCAAGGAAATATAAAATAAAACTTCTCTCCATTCTGCAGTCTAGAGGCCACTGAATGGATCTCCCTATTTCAGTTATTACAGAATGAAAAGTGTCTACTGATTACATTATTAATCCAACCAGTTATGATCTGAATGTATTGCCCATCGAAAGACGATAAAGGGCATTATTTCCATAATTTCCTATGCATATTTAGAAATAGTTGCAACCATTCAAAAAATAATATACCTGAATTTTTTGGACTATAAGATGCACCAGAGAATAAGATGCACCAAGGTTTCAAAGAGGAAAACAAGAAAAAAATAGTTTTTGACCTCCGCACATCCGGTTTTTGCCTTCCCCGATCCCCAGGAGCACTCTGCAGGCCTCCCAGACCCTCTGTGCATCCCATTTTTGCAAAAAAAATGGCAGGGGGGGTTTCGGGAGGCCAAAAATGGCCGTATTTGGTCTATAAGACGTACCAACTTTTCCACCATCTTTTTTTTTGGGGGGGGGGGAGTATGTCTTATACTCCAAAAAGTATGGTAATTAAAACCCTCGATAAACCGAAAATTAATTGATTTATCTTTTTACCTACTTTGTCAGCTGTTCAGGTGTTAATAGCTATATTCTAATAATTCATGCTATACTTATAAATGCAATCAATCAATAAATTCTTTATATTTGCTTAACTTTGGATTACTTGTATAACCAATAGTAATTCTGGCCTGGAAGGTCTGGAGTTATACCTTGAGCTATCTAGATTAGCTGTGGAACCCAAATAATTTGACACATCTAGACTAGCTGGGGAAGCCAAATGTAAGCAAAACTTACCGTATATACTCGAGTATAAGCCAAGTTTTTCAGCACATTTTTTATGCTGAAAAAAGCCCCCCTCGGCTTATACTCGAGTGAGGAAAAAATGCCTTTTTTCCTGCGCCCCGTTTTGGCTTCCAGGAGCTGCAGGGAGGCTTGCTAAGGCCAAAAAGGGGCGTGGGGGGGGTGACTAGCAAGACTCCCTGCAGCCCCCTGGAAGCAAAAACGAGCTGGGGGGGGGGGCTTCAAGGGAGAAAGAAACAAAGAAATCCTCACTGTTTAGGGAGATCCTCACGTGCACTGAGCTTGAGTTGAGAGCTTATTGTAATAGGCTGGCTGCTAGCTATCCTTGCTCAGGCTAAGCTAATCAATAGTGGAGCTCTAAGAATGCCAGATGAGAAGGAGAAACGGAGGGAGAAAGAAAGAGAGAGGTGGGGAGGGAGGGAAGGGTAAACCCTTTTACTCACACTTCATCCTCACTGTCTGGGGATCCCTAAATTCACTGAACTTGAGTTGAGAGTTTATTGTAAGTGCCTGCACTAGCTATCCTTGCTCAGGGTAAGCTACAAAACGTTTCAAAATGTCTGGCTTTTCTTCCTCCTACCAAAGACCTTCTGGGGTTCTTCACAGAAAGCGAGAAAGGAGAAAGGGACGGAGAAAGAAAGAGAGAGAGAGAGAGAGAGAGAAGAAAGAAATAAAGAGAAAAAAAAAGAAAAAGGAAGGGAGAAAGAGAGAGAATGCAGGTATCTCTTAACAGAGGCTTGAACTTGCCTGAAATTAGATGAAGCCCTACATCACTTAACCCAATGTATCAGATTAAATTGTTATTGAATTATTTTTGGTATATATACTACATTCTCTTGTGTAATTTAGTTATAGTGTAGTTTACACTATGCACTTACAGAGCTAATTTACTATTTTTCTTTGAAATAAATATTCAAAAACATTTAACCTACTGATGCCTCAATCAATGTAATTTTTGGACTTCCGGTGGCACCACAGGCGCCGAAGATGCTCCTTTTGTGAGTGCCAGCCCCACGATCACGTAAAGCTGCTAAAACAGCGCAAACCAGTTGTCTAGCGGCTTGGAATCTTTCTGCCCGGGAAAAGGGGAGGAAGAGGGCAGACGGGCGTAGGTAGAGCTCCCCAAGGAGCCCCAGGAATAATTCTGGGGCTCGAAGGGTGAGAGCTCCCTGGAAGCCCGACAGAGCTCCGAATCTGGGATGTTTCTGCTTTAAGCAGAAGAAGACGCCGCGACCACCCCTGCAAACAACGCTTGGATTAAGCATCATTCGGAAGCAGGCTGAGCAAATTCAGGAGAGATCAGATTTGCAAGTAATGAACTTTAACTCCAAATGTGTATTACTTCCTTCTGACTCATTAAGGGTAGAAAGTGAAACCAAGATGGCGATTGAGCTTTAATGGGCGTGAAAGTGAAAGTTAAAAAGGAAAGTTTCGTTTAGCGCTGGTAGCCCCTGTTCAAAATTAGAGATTCTTGCTTTTTTTTTTTTTTTTTTTTTAAAGAAGGTTAAAAGACTACAGCAGTGTTTTTTTAAAAAAAGGGATTGATATTATTTAAAGACTGGGAATTTTTGGATTTGGTGGATTTGTTGTTCTGGCTGCTGAATAAATTCAAATTGGAAACTAAAAATGGCTTCAAAACAAATAAAGACTATTGTCCCCAAAAGTGCTGGGAGCTCGCCAGCTCAAACGTCCAAATTGCAATCTCTCTCTGTTCCAACGGAACCACCAATATTAACACTTGAAATGTTGCAGGAAGCCCTTAAAACACAAGCCTCTGTTACAGAAAAAAAAAATTACTTCGGTGTTTGAGGATAAAATTCGAGATGTTGCTGAGGAGATAGTTCAAATTAAAGAGATTATTCAAAAACAAAATCAAGAAATTAGAGAAGATATTATCATGGCAGTTCAAGGTCTGGCAGGCCATATTGAAGCAATAGATGAAAAAGTGGAAGAAATCAAGCAGTCTAATGAGAACTTGGAAAATAAAATGGGAGAGGTCCAGAATAAGATGGAAAGAGCAGAGGCCAATGTGATAATGATACAATATAGAAATGTGGAATTTGCTTTGAGAATAAGAGGCCTCAAAGAAAATAAGCAAGAGAATTTGAGAGAGATCTTTTCAGAAGCATTTGCACAGATAATGGGAGATCAAAAAGCAAATCTTGAATGGAAATTGACAAAATTTATCGTGTCAATTCATGGGTTGCCAAACAGAAACATCTACCAAGACACATTGTAGTCTATTTTACAACAAGGAGAATACGCATGAAATCCTACAAGTCACTTTTAAAAATAAACTTCAAGTGCAGGGGCAGGAGGTTTTAATACTGAAAGAAATCCCCCCCAAAATGTTGAGAGCCAGAAGGGATTATGCCCTTCTGGTGGAAGAACTGAGAAACTGTCAGATACAGTACAGATCGGAAGTTCCAGCTGGACTAGCAGTGAACTATTCAGGAGAAAGATATCGTCTTAACTCAGTATGGAAGGCAAGAGATTTTTACACCAATGTACTAAAGGCTAGATGCCCACAGCCCCCAGAAGCTAGAAGGAAGATGGAAGCAGAGGGGGCAACAAAGGGGGAGAAGGAAGAATCACTGGCACAGGCCCAAAGGGGAGCTTTGATTACTCAAGAAGATTTAATACAACTTTCAACTACTGCTCAAGCTTTGGAGGTATCCGACAAAATAGAAAAACCTAAGGATCAAAGACAGACCCGAGCGGCAGCCAAGCGTCAAGAAGAATTAAGATTGCAGCAACTACAGATGATTCAAGAAACTACAAAAACAGAAGCAGTGGGAGGAGCAAGACCAAAAAGCAAAATACATGGAGATTTCCAGCAGATGCTCCAAAAGCTTCAGGTGGCCAAGAATGGCAACTAGATTTCTGACTTGGAATGTTAATGGCCTAAATTCACCACAAAAGAGGAGAAAAATATTTCATTATTTGAAACAGTTTAAAAATGATGTAATTTGTTTACAAGAGACTCATATTAGAAGGAAAGATCAAAAATACTTAATAAATGCAAGGTTAGGCATGCATTTTGTTGCATCTGCCTCCGAGAAGAAGAATGGTATAGTTATATACCTAAAAAAAGACTTAATCGCTAAATTAATTGAAGCAGATGATCAAGAAAGATTTATAGCAATTGAACTTTTAATAAAAGGAGAAAAAATACTTTTAATTGGAGTCTATGCACCGAACCAACAACAGGAAAAATTTTATAAGTTTTTACATTCCAAGTTACTACAATGGGATTATAAATCATGTATTTTACTGGGCGATTGGAATGGAGTTTTGGACACTAAAAAAGATAAGAAGGGGCTCTTGCAGAATATTTAAACGCGTGCCAGATTGCCAAAGTCGTTTTTTGAAATGATGGATGATATGGAGTTGAGAGATATCTGGCGAGAGAGGAACCCCGAAGAAAAAGACTTTACCTTTTTTTCTGATAGGCATCAATCCTTCTCTAGGATTGATTTCATATTAATTACTAATGATCATTTTCTAGGGTGGAGAAGACGAAGATCTGTCCAAGAGCCTTAATGGATCATAGTCCAGTTTGGATGGAATTAGAGTATGGAATGGGATTTAAGAGGTCTTGGAGGTTAAATGAAAATCTGTTTAGATATGAGGAAAATGTAAAAGAATGTAAAAAATTTATGAAAGAATTTTTCATTATAAATATGCATAAGGGTACATCTATGGAAATGGTTTGGGATGCAAGTAAAGCATATATGAGAGGTATTTTGATATATTTGATTAACAAACATAGACGTAAACAGGAAAAAAAAGGAAGGACTTAGAAGAGGAAATTAAAAAAAAGAACAAGCTTTGATACTGAACCCAGCAGACAAGAAAATAAAAGAGGCAATTAACTTATTGCAAGGGCAATTTAATATGTTAATGGAAGATCAGGTTGCAACTAATTTGCAATATGCTAAACATAATACTTTTTGCAACGCTAATAAAGCAGGGAGATGGTTAGCATATCTGTTAAGGAAAAAACAAAAGTCACAGATCATAGAGAAAATAGAATATAAAGGTAAAGAGGTTTATCAGCAAAATATGATTAAAAAAGCATTTTTAGAATTTTACACGAGGTTGTATGCTAGTGATAAAATTCGAAGTATATAGATAGATACTTACAGAAAGAGAATATTCCTACAATTACAAAAGAGCAAAGGGAGGGTTTAAATCAACCAATAACTTCCGAGGAGATTATGTTTGCAATTAAGCAGTTGAAAGTGGGTAAAGCTCCTGGGACGGATGGTTTGACAGCTGCTTATTATAAACACTGGAATCATTAGAAATGGTGGGACCACTCAAAGAATTATTTACTAACATACAATCTGGAGGAGATGTACCCCCATCCTGGAGGGCAGCTTATATTTCTCTGATTCCAAAGGAGGAGCAAGACCACACCCAGCCAAAAAATTATAGGCCTATATCACTTTTAAATATAGATTACAAGATTTTTGCTAAAATATTAGCAAATAGGTTAATGATAGTCATGCAACAAATGATTCATAATGATCAAACTGGTTTTATAAATGGTAGACAAATGAAGAGTAATGAGGGAGGAGGGAAGGGGGAGGAGGGATGGGAAAAATTGTTGTGGTACTTGTTAAAACTTTTTAATAAAAAAAAAATCAATGTAATTTTATTTTATATCTATTTTTATTTTGAAATTTACCAGTAGCTGCTGCATTTCCCTAGGCTTATACTCGAGTCAATAAGTTTTCCCAGTTTTTTTGTGGTAAAATTAGGTGCCTCGGCTTATATTCAGGTCGGCTTATACTCGAGTATATACGGTATCTTCTGCAAAATAGGACATGAGGGTACTGTGTCCCAAATGCTTATAAAACATGTAGAATCAATTATTTCTAGAAACTTGAAGAAAGAAGGACTAAAATTAAACAGCAAGTCTTTCCAAGAAGCTGATTAGCCTGGCTGTAATTTATTTACAGAACTGAAAGGAAGCACTTTTTTGAGTGCACTGATATCTTGTTAGCTTGGTATAAAACATAGTTCATCTAGGGTAAGAACCTATTTAAAAATATTAAAGAATTCTTTTTATTGCATAATTCTGAATGAATAAAATCAAGGTGTTAGATACATTCTAAAATGAAGTCAATGGAATGAACAGTAATCAAGTTAACAGAATTAATAATTAACTATTTAATTATTTTAAAATAATTAAATTAAAATGGATTACCATCCATTTTAAATGTTCTGGGTATACCTCGTGAAATTTATCTGTAGCATACAGATTAGTAACTGTAACATACAGGAACATTTCAAGTACTTGTATTTGAAACTGAAGTTCCCCTGGTTTCACAAAAGGACTGATTTCACATTGCATCAGATAATTATGCCTCTGAAATGATACACTAATTTAACTCCAATATTAGGATCAAGGTCAAGCCTCTTTTAACTCAAGCTCAACTCCTGATAATTACACGAGCACCTCCATGTAACCTGCTTGGCAGTAGGGTTTGCTATTGCCTTCTTCCTGGTTGTTTATCTTTTTTCACTGCACATTCTAGCTCTTTGCCATTCCTTGGTGGCCTTTTATCTCATAAGTGCTTGCAGGGTGTCAGGAAAGGAAAGCAACAAAATTTTAGGTTGAAGTATAAAAGGATTATGTTTGTGATCTTGTATCATCATGGGCATTATTACCCTACAATCATTATGGCTTCTTGCATAAATTTTTGTTCTATTCCAATATTAAGTAGGCTCTGCTTAGCTTCCCAGACCAGACTAAGTTGACTGCATGAGCATTCTTTGAAAATCCATTACAAAACATCCAAATATTTATAAAGATGATTAAGTACCTCTCCAACATCATAGATCCAGATCCGTCCTTCAGAATCGCCGACTGCTACTTCTTTCCCAGCCTGGCTCCAACGGACACGATTGAGGGCAGAAGCTCCTTCAATGGTCACACTAGCTGTTGGAACCTATCAAAGATATTATTCTACTATGGATGAGGACATTCATAAAACAGATACGTAGGAAGGAATTCATTGTCTTTTACATGAAGAATATGAAAAGAGAAGAAACAGCAGAGGAAAACCAAACTTTTCAATGGCAGAAAGGCTTATGGACAATACATGAAGACCAAGGGACACAAATGTTTAAATTGTTTTTTTTTTTAATCCAAGCTTGAAACATGCTAAAACCAGCATTGCTTCCCCGCCCCCCAATGTGGCCTAATAGAAGATCAAAAGATGACTAGCAAAGACTAATGAGCTTACATGTGGTATCAAGCATAAATTGAAAACTGAGAGATCCTATCCTTGTAGGTTTTGTATAAACATTTTTACTGACCTCAAGCAATTAGTTTAGAGGACACAGGATGAGGTCAGAAATAAACAAACAAACAAAAAAGAGGATTAAAAATGGGGCATTAATAACTTTCATGTTATTTCTTTTACTTAAATCTCATTTTGCAAAACTGAAGAACACATGGTCCAAGAAAAGCATATGAGGAGCTGCAAAAGCTAAACTGGTCAAATCAAGAGCACAGCAGCCATGCCGTACAGTAAACTGGTCTACATATTCTATATATTGCACAATAACAACTATATGTAAATATGAAATCTGAAGACTGAAGTTGAATCAACTGAGGTTTCTGAATTAAAATCAGTTTAGATTAAATAAATCACGTGGAATATCACCTGGATTATCATGTACACATAATTTCCATTGCTTTATAAAATCAAATCATTCAGTAACAAGTAAACAAGTAAGTAAATATCACAGAAATGGATTCAAATTTTAGCTCATAAGATCGTTAGTAAGGTAATTTTGACTAAGATCTATTCAATTTCTTACCAGTCATTGGCTGGACTCTACAAACCTCAATCTAATAGCAAACATTAAGATAAAGGAAAGGATTTCAAAGTGGACACACACAACTTTGATGTTCTCTTTTATAGAATGGAAACTATGTGTTTCTTCCTGAAACTTTGCCTTGCTTGTCAGAAATAAGGTTACCCTGCTTCAATTGGTAGGTTTATAACCCCCCGCCTCTCCCAAAAAAAGAATTTATAAAAGATCAACTTTACTTCTTAGCTGATGTTCTGAGATTCTTTGGAATATTTTCAACAAAATTTATACAAATAAAAATAGCTTCTTAATATTTTCAATAGAGAATATGAATTACTTTAAAAATAACTATTTAAAAATAAAAATAAATAAAAAAGTACTTTTAATTTTTTTCAGGTGTCAATGCTTGCTAAATATTTGACAAATAACACTTTTATAATTAAGAAGCTATTTTTATTTGTATAAATTTGCATTTAAAATCACACAAATATACCAGAGTATATATGAAGACCATCTGAGAGACTTATCAGTTTCTTTGATAAGTGAATTAAGAAGTTACAAAAAGACTTTTTCAGAAGTTCCCAATCAGAGTTGGAATATTATTCCTTAGGACCAACATTGTCTTCTCCAAAACATCTGATTAAAACCCTTTAACTTTCCCAGGTTTTTCTATTTTTTGAGTTTAATGTCTCATGTATCAATTGTTCATGCACTGCTAACATGCAAGCTGGGGAATTCTGGGAGTTGGGCCATATATCTTAAAGATGCCAAGGTTGAAAAAACACTGCTACAGATTAATGTATTATGTTGTGAGTGAAGGACTGTCCAAAAATTTTAAAATTAAAAACCTAACTTAAAAGTATAAAAAAATATGCTACAAATTACAATATAACAAAAACATTAAGCATATGATTACAGCCCCATAGATTTGCTCTGCTTACAATGAAAAAAACATACTAAAACTGCAATTCAATTTGTGATTGAACCAATAAATAAGCATAGATAGAACTACAGTATTTGGGGGGGGGAAATGTTAATTTGTGGAGAAATTATTAAAACAAACTTGTTTATTTAATTTTAAAGCATATAATCCTTGTTTATAGAAGTCTAGACAAATTAGAACAATGCTCCAAATAGTTTGGGTATTCTATCAGGAATTCTGGTTTTATTTCAAAATTTAGCATCCAAATGTAAAATGAATACCTATCTGAAAAGTACTAAATCTGGAAAGAGGTATTAGCTTTCTCTCTCTAAACTATGGCATCCATCATTCAAACAGAATGGTGTTTCATCCAAACAGAACAATTTTTCTCATTTGAGAACAAACATTGGAACTCAAGAGTAGAAAGTTCAAAAGAATTGATTGAATCATTTAATAGCTGTCCTTACATGGTCCTGAAATCCAATTTTTAAACAACTTTAATTAATTATTAATTCAAGTCACATGAAGGCCAGTTTGGTGCAGTAGTTAAGATACTGGCCTAGAAACCAGAAGGCTGTGACACTCCCTTAAGCATAAGCATGAAATCTTTCTGGGTGACATTTGGCTAGTCACCCTCTCTCAACCAAGTCCACTTAACAGGATTGCTATTGTAGGGAAAATAAGAGGTAATATTATTATGTTTGCTGCCTTGAGTTGACCAACGTATATTTTAAAACAAGATGCAATAAAAGATTAATGTAATAATAGTAATAATGTATTATTTCCAATATGAAAGAATTGGCAGAAAAATGTTAACTACATTCGATATATATTCGGGATATAATGAAAATTACATTCATGAAGACAACTAAATATGAATATAACTAAAAACTATATTCATAAGGAGGCATGAATAAGGAATTTTATTTTAGCTCAAATGGAAGAAAATACAATTAACGATAACATTTTTTCCTCAAATCATGCCATTTTAGATAAATGGTTACTAAGAAAATGAGGAAGTATAGACCAATGGATATTTGTTAGAGTTTTATTATTATTATTATTGTTGTTGTTGTTGTTGTTGTTGTTATTAAATAGGTCAAGCATGAAATAGAAAAAATACCACTTTCATTTGATAGATAACTAATATCTGATTAGCAACTATTTTAAGCTTTAAGGATTCCCCTTATTGCTTTTAATTTGAGATAAACAAGTACATCCAAACTCCCATAATCAGCCAAGGGTTACAAAAAACCTGCATCAAAAGATAACTAATTCAATTCTTTTAACAAACAGAAAGCCAATAATAGTGCTTTAAAAAAGGAATTCTACATGCATCAAGAATTTTGTAAGCTAAAATTTACCTACATATGTCCATGAAACAATTTCAAGATAATTGTATCGAGTTGCCAAATACAGCCTTCCCTGATTGTGTGAATTCTGTTATATGCTCCAACACAGACATCTCTGTTCTTTGGTCCTGCTGACTATGAATTCTATTATCGGTAGTGCCAATACATCTGGAAAGCACCAGATTCAGAAAATTGTTATACATTATTATGTATTACACTTATAAGGACAAACTTTTGTCACAAACTTTTTAGGTTGTGATCCCTGCTCACTTTCCGAGAGGCGATGGTTCATTTTGTCAAGCTTAATATACCTGAATTATAATGTTCATGTTTTGGTGTCAACTTTTAGTCTTTGCATTGTTTTGATATTCTTACTAATTTGTATTTCTGCTTGCATTTCCCATCAAAACAATATCTTCTTCACCATTATCTATTTTGAATATTTAAGAAAAAAGCAGAATATAAATGTTGAGACTAAATTAATTAAACTATGAACTTGGAAAATTGCTATGTTATTGTCCCAAGAATTCAACACTGCAGCTTCTTCCAAGAATTGCAGCAAGAAACCTTTCCAAGACCTTTTTGTAAATACCACAAACATTTAAGGCCCATTTTATACCAACCATGTATACATCTATAATCTGTTTCTAATTAGCTTTGCCATTATTTACTTGAAATGCTCAAAGCAACTTCTAGGAACAAAGCTCCTATGACCTGTCATTTCAAGTTGTGCTATGGATCGGTAGGTTCACTGTACTCAACTGAAAGTCCATATTGTATATCTTTGCTACAATAAAAACACACAATGTGGCATCTTACAAGTTATATATTGCCAACACTCTTGTCTGTAATTGAGTCGCATCAAAATATTTAGCTTAAGCTGATCAATAACTTGATCCCAAACTTGTGGAAAAACAAATTCAATTTAAATCACTGGGAACTGAAGTGCAAGATTTTCAAAATTTCCAATGATTTAAACTGGAAATTTGAAAATCGTACCACCAGTTCTAAAACAATGTCTGCCTTTTTACCACAAAATTATAATGCTAACCAACTTGCCTCTCAATAATTTTGCCTCTTTATTAAACAGATTAGTCTATTAAAGCTGTGGTGTTGCAACCATGTTATTAGTCTAAAATAAATCCTTCTATCTAGTAACAAATCAGATTTTTCTGTGATTATAGACATGTAGAACTAAAAACCAAATTATTAAAGCTAAGGGTTTGATTCAAACTAGGGCATTTTAATTTTATTGGAAGTGATCTAAGTTTAGGACTGGCTTTGCTTTATCTCTTAAAGTGGTGCCCAATGCGCTTAATGCTGCCTGGATTGTGGCCCAATACTTCTCAGGGAATAAAACCGTTGTTTTGTACAATTTTAAATTGTCAGGCAAAGGATCAAAAGGAAAATCGCTTTCAGTTGTTAAAGCATTTTCTCCTTGGTTGCTACTGTGGGTCTCTGATTAGTTTTTACTGGCAATGTGCTTGTGTTGAATTTATTCCTGCTGGTGTCCTAATGGGGGAGAAAAAAAGAGGGAAAAAAATCTTGACATTTCTTCATGCAACATACACTAGCAGTCCAAATTAAACAAATGAGAGTAAAGTAAATCTTATGGCTATATTCTTGTTCAATTTCACAAGCTCTTTTGCCCTGATCAAAGAACAATTTCAACATCCTATGTAAAGAAGACTCACTGTGTCAATTAAAAAGGGGACGTATTTCTTCCCATTCATTTTAAAAGCAGATTTGCTCTTAAGAATTTTTAGAATATTGATAGTCAAATCTCCTAACAATAATATCTGTAAAGATGTGTTCCCTCTTCCAAATTGTCCCCTTACCTCAAAGTAAAAAACTGAAGGGGAAAAATCCTCCCTATTCAGCTACTTTATAATTAAGCTGCCTCTGAAACTTCCTGCTAAGAGCACTTCAAAAGTTCTACAGTCTCTACTTGACAATCCAGTTTTCAGCATTTGTCCTTCCTTACCTGTCTTACATGATTTACAGCCAAATCAGTAAACATGTATATTTTCTTTCTACTATGAAATACATTAGTGATGTGAAAGGAAGACTAAATAAAAAGTGAAGAAAAAGAAAATCATTAACATATTGCTTTTGCTATATTGGCTGAGTTAATTCCGTGCTATATCTCCACTTATACATAAATTCATTCTCATCTGCCCCCTTCACATACCATCCAATTTGTTAAAATTTGTCTTGCCTTAACAGTGCCTGCCTCACACATGTATCGTACCAATACATACTCTGGATTTTCTGTTCTTGCTAATACAGCTATTCTTCTGCAGCTACAAAAGTGAAATGTGTTATCATTATTACTTACTTTCATATAGCTGCTTTATAGGTCCCATTGCTTTATTCTCCATTACCTTATTGTTATCTTACAATTCTATCAGAATTTCAGCTAAAGAACACTTCAAAATGCACTGATGTTAGTTTGTATGAGGTAATAGTTATCAGAACTCAAGTTCAAACCTTGGTTGTGGCATTGTTTCTGAATAGCAAGATTGTTCTTGGGGAAAAAAAGGGGAATAAAAGGTTCAAGAGACCATTTCTGTAAAAATAAAGAACACGCACTCTTATTTCATGGGGAAAGTGAAGAAACTGCACATCTTTTGAATTCAGAATAAAATAACATGAGACAAAATAATAAAGGACAGCAAAAACAACTACGGCAAAAATATTGATTTTCATGAACCAAATGTATCTTCTCAAATTCTCCCTTTTTATTATCTCCCATTTCAGCTCTTTCAATGCTAAATAGGCAACAATCTTTTCTCTATCCGATTCCTCTTTTTATATTTCTGGCTGCTACTAGAATGGAAATCTTTGCTCTTACATTTCAAAAATTTAATTGCAAGACAAGCTTTGCAAAGAAAAAAAGTGTGTGTGTGCTTCGAAAAAGAAAATATATACTGCACAAAAGGCTGAAAGCTCTCAAAATATTTATTTAGAACATGTATAACCCATATCTCAGTTTAAAAACAGAAGACTCTCACATAACATAAATAGGAACTAAATAATAATGGTAACTTAAAGTATAAGAATTAATGATACTAATTTGATTTAAACTACAATATGCTTTATAGCAGCCCTTGTTTGCTAAATATGAATTCAGAATATCCCAAGGATATTTCATTTATTATTTTTACTTTTGCAGTAAAGCAAGGTTTTATTGTGGTAAGCCTTGCCACAATAAATGTAAAATGATAATGTATCTGCCTTTATCAGCCTATGTACATGCCTGATAGATATGTACATAATTTCCTGAGAAATCACCTCCAAATAACAAATGAACTTTACAAAAGTGAGGCATTCTCCTGGTTACTTTTCAGAATAAAACTGATTATCTATTAAGTAATAAATATCCTAACTTAGGCCATATCTTTAAATGCAAGACTGTGAAAGAGAAGTTCAGAACTGATTGAAATCCTTAAGTCTGCAAGCAAAGAATTTTCTCCCATGCAGTCTTTTTTCTTCAGGAAAAATATGAGGAAAAAGTGGTTCTTTCTAGTCTAACTTGTCTTAACGAACAACTGATATTCCACCTGTGTCTGCTAGTTGATTGTCCATAAAAGAACACTAGAAAAATATAACTCATTTATTATAATCGTAAGTGGAGCTTCCTTCTGCTATATGTGTAAATCAGACCTAATTGCAAGGACGCTAGTCAGGATTTGCACAGAAATTGTAATCTGAAAAAATATTATACTTAGTTTTAGGTATGTTCACCACCTTGAGATACATATAAAAAATGAAGGATAAAAATCTAATACTAAAATGCTTCATGTTTTTAAAATAGATAATTTAAAAATTATGCATATTTTTTAAAATAGTTGAGAAAAAAACACTATAAATCCACTAACTCTACAGACACAATATTTTATTGACATTTTCTCAGCTTATTTTCTCTATTAATCAGTGTAAATCTACATTTCTTCAGAAGCAATTTTTCCTCTACTTGTGTTAAAATGATGTAATTCACATCATTTTATCACTCTATTCCTGGGTTTAGCGTTTCCATGTATTTTTATTTTCCCCATATTACTGTGAAGCTGAGAGGAAGTTTGCACATTGCACTAAATCATAGTTTATCATAGTTTACTGAATGGACAAAAGTAGCTGGATTCATGTAATATGCTATGCGACAAACTATAATTTGCAAATCACAATAGCTAGGTTCACAAAGTCACAGTAAAATTATCCAGAATCAGGATTGCTACTTAACACTGCAGTACAAAATACTACTAGAGAAGTAGTAATAGCCAAAATTCAAACAGGGTTGCACATACATGCATCCGTATCCAGGAAGATGCCCCACTGAATTCAGTGGGCTAAATACTGAGTAAATAATTAAATAGAATCAGGCAGTACTTATATTTAAAATGATAGCCAATATAAATTCCAGAATTTAACAAGATTTGATCTTTATCTTTAAACCCAACCGTGTACAGCTTTAGGCCTACTCAATTTAATGAACATGGTCCTAACCCAGTAAGGAAAGGACTGAAACCATGCAGCTTTTGCTCAAATTCTTTTGTTATAAAAAGAACTATTTTGTTTTTTTCAGGATGTTTTTTACAGTGTAATGTTGTGCATGGTCACTCACAAATACATATCCCAGAATGCAGTCTTGGATTGAATTTATCCACTACACAAAACAATGGTTTTGTTTAACCATGATACATAGCAGTGTATACACCTCAAATGAGCTATCTTCAAATACGCAGACTGAGATTTCCAGCATTCCAGTGAAGAATGCCAAGTGGTGAGAATTGTAAAAGATGCTCTACCAGGATGTACAATGTCCAGGTTAAGCAAAGCCAGTTTCCTGAATAATTACACCTGGCTGGGTTATCGCCAACATGTTAACCATGGTTTGCAAACCAAAATAGCTGAGTTATTATTATAGCACAATATTAAGCTAAAAACAAACAAGCTGTTATATCTTAAATATATTGAATCAGATACTTGAGTTATACACAAAAAGAACTTGTCAACAAACTAAGTTTCTTTTTAATCCATGATCCTATATAAACTTCTGCAGTAAAGTAGAAAAATATTAAAGGAAATTTGTCAGAATGCATTGTGCATTTAACACAACCACAAATGTTAGCATATTAACAATTAAATAAGAGTTAATCAATTTGCTCTGAAGACCTCTGTTTGTGTTTCTGGATAAAAAAATAAGAAACGGTTCTTGAGCTATTTGACCATTGTTAAGCCTGCTATTTACACTAAGTATAAAGCTTGCAGGCCCCAAGGAAAAATTATCCTTTGTAACATAGAGAAGCATGGTTAAAGGAGGGGCGGGGAAGGTTAGGGGTGATTATTACAAAATTATTCACCTATCCCCAAAAAGCAAATCACTTTTTGTTGCCGTCTATAAATAGATAAAAGTGAGGCTATAGATGCCAGCCTACACCTCCCATCATTTTCAGCCAATATAACCTTCCTGGCTGGGAATGAAGGGAAATATAGCCCACCACAAACGGGAAGTTTCCCTAAAGGAATCTGGCACAGTCGAGTGGGAGGAGTAGATACTGTCGCCCATTAGACGCCAGCCCCTCTGCAGAAGAGGACAGCTGCCTTCACGTGGCGCACCGGGCCTCGTGTGGTGATAATAATCGAGTATCAGTGGCAATATTTTTCCACAAATCAGCAAAAGCGACTGTGCAACCGGGGGGTCTTCCCCTACACTTCTGGTAGATTTTCAGGCTTTTCGATTTGCCAGAGAGAAAGGAAAATGAATAAAGGGTGAAAGAAGTATTTAATTTAGACACCGTACATAGAGAGAGAAAAAGCTTCCTGCGAGGAAGACCACGGCTGGGCTAGTCCCTGGAAGCCTAAGGCGTGGGAATCTGTGGCAGCGTTGGGTAGGGCCATGGAGAGACAAAAGTCCATTTTTCCCCCTCAAATGAATACGCAGTACAAGCCACTAAGAGGCTTGGTCTAAGGAAGGCAACGTAGCCCACTTCTCTTCCCTGCTTTCTTTGCAAAAGTTTTTGTTTTTTTAAAGAAAGAATAGGCAAGAAACTCGCCAACTCCCTCCTCTCCCAAGCCCCGATCCTCTCCCCGCCTCACCTCGGTGTCATTATTCAGGTTCCAGAGATCCAATCGGCCCATCCCGTCGACGCAGGCGAAGAGCGCGGGGTGCACGGGGGACCACATGACGTCGTAGACATAGTCGGCATTGTCTTCAAAGGAGTAGAGCGGCTTGTTGTGCTGCAAAAGGGGGGGCAAAAAAGCAGAGGGGAAGGGCAGGAAGACTTCGTGGCGCTACTGCCGCCTCGGGCTGTCTGGAGAGTCTAATTAAAAACTTTGCACATTCAACCAAGTGTCATAAAACTTTCCGCAGATGAAAGGTCCGAGGACGCAGAAGGCGGGCCTGCGGCGGCGCTCTCCCGGGGGGCAGCCACCGGCGGGGGGGGGAGAGCGTACGAGAAATTATTGGGAAGGGGAATGATTTCCAAGACTTTGCATACTGCATAAGTAAAAGGTGCTGCTGCTACTGCTACTACAACGCGGAGGGAGTAGGGAAACGCTACCCGTAGTTTATGCTATAGGATCGACTAGCCGGCTAGTCAGAAAAATCTTTCCTCGTTCCTCTTTCACATACGCTCGCGCGTACACCCAGAAGTCTCCGGAGAGATTCCCGCTCTGCAAGCGAAGACGGTGACTGCCACCTAGTGCTCCTTGCGCAAAGTCGCAAATAGCGCAAGCAGCTTGCGCTAAATTCCAAAGCCCGGCACCAACTTTTCCTATTCTTCATCCTCTCATCAGCTAAATTAATGCCTGAACTCGGTCCCCTAAATGCTGTTCTCTCCCCTAGTCTGCACCATCGCCCTACGCTAATAGAACTGTCTAATCGAAACGCATCGCCTTAATTTCAAGCGTTTCCTTTGTTCTCCCCGTTTTTTCTTTTGTAAGAGCAATGACTCTAGATGGGTTTACAAATCTCACCCACCCCCAAACTTCGTGTTTTGAGATTCTCATTTCAGAAAAGAGGTGGCGAAGTTCAGAGCGTGCAGCTGCCAAGAGTGTGGCGCTGCCGCTTGACTTTTACGAGTTTACGCATCATTTCATTTCACAATAGACAGGCGGGCAAGACAAGTTTAAAAGTACATGGGAACTGTAACATATAATTGGGTGTCATGAATTATTCATTATACTTACTTGCTTCTCCTTATTCTCATTTCTGAATAATGGCTTTGCCTAATTCCCAAACAGTTAACAGTAAAATAACATTTAAATGACAATGAAAATTCCAGAAACTATAAAGAAATTAAATATTCTTATTATCCACCACAGAAATCTAAACAGGATTTTTCCATGTATGCAGGTGAATGGGTGAATATTTGTGTATATCTGTGAATATGCATGCATATGCAAACACAAATATACTTTAAAAATTTGGGAAGTTTCACTGTTAAATTTATGAGGATTTAACAATTTTTTAATAAGATGGAATTGATCATGAATCAAATATTCAGACATAGGACTGAACTTTTTAAACTATGACCAGTTTTTCAATAGTTGTTTAGTGTCAGAAGTGTTTCAGGGCAGCTGTGGAATTACCTGTCGCCTTTCAGATGTCAGCAAGCTATAATTTGCATTTCTATTATTTATGGCCAGTGGTGAGAGATGCAAGAAGTTGTAGAATCACATCTGGATGACCACAAATTCTTAGTATTATCTAAGAATTTTTCAGGATGTTCTTCATTTTGGTGGACAATTAACCTTATAGGAATTGAGTTGCATAAAATTTCTAGCCAGACCATACATTTTAGGATATCTAGATATGGACTGGTACACATTTACAATTCTCTATTGACTGTATACAATTTATCTCACTCCTTGTTTGGATGCATTCCTAATTTGATTAAGTCCTTTAGTGAACAGCATTCATTATTTCTGCCAAAATTCCAGAGACATTATCAAAGAATACCCAGATGTTCAAATTTGCCTTCTCAAGGTGACAAGACTAGCCTTTCTCAATCTGATAACCTTCCACAATTGTTAGACTAGGGTTTCCATCAACATTGGCAGGGAAGTTATGTGAGGTATTGTCCAAGACTTTTAGAGGCTGTATTGAAAGATGACCTCTGAAATAGTCCTTTTCTCAAGAGTGCTTCTGCATGAAACTTTTACTGTGCAAATGCCTTGACTCATACATGGCTTTTAAAAAGATCTCCCCCCCCCCCCACTATCTCGTTTATCATTTCCCATAATTTTTTCATTGCTCTTTTTCCTATGTGAGAAAGAATATTAAAGACCATAAAGCAAAAGAACCATTAGGGGTGGAAAATAGACTACATGGTAGCTATCATTCTTAACTTTACCATCATGAAATAAAATAGAAGGAAAATATTACTTGTTTCTTTAATGAATGTTCATTTTGCTTGCCTTTTTGATTTTCAATTTTCTTTCCAAAGGCAGCAACTCATCAGGTGATTCTTACAATTGTCAAATGTTGATGTTATAAAATCTAAATGGAAACTGAGCCCATGAAGAAGAATTTTAAAATATTGCTCAGTGTTTTCTCCCAATGTTTAGGCCATGTATTTTACAGGTGAACACATTGCATTATAAACATCTATAATCCATCCACTCACTTAAGTCTTCTGTTAAATCCTGCTTCTTTTATTCAGGCAATGATAGATGAATAATAACTTTTCATGTGAAGTAACAGGATTTGACATAATTCTGATGGCTTTAGAATGAGGTTAATATGATCAGCTTCTTAAGTACTGCATGTGAAGATACAAGTTACAAAACAGGCCCGGTTTAGGCTGTTCCCTAATAGAAGAGCTGCCATGTAAATACCAGAGGTAGCATGCTCATCCTATACGGTTTTCTAGCAATTTTTTGATAAATCCCTTATTTTGATGGCCTACCTCAAAGAATAGTATGTACACAGAAAGATGAAAATAAAAACTTGCATCTAGGGGTAAAGTTTCAACTGCCTCCCTAGTGTATCTGTGAGGATGATCTTTCTTAATCCAGGAGGCGCCATTCGTTAAGAACTTCACTACTTAAAGGAAATCATGTGGACATGTTCACAGGTTTTAACTAGCATTTAACTGCTTAAAAGCTACAACGAAATCTATCAGATTTGCTTTTTTCATGAGACAAGTCATTGCATAGAAAGAATAATTAAGACACATTTATGAATTGTATTTCCAGCTTGCAAAGTTCCTTTACTGTACTTATCAGAGAGCCGTATTGTTTTCACTGTGCTTTCATTTGGACAAATGTCTATGGAGATTCTCAATCATCCAGGCCATGGTTGTCCCCAGGGTGCTTTTCCAACAAGCAACTGGACTTTTGGGTTTTTCTTTGAAGATGTTTCACTTCTCCTCCAAAAAAGCTTCTTCAGCTCTGATTGGATGGTGGGGAATGGAAGGATTTATACTCCTTGCAGACAGCTGGTCATTTGCATTTTTTTAGAGAGTCATAAGGCCACCTGGAGATTCATCTGTCTCCTGATGGTGACCAGGTCACCTGAATAGTGCAAATGGGTGTGGAGCCTTCTTGAAACTGTTGAAAGGACTGTGTTGTAGACTGGAGATAGATTATGTTGCATACCTCTCCCCATTCAATTTTGACATAGATGATCTCTTTGACCCCTCTTTCAAACCAGTGGTTCTCTCTGTCCAAAATGTGGACTTTGCTGTCTTCAAAAGAGTGGCCTTTGACAAATGTCTTCAAAGAAAACCAGAAAGTCCAGTTGCCTCTTGAAAAAGCACTTTAGGGACATTCATTCAGAAAGCATACATAAATGTTTCCCAAAAGTTCTTAGATTTATTGAGTTGCTGCTACATTTTTTGTATCATTCTAAACTGGAATTTTTCCTAAACAAGGGTCCCTGAAACTGTTCCATTAAATTATGGAGATGTTTAGCAAACAATCATTAGTCTTCTCCAAAAATCAAGCAAGTTCCAGAATACCTTGTGATAAACTGATTATAATTAGTGTTCAAACTAGTACAAGTAGTCTTCAGTTTACAGCCATAATTAAGCCTGCAATTTTGGTCATAAATAAGGACTGTCATAAAGCAGTTACCAAGTGATCACACCTGATTTTACAACCTTTACTGTGGTGGTCATTAAGTGCTGATTGCCATGTGTCCAAAATACAATCACATGACTTGAGGTGGGGCCCAGATGTTCCAAATCATAAGTAGCTTTTTGGAGTGCATTGTAACTGAATGGTTGCACAGAACTACCTGTACAAACCTGAAGTTGCCAATGACATTTCAATTATATTTCTTCCAAATCATGTATGCAGTTAAGTACTGCAGCTTCACAGCCTTGCGTCCCCCACGAAACTCCCGAGAATACTGTTAAGTATGCTGATAATATTCAACAAAAGAACACATTCAAGAATTAGAGTTTTCCAAGATTTATGTTGAGGCGCTCTTAAGCTTAATAAGACACTTCATTTGGGGTCAGGGAAACACTAACTCTAATGTTGGTAGATATGAGTGGCTAAAAGAGAAGGGCTGAAAAAAAGTGCTTTTTGAATTTGTTCCATTCTTTCTTTAAGAATGTCATCCTTCTGTGTTTCTTGAAAGTCAATACTTCATGCTTGAAGCATGAAGGGAAGACAGCAAAAGAATATATAAAGGTTAAGGCTGTCTTGTCTACGTCTGCTGCAGAAAAAATACAACAGGTTGAAAGAGCAGAAAAGAGGAACAGATGTCTGGCATTCTTCTGGACTATCCATCATTAGCATTTCCAGATTAAAAAAAAATACAAAGGCAGCTGAAAGCACATTGAAGGTAGTTGGAAGGGATGAATGAGAATTGGTGACCGTGCCGCCATTGTAAGAGAAAGGGTGTGGCTTGCCATTTCAACTCAAAATGCTCCTTTGGTAAAATCGGTTCCTATGCAAGATTGTATAGCACTTTTTTGATTACCCTAAAAACAAAAATCTTTGCTTAAAGTATTTTTTTTCATTTATATCACCTTTCTCAAATGCAATATTTATTGTCCTTGGAAAAAATTCTGAAAATTGGAAGATGAATCATACAATTAAGATAGTGCTGCACAAATGAGGTTGTATTAGCTTTTTACTTAGTACATGATCTGAAATTATATCCACCTTTGATAGTAGTAATAAGTACCAACTTCTTGTCTTTGCCTTACAAGGAACTCATATATTCTGATAAAGAGGAAGCTGAATAACGGAAGGCTTTGTTTTCAAACTAGAACAGCCATTGTGTCTTACTTCCAATAGCTCCTGGTGCAACCTGACACTTTTGTTTTGTACATGGCAAAGTTTAATCTAACTTGCTGTGTAATCCTGTGCATATTTACTCAAAAGAAATATCCATTACTATCTAGTATGTCGGACTTTAGTCTTAAACTTCACTTGCATGGACATTTACAGTATTTATTCTAATTCCTCACTACTTTCTTGTTGTTGTTAACATTCATCCAGAACAAAAATATTAGGTAACCTGAAAAATTATTCATCTTTGGTCATTTTATGTAGGTCTAAAAAACTCTACTTTGGGATAATCTACCCTCAAGATCTTCAATACTTAAGGACTCTATAAATTTCTATCACATACTATGAGCTATTTTTTTAAGTTATTTCTATTTTCCTTGGTAAATTTGGACTTTGTGTTGGTTCTTAGTTGCCATATATATTTAATTTGTATTATACTGTAATTGTTTTTAATTGTTTTGTGATTGTTTGTCAGTCAGTGCCACTTGCTTGAGATGGGGGCTGTAGAAAATGAATAAATGAATGAATGAATTTGAGACCTTATGCTTTCAACTATTGTTGGCCTTTAGTATTGTACCTGAGAGGGTCATTTTACTAATGACATTTTACTAATACAATCACTTCTCCTAATAATAGATTCAGTTTCCATGAAATAAATTGTGTATGTGTGTGTTTATATAGGTGACAAAAATACTAATTGGATGGGGATAAAATTTGTTTAAATTGAATTTAAATTAATTTTTATAAATGTCATTGATTGTTCTACATATATTTTTTAATTTTCTTCTTCAGCCACCTTAAAAAGTACTGTTCTTGGAGGAACATGGCCTGAATCCACAAGTAAGTTTTTCAGAGTTGCATGAAGTTTGTGCATGCATAGCTATCTTTAACCTATTATGTGGAAGCTATTTCTAATTTCTGTTACTGTGCTGTGTACTTTCTTTTGATTTTTCTACTAATAAGTCTAAAAAACAAACAAATTGAAATGTTTTTGATATTCATGTAACCCAATTTTAACATAATTTATCATAATCTTTTTTTGTCAGTTGTTAAAAGCAAAAGAAGAAAACAAAAATGTAGCATGTCAGAAATAAAGTCTCCGTCAGGTTAAGCAAGTTCCTAGTGTTTACATGGGTTTGATTGTTATTATCATAGCAACATAAAAATAATTAAAATTACTATTACTGAATAGGGTTTGATTCATAACTGAAAGGGTTTGATTCACAGTCTGAAAAAAGTAAAATTAGCAGTGGACTGTAGAACACAGTGTTAAGCTTGGATTAGCAATGCTGGCTTTAGATTGATTGGTGTGAGTCTATTGCTTTTTCTCAACCTACTTCATACTGTAGGGTTACTGTAAAATAAAATGGATATATTTTTAAAAAAAAAACAGCTATGTGAAACAGTGGTGAACCAGCTGAAGTTTCCTGGATCAGGAGATGCTGAAGATATGACAATAATAATTTGTTTTGCATGTGGCTGCCCTTGAAGATTCAGAAAATGGTGCCAAATATATAGTACCTGTTGATCAGCACTAACTAGCTTAGAAGAATACCATCCATTTTCCTGGTGCTCCACTGGTCACCAGAAGACCAATTCAAGTGATCCCAGCACTAATTCTATTTATTACCTATAAAGCCCTATATAACTAGGGACCTTGCTAATTTCAGGAACTCTAGCTAGGAGACAATATTGGGGATCAAAGGTGTTGAGGACAAGACAACTTGTGTAAAATATCTTAGGTCAGACTAACTGCCATCTTCCAATCCTTTAGAAAAGTAGTAAAAATAGTTAAGTGCCATAGAGATTTTGGAAAGAGATTTTTAAAGCTTCTTCAATCAGCAACAGCAAGTGGGTTTTTTTATTGTTTTTATTTATTTATTTATTTATTTATTTATTTATTTATTTATTTATTTATTTATTTATTGGACTTATATGCCGCCCTTTCTTCACAAGGACTCAGGGCAGCTCACAGCAATAAGCAACAACAAGTCCAAATTAAAATTCAAACAATAAAAAAATCTTAAATTCCCATTAAAACCCCTTTAGTCCAGGCCAGCCTGGCGAAAAAACCATGTTTTAAGGTCACAGCCAAAAGAGCAAAGGTTGGGAGCCACCCAGAGCTTCAAGGGGAGCTGATTCCAGAGGGTAGGTGCGCCTACAGAGAAGGCTCGCTCTCTAGGGGCCGTCAGCCGACATTGCTTGGCCAATGGAACCCCAGTAGGCCCTCTCTGTGTGGCGCACTGGGCGATGGGGACCTGTTGCTGGCTGCAGGTGATCCGCCAGATACCCCGGGCCTAAGCCATGTAGGGCTTTATAGGTAATCACCAACACCTTGAACCTTATAAACTGCCTAAAGTTTGACAAGCAATCAGCCTTTCAAATTACTTAAATTAATAAAGCCCATACAAGTTAGACCATGATTTTTGTGATACAGAGATCTGGGCCTTTTGGGCAGCAGTGCTACTTTAGGAAACTCAATCTTACAGAAGCAGAAATCAATGTGTTCGAGAAAAATTGCAGTATAATGGTCAAAAGCACTCTGATTTTAAACAGTTAATAGAGCCAATTGGTCTTATTTCTTTCTCATTCTTTTGAGCTTTGATGCTTTAAATTACTGTTTTGTAGTCTTGATATATTACCTCATTTTATTATGTCATCTTTCATAGAACATGACTCAGATTCTTCAAATCTAAGTACAGTATGGATTAAAATTCAGAAAGAATATCTAAGAAAAATGCATAAATATATAAAGAAAAACAGCCCCTATGGCAAGTACCTTTTAAAAACTGAATACAACTGATGACGTGTCAGATCAGCCTGACAAAATATGATGTTACTTGGAGACAGAAATTATGCCAGCACTGGAGGCATAGAAGCTGAAGACATCCAACTCTATACTCGCCACTCTGCAAGATCACCTATTAACTTAAGAAGGCTTCTCTGTGAATAAATGGTTTTACAATTACTGCTAAAGGTTAAGCCTTTTGCTCAATTTCTATTTATCTATTAAAGCATTTCCACAGATTTATTATCAGCAAATGCAAAAGCTGCAGCTTATCAGAACTGAGTACAACTACTTGTATTTTACTTTTACATATTGCTCTGAATTTTCAGGATAGTCACTTTCTTCTACTCAAGTTGCCATTTGCTGAAACAGTATCTTTTCCTGTTTTAAACATTTATTTTTCTGCATGTTTGCAGCCGTTATTCTACCAATAACATACATATAGGTTATCCTATATAAAGAAAACTGTTATTTTGCACATATGACTGCTCAAGAAGTCTTTTTTAAAAATACAGTGATTACCGTGGGATAGATAAGCAAATTCAAGAAAAACATTGTGGAAAAACTCAGTGCTGACTTTTGACCACCTGACTTCGTTTTGGTTTTGCTCCTTCAAATTACCTAGAGAAAGACCATAATCTTCTCCTCATACAGCTGGATGGAAGCCAGACCTCTGGCTCCAGAGGTAAAGGGCAAAAAATAAAAAATCCTGCCTGAACAAGCAGCTCCACCCATTCCTTTGAATCACTTTGGCTTTTTGACAACAAAATTGAGCTCTGAAGAAAATTCATTCATTGCTTTAGTTCTGAGCAAAACTCAAAATGCTGAGCTTATACAACAGACAGAACTGTTATCATATAAGCCAATATGCTACTTACCAAATAGAGAGACACATGGTTCACTGAAATGATTAACATGCTCTGCATACATGCATGACTCTTTGCTGTGGGACATAATAAATTTAGTTGGAACTTCTTTTCTTTCCCAAAAATTGTTTGTTTGTTTTTTCCCCAGGCTCCATTTAAAGATGTTTAAATTGCCACAGAAAGGGGACCTTGAGTGCAGTGGCCAAAGATAAGACCAGCCAATTAGGGCAGAAGTCTTCAAACTTGAAGTCAAACTTGTGGACTTCAACTCCCAGAATTCTCCAGCCAGCTATGCTTGAAGTTTGAAGACCTCTGAATTAGGGCACTGTAGGACATTTATTCTATCTTGAAATGAATACGCCTATATTGCTATACTGCTCTATTAATCATTTGGGACCTAAACATTGTGAGAGTGTGGAAAGAAAACCCAGTTTTTATCCCATAGAGATAATTCATACTATCCACTTGTGAATGATAAATAGGAGATTTAATTCTCTCTTAAAATGAGTAGGCCTATACACTGCTCTAGTAATCACTTAAGACCTATATATTGTGACTGTGTGGAAAGAACACCCAGTTTTGATCCCCATAGAGATAATTCATACTGTCCACTTGTGAATGATAAATAGAAGATTTAACTGAAGTAAATAGAAATATATAGATATCTCATGCTAATAAATGGGTTCTATACTATGCATCTAAGCCCTTTTGAATTGCTGACTCATTAAAAAAATAGAAAAGGGATTTGTAAAAGTAAATACCACTATTGTATAGATTTGGAAGCATTTTCTTTTCACACAATTCAGAGGATTTTAAATCAAACCAACAGTCTGATAAACATTCAGCTTTATCTTTTGTGCATATTGCTCTTAGAGAAATTAAATTGATTTTAGTGTACATAGTTTTGACAAACAATTTTTCAAAATAAAATATATTTTTGTGCATCCATTTTTTGCATCTATAAATGTTCTCCTTCCATTTGTACATCCATAAATGTTATTATGCAAATGTTCTCAAAATATTGTGTACATTATAAAGTGCAGAGAGAAGTATATTTTGAAATTCATATTTTTTCTGCATATCTTCTCCATGAGGTTGTAATATATTTATTAGAACAATTTTTTTTCATTTTATATTTTAAAATTTCCTAGTGAAATATTTAGTAGATTCTGATTCCTAAGGTTGCCCTTAGTAAGTAAATGGAAGACAGAGACAGAGAAAATCAAAATGCCCAAGATAACCTATCATGGACTGCATAATATAATGATATTTTCAATCTCTTTCAAGACAGTTTTTAATCCTGAAATTTCTAGAAAGATGTATATTATATCATTTACTTTTTAACTCAGGAGGCTTAAGTTCTTCACAGTTATCTTTGTTGAATATCAGGATAATAATAAATGTGGTTTTCTTATAATTTAAATATATATCTCACTGGCTCAAGTTTGACTCAGCCTTCCATCCTTTCAAGATTGGTAAAATGAGGACCCAGATTGTTGGGGCAATATGCTGACTCTGTCAGTTTAGAGCTTAAAGAGGGCTGTGAAGCACTATGAAGCAGTATATAAATTTAATTGCTACTGCTATAACCATTGCACAGGCTCTCAGAAATGTACAGTAATTAAACATTTGAAATAAGATATTCACAATGGTGTTAAAACAAATAAATGTATAAGGCAAAAAACCAAACATCTATTAGTGAGTCAAACTGAACAATTACCATTATGACCCTCTGGAATAAAACTTCCAGAAAATCATAATTTTCTTATTTGGTGTTACTGCAGATTTTACCTTGCTAGTCCTGAGTGACCCACTTTAGGAGGTGGTGCTCATCTCCATTTCTTAAGCCAAAGAGCTAGCATTGTCCAGATGTGTTTCTGCAATTATGTGGCCAGCATCACATCATGATGCAGCACAAAGTGTTCAGTGAATCATGGAACACTGTTACCTTCTCACATGGTTATATGTGACACCTTTCATCTACTTACATTTGCATGCTTTCAAACTGTTAAGTTGAAAGAAGCTGGGACAAGTGATGGCAGTCACTCTGTCTTGCAGCATTCGGGTCTCAAAATGCTGAGTTGTAGACCTTTAATGATCTAAGACCCAGCGTCCTAACTACTGAGCTATCTTGTCCCTATAATAGTAGAAGATGATATAATTTCTAACAGGAGGCTTTCTCATCCTCTATAATTCACTAGCCTGAAAGATCATCAGATGTTTTCTTGTGATATGTGAACACAACAGATCATTCCTAATTAGAAGAGGTAGCCTTGTGGGTACCTCAGTGCCAATCCAAGCTGACAACCAGCACTTCGAATTGCATTTGGGAGCTAATATCAATAGGGACTCTTATTGATAAAAGTAACAAGGTGGGAAGCAATCAGAGGAAAAAATTACAACCAAATATTACTGCTCTCCAATAGGTGTATGTGTTCATGTGCGTACTGAAAATTCATATTGTTCCATGGCAGAATGTTTAGCAATCAACTAAACGAATGAGAATTACCTTACATTATTCTAATTTGGCAAAATAAAGAATGAGTACTCTCGGGATGCTATTTTTGCATAACAGGTGAAACAAAACAATCACTTCACAAATACATGGCACAACATAGGAGAGCAAACCCTCAGGAGAAGGTTTAGCAGTCCATCAGCATTTGAAAAACAAAGGCTACTCTTTTGAAGACAGCAAAGTCCACATTCTGTATAGAGAGGACCACTGGTTTGAAAGAGGGATAAAAGAGACAATTTATGTTAACATTGAGCAGCCCTCTTTCAATAGAGGGGGAAGGATAAAATACTACCTATCTCATGTCTACAACACAGTATTTTCAGCAGTTCTAAGAAATATTCCACCCCCATTTGCACTTTAATACAGGTGACCCTGAAGGCACAAACCCCCAAGTGGCCTCAAGAGCTTTTAGGGAGAGTGCTAACAACCAGATGACTGCAAAGAAATATGATCCTTCCAATCCATCCACTCACCCCCGCAACCCCCATTCTATGAGAACAAAAGCTTCCATCACTCCCCAGCATCCTGCCAGAAATGATGAAGCTTCTTGGATGAGAAGTGAAACGTCTTCTTCCTCAAAGAAAAAACAGTCCAGATACCTTTTGAAAAAGCATCTTTGAGACAACTATGACCTGGATGACTGAGAATCTCCTCACACCCAGAGATGTTCTGAGACATTTCAACTTTACCTATGAGCACAATAATCCTTTCTGGGAAAGGGACAGGTAGCTGCAGACAAAACAAAGGTTGAATAACCATATAGAACTGTTTGCCTTGCATTGTATAGGAATGTTGTGTCCTACTAAGGTGAAACTTAGATCACAGAAGAATTAAATAAGCATCTGTTTAAATTATTTTCTTGAAACAAATTAAGGGGGGGGAAACAGATTAGGAGGAAGGATGCATGAGTATAAAGCAAACATGTGCTTGCTTTGGGAATACCAATTGACCAAGACGGTGCAAGTGGGAGTCAAAGGAAATTAATTTAAGAAGAAAGAAAAAAAATCAAAGGCAAAGCTTCCTGCCAGTCCTACTGTACCTGACCACATGGAAGAAACCACATTTAAGACTCCAAGCGTCTCTCTCTTCTTAGATTTTACCAGAACCCCATCCCCCCAATAAGGACCAGAAGCAATGAAAAGCAAAAGATTAATCAGTATATTACGTCATCCACTTTGAGACAGAGAAAAAGAACAGGAAAATTGTGGAAATTGTGTTTAAGGAGGAATGTGTTATTTCTTGAACTATGTGACAAAATATTGTAAGACCGTGATATATTTTTCAGTAAGCCATATCATTTATCATGCTGTTAAATGTCTCTTTCTAGTTTAACACATAGAAATCCTTAGCAAAGTCAGGGGTTGAACCTTGGAAAGGCTGCAGGAAGCATGAAGAACCTAAGCCTAGACTCATTGGCATCAATGGGAATTTCTTTTCAAAGCATCATTTCAGGTGAACACTTTTCTTCAGGATTGCGGGGGCTATTTTTCCATAGCTGCTATTATTCTAATTACTCAATCCTAACTAATTGATGAAATTTATTTATAATTTTTAAAACTATCCATTATATGGTAGTTTTCAACCTACTACCACAATTGGGACCAGAATTTCAATTTGTTAAGGCAGTTGTTAAATAAGTCCTCCCCAAATTTATGACTTTCTTTCCCATGGTTGTTAAGTGAATCATTGCAATTATTAAAGTAATCACATGGTCTTTAAACAAATGTGGCTGACCTCATTGACTTTGTTGTTGAAAGATCACAAGTAGTGATCACATGACCCTGGGAAGCTGCAACAATTATAAATATGTGACAATTGTCAAGCACTCAAATTTTGATCATGTGACTGTAGGGATGCTGTGATGGTTATAAGACCACGGGCTGGTCACAGTTACTTCTTCAGACCCTTTCTAATTTTGAATGATCATTAAATGAATGATTAAGTTGAAAACTATCTGTAGCAGCCTCAATGACTTACAGTAATATCATTCAATATTCTTTTTTGCCCCCTTGTCTTTGAGTTCCTCTTTTACCACTTTATCATTTCATCCATCTAGTTAAACCTTCTTTTCCATGTAGTCTCTCTGCTATCTAATATGAAGCCCAAACCCAAATGATATTTCTTATTAATTTCTGCATAGGTCAATTAAAAGATTCTTGCTAGGAAGTAGGGGAAGATAGATGAGGCAACATAACCATGTTGTATCAGAACAGTGATGTTGCTTAGAAATATGTACCTATGCTAAAGTGAAAACTGAACATCAGGGAATAATAATAACATATTTAACAGTGTAGTATAGCTCCTGCAGTAGTCCCCAAAATGTTCCTAACAGAATTCCAATATTTATATTGTATTGCATACAAAATTTATATACATTAAAGAATAAAAATGTTGACTATACAGTATATTTTCCATAGTATTAGATATAGAATTAATGAGTGAATAAAGCAGTTAAAAATTGCATTTTTAAATCCTGTTTGAACTTGTACAGTTCCCCAAAGTATTCCTTTTGATGCATGGCAGAATAAAGAGATGCTCTAATAAAACAATGTCTAAAAGATGCAAATCTGTTTTTTATTCATGTGGAATAGTATAATTCTCCTGTATGATAATAGGGTACACATAGGGATTGCTGTACGTTAACATTAGCTAATAATCCTTGGTATCTAATAGTGAACAGGTGGCCTTCAGGAAAGACTTTACATGTTCAAAGCACTAATGCACTGAAATCTTAGCTAATACCAGGATATATCTTGATTTTGGGGGCATTTTAATTCAGCTTTCATGGGTGTGCTATGATCTCCTGATTCAATGATCAAAATTATATTGGTTTCATGGACTAAAACTGCATCCTAGACAACAAAGACAGGCAAATTTAAATAATTTATGTCAAAAAATGAGCATTTTACAGTTATTATATACTTCAGAACAAGGTGTCTTTTCTTGAATTATATGTTAACATTTCCCTACGTTCGTAAAGATTATGGCTTCTAGGAACTGTTGTTAGAAGATTAATGTTTTGTAGGGACCTAAGAGTTCTTTCCCATGATAGATTACTTTAGTTCTTGGAGATATGCTATAATTAGAAAGGTTCATGTAATGGGTCTCTCTTGATGTCTTTGGGGAAAAACTAGAGTTGGGTGATTGAAAATGTGCTTTGTACAGAAAGGCTTGAAGTTTACATTTTGGTATCACATAGATGGCATTTCCTTTCATTTTTGGTACGTCAGGAAGGGTTCAAGAAACATTTACTAGATAATTATATTCAGCACAACTTCTATATGATTTACAGACTAGCATCATTTGATATTCATGATGCAATGTTGATAATATTAATATTGATGGTTTCCACCACTAATATTGCTACATAATAGTGTGCAGCAACCAACATCTGACATTATCCAATATGAAGTAATCAGTGCTTCATTTCAGGAGTATGCAATCCATCTGAATATCTGACCTTCCAAAAGAATTTAGCAAAATTTATATTAATTTCATGTATTTATTCACTCATTCAAACAAGCGGATTATTATGGGCTTTTTCTTAAACTTTTTGAAATTGGAATATAAAGAAAAATGTCATATTAAAATCTAAGCTCTTCAGAAAATTCATTCTATTTTGAAATAGGCAGAGTTTTATATCAACTTGTACAAGCTTAAGTGTTTAACGAATACTTTCATAAATACCATAAAAAGTACCAAGCTATTTAAATTCAGGTTTATTGTGTTTGTAATACAATAAACTTGAATTTAAATCCAGATTTCAATGAATGATCTTATACAGCTCCTCATATCTCAGCTTTTATTTGCAGCTTGGGAAAAATGGCAATATAGATGCCACAATCATCCAGTGATATTATAATGAGTTAACCATTTTTTATAGCTAATTAACATCAAATGTTACATACTATAAGCAAGCTCAAGCTCTATCCTTATAGAAATACCAACAGTTAGAATGACTGTTCCCAGTACATGGGTGGAGGGATTTGGATGACTCTCATCCCTTTCTCCTCAACCCTGCATGCTTACTTCTACATCATAGTTACCTTATATGAATGGAAACTTTTTCCTAAGCTTCAGTGCAGCTGAAAACGGTACCCTCTTCTGGCCTGCATCAACATACTATTGCTTCTGACCCAACAATTCTGAGCTCTGGAGGAATAGTAATATGAGTTTGTGAAAAAAGAAACTGGAAGAATGTTGGATAAATAAAATGCCTATATAGATATGTGAATGTATGAGAAAGATACATTTACATATCGATAGGAGGCAAGGAAGTTATATAGTCTTCTGGGTATTTTTACCCAGAAACTACTGGAAAATAGTTCTGAAGAAGTTAAGTACTAAGGTTTTCTTGGGGAAACATCTATTATATCAGGTATAATGTTGTGAGATGGACACCATCCATTTTTTGCTTAGTACTGATGGTTAGTGGAGAGGACAGATACTAAAGCAAGCCTTCTGAATATCATTTCTTACCTTTGTGGTCCACAATTTGACAGTCCAATCAAATGACGATGTAACAAATAGATGAGAGAAATCGATTGGACCTACTGCCATGTGGCAGTTAATTCCTGTCACTGGGCCCTGGTGTCCTTCAAAAACTTCTCCAATCCCTGCTTTACTGTAGAAAAAAATAAATTCATTTAGAAAACATTCATAGTTTTCCTCACTGAAAATGCTATGATATAAGCATTCCGCTTTCAAAATCAGCAAGACTAAAGTTCTTTTAAAGAAGATGGCCATAACAAACTAACAATGTCTTAAATGATTTTAGTGTAGCCTGAGATACATGCATACAAGCTCTGGTTTCCTTTTTTGAATAGCATCCTATGGTAATAGTAATAATCTTTATTGTCACTGCACAACATATGTACAATGAGATTGGTGATTTTGAATAGCATCCTATGGCTTTTTCATCTTGGTTGACTGAAAAAGTCATAACATACTATGGTTTGGACTGAATCTCTATTCTTGTACACATATATCATTCAAGTGTAGAAGAACAACTTCTACATAGCACTTTATTGCACTGCTAAAATTTCTATAAATAAGTCTAATAAAATATACAGAACATCCCAATTAGCAGATTTTTAGGATAAAAAAAAGCTAATGATTGTAAGGGTTAAGAAAGTTCTAAAAAAGGAATGGTTCATGAACATATTTCACTTATAGAATAAAAGTTATTATATGCCAGTCATTTTTGGAGACTTTATTCTAAAAAGCAGCATATGGGTTTTACTGATACACATGCAGTCACTGATCATCTGGTATATTTCTCTTCCCCACACAAACAGCAATTATGGAAATAAGTAAGAACTTTAGTATCCCATAAGAACAAATACAGCAACAACAATGAATGGTTTTGTAGTATTTTAAAGAATTGAGAACCAGCTCATTTTAGTGGTTTAGCATTAGGCCAGAAACTGGGAGGCTGTGAGTTCTAATTTTACCTTATGCATGAAAACCGGCTAAGTGATTGTTAGCCAGTTACTCTCTCTCAGCTCAACCCACCTCACAGGGAAAAATAGGAGGATGAAGACATGTTGAATATATTCAGTGAAATGAATTATTTATAAGAATAAGTAAATGATAGGATAGACAGACAGATAGAAATAGATAGATGATGGATGGATGGATGGATGGATGGATGGATGGATGGATGGATAGATAGATAGATAGATAGATAGATAGATAGATAGATGGGAGAAGTCATGAATATTTGTGAATTCCCATAAAGTCACTGCTCCAGATAAAATCAGAAATGTTTAAAAAATTGCCTGAAGACATTAATCATTGGAAGATCTCCCGCATGATCTCAGCCATTTTACCACATTGTAATCTACAGAAATGCCATAAGCACAATCATATAGCAAAAAAAAAAAGGTGGGTGGGTGGGAGAAGGTACCTTCCATGGCGACAAGCTGTGTAGACAGTGCCCTCTTCACTTCCAACTACAAAGTTGTTAACATCTCCAGTTGGGAAAGCCATTCCAGTAACTGCCACTGGCTTGGATTTATTATATACTAGCTCCATACTCTCCTAAAATAAGTTAGAAACATTTCTTTTCAGTTGATTGTTTCTTGAGCACAGTAAGACTGGGACAAGAGAGGGACGTATTGAAACTTCTCCAGCCCGAAGAATCTACCTGCAGATTCCTGAGGACCTAATAATATTAAAGTATTGCTAGGAAGCTTAAATGAAAGGACACACTAAGTCTTTTTTTTACTTCCAGAAATTCTCTGCAGATCATAGGTTTTTGCTACTAATATTATTTGTTTCTTGCTGATCAACCGATTATGCTGAGGTTTAGTGGTGAAGAAAATGGAATGGAATCTATGGTTCTGGGGAAATCATAGTTTTTCTCCCTTCTACCTATAAAAATCTTGCATATAGGTGACACTAATTATCAAAGTAAATTGCAGCCTTATCTAAGTTTCTGAAACCATATTTAAATCTATGTTGCTAATATAATCTCCCTTTATGGTGTTCTTGCACCCAAAGTTTCACTTTGGTAGGGAGTATCTGTAGAAACTGTTCTAAAATTACTTTCATTACCACTTTTTCTTTGCTTCTCTCATCTGGCTTCCACCATTTCCTACCTAGGACTTCCAATCTTGCCCACAATTTGCAGTTCTCTTCATGTGTATCATATGTGTAGCTCCTAAGCCTCTACCTGTACGTACCTATACCTGTATAGGATTACCTCTTTAACATGAAAATGATCCATTACTTCTCTAGTTGGAAAGAAAAGGCTAATCTTACTAACTAATCTTAGAACTGTTGCTATTAAGCATGGCCTAATGTGGTCACCCTTTACTCTCAGGCCATTTACAAGAGGTGGTAACTCTTTTAAACATAGTAAAATAGGCTTCTATAATCCTCTTCATTTGTTAACTTGGAAAAGTTGATATCTTTGGGATCACTTTCCCTTTCTATATGTTCTGAAATTCCTAGAGGTGAATGTATCTCTCCTGGTGACCAGACCCCGGTAAGTAAGTCTATCAAACTCCTAAATCTTCTCATTTCTTATTTACTCTTTTCCATTCTAGCCAATCTTTCCTCTCGGTCTCCCCCCAAAGCTGATCTTCTCATTCTTTTTTAATTAATCAAAGCTTGCTGCTGCTTCAACATTTCTGTAATAATATTGGTCTAAATACCCAAACCTAATCCCTTTTTCTTGATTGTAATTTTCCAGAAGGATGAAGACGGCTCTCCTAGACCTGACCTAAGGAAAATGTGGTTCAAACGGTAAAAGTACTGGAATTTGGGGAGTGACTATGTCATCTTGAATTCCAGACATTACATAAAGAGAAATTGCAGTATAGTAATACATGCAGATCAGCTATAAGATCTAGTTTCAATAATTTAGAAACGCTAGTCAGGAATGGCATGGACAGAAATTAAGTCAGAGAGAGATCAAGGGAGAAAACCTAAGGTACTTAACTGAATTTGAAAATATTATCAGCCATAATTTGAAATAACTACTGGGGCCAATTTATAAGTGCTGGTCAAGCCTAACTCAGAAATGGAAAAAGTCAAAGCTGTACTGTATGTACAAATGTAGCACAATTGTTCAGAGATGTTTTAGAAGAATAAGCGACAGTGGGTTTCAATTATAAGAAGTAGATTTCCTTGTACACTTTGGCTGTGCATTAGAAAAATATCTCTTATATGAAAGTGTTTTGAGATAGCCCAGACCAGTCATGTCCAAGAAATGCCAAACTACCTTTATTGTAAGCTTACAGTAACAGAATTGCGCAAGTCTGAAAGAACATTTTCATTTCTCTACCTAGAGACAGTCTCCTTCAGTCTCAGATTTATCAGATCAGTGTCTAAGCTGCTGTTCTTACTCTTGCCTCCCAAGATCATTCTCAAATACCATTACATTGTGTCAGGAATGTTCTTCAAATGGATGAGTAGGCATTAGAGAGATGATTCCACAATCCCTACAGTCTATGAATGTTAACTTTAGTATACTCTATAAGTTGCCTATTTTTTGGTAGAGCTAGCACTGCTTATCTCTTCAATTTTCACCTATTTTGCAACTCTTAAGTTCCATCTCAATACTGTACTAAATACACTATTGTACTGATTACATTTTCTATGGCTTTCAGATGGAAGAGACCACTGGTAAAATCCAATTTTTTTTACTACCGGTTCTGTGGGCCTGGCTTGGTGGGTGTGGTATGGCTTGGTGGGCGTGGCAGGGGAAGGATACTGCAAAATCTCCATTCCCAAGCCACTCCAGGGGAAGGATACTGCAAAATCCCCATTCCCTCCCCACTCCTGGGGGAAGAATATTGCAAAATCTCTATGGGGCCAGCCAGAGGTGGTATTTGCTGGTTCTCCACACTGCTCAAAATTTCCGCTACCGGTTCTTCAGAACCTATCAGAACCTACTGGATTTCACCCCTGGAAGACACACACTCACATATACACAGATGGAACACACATACACACACACACATACACACACACAATTGCAGCAGGAGCCAAAAATGAACTTAGTAGTTCTAGAGAACAAAAAGTTTCTACTCCAGCATGAAAACACACCACACTTTCCCTCACCCCTCTTATGTGTATGACAGAGATCTACCCATTTCACTGTCCTACCAATTGGTGCTCTGCTAACTGACCAATGCCTTTAAGGTTTTTTTTTGTTAGGTAGTCCTCAACTTACAATCACAATTGTGCCCAAAATTTCTGTTGCAAAGTGAAACGTGTGAAGTGAAGTTTGACCCATTTTACGACCTTTCTTGTCACAGTTGTTAAGTGAATCAGTGCAGTTGTTAAATTAGTAGCACGTTTGTTAAATGAACCCAGCTTCCCCTTTGACTTTGCTTGTCAGAAGATCACAAAAGGGCTTCACATGACCCTACAACACTGTCACCATCATAAATATGAACCAGTTGCCAAGCATCTGAATTTGATCACATGATCATGGGGATGCTGCAATGATCCTAAGTGTGAAAAATGGTCATAAGTCACTTTTTTCAGTGCTGTTGTAACTTACAATGGTCACTAAATGAACTGTTGTAAGTCAAGGACTATTGTAGTGCCTATCCCTGTTCTACATGAACCTAATTCGATATGGGAGACCTACACAGTCCTATCAACCTTTGTCTCTCTTATATTTCACTGTTTTCATTAGTTCAACAAATCTAGCTGGTTCATTTCTGGTATTAGGAGCGGAGAGAATAAACCTGCTTAAAATAACAAACTATTTTACAAAGGAGGAGGAATTGTTTTGTCTCTATCCTTAAATGAGTTTGTTCACATAAAGAATAAATCTCAGCCTTGGCTATATATAACTTGAACAAACCTGTGGATTCTGTTTCAGAACATTTGTTAATAAGTTTCCAGACACTTTTCTTAAAATATATTTTAAAAATATATCACAACATTACTATTGTTGTTTTCTAAAATGGCAAATGCTGGCCTTATAAATCTCTCCTCGCCCATATCCACCAGATGGGTTGAGCTCCAACTCCCAAATTCCTTATGCTGGCTCATATTTGGGGAAGATTGCCTAACAATAATATTTAAGAATAAGAAAAAAGCATTTGTCTAATTTTTGTTGTGATTTCTTTGTTTATGACTATTTCTAGATTCAAATAAAAATTTACACTATATGCTACATTATAATGGTAAACGGTGCTATGGAATAAGCTTGATATACCACAACATGCCTGATTACCTGTATTTTAGAACAGATTACTTCATTTTCACTTGAAACTGACCTGCGTATTAACGCATTACTCTAATTACATGATTTGAGACAGAGGAAATGGGTTTTGGCTCTTAAGAGGAGGCAATTGCTGGAAGCAAGCTGCACTCTTTAAAGTACATCCATGGGTTTTAGTCTGCATAGGATGTGAGGCTTTAGCTTTTACGAATGACATTCCATTAAATAGGTATCAGCCATCACTTTCTTCTTGTGTAAATAAAAACAAACCCACCTGTGGAGTTGAAAGCATATCCAAACTCCAAGAACACATTTTGCCATCTGTAGAAACGGTAATGAGATTGTGAGCATTCTGTGTTCCAACGACATTTACACAGTAGACTGGGTGCTGAAAACAAACAAAATATCAAAAAATATCTGAAGGTGCAAATTAAACATTTTACTAACTATTCAGAGGTTATGTGCAATGGAAACTGGATGGTCATTCAAGACTTGAGTCTTCTCCTTTCACCAAAATATGATGATCCTGTAAGAGATTCAAAAGTTTCCTTTCTCTCTCTTCCCTCTTGTTATTCTGTCATATCTAAATAAAATGATTATTACTGTGAAAATACAGCCTTGCATAGAAGCATAGATTATATAGGTAGTCCTTGACCTACAGCCACAATTGTTCAGTGAATTACTTCAGTTATTAAGTTAGTAACATGGTTATTAAGTGAATCTGGCTTCCCCATTGACTTTGCTTGTCAAAAAGTTGCAAAAGGTGACCAGGACACTGCAACAGTTATAAATATGAGTCAGTTGCCAAGCATCTGAATTTTGATCACGTGATCATGGGGATGCTACACTTTTTCATAAGTGTGAAAAATTGTCATAAGTCACCTTTTTCAGTGCTGTTGTAACGCCAAGCAGTCACTAAATTGTTGTAAGTCAAGGACTACCTGTACTTACAAGTATATGTTAGCATGTCTATGAAGATTGTCAGTCATCCAGGTCATAGTTGTCCCAAAGGTACTTTTCTTTTCTTTTCTTTTTTTCAAGAGTCTGAAAAAGCTTCTTGGATGAGAAGCGAAACGTCTTCAAAGAAAAACCAGAAAATCCAATTGCCTCTTGAAGGAGAAAAAAACACCTTTGGAACATATATGTTAGCATGTGGATGATATTTGAAAAAGTAGAAGCCAACAAGCTTCCATTATTATTATTATTATTATTATTATTATTATTATTATTATTATTATTATGAGTCATATTTCTATGCTGCCCACTCTCCGAGGACTCTGGGTGGCTTACACCAAAGACAGTATACTAAATAGCATATTACCCCCTAACAATCTGGGTCCTCATTTTACCCACCTCGGAAGCATGGAAGGCTGAGTCAACCTTGAGCCGGTGAGATTTGATCCCCTGATCTGCTGAACTAGCAGTCAGCTGAAGTAGCTGCAGTACTGCACTCTAACCACTGCGCCACCTCGGCTCAATGTGGGGGGGCGGGAACCAAGAGAAAAGGGAAAGAGAGAGGGAGGGAGGGAGGGAAGAAGGAAGGAAGGAAGGAAGGAAGGACCTCTGGCTTGCATAAAATATTTTCAACTAGCAGCAAAAGATATCAACAAGCTTTTCAGTCATGGATTTTTGACCATTGAAATTAATTTGAAGTAACTGTTCCAATTTATCATTTTCTAGGTGTATAGGGACTAATGGGAACAGCTGGGACTCAATACCTTAACTATCTTTGAAATGTCTGTTACTGAAGTGGAGGAACAGAGATTCATGATCAAGAAATGCCAAGTCTATCCAAGCACAGAATCAGATAAAGAAATCTTCAGATGGCAGGAGAGTAACATCATTTTACGCAGAAGCCACATACAAGAAATTTTCACTGGTCACTGACTCTAATGATGTCTATTCTATTGCATTCATAACATTTTTATTTCTATCAAAACCAATTTGTGTGATCCCTGTCTTTTTTAATCATAAACATTCTTTGCACTCTTTGCTACACTCTTTGCAACTATCTTTCTATTCATAAAGTATCTTTTTTCTCCTCATTTTTCAAGCAGTCCTTTCCTTATGTGCATTTTTGTCAATCCAAGCTCTTTCATTTCAACTTTCCACAAAGCGTTATTCCCATTACTCCGACAACACTTTTATGGCGCTTGGAAGAGAATTCCTTTTACTCTCTTCTAAGTGGTTTCCATGCATTTTTTTCATAAGTACCCTTTACATTTATTTTGTTCAGTAAGTATCTTCTAATACCTTTCCTTATAGAACTCATATTTTCTGTAATTGTTCTACTTTGACTATTGTTTATTTCACTTTGCTTTTGTTCCATATCCATCTTTCCCCAAGAGCCATTCTTAATACCACCAAGAAATAACCCGTTCACATTTCAGAATCTCTCATCACCCTTGTAACCTTTATTATATCCCGTCCTCTGCCAGCCATACACATGAATAAACTTACATTTATAACACATATTCAAAACATACCTTTTCCTTTAAAAAGGATTATCATGTTGTTAGTTTGAGTGCTGAGCTTAGCGATTTGGTTGCAAACTTTCCATCCCCATTCAACACATCTTCTGTGTACTTTGAATTGTGATTCTTGGGGGAAGCACCCGCCTCTAAATACCTTTCCGAGTCCTGGTCCGATTTTGAGTTATGTGATTGGCTGGCTGTAGTTGCTGAGTCATAGTCCTTGGTTTTAAGTACCGTCTGTGTCATGTAAATTGGTGCTGGTGTTGTTGTTCAGATGTTTCCTGATAATGTCATGGTCTAGTTTCGGGTTGATTTGATTGGCTGTGTGTGATGTGGTCCAATTTCTTGTGATCTGAGGTAACACAAGAAATTGGACCACATCACATGCAGCTGATCAAATCAACCCAAAACTAGACCATGACATCATCAGAAGACATCTGAACAACAATACCAGCACCAATTTACATCACACAGATGGTACTTAAAACCAAGGACTATGACTCAGCAACTACAGCCAACCAATCACATAACTCAAAATCGGACCAGGACTCGGAAAGGTATTTAAAGACCAGTGCTTCCCCAGACAAGCACAATCCAAAGCACACTGAAGATTCGTCTCCTCAAATAGGGATGGACCATCAAACCAACAACATAACTACGAACCCGAACTACTAATATTCAAAGACATTTCAAAGGGTTCTCCAAATAGCCCATCACTTTTTATGCAGTCTCCATTCATTAATCTCAAAATATTTTTTTCCTGGATCATATAAATTCAGAGAATATATATTTTTCGCAAAACTCATATCTAGTTCTTTCATTCTCACTAACCTCTATTTCATATGCACCTGCAACAATCTTAAGGGCACCCATTCATACTTTGGATCATACATTTTTGCCCCTCCATTAATAATTTGCTATTTATAGTCATAGATTTCACTCACTTTACATGCTCATTCAAAAATGTTACATCCTTTTAATGTGTCTTAATTTTCTCTCCCCCACCCCTGCTTTCATTTATCAATCTGTGCTGTCCTTTCTTTAAAACGTTTCTTTACAAATATATACACTAGAACTCCACAAAGGGAGAATACTATAGATAGTTTTATGGGGATGCGAAACACCTCATCTGCTTTAAATCTTATTCCAGAGTTTTTTTTTCAAAAACTGACCACTAAAATTTATTGATTTATATGCCACCCACCTTCCAAAAATCCAGATGGTTTACATTAACATTTAAGAACACATTTGCATGTGATATTTTCATAGTGATTTGAGAAGAACTTCATATACCTACATTTATTTCTCCCCACCCCTATCCCTGAAGAAATAAACTTCATAAGCTTTTGGAACCATAAACACCACATAAGAACTATAATTCAGTTAGTATGTGTGCACACATGCATTCAAACCAAACTTCTTGATTCTGAAGCTCCAGGTTTTGAACTACTTTTTGATATGTCTAAATCTCTCTCCATTTGCCTTACTCATTTGTCTGACAGAAACAGCCTTTCACATGTGCTCTGTATGAAATAACCCAAACCTAAGTCATTTCATATAGAAGTTTACTGGACATTTGCCCTCCTCACTATGGTGCTTATGCAAGCTGGTAATATAGTCTCCAAAACTGGGAACTGCAAAGACGGAAGAGGCTAAAGTTCAGATAGGTGGGGCAACGTTCAGTAGCATGAAAATGGATTCCCATTTTCCTCACAGTACATTCTTGGGCAAAGCCTGGCTTTAATAAGCGCTGTCAGCTGTCAATTTCATAAGCAATAAATCTCACTGCAGATTGAAAAGGATGTTTCTAATACCAAGTGGGAGGCAGGGAAAAAGGGGAGGAGATGGAAACTACAATTCTACTTTTCAGAGACAATCTCTGAGTTCTTTCCTATCCATGAAGAAGATGCCATCTTGTTTTTATTTATTTTGGAAATGAAATCATCATGCCAGAGGTTTCATTTAAATAATAATAATTAAAATTTCCTGCTATTCCCAATGCAGAGTTGTAGTGGGCGTGAAAGAAGATTAGGAGTAACATGTGGTACAGTTCTTTTCTTGTGAACCTTGGCATCAATTTACAGGAATATGCTCAGGAAATTTAGAAACCAGTAGCTGGTGGTAGCAAATTATGTATGTTCCAGTTTGCATCAGAGAGAAATTCTTATTTAGTACTACAGTAAGCTTGTACATATGGTTTCATTCTCAAGGTAAAAGCATTGCATGTCTAGACAACTGTTGTTATTATGCTTTGATAGTGCTGTAGTATATTATCTCCATGCTGATTGGGAAATTGCGGGAGCTGAAGTCCACACATCTTCAAGTTCCCAAGACTGAGAAGCACTGGAATAAGCAGTACCTGGCTCAATAGTAGTAACTGTGAAAGAAATCTAGATGTCCTAGTGGACTGCCATTTAAAATAGAGGCAGCAATGTGCTGCATCTGCCAAAAAACCAATGAAGGCTTGGATGCATCCAGAGCCATGGTGGCACAGTGGTTTGAAAGCAGTATTGCAGGCTAATTCTGCTGACTACCAGCAGTTCGACCCTGACTGGCTCAAGGTTGACTCAGCCTTCTATCCTTTCAATATCAGTAAAATGAAGACTCAGACTATTAGGGAATACTATATTTTAGCATATTAATATATTTTACTGTTCAGTCTTTTTTTAAAAAAGATAGCTGAAATGTGAATGGTCATTCTAAGAATATTTATCATGCGTTTCATCCTGATTTTCTCTGTAATGTGTACAACAAGGTAATTTGGCAAATTTTGGAATGGTGGATTTACCATGATTTGACCCAAACAAGATTGTAGGATTACCAGGTTTTTATTCCATAAGCTTTCTCACTCATTATCATCCACCCCACTTTAAAAGAAGCTTTTGGCTACAGAGGGAGAGGAGAATGGACCAAAAGTATAGCAAAGCAGTTTAGCACTTTGTTAAAACAAAAGGAATGGTTACTGTCCCAGTCACTTGCAACCCTACAATCCCACCTTTCTTTGACAATTGAATATTTTTATTTTAACAAATAACAGCTTCACAGGCTATATCCTGCTAATACCATAAATCACTAAATAATTTTTACCGTGTGTGCAGCTGCAGAAAGAGGTGTACGCTGAACTGGTGTCCTCCTGTGACTTCGATTATCCCACAGCACAATTTGGCCAGAATAGGTTCCTCCAACAACTAGGTTTGGATGAAAGCGGGCAAAACAGACGGACATCACAGAGGACTAGAACAAATGAAAAAGTGTAGAAAATATTTTTAGAAATCTTAATTTTAAGTCTCTTTATTTTGTTTTAGTTATGAAAATGATTCAGATTTAATATCTGAGACAATCATTCCTTTGATGCTTCATTCATTGAAAAGTTTCAAAAATTTAATAGTGGAATGTTATGCCCCCTCCTTTTTAAATTATTCACTTAATGGCACAAAGCATCCACATGTACCCCCACCCAAAAAGGGCTATTTACTTCCCAGATTGTCTTCTTCTTTGTTAATATCTGTGACAATTTAGCTATTTTGTTGCAGCAGAAATATACATTTATGTCAAAAGATGATAGACAGCAAATTATTAGTGAGCATAAATAGTTATTTTATTGGGGGAAGGGAGAACTAATTCTACTGAATATTACAGATATAGAATTAAGTTATGAAAAAGATCTATTCAGATAGCTAATCTTCAATGGCTTAGTCAAACCATCACTGGATTTTACAAATATCAAGTGATGAAGTCACTCTGTTGATTTGACAAGAACTTAAATGACATCCGATATAGGTAAAATCCCAAAGCTATCCATGGTAAAAGTACCTTAGACTTAGTTCTACATATGGGCCAGTCCCATGCAGTAAAACAATCAAAAAGTACCCAATACCTTCATATACCATTTTTATTACATTAGAAGTTTCATGTATTAAATAACTATTTAGTATTTTACTATGTACTCAAATGCCAAATAATGTGTCAAAAAAGCAATAGTTAGCATTATTTTCAAAGGGTATTCTTTGTCATGCAATAGGTTGTACTCAGCAAAGTGTTTTTAAAATTCAGCAACAGTGTAATCTGCCATCCCATGTTTGCAAGTTATAGCAAATCTAAAAGCAAAAACCAAATATGAAATGTATCTTTTTACACTGAAGTTAGAAGGTACTGTTTTATTCAGATCATATTTTTCATCACTAATTATAAATCTTGCATGAAGTGATAGTAGACAGATAATTTCAAATGTAATATTTGCAATACATGATATATTTTCACACACACACAGAGAGAGAGAGAGAGAGAGAGAGGGAGAGAGAAACACACACATAGACATGTAAACTATACTGAAGAAAGTAGCAAGAATTTTTCAAGAAAAATAAAGCATCTGAGATTTGTGTTGGTAACAGTTCATGGGAAGGTGATTCACAGAGCAGGTTTCCCCCACCTCTGTTAAATGATACAAGACCATATAACATATGCAATTTTCTGGTGTGCAAAGCTGCTCCGCTCTGATCTGATACACTGAATGTGGAATGGAATATACAAAACCCTGAATAAAACCATGATTTGAAAAGAAACAAGCATCAGGTAATTTTCTGTTGATCTAGCACAACTAGCCAATGAAATTGGCTAATATGAACTGATTGCAATATAAACTTTTGAAAAATAATAGAATCCAGGAGTGAAATCCAGCAGGTTCTGACAGGTTCTGGAGAACCGGTAGCAGAAATTTTGAAATACCACCTCTGGCTGGCCCCAGAGTGGGGTGGGAATGGGGATTTTGCAATATCCTTCCCCCAGAAGCATGGAGAGAATGGAGTTTTTGCAGTATCCTTCCCCTGCCACGCCCACCAAGCCACACCCACAGAACCCATAGTAAAAAAAATTGGATTTCACCACTGATAGAATCATATATACTTTTTAATGCTAATTCATAATCTTCCCACTGGACTAAAATACTAGACCACATGGGATTGGTCCAGAATGACTGCTGCTCTCTGCTTTTTTTACACTGCTATATATCACCGAGTTTAGTAGGAACAGATCTGAAGATGCTCGTTTTGTACAAGTTGAGGCTGTGCTGTTTTTATTTTGGTTAATTAATGCAAACCAGATTTGAATTAGTGATGGCTCATCTCTTTAACCACAGATGAACACACTCATAACAGATAGCCATTTGCATTATGTTGGATAGGAAGCTGGCCTCAGTGCCCACATCTGACACACATATGTTGAGTGTGAAGTGGAAGCTTATATCAGTGTTTTCATATGTAGGGACGGCTCTCCGCCAAAAAGAAGAGTACTAAATAAAAATTATACTAATATAAACAAAACTTGGGTTTGCATTTGCTGAAGTTTTTCAACAATATTGATGTCGTTTCCTGGGTTATTTATTGTGTGATGAAATACTATTTCATTTGAGAACTGTGGAAATAGGAATAGTACATAGAGAATATATTTATCTCCCAAGATTTCTCATTTCCAAATATTGATTTGTGAATTGGAACTGGGTGTTTCTAACATTGTCTCGGAATAGTAGAAGATGTAGCTGAAAGCAAACAAATGGATGGGAAGTACAAAAGACTTCTGACACTGAAGGTTCAACCTGAATGCTTGCCTGATGAACTACATATCTTTTTCTAATTACTGAACAGAGCATCTGCTCTTCTTTTTTCTTATAGGTCCAGTTACTTCTTTTCTTCCCCTCAACTCCATCTAGTTTGTTCTTTCCCCTTTCATTCTAATGAAGGGACCTAGAAATCTCTAAAAAAGACTTAAATATTTTTTTTCTTTCCTTTCTTATAAGGCCTAAAGTAGGTCCACAAACAACCTTCAAAAATCATTTGTCAGACTAGATTTTCTGAGCAGCTGGAAGGGAGGGGAAAAGCTGGACAATTGAGACATATCTAAATGAAAATCTATTAGGTAAGAAATAAGTTATCATTCAAGTTATATTTACCACTGATATTAATTTATAACAACGGAAATTAAGGTACCACTAATAAAAGCTGATAGAATAATAAAGATCATATAAAACTTAGAAAGCCAGCAAAAAACCCTCTTATTGCAGATTAATTGCTGCACATATCTTAGTATCTACCGTAAATATATGCAGTGAACACACTTATTAGAGTAATAAAGGAGACTAGGTGTAGCTCAGGGTTCAAATAAGGGGTCTTTGGTACTCTCTGAGTTTGCTTGTTTTCTTGCAGACTTTCATTACCCTAACCAGGTAACATTATCAGTGCTTGTATGGAGTGCTGTTTGCTGTCAGTATACATCCTGGTGTCTTGCCTGTCTATGTGGGTAGGGTCAGTCTTAGGGATACTTTGGTTGAGCTGAATATAAACTGACAAACAAACAGCACTCCTTACTAGCACTGATTTAATTACTTAGGGTAATGAAATGTCTGCAAAAAAAACAAGCAAGCTCAGAGAGCACCAAGGACCCCACACTGAATAGATGTCCCTAGAAGTCTGCCTAGCATGTCAAAGTGGGATGATGTTCATCTCCATATTAGTTACTTTAGAATCAACCTGAAGAACCCTCCTCATTTTCAATTCAAACAGAAAACATTACATATTAGAAACTACAGGATTTTACAAACATTACATATTAGAATATTAGAACATTTCTAGAACTTTAGAAATGACAATTCTTGCTCAGATTCTGCAGGTTAGGATATATTTTGATTTTTAGCTTATATTTATATATCCATAAATTCATATGAGATCATTACTTTCTTTTAAACATCTTGTCAGCCATGTGAAAAGATAGAATTACAGCTAGATTTGTTAGTACATTTCAAAGTATATAGTAAATATCCTGTGAAATAAATTGTACTGAATAGTCAATCTTTCTATAATCATCACAAAGGGGACAATTTCATTGGATTCCAAATAGCATCATTACATAACAGAATTGACTGAAGTTCCTTTTTTAAAAAAAGTTTACTATCCATTAGGGAAATACCAAAAGTATTACAAAAAGAGATAGAGCATTTGCTTCAGTAAAAAGCATCAACTTTTAAATAGTTAGGGAAGGATATTGCGGATTTTGGAGCTGGAAATTACTTGTGGTTTCAGAGGGAAAAATGAGATTTCCCCCAATAAAAACAATTCATAGCTTTTGCATAATTTTTTTTGTATTTGTGTGTGCATATGCAAAAAACGGGAAATAAAAGAAAAGCAAACACTTCAAACCAAATGTCAAAATCCCATTTAATTAAAAAAAGGAAGTTTAGACTTTCATATGGCATGTGTTGACATCTATTCCTTTGATTTACAAGGATATGGACTGGAGGGAGCAGATTGCTTTATTCAAGAAAAATAATATGGGAAAGCAGGGCAATTTGACAGGAAAGAGTGTAGGCTGCCTTAACTTTAGTGCTTGTTAAAACATGAAGGATTAATGGTAAAAAGGGAGGGATGAATTGTGAATGTCTCCAGTAGAGGATCTTCAAAAATGTTTGGGGTTTCTAAGAATGTCTCATGCAACCACATGAAAAGAGAGCCAGCCATACAGCTCTCTAAATCCAAAACTGGTATTGCTGTATTCCTACCATCAAACCAACTGACTTGAAATAGAGCCACAAATTGAATTTATTTTTATTGAAAAAGTATTAAGTCCCTGAAAGAAAGAGAATGGTGGATCAGGAAATTCAGACAATTCAGAACAATATTCATAATGCATGAAGCTCCAAAATGGGCTACCTGCATCAGTGGTGGGTAGCTCCCGGTTCTGTCCTGTTCTTTAGAACCGGTAATAAAAGCGGCGGGAGGCTCCACCCATCTGCCTGAACGTCATAATTGATGATCTGCGCATGCATAGAAGCGCGTGTGAGCGAAGCGAGCGTACATGCGTGCTCCCATTGCAAACTGGTAGTAAAGGTAAGTAGAACCCACCCCTGCCCTGCATTATAAAGAAGGGAAAGAACAAATTTATCAAATATGTTACATTAAAATGCAGAGATCTGAGTGGAGAATTTCTTACAATGGGAAAAAAAGATTGGAAGACTGAAATTTAGAATATTTAAGAGTAATTTTGAAAATGGCCAGGTCATTATTATAAAGAGTAGCCCAATACATTGACTCTCTGGACTACCATATTGCTCTTTGGGGGGTGGTAAATTTGTAATATTACAAATTTACTCTTATTTCCCTGCAGATTACCTTCAACACATCTGAGAGAAACAGGAAAACAAGGAGGCTGGGTTAGATATGTGTTGCGTTCTCCATTTCTTTGTTGCTATTCTTTGACAACTCCAGCATCTAATTCTGAGGTGACCACTCCACAGATGGTAGGTCCTGACCAATCCAGCAACATTTTTTTTTTGGTCAAGGACTGGTCAGAGTACACCATCAGACATATCTTCCTTGCCAAATTGTTGCAGTCTGCCATAAAGTTAGTTACCTAACCACTATTTATAAACTTCAAGCATACTAAGAGCTTAATAAGACTTGGAATATGGATCTTTCATTTCTGTCTCATTCATAATTATATTTTTGGAGATAGCCCCAAGGCCAGTTGGTTACCATTTTGTAAGTGTAGACCCATATATAAGTCCAGTAAATAAATAAATAAATCAATTTTTAGCAAGAAATAAAGCGAACTACAGAACAAAAAGTGTAACTTTAGAACTACATTAGATTCCAGCTTTGTTTTTACTTGTCGTAAGCAAGGAAGTGACAATTATACATATTTCTAAGGAATATGGCATTACTATAAATATAAAACAAAATATAATTTTTAAATATGCTTAAAAAGTGGTTATCCTTCTGACTTTTCACTCTTATTTAATTAAATGCCACATGATCTAGAAAAAAAATTAAGAAAAAAATGTTCAATTTTGCAATAATTTATAACACGCTTTTATGCCCTGAAATCTACAGCCTGATTTATGGTATGCCCTTTTGAAAGAAAAAAAATGAAATTTCTTATTATCATATATATATGATAATATATATATATATCTGATAATATATATATATATATATATGATAATAAGAAATTTCATTTTTTTTCTTTCAAAAGGGCATACCACAATTTTCACTCTTCATTTTTGTCAAAAAACATTTGATTGAACTAAGCACCTAATGTTAAAAAGGTTAAGTACAACACAGGTAGCTACAAAAGAAGCTCTTCAGCTTGTCAAAGAACACCGTTCTTCCCCTGTGAGACCACCCTCCCTTCAAATAAAAAGTAATTCAATCCCTATGTTAACTTAGTTGTGTTTGGGTATTCTCCAAGTCAAGGAACACAGTGTGATAAATCATAACGAATTGTCTATAATAACTCACAAAATTTTCCTGTTAAATAGGCTCAAGTAAAATATCTTTTACTTTGGGTTTACAGATCCTTTTTATTTGATTTTATTTCTAATTTTTCCCAAAGTATTGAAACATGGAAATCACAGAGGCCCAGAAGCAAAATGTTCATTTAAACTCCTTTGCTTCTTTTTTTTAATCACATCCTATGTCAATACATTATTTTTTCCTTCACTTAATATTCTCTATTAAAGCCAACAGCCTAGAAAAGTGGAACTGTTGTGACTATATATTAACAGGTTATTAAAATCAGCTGAAATATTTGTTAAGATGTTATCACTATTCAGAGAAGCCCAGGTTGAAGGCCCTAATTGTGGAAATACATTCATTTATCTTGGCCTCATTCTCAGCCCTACTTTGCAGGATTGTTGGAATTAAGAGAGGGGTCTGTGTATGCAAACTTTAGCTGACAAAAAAGTGAAAAGAGGGTGAGGAAAAGGAAGAAGATGTTGTTGATCTAATAATAAACATATTTAAGAGAAAACTCTTCACAAAAGCTGATCTAACAGAAATGCACCATTCATTTTAGAAAGAACACATTTAATATTCTTCATTTTGAGCCCAACAGGGATATTGCTCTCATCTTTCTGAAAATTAAACTGGATATAAAGGACTGTCAAATTATGAAACAAATACAGATACTCCTAATTTACAACAAGATACTTAGCGACTGTTCTAAGTAACAACAGAAGCTGCCGAAAAGGTATTTACAATTCAGTTCTGAAGTTACGGCCATCAGAGCCCTCTCTGGTCATGTGACCACATAATAGAATGAGCGCGATTTGCAACATTTTGCCAAAGATCTGAGTTTATTTCTGGGTTTTGGCTAAAATGCCCCATAGCAAACAATGGGTTTGTTTAAAGACCATTGCGTTCACTTAATGACCATGGCGATTCACTTAGCAACTACCACAAAAAACGTCATTAAATCAGGGTGCTCACATGATGACCCATTTTGTGATTGTCACAATGAGCAGATTCCATTACAGTCATAAGTCAAGGACTACCTGTAGTTTACAAATTAAATGCAACAACTGCTTTCATCTGAATTTTCATTCATGCAATTTTAAGAGGTCATCAATTAACCTGCAAATTTAAAAGCAGACCTGAAGAAATCTAATGATAGATAAGCACATGTTTATCATGTTAAATTCTTTGATTTACATTTCCTGCTTTGTTTCTAATTCATTAACATTTGGAATTCTACACTTTATCACTTGGACACATTTTATAATTACAGTAATTCTTTCCTATCTTTTAATGTAAATGTTGCTTTTACAGTCGCCCAAAGCGTTCTCTTGCATTAATGCATCATTTATAAGTCATGTCAGTAAGTAATTAGGCATAATCTGAAATTAATTGAACATTACACTGTTGTCTTGATAGCTTGGGAAATTAGCTTAAATAAGTCGTGATAATAAAATAGCACAGACTACTCCATTGTGAGAAATAATTAAACATGTAGTCATAAAACAAATACCAAAATTGCAAAAATCATTAAGGTGATAATTGGCAGGATACTATTTATCTCTGTTTCTGATATGGGCAACATTTGAGGGTGTTAGCCCTAAAGTTCCTTGCCCAAACTTCAAAAGAGTTGTAGTTCTTCATGTATTTTTTCTTCTACTTCCTTGTATGGCAAAGACCCACATCGGACATTCTGCTGCCAATTTCTATTGATGCCAACTAAGGATGATGGGGGATGGTAAACACCACCCGTGGCTTTTAGATTCATCATCCAATCTCTAAAGGTTAGAGGTTATTTTTATTTTATTTGTTGTTAAATTTAGGGAGAAAAACAGACGAAAGTAAGCAAAGTAAACCCAGAATTTTGTTAGTGAATCCATATGTATCTTCGCATATAATGAAATCAGCAATGATGACTTATCTCAGTTGCTTTTGACAAAATCCTATGTGAAATGTGACATCATCTTAGTATCTGAAAGAGCCTAGTTCCAATGTTTGCAACCCACTCCTACATAGCATACTGCCCATATCCATAACAACTCCTACATTGCAAACAGAACAAAAGATTATTAGTGTTGTATTTAATTAATTAATATGCTGCTCATCTCATTACCCAAAGAGACTCTCTATGAATGTGCTGTTGAGTATATCTTACAGTGAGTGGGGTGGTCATGGCTGGGAATCCTGATGGCACCAAGAGCTAATGAAGCTAAAATGCCTTAGAGTGCTCAGCTTCTCCTTCTAGGTCTGGTTAAAGAGGACAAAGGGAGATTCTCCGTCTTGGATCTTAGGAGGCTTGGATATGGGAACGGGACTGCTATATGGGGCTGGGATGGAGGCAAGTCATAATATAATTGTGGTGGCGGGCATAAGGAGATATAGTGGAAGACAGGGAGTGGACCATTCTGGGGAATGTGGGACTGTTGTCTTATACTGGTTTTGCATCCCAGGTCCTTGATCTCAGTGTCAATACCCTGTCAGAACACCTTCAATGACCCTGGCTTCTGGTTGCTGTTTATAAGTACCAGATTAGTCCGTAATAAGACCTCCCTCATTAGTGATCTAATAATTGATGAGAGGATTAACCTGACACATACCATCAACACCTGGATGGATCCAGTAGGTGGCGAAGCCCTTTCAGAAATATACCCAGCTAGATTCTTTGTTGGCATCAACAAAGATTCTGGGGCAGGTGTGACAATTGTCACTTGGGAATCTCTCATGGCTTTCAGGAGCACTATATCACTGTTCATCAAATGTTAGACCCAGTTTATTAGTTTGGGCTCTAGAGATTAGTTGAAACTGTTGTTGTACCAATCTTCCTGCTACACTGAAATCTCTCTGCTTGAGCTACTTCGGTCCATTTCTGATTTCGCAGTGAAGCACTCCAGACTTGAGGTCTTAGGGGAGTTCAATCTTCCAATTCTAAGGTTGAGTGTGATCTTATCCACCTGCTGTTTAGATTCATGTTCCTCCTAGTTCATTAAATTAGCCCACAGCCAAGCTCCCACCCAATCAGTTCACACAGCCAAGCTCCCACCCAATCAGTTCACACCCCCACTGGCAGTTAAAAGGAAGAAACAGCTGCGATCACACACATTGCTCCTAGAAGCACGAAGCCGAGAACACCAGCCTGAAGATGACGAATGAGACTTCGTCGAAACGTTGCCAAGAAACCTCCAATTTTACGCGGGAGAAAACCCGAATAACCAAAGACCTACATACAAACACCCGCGAAAACCTCAGAAAACATATATATATATATATATATATATATATATATATATATATATATATATATATATATATATATATTATTGAATAGCCCGAAGGCCTTTTCAAAAAAAAAACATAAAACAAACAGTTACAGAAATAACAGTCTAAAAATATATGATATATGACATTTAAAATTTAACAATATCGAAGTTCAATAACTAGATTTCCAAAACTAGATAACCCAAATAAGATAGCTCCTCTCTAATTCAGCTCATCTTTCTTACAATCAATGAAATTCTTTTCGATATAACTGGCTCGTATTGCTGTCATCCTTTCAAGATAGTGAGTGATAGCCCTTACCAGGGGAGGAGAGTCTGCCTTCAATAGAAATGATAATTTATGCCTTACATTCCAGTGGGGAAATTTATTTATAATTGGGGACAGATATTGTTTTCTTACTTCCTCATATAACCTACATTCAAATATTATATGCGCCGTATCCTCCACGACGATTGCCCCACATATACATGTTCTTTCGTCATACGGGATTTTCCGGTAACGGCCGAATTTGACGTTGGTATCTAAAAGTTCAGATCTAAACTTGACAAATAGCTCTCTCTCCACTGATGGCATTTCTAGATGTAAATATTTTTCCAGGGTAAAAATTGTTTTAACTGCTGTCAGAAGCTTAAGGGAGTGATTAGTTGAAAGAGTTGCCATGTCCATTTGCCCATGTATATCTTCAATCCATTGTTTAACTTGCTTCAGTGTGTCACACAACGGGAACCCTACGCCATATCGATTCAATATTTCTGACAGCCAAGTTAGCCAGGAATACCTTTGAGGATTTGAAATCTGCTGTTCCTCTAGGCAGATTTTGGGAAGTCTGCTGGCTTCCATCTGAGTCATTTTTAGCCAGTAGGTTATAGTAATAATTAATTCTTTTTTTTTTTTAATTTGATTTATATGCCGCCCTTCTCCGGAGACTCAGGGCGGCTTACAATGCGTTAAGCAATAGCCTTCATACTTTTGTATATTTATACAAAGTCAGCTTATTGCCCCCACAAACTGGGTCCTCATTTCACCTACCTTAGAAAGGATGGAAGGCTGAGTCAACCTTGAGCCTTGGAGAGATTCGAACCAGCAGTAATTGCAGGCAGCTGTGTATTAACAGGGTGCTTAGACCACTGTACTATCAAGGCTCTTTGAGTGACTCTTGACTCTTCTTTGAGTGAGGAGATGGTTTCTTTACCTCTTAAAAGGTTTTGGTTCAGCGGCAGCCCCCCAAGAAGCCATCACTTGATTCTGCCATACTAGACAACTTCGTCCAATATCTAGTCTCCCTTTTGGGAAGAAGGTGATTGAGAATTTGATTGCTGAGCAGCTTCAGAGATTTGGTTGAGATTGAGATTTGAGTATGGAACAGAAACAACATTGGTTACACTTTTTGTTGGTTTCTCGAAAGGGCAGGATCCTAATCCTACTTAATCTCTTTGTCGGTTTCAATACCATTGGCCATGATATCCATCAAGATTGACTCAGAAGATTAGGGTGGGTATTGTCACAGGATTCAGGGTTCTTTCCTATTCAGCATCTATATGGCGCTTGCTCATCCATTGCCATGGGGTGAGGTATCAGTATGCTGATGATACCCAATTGTTCTACCCCTGATGAATTAAGTGATGCTATGAATATCTTATCCTGGTGCCTGGAAGACGTGAGCATATGGATGGGGGAAAATAAGTTTCAATTGAACCCTGGCAAGGCTGAGTGGCTTTGGATTTTGGGACCTGACATTTCTGGGACTATGCCATCTTTAGTGTTGGACTGGGTTATACTGCCCTAGACAAACCTGACATGCATTCTCAGAGTCCTTTTGAACTCAAATTCCTGATTGCATAGGTGGCAATCAGGGCCAGAAAAATCTTTGCAGAAAACTTTACGTTGTGATACAGTTCCACTATTCCTAGATTGGGGGGCTTTATTCTCAATCACTCATATCCAGTCACCTCCTGATTGGAGTAATGTAATACACTCTAATGGGACTATCCTTGAAGAGGATCTGGAAGCTTAAACTAGTGCAGAGCTGCATTGGTTGCCAGTTTACTTCTGGGTCAAATTCAAGAAACTCGAGAAAATTTCCCCAGAAAAATCCTCAATCCCCTTTTTGCAACATGCCATCTCTCGGGGTGCCAAAGCCCATCATAAAGGTAGACCTTCGATAGAGTAGAGGGCCACACCTGCGAGAGGGGGGAAAATTCGAGAAACCAACTTCTGCGCATGTCCAAAATGGCCGCGCTCAGCTGAGTGGTGGCGATGCCGGGGGGAATATTCCCGGGGGTTTCGGGTGCTGGACCAGCTAGTTATGCCCCATGCCCGGTGAGGGGAGCTTCCCACTGGTCTTTTCTGATATCTTGAGAGCTCGTTGCTCTCCAGGACGCGACCGCCAGGACGAGGGCGGAGGCGGCTATGCTGAGGTTTTGCACCTGGGTGGGAGCTAGCCCAGCTGCCAGTCGGGCCACGGAGGGTGCGGATTCCGGGGGTAAGGGGGCATTAAAGTTCATTCTGCTGAGGGCTTTTCCATCAATACGCTGAGTGGGAGGGGCAGATATGGTGGGAGCAGGGGGCCATATCATGTGGTGGGGGCGCACACTCGCTATCTCCGAGCGGTGGCATGCCCCAGTCCCCATAGCCCTTCTTGTTCCCCAGGCTGTTCAGACTCTCAGGGCCCAAGCCTTAGGCTGTTGCTTTGCAATGCCAGGTCCGTGGTAAATAAAGCCCCCCTCATTTGCGATTTTATTCGGGGGGTAGCGGACCTGGCAGGTATTACAGAGACCTGTTTGGGCCAGGAGGGGGGAGTTCCCCTTGTAGATATGTGCCCACCAGACTTCCGTGCATTCCACCAGCCGAGAGCTCAGGGCAGGGGTGGGGGGTGGCAATTATTATAAAGGAAGGTCTTGATCCAAGGGAGACCACTGTTCCATAGATAGCCGGATGTGAGTCCCTTCTTGTGAAGTGGGGCCGTGGAGTGTAGATGGGCTTGTTGATCACGTACCTGGCTCCCTGCCACATGGCGACGGCCCTGCCTGAGCTGCTCAATGTCATAGCCGAGGTGGCGGTTGATACCCCCAGACTTTTGGTCATGGAGGATTTCAACTTGCCATCCATCGGTGAAACATCTGAGGTGGCTCGGGAATTCATGGCTTCCATGACGGCCATTGGACCTGACTCAGTTAATTCATGGCCCTACTCACACGGGCGGGCACACTCTGGACTTAGTTTTTATCTCTGGTCAGTGGTCGAGTGGCCTTGATACAGGAGATATAGTCATTGAACCCTTGTCATGGTCTGACCACTCGCTCCTTCGACTTGACTTTCTAATCACTACACCCCGCCGTAGGGAGGCGGGACCAACTAGGTGGTTCCACCCCAGGTGCCTGATGGATCCTGATAGGTTCCAGATGGAGCTTGGGCCATTTCCTGAGACTCTGGCTCATGACTCGGCTGAAGACCTGGTGGCCGCCTGGGACAGTGTGGCTGCTGGGACTTTGGACCGCATCGTGCCTTTGTGGCCTCTGATCTGGCACCGAACTCACCTAGTTCCTTGGTTCTCCAAGGAGCTGAGGGAGATGAAGCGCCAGAAAAGATGCCTGGAGAGCAGTTGGGGGACCAGCCATTCCAGATCAGACTGAACACTGGTGAGGTCTCCCTCCTCCATCTGGGAGCGCAGGATGATCCCTTGCAGGATCAAGCTGAGGATTTTGTGCAATATCTGTATGACAAGATCGCTCAGATTCGGGAAGGCCTGGCCTCTGGCTGGGTAATTCCAGATGGGATGATTGAGGCAGGTCTTGGGAGTGTTATCTGGGTGGAGTTTGATCCTGTGGCTCCCGAGGACGTGGACAGGATTCTGGGATGGCTGAACAGGACCACATGTTTATTGGACCCTTGTCCCTCCTGATTGGTGCTGGCTTCCCGGGAGGTTACACGAGGCTGGCTCCAGAGGATTATTAACGCTTCTTTGAGCGAGGGTGTCCTACCGGCCGCCTTGAAAGAAGCGGTGGTGAGGCCCCTCCTCAAGAAGCCCTCTCTGGATCCAGCTGTTTTGGCTAACTATCTTCCAGTCTCCAACCTTCGTTTTATTGCGAAGGTTGTTGAGAGTGTGGTGGCGCGGCAGCTTCCACAATACCTGGATGAAACTGTCTATCTAGATCCACTCCAGTCCGGCTTCAGGCCTGGGCACAGCACAGAAACGGCATTGGTTGCATTGGTGGATAACCTTTGGAGGGCTTGGGATAGGGGTTGTTCCTCTATCTTGATCCTGTTAGATCTCTCAGTGGCTTTTGATACCATCGACTACGGTATCATGTTGCACCGGTTGGAGGGATTGGGGGTGGGGGGCGCCGTTTTGCGGTGGTTCTCCTCCTACCTCTGACCGGTCGCAATCTGTGTTGGCAGGGGGGCAGCGGTTGACCCCGAGGCACCTTGTTTGTGGGGTGCCGCAAGGGTCAGTTCTCTCGCCCCTTCTGTTCAACATTTATGTAAAGCCGCTGAGTGAGATCATCCGTGGCTTTGGGGTGGAGTTCCATCAGTACGCTGATGACACTCAGCTGTATATCTCCACCCCAGGCCACCCCAACGATGCCCTTGAAGTGATGTCCCGGTGCCTGGAGGCCATGCGGGCCTGGATGGGGAGAAACAGGCTCCGACTCAACCCTTCCAAGACCGAGTGGCTGTGGCTTCCGGCATCCCGATATAGCCAGCTGGTGCCATTGCTGGTTATTGGGGGTGAATCACTGGCCCCCACGGAGAGGGCTTGCAACTTGGGCATCCTCCTGGATGCACGGCTGTCTTTAGAAGAGCATATGACGGCCGTGGCCAAGGGGGCTTTTTATCAGGTCCACCTGATACGCCAGTTGCGTCCCTTTCTGGATCGGGACTCCCTACACATGGTCACTCAGGCATTCGTCACTTCCCGCCTGGAGTACTGCAATGCTCTCTACATGGGACTGCCCTTGGGGTGCACCCGGAGGCTCCAGCTGGTCCAGAATGCGGCCACGCGGGGGATTATGGGAGCGACGGGGCGCTCCCATGTGACACCTCTCCTGCGCGAGCTGCACTGGCTCCCTGTGGTCTTCCGGGTGCACTTCAAGGTGTTGGTGACCACCTTTAAAGTGCTCCATGGCTTAGGACCGGGGTATCTACGAGACCGCCTTCTGCCGCCAATAGCCTCCCACCGGCCAGTTCGCTTACACAGAGAGGGCCTCCTCAGGGTGCCGTTGGCCAGACAATGTCGGCTGGCGACCCCCAGGGGGAGAGCCTTCTCTGTGGCGGCATCTGCCCTCTGGAATGACCTACCCCCAGAGATACGCACGATACCAGACCTCCGGACTTTTCGTCAGGCCCTGAAAACACATCTATTTCATCTGGCCAGGCTGGCTTGATCCCATCCTTTCGGTTTTAATTTAAAATTTGTTTTAACTGGGTTGTTTTAAATTGAGGGCCGAAATTATTTAATGTCTTTTAAACTGTTTTTTAAATTTTATGTAATGTTTTAACTCAGCTGTTCACCGCTCTGAGTCCTGTTGGAGAAGGGCGGTATAAAAATCAAATAAAATGAATTAAATAAATAAATAAATAAGATGTTGGCTTTAATTTTTAAAGCCATTCATGCGATGGGTTATCTGAGGGACTGTCTCTCCCCAATTACATCTGCTCATTGCATTTGCTCTGGCAGAGTTTGGGGCCCCATCTGTTAGGGACTTTGGTGGATGGCAGGAGGGAAACCTTTTCTGCCATGGCACTTGCCATATGGAACAATTCTGTTAATGTTCTGAAAGCTCCTTAAGATCTGACTATGTCATCAGGCAGGAGATCCCAGGTGTCTAATGATACTTTAGGATGGCTCCATTGCTGCACTTATTTTATTCTTCTGTACCAGGCAGTTCGTATTCTAAAAGCGACTGTTTTATATTTTTAATAATATTGTTTTTTTATATTTATTATTTTGTTTAATTGTTGCCTTTAACTAAACAACAAAGTCATAGTTTGGATATCAGCAAACTTCCTTCCTTCCTTCCTTCCTTCCTTCCTTCCTTCCTTCCTTCCTTCCTTCCTCCTGATGAAGCATTCTAGAAAGTGAAAAGGTGAAGACTACTGTGTGATTTAGAATTAGCATAATAACTTCTCTAATAATAGAATTGGGACTTCTTCCTGTACAGTTACCACCACATTCAGCTGTAGCATCTTGCTTAGATTTCAATTCTATCTTGATTTTCTTGCTAGGAAGTTAAAGCCCACTGAGGCTTACTTCTGAGTAAGCAAGTAGGACTGCACTGCACATTGGACACATGGATCTGATTAAGAATCTGGAGTGCTCTCATGGCAACTGTAACAGCCTCCAGGATTATCTAGTGCTGATTTAATTGGAAGTAACCACAAAGAAAGCATCAAAGAGATGGAAGAGTCAAACAGGAAGTATTGAGGAGCAGGGCAGAAGGATGAAGCAAAGGAAAATCTAGTACATACAAGATGATTTATTTTGCTTGGTTATCATGCTTCTTAATATATTTTAAAATATATCTTAATATATTTTATCATATTTTATCCTAATTGCAGCAATAGGTATTTCACACCTATGCAATAAAAATATATCTGTGTTACGCAAATAGGTGCAATCTTATCCTTTTAGAAAGTTTAGAAGACTTGGAGTGACTGAGAATAAATGAATTAAACATTGCCAGACTGATATCATTTTTGACTAATATCTGAGACTCTAGAAAAAGTGCAGAGGAGAGCAACCAGGATGATTAGCGGACTGGAGACTAAAACATATGAAGAACAGTTACAGGAACTGGGCATGGTTAGTCTAGTGAAGAGAAGGGGACGTTGGCAATGCCTGATACGCCCCTTCTCGTTGAGTGGAGACAGCAGCCAGATGTGGGTTATGCTCATTGGTCAAATGTGGACTGAGCCTGTCAATTAATTATTAAATCCCGCCCCTATTCCTAGGGATTCCAGCTTTGGTGAAGGAGGAAGACAGACTCTGAGTGTGGAAAGTAGAAAAAAATAAACAAACTGTTAGATAAATTTTACTCTTAGTGCCCAGACTGATACTGGGTGGGACTGGCTGCTGTCTCCACTCAACGAGAAGGGGCGTATCAGGCATTGCCATTAAGAATCTTCTGAAGTATAGGTGAATTAAATTAAAATGTTCAGTAGATAAAAGAACTGAAGAAATTAAGCAGAAATAACACTCTAACGCTGAAAAGCAGATAGAGCACACTTTCCACACAACTGTCCAGTCTGACGACTGAACAAAAGAGCTGGAATCCCTAGGAATAGGGGCGGGATTTAATAATTAATTGACAGGCTCAGTCCACATTTGACCAATGAGCATAACCCACATCTGGCTGCTGTCTCCACTCTCAAGGGAGAAGGAGACATGAAGGGGAGACATGATAGCCATCTTCCAATACTTTAGGGGCTGCCACAGAGAGGAGGGGGTCAAGCTGTTTTCCAAAGCACCTGAAGGCCAGACAAGGAATAATAGATGGAAACTGACCAAGGAGAGATTCAACCTAGAAATGAGGAGGAACTTTCTGATAGTGAGAACAATCAACCAATGGAACAGAAGTTGCCTTCAGAAGTTGTGGGAGCTTCATCACTTGAGACTTTCAAGAAAAGATTGGACTGCCATTTGTCCAAAATGGTGTAGGATCTCCTGCTTGAGGTTGGACTAGATGACCTATAAGGTCCCTTCCAACTCTGTTAATCTGTTAATTTTTTAATCTAATTTGTTAATTTTTACTATTATTTTTAATTATTGCACATTACCTAGAATCTCAATTAATTGGGAAGGTAAATTGACAGAACTGCAATAGATAGAACTATCAGTTGAATGGGCAAGATATAGATTTGTATGTGACTGCAACTTCTAAAAACAGAATCTATTTATTACAAACCTATTTTCAATGTGAAATGTTACAAGTCAGTATCAAGTGTCAGTGCTGAACATCATGTCTCAGTCATATTTAACAATCATATAACAAGAGATATATAATCATATCTCTCTCCTGTAACGGGAGAGAACCAAGTTACTGTTGATAAATCAGGACTGTTTATCATATTTACTATTCTAAGCTACAAGATTTATTGGTCGATGCAAAATTTAGCAGGGCCATCTTGGGCAAAATGGCTTGAAGTTCCGCAGTTTAAACAAATGTGTTAGTTTGCCTTCTCTATACTGACAGTATAGCATAGCTGTCTCCTAGCTGATAGATTTAACATCCAAAGACTCTAAAAATGGACAGAAGGGAAATAGAGGAAATGAAAGAAAAAAGCATCATCCCTATTTTCCATCTGAAATACCTGAGTTCTTTGAACCTTTATGTATAATCATCAAGCCTCCACTCTAGCCTTATCTAGAGTGTTCTGGTGAATTTAGTCATCTCAATCAATTTAAGTCTGTTTTTTTCAAGCCACATTCTGCATAATAGCAATAGAAATAGCACTTAGACTTATATACTGCTTCATGGTGCTTTTACAGTCCTCTCTAAGCAGCTTTCTTTCACTTTCTTAAACTAAAAGGCAACAACATATGCCCAAACTCAATACATTGTCACAAAAATCGTTGGTTATTCCTGATTCGCAGAAAGGCAGTTTTCTAGCCAGGAAATTAATATAATTTTATTTATATTATTGTGTTCTAGAAGGGGATTAACTATTTTGCATTTTTTCTGGCCTAGAGATAAATTATAATTTTATTCATGAGTGATCTGTGGGAATACTTGGACCTCAGGGAGGTACACAGTTTTCATCAAGAAATAAAAGAGTCAAGGCTTTCAAGCCATCTACTATATGTATTAGGCAAATATACAGAGGTTATTATCGGAGTACAGGTAGTCCTGGATTTACAACAGTTCATTTAGTAACCATTCAAAGTTACAACAGCACTGAAAAATGTGACTTATGATCATTTTTCACAGTTACAACCTTTGTAGCATCTCCATGATCATATGATCAAAATTCAGATATTGGCAGCTAGCTCATATTTATGACCATTGCTGTGTCCCAAGGTCATGTGATCACCTTTTGCAATCTTTTGACAAATAAAGTCAATGGGGAAGCCAGTTTCACTTAACAACATGTAACTAACTTATCAACTATAGTGATTCACTTAACAGCTGTAGCAAAAAAGATTGTAAAATAGGGCAAAATTCACTTAACAAATGACTCACTTAACAACAAACATTTTGGGCTCAATTGTGGTCGTAAATTGAGGACTACCTGTACTGCCGTGGTGATGGTTCCTAGATTTATTTAGGAAACTGTATTAAACCTTAGAGCCAATCATGAACACTTATTATTTATAAAATGTATCTGCTATGTGAAGAAAACAAGTACATCTCCCAAAATACTATGAAAATATTATTGGAATTTGTTGGGGGGCGGGGGGGGAGGAGGTTAAAGGCTCTTAATTTGTTTGTCTACATTTGGATGCACAGTACGATCACAGGAAGTGTAGTGTGAAGCAACTACCACTTGCAAATGTAGTTTAATTTTCGTCAGAATCTTGCATAATCCATTTACATGATAAAAGATACGCTTCCATATGGGCAAGCTGGTTTACATACATGAAATATATTCTTCACGTCACACCCTATTCACTGTCTTATCTGTGCTTGTGTCTGCAACTAAGTTCAAACAATAGCCATTCCTGTGTGAATTTAAGCAACTAGCAAGACAAAGGGTTACTACAAACCTTTTATCTAATGGTGGTTTAACTCAAATATTTCTCTTTTTAGCACCCAGAATCATATTTAAATATATGAGCATCAGCATTGACTATGTTATTCATTATAAAATCTATAACCATTTGTTATGTATTCATGAAGAATAAGAAGGTACAGTATTAAAGAAAAGTCATAAATACCAAACAAATGTGTATTACCAGTCAAAATAATTTCAGGATGGATCTTAATCTACATTTAATAAATACTATTTAATGGATAATAAAAATATTTTGATTGTTTCAATAGGAAGAATTTGAATGAATGAAAAGACACTAGATTTTTTTATGTTACATTTGTTTGGCATTTCCTCCTTCTACTGTTTTAACTTTAAATCTTGCTCACACACTTTCTTCATTTAAAATCCTTTTAAAGAGAATTTGATGAAAAATGTGTATGTAGGAAATGGGGAGATTCAATTATATATATTCTCTACTATTTTCTCTATATTTTCAAAAGGTCCTGCAGAGATGTGTGCTTGATGGAGAAATGGGGCAAAGGATAGGTCAGGAATACCTTCCAAAGTTATGTATAAAATATGTGGATTCTTAGTTAAAAAAGAAACTAGAGTTCCTAAGAACAAAATTAAATTCTTCTATTTAAAATCATTTACTGGATGAAAAAAATACCGCCTTGCAATTTAAAGAATCAAAGGTAAATGTCTTATGTATTGCACTGAAGATGCCCACTTTTTATACGACATATGTTTAATGGAATACATTTTTGTATATTCAATATATGTATTCCTTTAGAGACAAATATTCAAAGGCCACAAGTGGCCTACTGATTTAATTTGCAAGTTTTGTTTATTTACTGAAATCATAGAGCTGCCCAACTCAAACTCTAATGTAACTCTAAATGGCATTCAAGAGAAAAACAAACAATAAACCAAAAGAATCACATTATATTAAAACATACACAATATAGAAATATGAAATACAAATTATAATCTGGTAACCAAACATCATAATAAAAATAACGAAAGGAGTTATTAAACAGGACCCAAATGCTTCTGGGGGAAAAAACCCAGAAACTGGATCCAAATGCTTCTGGGGAAAAACAGGTCTTAATGGTTTTCATAAAGATGAGGAGAATTGGAACCGTTTCTATATTCGTATAGTGAGGAAATGGGGTGAAGATATTCTAGAACCCAGAGGTAATCACCAAAAAGACACACTTCTTAAATTTTGTAAAATGACAGCATTCAAAAGAGGGAAGTTGGAACATGCTCTCCTCTGGGACTATAAGGAATACAAAGATGTTCTTGGGAGAATGTAGTCCTACAAGTAACCTGGTCCTATGCCATGAAGGGTTTTAAAGGTGATTGCCAGCACCTTGTTTTACAACAAAAAACCTGCTGGAAACTAGTGCAGTTCACAAATTGACATAACAAATTGGACATATAACACCTTGCAATGCTGGATTCTGGTTCAACTAAAGCTTTTGAATGATCTTCAGGGGCAGCCCCATGTTGACATAGTCCAATCATGACTAAGGTATGTGTGGCCAAGAACAAAGCGTCCTGGTTGGGAATAAGCACAAGTGATACATAAGATGAAGTTTTGCCAAATTGTGTTGACTGAATTATGTTCATTGGGATTCAAAGATATTGATAAGGCTAATACCCAACTTAGAGGAATTACCTGGCTGTAGAAGAGAGTGAATGAAAGGTTCATTGTGGATTCCCAGCTATCCAGAAAGAAGAATTCATGAGGCTATTTCTAAAGAAGACCTTGCTGACCAGACCTTAAGGTTGTTCTAATTATTATATTGTCACAAGTATACTTTTATTGCATAAGATTTTGAAGTAGAATCTATTACAGTATGGATGTATGCAAATCTATTGTATTTTCTTCAGATCCAATGTGATTCTGATTATTCTTATTTAGATAGATATAAATATAAATAGATATATTTATATAGATAGATAGATATGGAGGGGCCTTCCTTTCTCTAATCACCTATTTAATAATTATGTGTTACTATAATTAAGGTGCTATTGAAGACTATGTTTCTTCTTTGGGCTACCAGTCCAATACACATTTATGCAATACTAGGTCTTGTGAGCTCAAAATGAACATGCAAAACAGCATATTGAAATGAAATATGAAGCTTATACTCAAGACTATTCACTGCTGGTTTTGATTCAGACCATAACATCCGTTCGTTGCAATTCATCTTTTGTTGAATTTGATTCCAGGCAAGCCCATTTCTCAGAGGGTGCTACTTGGAATTTAGCTAAAGACAATTCATGATTTTTGACCCATCAAACTATTTAGAACAGAGGGCCATACCAAAAATATTTTATTAAATCTTCTACATATAAATGAAAATGGTACAGGTAGAAACACTGACAGTGCAAGTTTAATAACTTATATGGGTAGAGCATTATGTGTAAGTAATGAAAATCTCTGGACTAAAAGTGTGACTGAATAGGCAACTCTCAATGGGACTCTTTTTATATTTGTAAACGTCAGTTAAATTGTGATTATCATCTTGAAATACTGAACAAGTTATTTTGACTGTAGCCTTTATATATTTTATTACATTACATTTACATTTTATTACACATTTTATTTTATTACTGTCAATCACACAAATTCACTGACAGATGGTGTTTTAGCAATGAAATATAATGATTCAATAGCCTTGCTGTGATGAGTAGATTTAATGTACATTTTCTCTTTATATTGTACAGCATAGTGTCCTTTCTTTCCTATTTTCAATTCCTCAGTGGTGAACTTAAATGTTTCCCCCTTCATTAATTTTTCTCAAAGGTCATAACGTCTCTGTACAAATCTAGAGAATTCTAGAGAATTTCCAATACTTCAGCTAGTGACTTTTTGCTTTTAGCTTTACATTTCAGAGTTATGGTATGTAAATTATAATTAAGTTAATTATAGTACATAAACCTTTTTTGGGAAAGCCAAAATTAACTGTGGGATTCCCCCAGGGTAACTTACATAAAGCCAAACTACTGACCAGAAATTAGGCCAAATTCACGTACTGAAAAGAGAATTAAGTGATAGAATGAGTTCAATAAAAAGTGTATCAAGAAAATATTTATTTATTTATTTATTTATTTTATGCAATTTATATGCCGCCCTATCTCCGAGGACTCGGGGCGGCTCACAACGGTAAAATGCATAGTTCCTTATTAAAACGATATAAAATTAAAACCCAATTTAAAACAGTTTAAAATTCATTAAAAAACCCCCATCAGTCCAGGCTATGGAACAACCAGGTCTTCAACTCGCGGTGGAACAAGCGAAAGTCAGGGGCCATCTGGAGCTCCAAAGGAAGTTGGTTCCAGAGGCTGGGTGCGCCCACAGAGAAAGCTCTCCCCCTGGGGGTTGCCAGCCGATACTGTCTGGCCGACGGCACCCTGAGGAGGCCCTGTCTGTGGGAACGCACTGGGCGACTGGGGATTGTCGCTGGCTTTAGTGGGTCCGACAGATATCCCGGGCCTAGGCCATGAAGGGTTTTATAGGTGATAACCAGCACCTTGAACCTCACCTGAAGGGCAACCAGTAACCAATGCAAGCTGCGCAGGAGGGGTGTAACATGGGAGTGTCGGGACGCTCCCATCACAACCCACGCAGCCGCATTCTGCACCAGCTGAAGCCTTTGAGTGGTTTTCAAGGGCAGCCCTAGGTAGAGAGCGTTGCAGTAGTCAAGACAGGAGGTGACCAGCGCATGAGTAACGGTGCATAGGGCATCTTGATCCAAGTAAGGGTGCAACTGTCGCACAAGGCAAACCTGGGCAAATGCCCCCCTGGTCACAGTCATCACATGGTCTTCCAGAGACAACCATGAATCCAGGAGAACACCCAAGTTGCGGGCCCTATCCACAGGGGGTAACACCTCACCCCCGATGGTCAACAATGGAATATCTCGATCGGAACAAGATGCCGGTACCCACAGCCACTTGGTCTTGGCAGGGTTGAGTCAAAGCCTGTTCTTCCCCATCCAGGTCCGTACCGCTTCCAGGCATCGGGACATCACGTCAAGGGCATCACTGGGCTGGTTTGGGGTGGATATAAAAATCTGGGTATCATCAGCGTACTGATGATACCACATCCCAAAACCACGGATGATCTTCCCAAGCGGCTTCATATAGATGTTGAGCAGGAGAGGCGAGAGGACCGACCCCTGGGGCACCCCACCGGTGAGGGGCCTCATAGCAGACCTTTGCCCCCCTGCCAACACCGCTTGCGTACGACCCAAGAGATAGGAGGAGAACCACTGTAAAACGGTGCCTCCCACTCCCAACCCCTCGAGCCGTCGCAGCAAGATACCATGGTAAATGGTATCAAACGCCGCCAAAAGATCCAAGAGGACCAGAACAGAGGAATATCCCCTGTCCCAAGCCCTCCAAAGATCATCCACCAGTGCGACCAATGCCCTCTTCTTGCTGTACCCCGGCCTGAAACCCAATTGGTATGGACCCAGGTAGTCTGTATCCTCCAGGGCCAATGGGAGCTGCTGTGCCACCACGCTCTCAACAACCTTTGCTACAAAGCGAAGGTTGGAGACCGGACGAAAGTTATCCAATATGGTTGGATCCAAGGCAGGTTTCTTGAGGAGGGGTCTCACCACCGCCTCTTTCAGGGCGACAGGGAAGATCCCCTCATCCAAGGATGACATTATTACTGCCTAGATCCAATCCTGTGTCACCTCATGGGCCGCATAACCTAGCCAGGAGGGACACGGGTCCAGTATACATGTGGTGGCACTCAAACTTCCCATGATCCTGTCCGCTTCCTCACGTGTGACAGGATCAAACTCTTCCCAGATCCTAAGACCAGCTGCCTCCTCACCGTCAGACCCTGCCCAGTCAGAGTCCAGACCATCCGAATCCGAGCGATCTTATCCAGCAGATGCTGACTAAACTTCTCAGCGCATCCCTGCAAAGGATCGTCCCCTGCCCTCTGATTTAGGAGGGAGCGGGACACCCTGAACAGGGCGGCTGGGCAATTATCTGCAGACGTGATGAGGGTGGAGAAGTATGCCTGCTTCGCCACCTCCATCACCACCAGATAGGATCATGTGAAAGATCTCAACTGGGAACGGTCGGATTCAGAACGGTTGGCTCTCCAACCGCTCTCTAGGCCTCTCCTATGGCGCTTCATCTCCCGAACCTCCTCCGTGAACCAAGGAGCCAACCGGGATCTTCGTCGAGTCAGAGGCCGCAAAGGCAGGACACGGTCGAGTGCCCTGGAGGCCGCCTTTTCCCAGGCATCCACCAGAGCCTCGATCGGGCGTGGGAGAGGGAGAGAGGTATTGTCCCAAGCTCTGTCTGGAACCTCTCCGGGTCCATCAGGTGCCTGGGGTGGAACCAGATGGTCGGTCCCGCATCCCAGCGGGGGGGGGAGTTGGCATTATGGAAGCCTAGCTGCAGGATGGATAACTGGTACTCCCCCACCGAAGTCATCATTCTGAGATAAAAACAAGATCGGGGGTGTGCCCCCCTCATGAGTCAGGCCCTGAATTATCTGAGTCAGGTCCATAGCTGCCATGGAAGCCATGAACTCCCGGGCTGTCCCCAACGTTCCACCCAGGGATGGCAGATTGAAGTCCCCCAGAAAAATACGATTAGGGAACTCAACCACCAACCCCGAGAAAGCATCGAGCAGTCCGGGCAGGGCCATTGATACGCAGCTGGGAGATAGGTACGTAATCAGCAGGCCCAACTGCCCAACTGCCCTCATAAGGAGGGACTCACACCCGTCTATCTGAGGAAAAGTGACCTCCCGTGGGCCAAGGGATTCTCTAATAACAACCCCCACCCCCCACCCCTACCCTGGGCCCTCGGCTGGTGTAGCACCCAAAAACCTGGTGGGCAAAGTTCAATCAGAGGGACCCCTCCCTCTGAGCCCAAACAGGTTTCTGTAATGCAAGTCAGGTCTCTGTTCTCCTACTCAATCAACTCGTGGATGAGGGGAGCTTTGTTAACCACAGACCTGGCATTAAAATAAACCAGCCTAAGCCCAGGGACCCTCTCTCTCAAACCCCCAGGGAGTCAGACAGAACCAAAAGGGTCGGAGCGCGCCACCGCTCGAAGATAGCAGGGGGGCGCTCCCAAACACCAATATGGTCTTAACATGCTCGACAGCATTCTGATCCTTCTACAGGAAATAAGTCATACAGTCTTGTAGACTGAATAGCATTAGGTTTTGCTTTTATTTTGTATGTCCTCATTTTCCTTCACAACTAGTTTTTATTGCCTAATAATTATCTTTCAATAGATCTATCGACTGCTTTCTGGTTCACATATTCTCAAGGCCCAATCTTTTTCTTTAAATTTATTACCCACCCATTTTCTCCATGTTATTATGTGTTCTCAATAGGCCTAAATATGAGTCTTGGGGAACTGTAATCTGTAAGATGCCCCAGAAATTCAAAGCCTCTCCAAACTATGAGTTTGTAGCTTAAAATGCTCTAGTGCTCTTTCACTAGCAGAAAGGGAAATGTAGTCTTCATTTCTTTGATTGTGGGGTGGGGGGGAAAAAGAAGTGGCAACAAACAGCATCTGAAGGCAATAACTGTTGTACTATCCCAGGGGTCAGCAACCTTAAACACCCAAAGAGCCATTTGGGCCCATTTCCCACAGTAAAAAAAAAAACACCAGGAGCCACAAAACCCTTTTGACATCTAAAATGAAGATAACACTGCATATATCGTTTTTTACCTTTATGCTATGTATTAAAAAACTTATTTATCTATGGTTGGCGTACTGGAGGTCAAAAAGCTCAATAAATTGTGGGTGTCGCACATTGGCGGTTGTGAAGCATATTTGACGGACAGGGAGCCACAGCAGAGGGAGGAAGGAGCCACATGCGGCTCCAGAGCCGCAGGTTGCTGACCCCTGTACTAGCCTGATTAAATGGGGGAAATTTATCTCTTGGAAAATACTGAAGTCTATAATCTAGGCAACTCTTTCTTTTTCTATATAAATTATAGAAAGTTCTTTATGAAACTTTTTTTTTCTGTGCTTCCAAGTCAATGTTAAGTCCTAGTGACTGCCAGAACTAGTTTTCTTGTCAAGAATTTCAGAAGTGGATTGCCATTGCCTGCTTCCTAAGGCTGAGAAAGAATGATAGCCCCAAAGTCCCCCAACTGGCTTTGTACCAAAGGCAGGACCTGAATTCACAATCTCTGGGTTTCTAGCCTGGTGCCTAACCACTATACCAAACCACTAGCTAAATAGTTAATAAAGACATACTAAGAACAACAAATTTAGTTATAAAATTAAAAAATCACCATAAAACAGAAAAAACCCATTTGTAGAAAGACATTAATTTAAAACTGAAAACCAAAGAATAAAATCTACACCTCTGTGGCAGCTTAAAGGCATGAAATTATGTAAGAGGCAAATGAAAGTCAAGATATTTTTGCTTGGCACCAGAAGAAAAACATTAACATAGATACAGATAAGTCTTTAAGTGGTCCCTAAGGGGGAAAAACCTCTTCTAATAGCTAGGTGTTATTTCACTAACTTAGTGGGTTTCACTAAAGTTAGGTGCTGGAAGAGGTCATTGGGTGGTTTAGGGGTGGGGAATTGTGGTGGGTGGGAGTGCGTTTGGGGATTGTTATGTGTGTTGGACCTGCTCTTTGGGTGTTAAGTGAATTTTGGTGTATGGGTATACTGTGTATACAATGACAATAAAGTTATTATTATACTAGGCCAATGCAACACTCACCTGACAGGAAGCAATTCTATATAAATTCTTTTTTTTAAAAAAATAAGGCAGCTCATGAAAGACATCATCATACATTATCTTGCCAAATTCCCATTGATTCTCTTGCCAAATTCCCATTGATTCTCACTGCAGAAATTAACACCTTAAAAATGTTGATCTTGCTTTTCTTAATTATTTAATAAGGGAGTTGAACCAAAATGTATTTCAATCAACAAGTAATAAACTATAGATCTCATCTTTGATAAAATTGTACTATATCAACAATGCTACAGATGATGAGGACATATTTATTATTGCTATCCCTGGATCTTGCTCCCACATCTTAAACCAAACAAATGTTGTGATGCACTTTAGGATATCCACAATATAAACTATCTGTGAAAGACAGGGCTGTTGTTGTTTTTTTCAAAGACATTCTTTTTAAGATGTTTGATGATTTTGTCACCATTTGTGGTTTGGCACATCATCAATATTCTTATAATTTGACCTCATAAAATATAGCTTGTGAACTGGATGTTTTAAGGAATAGTCAAAAGATTTGAAAACATGCCAGGCCTGCTTTCACAACCTTTAATCAAAGGTTATTTTATAGCACTAGTTGCTTCTCTTGGAAAAGGATATCCAATAACATTAGAAGTGCTTGACTTGGGCAGTTAGCAGAAAGGCTCGATAAGAGTTCTTTTATTAGGCTGACTGGGCCAGATAGCTCATTGAATTATTTCATTTTTCCATGCTGGTTTTTTGTACCCTTCAGTTTTTTGTATCAGGATCCTTTTTCATAAAAGGCATACGGTATCCAAGAAAGGAACACAATAAATTTATACTAAGTCAGAGTATTTACTACATATGACAACCAAAATGTTGCTTGGTCTGGCCATATACTGTACAAAAATGAAATTCCTCTTTAGCTCCATAAAGAAATTTTGATTATTTTTGAAGCTTTATAATAAGTAATAACTGATTCAGAAGAGAGAAAATAATGTAGGGACATCAGAACACTAAATTAACTAAAATGTTTTTTGCAAACTAAAATGAAGCTGCAAAAGAATCTGTTCTTTTTCCCCCCTTCTTTTTTTATATCAAGACACATTTTACAGAAACACAAGTATGCAACAGAGGTTATGAAGCTGTATTTCTCATATCCTCACAAACCAGGCTAGTAGATCACTGTATATAACAAAAGTGACATATTTTTATTTAGGAGGGAAAAAATCAGCAAAGAAGAAATGAAAATCAGTGGTAGGGAATGGAGAAGAAGAGAACTCTAGCCAATGCTGGCCACTAAATACAGATTTTCAGTTAACTTCAGTGTGTTTAATTCTAAGATAGGCATTTGTGATTCCATCCACCCAGTTTAAAAGGAAAGACCACACCAGAATAAGCAATGAGGAGTGGTCAAATGCATAATTTAATGATAGTGTATGAAAACCACTACAGAAAACTTGAGGCCAGGCACAGGAGGGAGAAACATTCCACAGTGTGGTTAACGGTTGATGTCTAGAACCAAACCACAATATTTTCCAAGCTTGGGCAGCTTTTATTGAAATTAAAATAGAAAGCCTAAGGGCCATGTCCCACATAGAAATTGACAGCTTAGCAGTGACATGGAGCCTACCAAGCGAGGATCATTGGATGGTGGTACTGTAGAAAGAACCAAAATAGATGCCACTCCCAAAGTTTTACTGCTGTGCCAAGTAATCTACCAAGCATGGCTACAAAACCACAATTCATGGCTGCACAGGGGCATTTCCAGATTTTTAGCTTCATTGGGGTGTGCTCCATTTAGTTCCAAAGACCAACATATGAAGTTACATCAAAAAACTATATGTGTTTTTTTATTGTAGGATGAGGAGAAAATGGACTCTCTTACAAAGTTAAACAATTATCTCAGTTTGGTCCTCTTTTTCTCTGGGAAGAATAATCCATAGATAGACACTATATCAGAGTTAAGAAGCCATAACGCTTTGGAATTAAGAGATCATATAGAAGAAATGTCTATGGAGGTTCTCAGTCATCCAGATCACCATTGTCCCAAAGATGCTTTTTGTAAGAGGCAATTGGAGTTTCTTTGTTCTTCACTGAAGACATTTCAATTCTCCATTCTCCACCATTCAGTCTGAACTGAAGAAGCTTCTTGGATGAGAAGCAAAACATCTTCAAGGAAAAACAAAGAAAATTCAATTGCCTCTTGAAAAAAGCACCTTTGGGACAAAGAGAAGCAATGCATTAAATTGAAAATGATGCATATTCTAGTAACCATGATTTTAGCAGATGGACAATACTGAGATAATCAATTAACAAGAACATAAAGTACTGCACTAGTTATTACTTTGTACTGACTTTTCAAGTTCCAAACAGTTCGTATTTGTAAAGAAACACCTGTCCATCTCTTGCCATTATAATCCTGTATTATACAATTCTCCAGAGAACTATTGCAACATCTGAAAAACTTTCTAATTATGGTCTTTTGTTGAACGGCTCCTTTTGTTGACTGGAGCCATGTTACCTGGCCAAATATTGGCCAAATATTGTATATCGTGAACAGATAAATAAAGCATGCGGAAGCCATCAATTATTTTCCATCTGCTATATGCTATCTCAGGCAAGAATGGTTACAATGACAATATCTCTTTGCCCCAGATCCTTCACAGTGGGGAAAGTTTATTTTCTTCTTCTGTATTTCTACTCTGAAAGAAGAGTTCCAAGAAAAGAAGAAGTGGGTATATTTCTTTCCCAGAAACATTACATGAAATGAAAAACAAAACTTTTGATCCCAGAATGTTTTGTTTATTCCGCCCACAGGGAGAAGAGAGATCTTTCATGGGCTGGCAGCAGGCCCAGTTTAAAAACGGCTAGTTCATGTAAGGCCTCCTAGCCAGTGGTGGGATTCAAGTAATTTAACAACCGGTTCTCTGCCCTAATGATTTCTTCCAACAACCAGTTTGCCAAACTGCTCAGAAAGTTAACAACCGGTTCTCCCGAAGTGGTGCGAAATGGCTGAATCCCACCATTGCTCTTAGCCATTCATTCATTGTAATATGGATTCTTGGATTTGGAATAGATATATCCCTCTAGTGAAGGTCCATGTAAAATATATCTTATATGGCGCTCTCCATTTTTAAAATGAATGTATTTTACATCACTCCAAGTCATGCTGAGACTATCCCTTGTAGTTCCAGGGACACCCAGAACAGACTTTAGCACATGACCTCTGCATGCTCTAAGATTCTTTTGATCCTTTCAGTCACCTAATGGAGATGCTGCATAACATGAGTGAAAACCCCTTTTTGCTCCTGGAACTGCTGAACAAGACTTTGTGAAACAACACCAAGTGCCCTGACAAGGCAAAGTATGCAGCAAATTCTCTTGCTAAAACTCATTTCTTTTCCATGCTTGAATATAAGGAAGTTCTGATCTTATTGTTGACATATTGTGTGTTGTTTGTAGGAGAGTGTTTTGCTTTCCATTATTATCCCATCTCAAAAAGGCAGAAATTTTCCAAAAACTCTGTAAAAAAATTAAGGTACTACTAATAACCAAAAGATGGGGGATTTGGAGTTTCATACTGTCCAGCCTTGCTTAAAGTTACCAAAAAAGTTATTAACATTCAGAATTTTAAAAAATGGCACTCACTGCAATTTCAATTTTATAAAGGATAGAGCAAGGTAACTGTGGGAAAATAGTTTGTAATAATGAAAGTAATAGTTACCATTGTACTGAAATTGCTTGGTAATGTTCAGTATGAAAACATATTGAATAAAATATAAATTTAACCACATTAAATTTTACAATGTAATATGGACTAATTTTGAAGAACCCGTGAAGAAGAAAGTGGTGTTTTTCTGCTAATCAGATTGCCTTTCCCCACCTACACTAAAAAAAAAACAGTTGGGCCATAAGCATGTTTAGAGGGCAAATAAAATGAAACAAGGAGAGAGGATATTATTATTCTGACTCACAGAATCTTGATTCTTAATTTTTTAAAAAAACTTTCTTCTTTTCTGGTTTCACCTTTATTTTCTCACTACTTCTGATCTCACATATTATAAGTATACTTTTGTTTGCATAAATCAATATAAAGGGGATTGCATTCCCATCATTTTCAGTTAGAAATTGCAGCTTCCAGCCTCCAGTACTAAAGCAAACTTATTTAGTACAAGCATACTAAAATAGGCTTTTATTGATTGGTATTCTTATATCCGCTATTAAACAAACTCATGCAAAATAAATTTCAGCTGTGCCTATTTTACTTGTTCTTGTACTAATAACCAGTCAACCAAATTGCACTATTTCTATAAGCTTAAAAAGAAAAGCACATACAGTGCTTCAAAATTGGTGATTCTGAGTTTTTGAATAATTACATTTTATTCTGCCAGGTTTAATTTCTTTCCTAATTTTCTGCTTATTATCTAGCAGTGATTTTATTTATATTATTGATTGTTGTTTGTTTTATCATTTATTAATGCTTATCAATAATATTTTATTGTAAAATACATATTAGTTCTTTTTTAATGAGACAATTATGTTTGTTCAAGTAAGATGTAATAAACATGTCTACATTTATTTAAACATATGGAACAGCTACCACCAATTACTATGGTTTTCGCAAAGTGGACATGGTAAATAAGAAAGACTGTGAACATTAAGAGTTGACATACAGGTTAGGGAACATTTCCTTTGCAATTTTTCAGATACACAAATATGCGACTTAATAATAACATAGTTGGTTTCCACCAAGTAACCAAAACATGACATCATGATAATCTGTAACACATCTTGCCTCTCTTCCAAGTTCTGAGGTAAGATGAAATATTTGAAAGTTTCTGTTTCTGTTTTCTAGCTGACTCAAGGAACTCCGTCTTTGAATATAGCTCTCCTATCAAATTAGACGGTCCAGATCATGTATTTTAAGATTAGCTCATCCCAAAAAAAAAATCATATCTAGATCCACCTTCCTTCTAATTCTCCTCCCACACTCTTGCTTTTATATCAATGTGGCAATTCATATGTGATTCTCATTATAAACATATTAGGGAAAGCATTTAAGATAGTGTAGAGTATTTTAAGGAGTGACACAATATTTCCTAGCACTATATATTTTTAGCTACCTCATGGTCTCATGCAGATTGGTTGAAGTTTGAAACCCCACATAATTTTCCATCAGAAACAGAACAAAAAGGTTGACTCTCATCAAAGATCTCAAATGAGCCCTTTAAAGTTTTAATGTCAGCAAACTGTTCTTATTCAAACAAAACCTTGAATATATTAATATATCATCATTATATTGGCAAAGACAAATAAATTCTGAAATGAAGATGTTAGAGATGTTCTGTAAATCTTCAAGGATTAAATATTCTCCAAATGAATAATTTCCCTGCAAATTATTCTGAGCAGAGACGGCAGTTTGAAGTTTCAGATCTGAATGATAGATATTCAAAGGATATCAAGCATTTAATTATCAACAGAAACAAAATTTGTAATGTCCTTATGGAACAAATTATTAAAGACAATGATGGCATTTGAAAGATATACTTAAATAGGTCCTTCCCTTTTCTGAAATATAATACTTTCATAATAAACTAGAGATAGAAATGTAGGTGGAAACTATGAAGTACTTATCTCTATGCTAAATATTTTGATCATGAGAAATATGAATCTGATACCTCATTAATCAAAACAGCATTAACTTGTATTATTTTCAGTTCAAAATAAGTTTATTATTTCAGATTGAGGACAAACTAAATACTTTCTGCTAGTTGCAGAAAGTGAGGAGATGGTGAAATTATAACAGATGGGAATTTTGAGATAAAAAACTGTAATTTAGCTAGTAAAAGAAGATCTTGTGCCTAGTATCATGACAGATCTCTTAATATCTTAATAACTCCTAAAATTATGTTGCTGAAAGACATGGACTTCCTTACCTTGCAACAAAATTAACTAACACAAAATTAAGTCAGTAATAATAATAATAGCCTTTATTGTTATTGTACATCATGTATACAACGAAATTGGGTTAGCTTCTACTGGTGCAATCCATAACAGAAAATACAATACAATTGCTAATTTATACAAGTAATTGGGGAAAGAAAGAAAAAAAGTAAGGGACCTTCTAGATATTATGAGTAGAGATAGTCCTCGACTTATGACCACAATTGGGACCAGAATTACCATTGCTAAGCAAGGTGAGTCATGCCCAATTTTAAGTGAATCATATTCAATTTTACAAATTTGCAATGGATATTAAATGAATCATTGCAGTTAAGTGAATCACAGGGTTGTTAAATGAATCTGGCTTTCCCCATTGACTTTGGTTTTTGGAAGCTAGCTGGGAATGTTGTAAATGTGATCACATGATGCTGGGATGCTGCAACCATTGTAAATACATGCCGGTCGCCAAGCACTAATTTTTGATCACATGACCGTGGGGAAGCTGTGACAGTTGTAAATGCAAGGACCATTCATAAGTCACTTTTTCTAGTACCATCATGACTTTCAACAGTCACTAAATGAATGGGTGTAAGTCAAGGTCTAACTTTATTGCCACAAATGTTCTTGACTCAAGACGATCTTGGGAAAAAAAGCAGCAAGGAATACACTTCTTTGATTTTCCAGATATACTTCTTGATTTTTTGCCTCAATTGTTACACTAAGATATTGATGGTGATCTAAGAGGCACCTGTGCCTGGACTGGAAAATCAGATAGTAATTGGTGGAAATGCAATGGGGATCTCAAGTCTATCCTGCAAAGCTAATATTTGCAAGTCTTCTCTGTGCTGATGCATTGTAAAGCTATAATATCATTCCAAGCAAAGTCAACCAGAGCACAAGCTGCTTTGAAATAGAAAACACAAGGGAATTTACGTGGGTGGGAAAGCATATGTTGCCAGCTGGAGGAGGAAGTGGTATACCACATTTACTTCATAAGTGTGAGGTTTTTATAAATAAATTCTCTTGGGGATTGTTTAAAATAGACAAAAAATGACACACAGTCTCCAACCAACCTATGTTGTTTTAGAAAGCTGAATGCATTCTGAAAATATTAGCATATTTCCTAGTTCCTTTTTTTTTTCTTTCTATATCTTCTATTTTTAACTTCAAGCTCTTCTGAATTGTGGGCAGATGGGTCATATAGTAATCCTCAGCACATCTTTTATGAAATAAGTATCTTAAACTGTCTTACCTGGCAGTGAAAAACATACTCAGGAGTTGTTTTTTTGAATTTCATGTTCCAGACCAAGGCCACCCCATCAGGTTCATGTGGAGCATCTTCATTGTTGTTATACGAAGCAACCATCAACTCAGGATACTGTAAAAAAAGTAACAGGCAGTTAAATTTGGTTTCACAGTAGTGGACAAAATGATGCATGCTGAGTAAACATCACATAAGCAGATAGGTCCATCCAGAAGGTCTGGCGAAAGAAAGACAGAATGGTCTATAAAGTAGAAAATTTCCTATATGACCAGATCTGAAACTTAGGGGACTAGACTAGTGATGAAAAGACAGCCTGTGCTATAATTGCCTTCATCACCCAATTCACTCACCTGGTTGGAATTCTAATTCACATCTGCTTGATATGTGGCACTGCTGATGATTGGCAAGTGATTAAACTTAAGTATCTGTGTATACTAGAGCTTTGCAAACTATTCAGAAGGAAGCAAATGCCCTTTCCTCAAAGCACAAGGTAGACTAATCTTCTTATAGGGTTGACTAACTACTTCATGGGCTTTCTCAATGAATGGCTTTGGCCAGCTGCTCTGCTTTACAACAAATGTGAAACCTGTGCAAATGGAATCATGTGGCCTGGCTTCCTTTAAAGAAATATATATTTAATGCAGCCAAGCCATATAGCTACTTTAATGCTTTAGGGAAGGTGCATTTTGTGAAGTGCACACAACCATTAAATGTCTGTGTGTATATGTTTATCCCACCTGGTGCAAAAATAAAAAAATAAAGAAAAAGCATGGTTTATATTTGAAATTATTGAAACATACAAAAATATAAGGATCCCATTTTTTTTTAATTTGATTTATATGCCGCCCTTCTCCATCAAGTTTAGCTTCCAGATATCAGCATCCAGATATGTGCCCTTGAGAAGTTTGCATTTAAGAACCAATATCCCCATTCTCACTTCCTAGTACCAGTACCTGATACTAAGAGTATGCTGCCTGTGATGCAGGAAACAGTACAGAGTCATCAAGAATAATAGTCACAGAATGATGGCTTGATCCTCTATCTAGCTTTTTTTTAAAAAAACTATTTAAATTAATGGTTATCATCACATTGGATTGCAACATCTACATTTTGCCCTTAAAGGCTGTGCTGTTCTTGACAAAATATTAATAGAAACTATTGGAATTATACTAACTATTGAAAGTTATACTAACCACTGTAAGGCTTCCTAAGTCGTTGAATACAAGATGTGCAGCAAATAAACAAACAAACAAACAAACAAACAATGATCTTTTACAAAGGAATTGCCAGCTTTCATCCAACAGACGTTTTATGGCTTTCACAGAAGCACAATAAAACAAACCTAGTATGTGAAGATTCAGTCACTGATCCATTTCTCTTTACTTGTTTAATGTTTGCTTGTCTCCTGTCTTATTAGTTATACGAATCATATTGCTTTATCTATATCTGTAGTTATTAAATATATTTTTCATTATTTCCTGTTTTCCTAATGTGAATAATCTTCACTACTATTACACATTTTACTAGGTTATAATGCACAGAATATTTTAGTAGTATATATTATAAGCACTAATATATTATACCATGATGAAAGAATGGTGATATATATCCTATGCTTGCAGTACAAGTCTGTGTCTATAACTATATCTGGGTTGATCTATGAATAAATATGATTTAGCTCAGATATAGGAGAGCCTTCAACAAAGCTTCATTTGATAACTCTCAGCAGCAGAATAAAATGGCCACTTGAAGCATGAAATTTTGGGCATATTAAAAGAAATGATTTTTTTTCATTATGCAATTTGTCGGTCTTATGTTTTTTGCAAAGTTAATTTCAATATCTTATATGTCGGCTTCCGGTCTGGCTTCCATAGCCACCAGACGGTCCTCTGAGACCGCCAGCCCCGTTGCCTGTAAAGAGCCGCCTTTACATCTGAAAGGCGGCTCGAAAAACTCAATTTCCTGAAGGAAATGTGAGTCAGAGCAGGCGAGGGTAGGTAGAGCCCTCTGCGAAGTCCCCAGAGTTTTTTTTTTACTCTTGGGGACGAGCAGGTTGTGGCTCCCTATTTCCGCTCGCCGCTGCTCCGGGCTTCGGGAGAACTCTGCCTTTTTGCAGAGCTAGGCGTTGGAACCGGACCAATCAACGAAACTAACAGATGGACTAATTAAAAAGGATGAGATTTGAACTTGGGACCCTAAATCGCAAGTATTTTTAATGATTTTACAAGCGTTTCAGAGTGAAGGAAAAAAAGTTTAAAATGGCGACTGCTGAGGCTTGAGAAGAAGAAGAAAGCCGAAAGTAAAAGTCTTCTGTAACAAGCTACAAAGTAGCGGAATAAACAGTGCTGGCTAGAATCTGGAAGAAAAATATCTATTTTAAGTTTCTTTTTTCTTGGAGATTTGTACTTGATCTTGCTTGGGGAAAAGTTTTCTTTCTTTAAAAAGAGTTTGTGTGGCAGGATGGCGTTAAAACCAATAAAGCCTGACAAACAAACAGTGGGGGGGGGGTGTTCCCCCATTTACAATTATGTGAACAAGGTCTGAGCTTACAGACTCAGCAGAATGGATTTAATTTAAAAGAATTTGTCCAGGAGGAAATGGCAAGATATCACGAGACTGTGAACCAGAAACTTGAAAAATTTAGGCAAGAAATTAAAGAAATGATACAACTAAAGTATGATAATTTGCAACGAAAGATTGTAACAGTGACTAATGCTTTTTCAGAAATTGTTATAAAGATGGATACAAATATCCAGTTATTAGAGTCCAAAATGGAGGAAGTTGATGATAAGATTAATAATTTGGACAATAAAATACAAATAATTGAAAATGATTTGCCAAATATTCAAGACAATAGTTTAGAAGTAAAGTCTAAAAAGGAAGCTGCTCACGAGACTTACAATGCAGAAGATATAAAGCAAGGGATTGAAAAAGAAATTACAATGATGAAATACAGGCTCACGGAATTTGCGGTTAGAATGAGAGGGTTACAGGAAAATAATAGAGATGATTTAAGAAAAATATCTGCTCAAGTTCTGGCCGGGATTTTAAAGGTTCATCCTGAGGAGGTATCTTGTAAGATTGACAAGGCTTATAGAGTAAATTCTTGGATTGCAAAGCAAAGGCAATTGCCTAGAGATGTGGTGATTTACTTTACAGACAAAGAAATAAGAAATGATATTGTGCAAAAATCTTTTAATTCTACTCTACAATTGTATGGAAGAAAGATCTGGATATATAAAGAGTTGCCACCTAAGATTCTAAAAGATAGAAAGAAATTTGGATTTTTGGTGACTGAGCTTAAGAAACAAAATATCTCATTCAGGTGGGACGTTCCAGTTGGTATAATATTGAGATATCAAGGAGAAAGATATCAGCTAAATACTGTTGAAAAAGTGGAAGAATTTTACTACAAGGTTTTCCAAAAGCAAAATCAACAAGAGATAGAAATTCAAGATAAGCAAAAGGAGATGGAAGTAATGGAAAAACAACAAGTTACAGAGGTCCTTGTAGATGAGTTGCTTCTGGATTCTCCTTCAGAGGTCTCAGCTGGACTATTTATAAATACAAGAGAGGCGGCTCTGGATTCTAAAGTGATGACTTATCAAGTTACAGACCAGCATGGAAATCAATCAGTTGATATAAAACTCATAGAACTAGAATGGAGATTTAAGCCACAAAAGCAAAACCAACAAGATCAAGTTATAGATCAGCATGAAAACCAATCTAACCCACAAAAAGTCAAGAAAGTTAAGAAAAGAAGAAGCAGGTCACACAAAAACAAAAACTTTTAAACCAAACAACAGTGTAATGCCAGTTATTTAAGAGATGACTGAATACATGAAAAGATAGTTGAGGCGAAGTATTGGTTTATATTATCCTGAGGAGAGTGACAGACTTCTGCAGTGCTGTACTTTTGGGATGTGAAAAGGGCCTTAAACTGAAATGATTGGAACTATCTTTTTTTTTTTTTTTTTTTGGATTCTTTGATAAATATACGTTTATGCTGAGCTACAAGGCAAGAGAGTTATGGATTTGGGGCATGCAGATGATCTGGCTGTTACCCTATTACGGTGGTTGGAATTAATAATTTGGATAAAAGACACCTTTACAGACACTATATGGAATACAAATATAAAGTCACTCGGGTGGTTGTTGTTGTTGTTGTTGTTTTATGAAAATATTTGCTATTGATGGGGGCAGATGGTAATTGAAGATACCGAACATACTGTTGGAATTAGGATGTGATGTTACCCTAACATGGGTGATGGAGTTTACAATCCAGCTGAAAGACATTACAGAAGATATCATATGGATTATAAGCTTAAAGTCTTTTTTAAGAGGATTTTATTTACATAAAGGAATATTTTTTAGTGGTGTGGGCAGAAGAATAAAGATACTATGAATTATTAAGTATGGTAGTCTTGTAGGAAAGTGGGTGGAGACAGGTTAGTTTACTGATTGTTTAGTTTAAGAAAAGGGATATTATGTTTAGATATGAATATATGTAAAAAATTTGAGTTAAGAGATATAATGAGGGGGGTGAAGGAAATGGAGACTATGAATTGAATAAATGTTAAATTAGGATTTATTATATAGTTTTATAGCGGAAGGTTGCTTTGAAATGTTATATTAATATACATAAAAGATTTGATTTAAGAGATATATGTATGGGGGGGTAGAAAAAGGGTAGATTATGAGCAGAAATCGCTAAACTGGGAGATATAATAATATTATTATGCTAAATTAGGAGTTATTATATAATGTTATAGTAGAATGTCATTTTGAAACGTATAGTATAAGGGGGATATGATAATATTATTAGAAAGAAAGGGTCATCATATGGGGATGGAGTAAGGGGATGGTAAAGTATTATATAATCTGTTATGAATTTGGGTTTTATTATGAAGAAGGCACAGGGGGGGAGGGGGAGGGGGGTTAGGGAGGAGGGGGGTAAAAGGGGGGGAAATTGTATTTGAAAAACTTTTTCAATAAAAAAAATATCTTATATGTCAAGTGTTATAATTAATCAACTGGCTTTGGATTTACACCTGTTTATTGCTCAAAGCAGAATATTTCAATAAAGCCTCATCAGATGGGCCTGGCAATCTAAAAGTAATAGTGTATAATTAACACAGGCAGTTTGGAATGAAACTACAGTATATCAGGGAAATTAAGTAAATGTCAAATGACAAGTTTTTCTTTGAGGTGACCATTTGGAGCAATGGAAAAGAAAAACTGGCTTTACATATGAAGATATTTTTCATATTTCTACATTTATTTCTGATGATCAATAACATGATCATCTACATTAACAGAAAATTCCATTGTGTGGCTTTCATTCAGCCACTCAAGCATTGTAAGCACTACAATGTATTGAGGCCATATAATTCCAAAATTGGTACTTTTCAATTATGCTAGGACAATCACCATAACTATAATATTCTGGAAGTTGTAACATTTGTAACGCACTCACATTTTCGGTGCTGGGCGAACTGGTTGTTACAACTGGCAGCAGCCCACCACTGCGTCTGCCTATTTAACTATATGCTTGAAGCATGAAACCTAGGGATCAGAAATGGCAGTGAGAGTAGCTGAGGTGAACATCTAAGAGAGATAAGAGCTGGAAGAAAAGAAGGTGAAACAAGGCCACCCAGAACAAAGAAAGAGGAGACAAAATACCCTGTATACTTGCCTGCCTGAGGGAATGAACAATTATATTTTGGCAGTTGCCTTCCAAGTTGGGCTTATCTTGCTGTTGCGGGAATACTATAAATGCTGCTTGTTAAAAAACTATCAGATAAGAATTCCATGTAATTTCCACCCCCTTGAATAGTCCAAGATAAGTTTTTCCTCAGGCTTGTTTCCTATTTCTGTGAAATCCACATAGGCCTATCGGCCACCCACGTACTTAGCCATATCTGTTGCAAAATGGATTTAATTAAAACACATGGATACAAAAACCACTCTGGCAATAAAGATGAAGTTACATGCTATAAATAAAAAATGAACTTCAATATCTGCATTATTTCTCTCAAGATAGATGCAGGTTTGCATCTCTGAGGCCCAAAATAACTGATTCAAAATATACCAAGGCTGTTTGTTATCTTGAGAGCTGACATGTCACATTATTTGTTATCTTGAGAGTCGACATTATTTGTTCCTTTATGTTAGGATCACAACAATCCATAAAGGCCTGCTATTTGAACAACAATTTATAAGCAGTTTATAATGCAATTGATATTTTTGAGAAATGTCACCAGGACCTTGAATCAACAGTCAGTTGTGTTTGTGTTCTTATGAATGGTATAGTCTCAGAAGAAGATGAAGAAAAGTAAAAGATTTGGAACAATAACATGATATAATTGTGGAGAACAAAGTGAACAGGTATTTATCATTGGATATACAAAAACATCAGATTAAAATTAAGATTAAGATTAAAATTAAGAAGGAAATAAAAATGCCAATTCGAGAGAGTAATTGTAATAATTTCTTCCTTCTAGATTTACAGAAGAGGATTGTTAAAGTTTTGAAGACACTCGAGATAAAGCATATTAATCTTTTGAATGGATTAAGACCAAGATAGTTTTATGTAGAAAAAAGGAACACAGTTCGCTTGTTTAATCAGGATTAATGTGGAATTTGTTGTTATTTTGGATGGTTCTTTTTTGACTAGATGACATCTGGATTAGAAAATTCATTGTGTATTGGATTTGTTTAGAGTTAAGAGTAGAGATTTGGAAAAATGAATTTTATATTTGTTAGCTGGTTTACAGGATTGCTACACCTGGATTGGAAAAGAAGTTGCTTATTGGATTTCCCGATATTAAAAAATTGAGCTATGGTATGGAAAGTGTTATTTCTGTTAAATTAAAAGTGAAGAGATACTGAAACTATTTATATTTGTTGTGATAAAGGTAGGAAGTCACCTTCTTAGGGATTTTTTTTCCTCTTTCTCCTTTTATCCCTTTTATTTGTTTTCTTGCACTTTTTATTTTTTCTTTCTATTTTTCTTTTTAGTTTGTGTTATCTTTTACTATTGTAGTTCAACTTTGAATAAACTTATTATAAAACCCAAAAATGCAAATTTTAATTCCCAGTAGAGGATCTGAACACCATAAAATAATGTTTACTAACTATAGCTGATATGTCTCAATTGGACAAAAATTGTCATAGGATGCTTCTCTGTAGTCAATGTAACAAAATACTTCAATGAACAGTGACTCTTCCACAAACTTCCGCTTGCTGTCTAATTTCTTTTCCATTAAGGATACTGAGATATTCTGCATGTAGAACATGTATTCAACAATTAAGTTATACATCCTTTTCCAAGACTAGATGCCTTCTTACAAATGACTGTGTTAGTATGGTTATAGCTGTATGAACTTGTGACTTGCTGGCATTTTAAATCTTATTTTCTTTGAACATCCAATATCACAAGTTTTTCTCAATAGCAGCTTGACACGTATTATTGTAATCATAAGTGCCTGCTCCTCAAAAAGTTAAATTGAAATACTTGGAATTACTAGCATAGTAGCATGCTTATTTATTTTATTATCTTTTAGACAGTCTTACTCCAAGTGTGTTGAACAGTAACTGCAAAGTTTAACATCTAGTTTAAGTAAGTTATATATATGTTCCAACACCATGGATGAAGAAAGGAAAAGATAGTTAAATGATCACAAAGTCTATTTGTTTTCTTTATTTAAAACATTTATATAGCTGTCCATTTTTCAGCCAACTTCCAATCTAAGATTTAAAATAAACATATAAACATATAAAATTATTTTAAAAACTATGAAACACAACTAGTGAAAACATAAAATATTAAGAAAACAAGTTACAAATCTTACCTGTAGGGACCAATCCATACAAGTGACAACACGATGTTTAGACCAATGCTCATCATAAAATTGTCGGCTGAAGGAAAGGTTGGCTCCAGCTTGGACATCACTACATGGATTTGAACAAGGATTATGTCACTACTTAAAATTAGTGCTGATGTTTTAAAATAATTAACTGTTTTGTAAATTATTAGTTCTCATTGTTTCTCTTCTCTACTACATTCTCTTAGCTATTTCAGTTTTTTCCTTTTTTTAACCTGATGATGTCTCTGTCTGTACTGTCCAAAATTTAAACCAAAGAAAAGAAATATGTTATATCTAAACAATCTAAACAAGTGGAAAATAATGGTTCTACATTTGTCTACATTCCTTAATTTACTCAGGTGGTAGAAAATCACAAACAGTATTGAACAACAGATGAAAATCTATATAGTTTACTTTCTTAATTTAACTTTAACTTCAAACATTTCACACAATCTTCATTGTAAAAAAATAGTTTCCAGATTATAGCACAGGTTCAAACTGGTTTAGTTGTGATGCTGGATTTCACATTATATTAGCTAACACATGAACTTCATATAGAAAACTGCTATAGAGGATGTCACATATTTGTGCCTGCTGTGAGTGTTGTTTATTAATTATTCAACAATATATTATGATTCGGTTCAAATTAACAAGCAAATCAGCTTACACAATCTTTCCTAAAGTGCTATTGGAATCTGGCTACAATTCCAAAAAACTTTCAGTCAGCATTATAATTGAAACTGGTATTCCCAAACACTGACAAAAGAAAAGTGGAGCTCTATTTCCTTCCTAGGGAATATTTTGAACAAATGCTGACTCTTTCCATGTAGATTCAGAAAATCTATATCTTATGTACACTATACACAAAACAAATCATGGCTCAACTTTTCTTTTCTCAGATCCTTCACATCTGAAGGATCTGAGAAAAAAAATGGATCTGAGAAATATGCACAAGTATAGATGGTACCTGGCTCAACAGTAGTAATTGCAGACAATCACTTAAATATGAGCCAGTAGTGTGCTGAAGCTGCCAAAAAAGTCAATGCAGTCTTGGGCTGTATTACTCTGTTTCCCCCAAAATAAGACATCCCCTGATAATAAGCCCAATTGGGCTTTTGAGCGGATGGCAATAAGGCCAAGCATTTATTTCAAGGTTCAAAAAAATATAAGACAGGGTCTTATTTTGGGGGAAACATGGTAATAGAGGAATAGGATCAAGATCACGTGATGTGATAAATAAATAAATATAAAATAAAATAAATAAATAAATGTGTTAATGCAACTTTATAATACCTTTGTAAGACCACATTTGGAATACACATTACATCCACTTTTGATTGCCACACTGTAAAAATGATGTTAAGACACAAGAAAGGGCACACAGAGGAGCAACAAAGATTATTAGGAGATTGATTATTAGGATATGAAGAACAGTTGCAAGAATCGGGTATGTCTAGTTTAATGAAAAGAAGAACTGGAGATGACATGATAGCAGTGTTTCAATATCTATGGGCTGCCACAAAGAAAAGGGGATTAACCTAGTCTCCAAAGCACTTGAAGACAGGACAAGAAGTAATGGAAACAAATTAATCAAGGAAAGAAGCAACCTAGAACTAAGGAGAAATTTCCTGACAGTTAGAACAATTAATCAATGGAGCAACTTGCCTTCAGAAGTTGTGGGTGCTCCAACACTGGAGATTTTAAAGAAGAGATTGGACAAACCCCCTGCCTACTTGAGCAGGGGGTTGGAATAGAAGACCTTCAAGGTCCAACTCTATTATTCTGCTATGACTTATAATACTGGTTTCAATTATAGTAATGCAATTATGGTGGCACAGTGGTTAGAATGCAGAACTGCAAGCTACTTCTGCTGACTACCAGCTGCCTGCAGTTTGGCAATTAAAATCTCACCAGGCTTAAGGTTGACTCAGCATTCCATCCTTCTGAGGTGGGTAAAATGAGGATCCAAATTGTTGGGGGCAATATGCTGACTCTGTAAACCGCTTAGAGAGGGCTGTAAAGCACTGTAAAGCGGTATATAAGTCTAAGTGCTATTGCTATTGCTAATGACTGGAAGATTTTGAGACTTGTATCTAGAACCTACTTCCACTTTGGAGAAGATTGAATTAGCTGGTTTGCTTGTTAATTTGTTGTAAATAATAATATTTTGTTGAACAATTAATTAAAAAAACACCCACAGCATGCAAAAATATATGTAACATTCTTTTTAGCAGTTTTCCCCATGTACAGACAAACACACTTTATAGAATATAGCCTGTAGAATCATTCAAAGAGCAAAAGTGATATTTACCCTAATGTTGTGTACCTTTTAGTTTAGAATCTAGAAGATGTAGTTGATCTAAATCAGTATTTCTAAAACTTGGCAACTTTAATATTTGTGGACTTCAATTCCCAGAATTCCCCAACCATCTTAAAGTTGTTAAATTTGAAAAATACTGATCTAGATAAAAGCTGGTATATTCATTTCTTCTCTGTTTCAATATGTTACAATAAGATTATGCAGGATAAAGACAATTGTGAACCTTGAAAGCCACTAGAATTAATGAAGAGGACCCAGTAAATGTATTTTATTACATTATTGAACTCAAAAAGTTTATCACTACAGATATATTGAACACTGAGGTGTTGCTCTCTATAAGTAACAAATTACCATTTTATTTTTTAAAAAAATCTTTTTAAAAAAGGAGGGGATCACTGACCCATCTTTTTCCTCTACATCCCGCCCACTGTAGTCAAAGAAAATGTCCGAATCTTCAGCTAGAGCTCGCTCAATCACACGTATTGTCCGGTCAAAAAATATGAGAAATTCTTCTGAATGTAAAATCTGTTGCTTTTCTTCCTCTGTCAATTCTCTAGGAGGAGCTTCCAAAAGAATATTGGCAGCATTAAACATACAAGCATTTAAATATTTCCAGATGAATCTAACTCTTCAGAAAAGAAATGAGATCTTCCTATGAAACCTATAGTGAAATTGGTAAGACTGAATGGTTTGCTGCCTTCTAAAAGAAAAAAAAATGAATTAATTAATATAGCACTACAGAATCCTAGAATGTGGCTTCTATACCAAAGACATTCTATATCTTGCATATTTATTATTAAGAAGAAGAAAATAGTTAAGATCACCAAAAAAATAAACTTCACATTCAGATTTCAGGAAATATTTTTGATTGATGCTTACTACCCAGGCAAGCTTGGAAAGACAGTGAAACAGGCTTAACTAAAAAGTAGTCTTAAATGCCTTTTCAATTCAGAAGACATCTTCAATTTCAATTTCTAAACCAAACAAATCCTAAAATGTTCTTAAAATATGAAGTTGAGCTTGACACCTGATGGTTAAATGGCTACATCGTGTAGTTTTATTGGCAATAAATTGGAAGTAGTTTGTTGTTGCTTTTTTCTGGTTTTTTTTTTTTTTAATTTTTCTGTCTGGGATTTAGAGATAACTTATAACCCTGTATTTTTTTCAAATTAAATGATGGTCAGATGTGTGCTGACACCTAGCTAGATTAAAATATTCTTAACTGATTAAAATGCATGCTTTGCTCCATTTATAAAGAAAAGATCTTGGAAACAGTTTTATAACATTGGACCTTTCTGATTACTTTCATCATGCTCTATTTATTAGAAGAAATTAGGTTTAAAATACAGGGACCAGATTGATGTATTAGAAAAATTATAAAGGTAGAAGTTATAGAATATATTTAATACAGAAATATATTCCAAAATATCATTACCAAGGCAAGATGATAAATTATAGACTGTAAAACTGAATGAAGATGGAATATTTTTTAGACAGTGATCCCACTGTAATACCAAAGAAGAAAACAAACATTTTCTTATTATTTGCATAAACATTTTCATCCTCCTTCTTTGCTTAATACCCAAATTAAATCTAAAGACTCCTTACTATGTTATGTTGTCATCTTAAAACAAACAATCCCCTGTTTCTATTACATTTGAAATAAGACTGACTATTCATATTCCTCACAGAACACATCCAAAAACCCAGATAATTTTAGGTGTGCAAACAGGTAATAGGTCGTACATTGCATTATAACATCAGCGAACCTATATTCATCTTACCAATTAGCACCAATCAGAAAAGCTTTAGATAGATATAACAGAGAGGGAAAAAGGGAGATAGCCTTTACCTAAAAGTGGTATTATTGATAAGGTTTGTATTTCATACTAAACCATAATGCAGTTTATTAGATTTTGACATAGCACAATGTGCAATTCTAAGACCATATAGATGTAAACCAGAGCTTCCCAAGCTGTCTCGCTTCATGGCACCTTAATGTCTTAGTAATTTTTTACACAGTGCCTCAGGTTGGACGTTGTCTGGCAGATATCAAAGTATCGTCTTTCCCTCAGAAATTTAAAATATCCCATGATGTTCCTCTGAGTTCACTGTGAGCACAGTTTGGTAGTTGTGGTTGTAAAGCATATTTCATAGCTTAACATTAAGTGAATCAAGACACTGCACCTTTTAAACAAACTATATTTGAATACAATCAATATGTGCAATATGACTACAAAAGTATAATTTCAGCCTTAGTAATTGGAACATTAACTTTACCACTCTTTGCATTGTTTTTAAACATGAAAAACCTGTAAGAGATGCATAGAACATGATGGATAAAAATAAATTCTGTTTAACATTTTGGCAAAACAAGTTTTATTTTAATGGCAGAATCACTGCAAACAACAGGTATCTAGAAATTAAAATTAGCTATTATTATGTAAACATGAAAGCATAATTGTTATAGACAAAGAACAAAATGTAAACAAGAAAGAAATCCTAAAATTTGTGCATGACCTCAATGACTGAGAATCTCCATAGACATTTAATAAGTAGCCCTTTTTAAATACATGTTATTCTAAGCATGAAATCATATGCTTGTTGAAGACTTCAGGCCAGAAAAACTTTTGTGGAAACTTGAAAAGCTGTACCAATTAGTACCAATCAATACTGGACAAAGAAATCTGACTTAGGATGTAGCAACTGTCTATACTTTTTGTTCTTGTTACTATTCAAATTGCAAAGGATAAAATAGCAAATGTAGCAGATAATATTCCATAGAATGTCAGATTTTTGTTTTATGGGTTTATTTCATTTAAAGAACAACCCCTAATGTTTTGAAGTAGCAAATAATTTTAATTTGGATGAAAATTTTACAGGAGAGTTATAGAATCTTTCAAAACCAAGACTGATAGTGAAGGACTGATCCAGCTGATCCAGCTTTTAGAAATGTGAATGGTACTGCTAAATATCTATTAGAAATTCTGCAAAGCTTTTTTTAAAAAAAGGTATTGTTTTGCATTGAAAAAGAAACCTGGGCATTTTATGCCAACATCAACATGCATTTAATCTATTAGATACTAATTTTCAGGAAAGCCCCTAATTCAGAATAAATATTGTTGAACCCAGCAACAACATGAAATATTAATCAAAATACATGTGTTGCCTCTAACATGCTTGTAATCACTGTCTTGAAGCAAAAACAAAAGTTACAAATTCAGAAAAGGACTGTATGATGTGATTAAAAACATTAAGAAAACTGAAAAGTTTAGTTATCAACGAATATCTGTGCTTCCTCATAATTTATTTATTTATTTATTTATTTATTTATTTGATTTGATTTGATTTGTATACCGCCCTTTTCCAGCAGGACTCAGGGCGGTGAACAGCCGAGATAAAACAGAGCATATAAAATTTAAAAAACAGTTTAAAAGGTAATTAAATAATTTCGGCCCACAATTTAAAACAACCCAATTAAAATCAATTTCAAATTAAAACCAAACGGATGGGATCAAGCCAGCCCAGCTAGGTGAAATAAATGACTTTTCAGGGCCCGATGAAAAGTCCGGAGGTCTGGTATCGTGGGTATCTCTGGGGGAGGTCGTTCCAGAGGGCGGGTGCCACCACAGAGAATGCTCTCTCTCTGGTGGTCGCCAGCTGACATTGTCTGGTGGACGGCACCCTGAGGAGGCCCTCTCTGTGTGAGCGTACTGGCAGGTGGGAGGCTATTGGCGGCAGAAGGCAGTCTCATAGATACCCCGGCCCTAAGCCATGGAGCACTTTAAAGGTGGTCACCAACACCTTGAAGCGCACCCGGAAGACCACAGGGAGCCAATGCAGCTCGTGCAGGAGAGGTGTCACATGGGAGCGCCCCGTCGCTCCCATAATCCCCTGCGCGGCCACATTCTGGACCAGCTGGAGCCTCCGGGTGCACCCCAAGGGGAGCCCCATGTAGAGAGCATTGCAGTACTCCAGGCGGGAAGTGACGAGTGCCTGAGTGACCGTGCGTAGGGAGTCCCGATCCAGAAAGGGACGCAACTGGCGTATCAGGCGGACCTGATAAAAAGCCCCCCTGGCCAGGGCCATCATATGCTCTTCTAAAGACAGCCGCGCATCCAGGAGGACATCCAAGTTGTGAGCCCTCTCCGTGGGGGCCAGTGATTCGTCCCCAATAACCAGCGATGGCACCAGCTGGCTACAGTCAGGTCCAGAAATATTGGGACATCGACACAATTCTAACATCTTTGGCTCTATACACCACCACAATGGAGTTGGAATGAAACAAACACAATGTGCGTTAACTGCAGACTGTCAGCTTTAATTTGAGGGTATGTACATCCAACTCAGGTGAACAGTGTAGGACTTACAGCAGTTTGTATATATGCCTCCCACTTGTTAAGGGACCAAAAGTAATGGGACAATTGGCTTCTCAGTTGTTCCATGGCCAGGTGTGTGATATTCCCTCAATATCCCAATTACAATGTGCAGATAAAAGGCCCAGAGTTCATTTCAAGTGTGCTATTTGCATTTGGAATCTGTTGCTGTCAACTCTCAAGATGAGATCCAAAGAGCTGTCACTATCAGTGAAGCAAGCCATCATTAGGCTGAAGAAACAAAACAAACCCATCAGAGAGATAGCAAGAACATTAGGCGTGGCCAAAACAACTGTTTGAAACATTCTCAAAAAGAAGGAATGCACCGGTGAGCTCAGCAACACCAAAAGACCTGGGAGACCACGGAAAACAAGTGTGGTGGATAACCGAAGAATTCTTTCCCTACTGAAGAAAACACCCTTCACAACAGTTGGCCAGATCAAGAACACTCTCCAGGAGGTAGGTGTATGTGTGTCAAAGTCAACAATCAAGAGAAGACTTCACCAGAGTGAATACAGAGGGTTCACCACAAAATGTAAACCATTGGTGAGCCTCAAAAACAGGAAGGCCAGATTAGAGTGTTCCAAACAACATCTAACAAAGCCTTCACAGTTCTGGAACAAGATCCTATGGACAGATGAGACCAAGATCAACTTGTACCAGAGTGATGGGAAGAGAAGAGTATGGAGAAGGAAAGGAATTGCTCATGATCCTAAGCATACCACCTCATCAGTGAAGCATGGTGGTGGTAGTTCATGGCGTGGGCATGTATGGCTGCCAATGGAACTGGTTCTCTTGTATTTATTGATGATGTGACTGCTGACAAAAGCAGCAGGATGAATTCTGAAATGTTTTGGGCAATATTATCTGCTCACATTCAGCCAAATGCTGCACAACTCATTGTACGGCGCTTCACAGTGAAGATGGACAATGACCCAAAGCATACTGCAAAAGCAACCAAAGAGTTTTTGAAGGAACAGAAATGGAATGTTATGCAATGGCCAAGTCAATCACCTGACCTGAATCCCATTGAGCATGCATTTCACTTGCTGAAGACAAAACTGAAGGGAAAATGCCCCAAGAACAAGCAGGAACTGAAGACAGTTGCAGTAGAGGCCTGGCAGAGCATCACCAGAGATGAAACCCAGCGTCTGGTGATGTCTATGCGTTCCAGGCTGTGATTGACTGCAAAGGATTTGCAACCAAGTATTAAGAAGGGAAAGTTTGATTTATGATTATTATTCTGTCCCATTACTTTTGGTCCCTTAACAAGTGGAAGGCACATATGCAAACTGCTGTAAATCCTACACTGTTCACCTGAGTTGGATGTACATACCCTCAAATTAAAGCTGACAGTCTGCAGTTAACGCACATTGTGTTTGTTTCATTCCAACTCCATTGTGGTGGTGTATAGAGACTAAGATGTTAGAATTGTGTTGATGTCCCAATATTTCTGGACCTGACTGTATATCGGGACGCCGGAAGCCACAGCCACTCGGTCTTGGATGGGTTGAATCGGAGCCTGTTTCTCCCCATCCAGGCCCGCACGGCCTCCAGGCACCAGGACATCACTTCAAGAGCATCACCGGGGTGGTCTCGGGTGGAGATGTACAGCTGAGTGTCATCAGCGTACTGATGGAACTCCACCCCAAAGCCACAGATGATCTCACCCAGCAGTTTTACATAAATGTTGAAGAGAAGGGGTGAGATGACCGACCCTTGCAGTACCCCACAAACAAGGCGCCTCGGGGTCGACCGCTGGCCCCGTCAACACAGATTGCAACCGGTCAGAGAGGTAGGAGGAGAACCACTGCAAAATGGTGCCCCCCACCCCCAACCCCTCTATTCAGCGCAACATGATATCATGGTCGATGGTATCAAAAGCTGCTGAGAGATCTAATAGGACCAGGATAGAGGAGCAACCCCTATCCCGAGCCCTCCAGAGATCATCCACCAACGCGACCAATGCCGTTTCCATGCTGTGCCCAGGCCTGAAGCCGGACTGGAGTGGATCTAGATAGACAGCTTCATCCAGGTACTGTGGAAGCTGACGCGCCACCACACTCTCAGCAACCTTCGCAATAAAACGAAGGTTGGAGACTGGACAATAGTTAGCCAAAACAGCCGGATCCAGAGAGGGCTTCTTGAGGAGGGGCCTCACCACCACTTCTTTCAAGGTGGCCGGCAGGACACCCTCACTCAAAGAAGCATTAATAATCCTCTGGAGCCAGCCTCGTGTAACCTCCCAGGAAGCCAGCACCAACCAGGAGGGACACGGGTCCAATAAACATGTGGTCGTATTCAGCTGTCCCAGAATCCTGTCCATGTCCTCGGGAGCCACAGGATCAAACTCCTCCCAGATAACACTCTCAAGAACTACCTCAATCATCCTGTCTGCACTTACCCAGTCAGAGGTCAGACCTTCCCGAATCTGAGCGATTTTATTATACAGATACTGTACAAAATCCTCAGCTCGACCCTGCAGGGGGTTATCCCACGCTCCTAGATGGAGGAGGAGCGGGTCACCCTAAACAGGGCAGCTGGGTGATTATCTGATGATGCAATAAGAGTGGAAAAATAGCTAGATTTTGCCGCTTTTATCGCTACTAGGTAGGTCTTAATATGAGACCTCACCAGTGTTTGGTCAGATTCGGAACGGCTGGTCCTCCAGCCGCTCTCCAGGCGTCTTTTCCGGCGCTTCATCTCCCTCAGCTCCTCGGAGAACCAAGGAGCTAGGTGAGTTCGGTGCCGGGTCAGAGGCCGCAAAGGCACGACACAGTCCAATGCCCCGGCGACCGCACTGTCCCAGGCGGCCACCAAGTCCTCAGCCGAATCATGAGCCAGAGTCTCAGGAATTGGCCCAAGCTCCATCTGGAACCTATCAGGATCCATCAGGCACCTGGGGCGGAACCACCTAGTCAGTTCCGCCTCCCTGCGGCAGGGTGTAGTGGTTATTATTATTTATATGATAATCCTATTCCTATGTATTTGTGGATAAACTTTAAAATCCACAATATTCTCAGTGACATGAAACTAATCTTTTCTATTTCAAATGCTGGATGGCTAAATTTACTCAAGGAAAAATACTCTGTGCATGTAGATGGGCACTTTTATAAGATTGCTGATTCTTATGTTCCATGTTCAAGCAATGGCTTTCATAAGAGGAGTCAGCAATGAGCCCAGATTTAATTATCTTGAGATAATTGAGAAAAATTACATGTTTCACATGTTTCGTGGGACTAGATTTTATGGTGATAAGCTTTTTTGAAATATTGAAATGGTACAAAAGGAATTGAAATAGTACAAAAGGAAGTGAGGCAGCTAACTGAAACTCAACCAACTTTGTGTCAGTTCCAGTGTCAGTTTCAATTTATTATTTTCTTTTCAGTTGCTAAAATATTAACATCCTCACAAAGTACTGCTGTCTCTGAATCAACTACCAGACTTCCTTTTTAAACCTGCGGTCTGAGTGTCTCAAAAACTATTACTACCAAAAAGAAAAGAAAGTATGGGGGGGCGGATTTTACAACTATCATTTGCTTGAGATCTGGCTTAGGAAGACAAGAAGAGGAGCCAGGGGCAACACAAAACACTTCAACTAGACTAAACTATAACAAAAAAGAGATGATGTTAGTTATGGCTATCCTTCAAGTACAGCTTAGGTATACATAGAAGTCACTTGCAAGTCCGTGAAAAGCTAAAACAAATATATATCTTTCAGGAGTCTATTTAACTTGGCTTTTAAAAAGTATTCACTCATAATTCACTATGTCGGCTTCCAGAGATACATGAATTATGGTTGCTTTCATGTGGCAAGGAGAGGAAACTTGACCCAAATCTCAACCGCAGTTGAACAACTGAGTATAGTTCTTCTGCTCTCACTAAGATTATTGGCTTCTCTGCTGATAAGAAGAGCTGCATTCAACTGAGCAGAATCTCTTTAAGTGTAACTTTAGATTAATAGAGTTCAGGTGCATCTTTTGCTAAAGGCAAAAGGTAAAATCTAGGAAACTACTTTTGATCTGTTCAGACCATTTGTCCACTGAGTTTAGTCTGACCCATAACCACCCTCCAGAATCAAATGTTCTCCGCACTACTGGAATTTACCCATCCTTTTTAACTGTAAATGTCATGGACAATTCTCGGCCCTTCCATCTCTAGGAATATATTTTTTTATTTGATTTATACACTGCTCTGGCAAGCAGTCAAGCTAGCTAAGATAAAACAAAATATGAAAACTTAATAAAAATTAACCTGAATAATGGCATAGATATTAAAAGCATACCAGGTCAATAGCCTGTCAAAAGAACTCTGTCTCCACAGGTTTCTAAATGCTTGAGAGAACTCCCAAGAAAGTACATTTCATAGCCAGAGCAATGAGAAGAGGACTCTATCCCATGTGTCAGAAAGATGGGCCTCTGACCATGAGGCATCTATTAATTTTAATAAATCTAGATTGGAACATTAAAAAAAATACACACACACACACCCGCAAAAAAACTTAGTGTAATATATTTCTAGGCTTAGCAGAAGTCAGATCATTCAGCTAACTTGTTTTGATCAATCATCAAAGAAAAAAGGTAACATACCAGCTAAAGATTTTAGACGTTGTGGTTATAATCTTAAACATATATATTTATTATATTCAAATTATTTATATGGTTGCTCAGCTCATAGGTGCAACAGAAAATGACTTAATAGGGCTTAAACTATAAAAAAAAATAACAAAACATAAAGTGACACAATACAGTTAGCTGAGACCAAAGCTACTGATGGACATCAAGTACTTAATCCCAAACAATCTAGTTACGTACCTTCCTTCACATCTTGTGTCTTTTCTTGAGTTTCTATCTCAGCATCATTTTGAGCTTTCAGTTCCACCAATTCATCATCTTCCTCATCCTCTACAAAACAAAAGGGGGCCATATTGAAACTGAATTTGGAGAATCAATATGTGAAGTGTTGCACTATCCAAAGGGCAAAGAATTTTGGGTATAATAATATAATGCTTGAACAATGAAAAACCAATTGGGCTACGAGTTTCAAATTTACATTAAATGATAATTTAAAAGAAAAATTTTATAATATGATATACTGTTTTTTGTTTTTTTTTTAAATTTGATTTATATGCTGCCCTTCTCCGGAGACTCAGGGCGGTTTACAGTGCGTTAAGCAATAGCCTTCATACTTTTGTATATTTTATACAAAGTCAGTTTATTGCCCCAACAAACTGGGTCCTCAATTTACCTACCTTAGAAAGGATGGAAGGCTGAGTTAACCTTGAGCCTGGCAAGATTCAAACTTACTTTAATTGCAGACAGCTGGTGTTAAAGTACAGTGCTTTATTCTGCAGAGCTATCCAGGCTCTATTGGCTCTATATGGTGTTGATATTTAACACCAGATAAACTGTCAAAATGTATAAAGTTATTTCAAATGTACAGTATGTTGGAAATGTAAATGTAAAGAAAGAACTTTTTATCATCTTTGGTGGACCTATGACAAAGCAAAAAAAATACTGGGGTAAAATTCATATTTTAATACAGAGGATTCTTAAAATGAATATAAAAAACCAGAGACTTTTCTTTTAGGCTTAATGGACAAAGAACGTGGGGGGAAATGGAACTTATTATATATTATTATATATGTTTATTGCAGAAAGAATGCTTTATGAACAAAAACGGAAAGATATTTTAATTCCTACAATGGATGATTGACTTGAAAAAAATATAATATATAATATAAAAACAGAGTTGGAAGGGACCTTGGAGGTCTTCTAGTCCAACCCCCTGCTTAGGACCCTATACCACTTCAGACAAATCCAACATCTTCTTAAAAACTTCCAGTGTTGGAGCATTCACAACTTCTGGAGGCAAGTTGTTCCACTGATTAATTGTTCTGTCTATTAATACTTCACGTGATCTTAATTCTATCCCTCTGTTTATGCAGCCTAGAATTGTGTTGGCTTTTTTGGCAACTGCTGCACACTGCTGGCTCATATTTAAATGTTTGTCCCCTAGGACTCCAAGATCCGTCTCACAGTTACTACTATTGAGTGAGGTACCACATATACTGTACCTGTGCATTTTGTTCTTCCTGTCTAAATTCAGAACCTTACTTTTTTCACCATTGAATTTCATTTTGTTAGATAGCACCCAACGTTCAAGTCTGTCAAGATCCTTCTCTATCTTAAGCCTATTTTCTGGAGTGTTGGCTATTCCTGCCAGCTTGGTGTCATATGCAAATTTGGTGAGTTCCCATCTATCCCCTCGTCCAAGTCATTGATACTGAAGAGTACTGGGCCTAAAACAGAGCCTTGGGGTACTCCACTGCATACTTTCCTCCATGTAGATGCAGTTCCATTGAGAAATACACGTTGACTGCAGTTGGTTAGCCAGTTACAAATCCATCTGGTGGTGATGCTGTCTAACCCACATTTTTCTACTTTATCTAGTAGTAAGTTATGGTTTACTTTATCAAATTCCTTACTGAAGTCCAAATAAATTATGTCAACAGTATTCCTTTGGTCCACTAATTTTGTCACCTTGTCAAAGAATGCAATAAGATTAGTCTGGCATGATCTGTTTTTGACAAATGTATGTTGGCTTTTGGTTATTACTTTGTTTGCTTCTAGTGCTTGCTGATTTGTTGCTTGATTATCTTTTCCAGAATCTTCCCTGGTATTGAGGTTAGGCTGATAGGTCTGTAGTTTCCTAGATCTATTTTTTTTCCTTTTTTGAAGATGGGAACTACAGTACATCAGCTCTTTTCCATTCCTCTGGGACTTTCCAGGTGTTCCAGGATGTTTGAAAGATATAGTTCAGTGGTTCTGAGATCTCGTCTGGCAGTTCCTTCAGAACCTTATTAATCCATCCGGTCTTGGTGATTTGAACTTGTCTAGGGTTGACAGGTGTTCATTACCATTTTCTTCCCTATTTTAACTTATGTTTCTAATCTGTTTTTTTGTGTTTTTGATAGGTTGGACTGTTTCTTCCCTTTGTGTAAAGACAGATGTAAAAAACAAGTTAAGTAGTTCTGCTTTCTTCCTGTTGCTTGTCACCTTCTTGCCACTTTCTCCCAGCAATGGACCAATTGTTTCTTTGACCTTTTTCTTGTTTTTAACATGTTGTTCAAATGATTGCAACTTGCAGAAATGACTAAATTGACTGACAATCAAATAAAAGAACATATCTAATTTTCTTTCTACTTGGAAACTACTTCTGGATTTTGTGCTTGAGATGGGGAAAAAAATGAAACTTTGACTATGGGTTTTGCTGATTAGATAAGTTTGTTGTTACAGAAATGACTAGCATAAATTAACATGTAAAACTAAAAAGTTGAGGCTGCAAAGTTAATATCTTATTGAACAGTTTAAAAAGTTGGAAATCAATACTTTTCCTTCTTTTTTCTCCTTTTCCCTACATTTTTCCTTTCCCATTCTCCCACTATTTTCATTTTTTGTTGTATTTGATATTCTGATAAATTTAATAAAACCTAAAAGGAAATCAGGAGATATTATGAGCATTCTAGATATAGCTAGTTAGACTACTTCAAGGATTATATCCACATCTGGGCAATAAACTTTAAAAAGGCAGACAATCTGGATTCCAAATATTCCAAAAAGACAATGAAATGATCTGGAAATTAGAAATGTAATATTTCTGGCAGATTTTAATATTAAATTATTTTTTTTATTGATTTGCCTCTTTAGAATATTTTTATTTTGAAATGTGAGGTATATACAAGGACATAATTTACATAACTGAGTTTCAAAAATAGTAATTTTTGTTAAGAATACACATACCCAATTATTATTATTTATTTATTCTGCAGCTCTTGGTGTGTTCCATCACCATGAGACATGTATTAAATGCTTCCATATCTGAAATTCTTTTGCAGTATGATATGAGAAATTCTATGTCTATAGCATAATATGAAGAATGATTCAATTTGTTGTTTCTTTTGTCAGTCAAAACCCAAGACAATGGCTTTTTAATATACCAACCTAGAAACAAAACAGTCATAAGCTTCAAATATTGTTAAATTAATGGCCTGCTATTTTCTCATCTTGCAGCATACTTCCAGTCTCAGTGATCTTAAATTTGAATTTTTGTCCCTGGGATGCTTCTTTATGGGCAATAAAAAGGAAGGAAGGGGAAAAAAACATGTTCCAGTTTTTAGTCTGGCAGCTACTCTACAAAGGGGACACCTGTTATTCAAACAATTCAATTCTCCATAGATTAATTGTTCTTTTGACCTACAACAAAGGGTTAAATACAATACTGACCCCAGGTCAGATGCTACTGACAAGTAAACAGGATCAGCACAGTTCTGAAAAGTGACCATCACCACTCAACTTGAGATGACAGCAACTGGGAGGTACATTTGGTGTTTAAGAATGGTTCAGCATTAATATGAATTTAATGAGCACTGAAAATTGACACATGTCAACTACTACTAACAGATGTTTCACTGCCCTTCTTTGACCTATGCAAATTATGCTTGCCTTGCTTTCACTTCTTCTACTCATATATGTTTCTTTTTCCTGTTTGGTTATGTTTACCTTAAATTATATGAAAGTTTGGAGACTCCGGCTGATATCCACTACCAATTATATCCTCATAAGCCCAACTGAGTACATTTGAGGAAGGAAGTAATGCTGTAGCTCAGTGGTAAGCTTGTCTATTGCATCTGTGAGGTCCTGGATACAGTCCCTGGCTCCAATTTAAAGGCTCTAAAATAGAACACCTCCCTTAGGCATGAAGCCAGTTGGATGACTGTGAGCCAGTCATTCTCTCTCAGCCCTAGGAAGAACCACTTCCCAAAACATTGCCAGCAAAACTGCATGGATATTAGCCATGTGGTTACCAGGTGTCAGGGTGACTTGAAGGACCATTAGAAGAACATTTAAAACAGAACATCCTCTTTCATTCAAACAGCCTACTTTGGTGAATCATCTGGCTGAAGTACCAGACTATTTTATTTGATTGTGTAATTGAGTTGAAGTAGAATTATCCAGCCATTGCTTATACCTATAAAAAGCAAGACATCCATGGATATAGTGCTTTGGTACTATTTATGTTTTGAACAGAAAATGGTCCTAGTTTTTTTTTTTCATAATATGAATATCTATGAACATCCTACATGCCAGTGTATTTTGATACAGAGTTAATGGATTCAGTACTATGATGGTAATTTGAAAAATGAATTATTGTACTGGAAAAAGAACTCAAAGGAATGAAGGACTGAGACAATTTTATTAATAGAGACAATAACATCATATGGGTTACTTTTTCAGATTTTCCTGTTTTCTCAGAATTTATTGACAGCAATACTGGAGGAACTATTGTTTTTCCAGTAGCAAAACATCAAAATGGGCTAATCCTATTGTAATGCAAAATATGATGCAAAATGAAAAATATCTGGGGGGAAGCTTAAACTCAAATGAAATTATTATGTTGTTTGTGTCTGTCTCCCAGAGCACTTATGCCATATTAATTCTTCATACACATACACAATATATACATACACTTTCCACACATGATTTAGCATACTTGAAATTCACTTGCATTTCAAAACTCTCTACAACTCCATATCAGGTGACATTTTAAAAATCCTTTAAAATATATACAATTTAAAAAAATAAATTTTATACAGCAAACATCTTTTACTTAGCAACTATATTTTTTCAGAACCAGTATCAAATTACGTAATGTAATAGAGGCAACAGATAATTTTACTTACCCAGGATTTCCTAGATCTTAATCTATAAGCCTTCAGGATTCAATTTTATATTTATAAACATTTGCAACGCTCCGACATTTTCCTGACCTGGGTTTATTCATTTAGGACTCTTCTTTCTTTTTTCCTAGTTCTTTCTTTATTATTTTCTTTTGCAAACAATTGGGAGACTTGACAATTGCAGTTCTAAATTCTATTCCAACCCCTTTGAAAAGTCCCAGAAGAAAGGCTTCAGTTTCTAATCCCTTTCTATCTCTTCCCTTTAAAGTTGTCTGAAATCAGGATTTCATAACCTGAAGTAGAAATTTCCTGCCAGAAACGGAGGCTAGCAAAATGAGTTGGAGAAAGCAATGGGATTCAAGCCTCATCTCCAATTTCATAGCGAGAAGTCCAAAGAAATATATGGCTATTGTAGAAGCCATAAAGCTACAGCCTTAATTTCTAAAATTATGCATATTGTTATAATATCGTTGTATATTTTATATAGAAAACAGTTTTGTTTCTATTCTGCATGCATTCTATTTGTTATGCATTCTATCTGCGATGGTAAATCCTCTCTCTATGGAAGTGATATTTTCATTTGAATATGTGTTTTTAGTTTCTCTTGCAGCTAGTACTGTTGCTTTGAACCAGTTCACTATGGAACTAATTATTGCATAAGATTTATGTAGGGCAGACAGTCTGCTCTGCTGCTGTATGCACCACCAGTTCAACAGCTATGATCTATGCTGCTCCTGGAGTATAAAATTTACTCTTCCATAGATTTGCACCATGACAGTACTTCTTCATATGTTTGTGAAAGCAGAGCCATGAGGAGTATCATGTTTTAATTTTATATAATTAGAAATTACTCCTCTCTCCTCTTTGAATAATAACCACTTTAAAAAACTGTATGTTAGTATATGGAAAGCAAGCTCTATGTCCTGCTTTATTAAACAGTAGTCTATACTGGGTGGTGAGTTAGTACAAATATAATTAACTGCAAGTATATCCTGCAAGATAGCAATAGAACTTAGACTTATGTACTGCTTCTCAGTGCTTTACCACCTTCTCTAAGAGATTTACAAAGTCAGCATATTGACCCCAACAATCTGGGTCCTCATTTTTACCTACCTCTGAGGGATGGAAGGCTGAGTCAACCTTGATTCGTTCAGAATCAAATTCCTGGAGTTAGCAGTGAAGTTAGCCTGCATTTTAATCACTGCACCACCATGGTTCTTATGAATGAGCAAGGGAATGCAAATTTGGGCTAGGGGAAAGAATGTAAATTCGAAGTTGTCTTTCAGCTACAAAACCACTATCAATTTTATATGAATGTTAGCTTAAGGAACACTATTGATCACAATGTCTACAGAGATTCTCAGTCATCCAGGTCATGGTTGTCCCAAAGGTGATTTTTCAAGAGGCAACTGGACTTTCTGGTTTTTCTTTGAAGACATTTCACTTCTCATCCAATAAGCTTTTTCAGCTCTGACTGAAGATGGTAGAAAATGGAAGGATTTAAACTCATCATTTGCATTCTTTTAGCAGGTCGTTAAGGTCACCTGATTTATCTGTGTCATCAGGGTCATCTGAGTGGTGCAAATGGGTATGGAACCCACTCACACAGATCAATATTTACATTCTGATTCCCACCATCCACTGGAGCACAAAATGGGAGTCATCAAAACTCTATATCACTGAGCTGAAGGCTTGCCTACCAGCAATGATGGGAAAGAAAAAGAATGAAAACACATCAAGGAAGCACTCAGAACATGTAGCTATCCCAAGTGGGCCTTCATCAACTCTCAAAAAAGACCCTACAGAAGTTCCTTCATAACAGACAATGATGAGAACAATAAATGAAGCAGGCATATCGGAAAAGCTCTGGAGGATCTTCAGCATAACGTATGTGCACACTTCAAACCCAATAAGGCAGAAGCTTGTCCACCCCAAGGATAAAATGCCCAGATATAAAAAGAGCAACGTGGTTTTTATACAATGCAGTGAGCCATGTGCAGATCTGTACATTAGGGAAGGAAAACAACCACTTCCTAAATGCATGGCACAACATAGAAGAACAAACACATTAGGACTAGATTCAGCAGTCCATCTGCATTTAAAAAACACAGGCCATTCATTTGAAGACAGAAAAATCCACATTTTGGACGAAGAGGACCACTGGTTTTGAAAGAGGGATTAAAGCAGGGTGAAATCCAAAAATTTTCCCTACCAGTTCGGTGGGCGTGGCTTGGTGGGCATAGCAGGGGAAGGATATTGCAAAATCTCCATTCCCACCCCACTCCAGGGAAAGGATACTGCAAAATCTCCATTCCCTCCCCTCCTGGGGGAAGGATATTGCAAAATCTCCATTTCTACCCCACTCTGGGGCCAGCCAGAGGTGTATTTGCCGGTTCTCCGAACTACTCAAAATTTCCGCTACCGGTTCTCCAGAATCTGTTAGAACCTGCTGGATTTCACCCCTGGGTTAAAGAGGCCATCTATGTCAAAATTGAGCAGTCCTCTCTCAACAGGGGAAGAGGGATATGATACCATCTATGTCCAGTCTACAACACAGTCCTTTCAACAGTTTTAAGAAGGTTCCACACCCATTTGCACCACTCAGGTGACCCTGATGACACAGATAACCTCCAGGTGACCTTAATGACCTGCTAAAAGAATGCAAATGACCAGCTGTCTGCAAGGAGTATAAATCCTTCCATTCCTCACCATCCAGTCAGAGTTGAAAAAGCTTCTTGGATGAGAAGCGAAACATCTTCAAAGAAAAAAACAGAAAATCCAATTGCCTCTTGAAAAAGCACCTTTGGGACATATTGATCACAATGTAATGGTGAATGCATCCTATAAACAATTGACAGCCAAAATTATACCCATAGTAGTTCAAGTCCCTGTCAAAAGGCATAATACAGTATGTCAGATTTTTATAGTTTATATAAAAAACTACTTTCTCAAATAACAGAATGTAATAGTTTGATCCATTTTGGATTGGTCAGACACCCATTATTAGTACTATGTCCAGTTTTGGCACTGCGTTTTTAGCAATCAGGGTAGTATGTATCAAGTCTTCCATTTTATCCTCACAACGAACTTGCCTGAAAGAGAATGTCAAAGCTAAATATGGTGTCTGGATGAACTGTTAGTATAACAGATATCAGTTTGAAGTCACTATTAACATTCCTACACTGTCCCAGAAAACCCCTGTTTCCAAAACTCCCCATCCATTGATGAAAATCATGGGAGTCTTGAATAAGCTATTGTCTAATTATCTGTAGAAGGCACCTCTGTATACTTTAACTAGAGAAGTCTCTGGGGACAAAGTATGAGTAATATGCAAATAATTACACAATACTAACTAAGAATGAGGTTACTTATAAACAATTGGGAAACAGAATATTAACAAAACATACACACACCAGGGGTGAAATCCAGCAGGTTCTGGAGAACCGGTAGCGGAAATTTTGAGTAGTTTGGAGAACCGGCAAATAACCATCTCTGGCTGGCCCCAGAGTGAGGTGGGAATGGAGATTTTGCAATATCCTTCCCCCAGGAGTGGGGAGGGAATGGGGATTTTACAGTATCCTTCCCCTGCCATGCCCACCAAGCCACACCCACAAAACCGGTAGTAAAAAAATTGATTTTACCAGGCTGGTGTTCTCGGCTTCGTGCTTCCAGGAGCAATGTGAGATCGCAGCTGTCTCTTCCTTTTAACTGCTAGTGGAGGTGTGAGCTGATTGGGTGGGAACTTGGCTGTGTTCTGATTGGGTGGAGGTGTGTTCTGATTGGTTAGGGGCTTGGCTGTGCTCTGATTGGCTGGGGTTGTGTTCTGTTTGGGTGGGGGCTTGGTTGTGCTCAGCTTAGTCTGAGTTGCAGGGGGATTTGAGCTGGTGAGCTGCGTTGTTGTTTGGCTTCGTGTTTGTGGCCGTGCGAGCTCTTCATGGTGGGTGTCAGTCTGCTTCATGTATGGATTGGAGGGGTTTAAAGTGGCTAATGATGCAGCTGCGGTCTGGCTTCTGGTCCTTGGTCGTGGCTCACCGCAGCTGCATCATTAGCCACTTTAAATCCCTCCAATCCATACATGAAGCAGACTGACACCCACCATGAAGAGCTCGCACGGCCACAAACACGAAGCCAAACAACAACAACGCAGCTCACCAGCTCAAATCCCCCTGCAACTCAGACTAAGCTGAGCACAACCAAGCCCCCACCCAAACAGAACACAACCCCAGCCAATCAGAGCACAGCCAAGCCCCTAACCAATCAGAACACACCTCCACCCAATCAAAACACAGCCAAGTTCCCACCCAATCAGCTCACACCTCCACTAGCAGTTAAAAGGAAGAGACAGCTGCGATCTCACATTGCTCCTGGAAGCACGAAGCCGAGAACACCAGCCTGAAGATGACGAATGAGACTTTGTCGAAACGTCGCCAAGACACTTCCAATTTTACGTGGGAGAAGACCCGAATAACCAAAGACCTACATACAAACACCCGCGAAAACCTGAGAAAACAAATATATATATATATATATATATATATATATATATATATATATATATATGTATGTATGTATGTATGTATGTATGTACGTACGTATGTATGTATGTATGTATGTATGTAAGTTTTGGTGTATTCGGGTCTTTTCCCGTGTAAGATTGAGAGTATCTTGACGACGTTTCGACGAGGTTGAACCACCAGTATTTATAGAGAGACGGCAGCTCCGATCACGCTTTCCTCGCACAAGCATGAAGCCAAAGACACCAGCCTGAAGATGATGAGTGGGACCTTGTTGTAATGTCGCCAAGATACTCTCAATCTTACACGGGAAAAGACCCGATTACACCAAAACTTGCATACCTCTACCCGTGAAAATCTACGAAAACAGATATATATATATATATAATATTCTCCTTGCCTCAACTGAACATAGTATACTGAAACCTGAAAATATAATATCCTGCTAAGATTCTTCCAAGTTAATTTTGATTCATGTTACTATCTATTAACCTCTCTAAGATTACAGCATACACTATTTCTGGCATGACTATTCTCAGATCTGCTGGTATAGTATTTTGCATTTCCATCTTTTGGTTTTTCACTTTACCACTAAGTGTTGATTTTATGTTTTCAAGCAGCTTTGGTTTCACTGCACTCAGTCACTGCCCTAGAAAGGCAGGTCTTATTTTTCCATTTTGTGAAAAATGATGGAGTATGGTAGCCAAATGGCAAGGAAATGCCTCTCAGTGTTTTGTTTATGATTTTTCTTCTGGCCTCTGAAAACTGCCCAATAAGCCATATTAACTAAAACCGTGGCTACAAGAATTTACAGTGCTTCCTCTATTACCTCAATATAATTATTTTCCTATTAATTAAATATGGAAAGCTGCCTATGGTTCTTATGGAAAGTATCTATTGAATCCCAAAAACTGATTTTTCTTGGCCTGACTACATTTCCTTGGTTGCCACAATAATTTCAAAGTTCTTTGCCCCTTGGTCATGGCTATAGACCAACTATGGCCCTTTCTTTTTGAAATACTTCAGCACGACTTTCTGTACTAGTGAAAGTGGCAAAGACGTTGGGTAAAATAATTCAACTAATGAGGAAAATTATTTAGGTCTTTGCGATTTTAGTTCCACGTCATTAAAAGGATTACAGAATAACAGAATAAGGCATTCACAGTAGTAGTCAGAAATAGGTCATTTCTCCTTTAATTGTATTTATTTATTTATTTACTTATTTATTCCAAGTTCCCTTCGAACTCTGTTATTCTGTTATTTTGGGGGTGTAGTAACATGTAAAAAAAGAGACAAGCAAAAAGGTAGTGGCAAAATGATAACCTTGTTCAAAGGTTCCCAAATCCAGATCAGGATTTGCCTTTTCTATGTTATGATCCTTATTTTTCCATCATCAATTTAATTCTCTTGAGGGACCTCAAGTTACATTCAGTCTCTTATGTTGATCTCAGATAAATTTCAGATATGTTTGTCGTGAAGATGCTCATTTAACAGAATGCAGTATTTTCTTAAAAACAAAAAAATCTGATCAGACTTAGGTCTGGGTCAACCAGCTTACTTGATGTACTGCTAGGCAAACACCACGCCAATGAGAAGAGTGCAAACTGGGAATAATTGTGGGTAAGCCAAAGCTTTCTCAAGACCAATTGGACTGTTTTCAATGGCACGTTTTGAACCAACAGAAGAAGTGGAAAAATGTAGCAGCTCCAGAATAATACAAACCAATGTTTTTGTTCAATTTATTTTTCAATTGCCCATAACAATGGAGAAACAATGTTGACAAACCAATGGAGATTATAATGATAGATTTAAATCAGGGCTGTCAAACTCATGGCCCGCAGTCTGGATGTGTCACGCATTGGCCATGCCCATGCCCAGTTTAGCAAAGGGGAAAAAAGTTCCCATACATCACATGACACCACCATAATGACGCAAGTTTGACACCCCTGATCTTAATAATAAGAAATGTAAATTTGGAGTGCTCAAGTCAACATTTTTTTTGTCTTCTAATTATTTTGCATTTAAGTCTAAGTAAATTTTATAAGTAGAGAAACTTTGAAACATTCACAGAGGGTACTGCACTGAAACTATCTGTAAGCATGACTATAATGGTAGCTATCAGTTATCTTTCCAAAGGTTCAGGCATACTATGCTAAACCACATCCAAAACTACTAAAATTGTTTTTTGGGGGAGCAAATTTTCACTGAGAGAAGTCTATGAATTTGGCAACTATTCATTTATCTAAGGTATTTGTATACAGCTATGGAAAATGGAGTGCAAAAATATTTTTAATATAAAATAAAAATATACATTGAGATCAGGGGTGGGTTCTATTTACCTTTACTACTGGTTCGAAATGGGAGCACGCTTGTGCACACACACTTCTGCACATGCCCATAAGCTTCTGCACATACACACATCATCAATAATGATATCCAGGCAGAGCCTCCCACCGCTTTTACTTCCAGTTCTAAAGAACCGGACAGAACCGGGAGCAGCCCACCACTGATTGAGATTAAACATGTAAATATATAATTAACCATAATTTAATAGAAGAGGAATATCACAAGTGTCAGGATAATTTTACAAGTTTTTGGTATGTGTCTAAGTGTTAGAAAATCTGATACATGTTTAATTTCCTGAGATGGGAACAGTAACTTAAGGAAAAATGATTATATCATAAAGTAATGGAGTTATTTTAATTAAAAACACATTCTTTTCATGAAAGGAAGATTTTTTTTTAAAAAAAGGAATATTTTTAAGGAAACTTTTAAAAAGACATCGTTGTGGCAATCCCTTTAGCTGTACTAATTTCAAAACTCATATCTTCACAATTCATGGTGGATATTTACAATTGCACTGATGTTTATGGAAAGTCAAGCGTTTTATTGAAAAATATCTGTATATTTCATTGTTTTTTCCTCTCTTTTATTTGTTAGTCTCCAGTAAAAGTTGAGTATTTCTTAAAAGAGCTATAGAGACCCCCGATATTCATTGCTAGAACCACACAAACTCTACTTTGTGTTGGTTGTTTTGTTATGTGACTTAAAGAACACCATTCTTTTTCCATGAATCAGTGTCAACTGAAATAATTCCTGCTCCAACAATAAATGCTAGGAGTAAAAAATATATTCTTGTACTACAAAGCTGATACTTAATTTCTAAATAGAAAAATGCAGAATCCAAGCCTGTATGCAGTTCACAGCTCTGCACTGAGAGTTTCTCAGCTTTTAAATTCAAACTGTGTCTAGGAGGATTTAACAGCTATAAACCTTTGAGGAAAAGGTGCTCTATGCATGTTCCATGGTATTCTCACAAATATATGCTGATTGGTAAATATTCATTAATCTAATCTAAGTGCGAACTATAGAGAGTAACCAAAAAAACCCAAAAACCTGATAGATAAGCATTGATCATTATCTAGACAAAAGGGGCTGAAGCATTTTTGTAAGTTCAGAATAATGAGATAATATTCAGAAACAGATCAAGCAGATACGGAATATGATCTCTAAATCATATCATGCTATCATTTACTGATACATATAAATTTAGACTTGATAAACCACAATTATGATCGCTTTACCACTTCAAAAGAGTGGTATTCCCTGAAAATGTAATACAGAAACATATGACATTGATTACGTTCAAATATCACATTAAAACATGAATTTGTTAACATTGTTTATTAAATAAGCCAATTGTTTATTGCTGTTAAATATAAACCCATGTATTTTCCCACATTATGATAATACCTATCCAAAATACATATCCACTCTATGTTCACATACCGTGTTTTCCCCAAAATAAGACTTCCCCGGATTATTTGTGCTCAAATAAGCCCCCCGCCAAAATAAGCCTTCCCCCAAAATAAGCCCTCCCTGAAAAAAATCTAACCACATGTGCAGCTGGTCCCTGCCATTTCCTCTGGTTAGGGTTAGGGAGACAGAGCTGGAAATCAGGTAAGATTGCAAGAGGAGCCCCGTCTTCCTCCACGTGCCCCAAAATAATAAGACCTCCCCAAAAATAAGGCTATGCGCTTATTTTGGGATGCCACAAATATAAGACAGGGTCTTATTTTCAGGAAAACACTATAGATGCATGTTTGCAGAAGGAAGTCTATCTGTAGATATCAAGTAGGCAGGATCAGCAATATGGATGACATTGGGAAACTAAAGCAATTCCTTCTATTATTATATACATATATTTACAATATATATGTGAAAAACATTTAATTTATTCAATTAGGCACTGTCTAACTCCAAACATTTTGTTCAGGCTCCTCTTAGAAGCTTTTGGACTGGATGGGGCATTTTATTTGAATGTTATGATGGATTCCATTTTAGTGTTTATTTTTTTAAACAATTTTGTATAATACACATTTACTTGATTATGAACTGCCTAGAGTTTGGCAAACGAGGCGATAAATATAAATTGCAAATAAATAATTTAAAAAATAGTCCTTCAAAACAGCACTTGATATGTGCATATATAATGGACAGCAGGATAAAACGAAGAAAAAAAGTTGCACTCCACAGTGTTTATGTAAGCATTTGGGTCTATTCAGTGCTAACTATTACCGTAGATATTGTACTTCCAATTCAATGTCTCTGAAAAACTAAACTGTACTTAATTTCAAGCTGGTGAGATACCTGTCCAATTCTGTTCGAATGTTAAACTAGTATGCACATATTTAACACTTTGAAATGTATGTTTGTTTTTTTTTGCTTTTCATCAACCCATTCCTAAAGCAATGAGCAATGACAAAGCACTGTGTCTTTTGCTCCCCTTTTTTCCTGAGTCACAGCTAATGAGGACCTATGGCACTAAGGCAGTCACGACGGTCTTTGGTAAACTGTTTTGAGTCAAAGGGCAAGATTTGGATCTGTCTAAAATTAAAGCACAACTTAAACACTTTATTTTGACAGCAGATTTATAACAGGAAAATCTCAACAGGAATCAAATGCAAACTTTTCAATCTCCCCCCACCCCCCATGCACAAGGTTGGGATTTTACATAAACTTCACTTTGATTTAGTGTCTCAGGCAAATAGCAGGAAAACCTATCAGCAGAGGTAGTCCTATCACCATGTCTGCAAACAGCATCCTTCTATTTTGGGGGCTATCTCATGCTGCTAATGTGAATCCAAATCATCTGTGTTTAAGATTTAACCTAATGATTGACAGGTCCTTTGTAGTCTCAGCCTGTAGTAAAGATTATTGAAGATATCTATCAGTTATTACTACAAACCCACTATGACATTTAATACCTAGAGAAAAAAAATGTTTTTTAAGGTTATAATGTTGAATTCATTTTGGAAAACTATTTTAAAATAAAGAATTAAATATACATAGGTGGCTGAAATCCAAACAAAAAATTTAATGTGCAGGTAGAAGAAAAAGACATGTTAAATGTTTAAATATTTAAATCCCCAAAGAAGATTCAGATGAAAAAAAGATTTCATTTTGAAGCTACTCTATGGTTTATAAGAGGAATATATATGAAGAATTGGGATGAGAAAGAGTGTTGCATTCCATAATATGCTTACTGTGGACTAGTCTCTGTCCTTTCATAGTTCTTGTTTGCCCAGATGGTGGTACGCTCTAGGGAAGAGGCTGAGGAAACCTCCAGGAACCATAGGAGGGACTCAAAACAAAACATAACTGAGATGCCTTATTTTGATTAAGTAAATGAAATATATGTGACTAAATCTAGAGTACAAAAGGGCACAACTTGAGGATTGATCATTAGGGGAATAAAATATGACTCTGGGTTCATGATTAAATGTTCCATAAAAATTCCTCCCCACAACTTTCACACCAAAAACTAACAGTGAAAAGGCTTTCTAGAGCTTGCCTTCTATTAGATTTCAGAGAAGGGTTATGGAAGAGACCATTTCATCAAATAAATGAACTCATTCACTGTCTAAAGTGATAACATCCAGGTACAGATTTACATACCTCAGTGAGTAATAAGCCACAGATTATTCCTACAAACATATCTCTTATAAAACTATAACAGTATTTTTATTTTTATAAACAAACTGATTTGAGGGGCGGGAAAGATAATTATAAATGTTATGATAGCAAATTATCACTCCAATTTCTTTTCCCCCAATCCACCTCTCCCCACTCCCCCATTTCAAGGTGAAAGAGCAAGAAGAGAAAGCTGAATTATCTCTCAGGGCGGGTAACCACCTGCCATCCAGAAAAGGTTCTTGAGAGCAAGCATCTGTCTGAGTTTTGATGTAATGGCTTTGCTTGCCAGGTTCTTTTCAAGTCTCCTCTAATCAAAAGCTGTCACTCGGTGCTATTAGCAAGAAAAAGGAATTGCAAAGGGGTGGAAAATACAGCCATCTTTTAGAAAGAGGGGAAAAGAAAGGAGAGACAGAAAGAAAATTCAAGCAACTAACCACTCCAGTCACCTGATGCCAAAAGCAATAAATGCATTAATGGCTTGGCCAAACCTAAAAGTCATGAAAGCTTGCCGATTCTGTCAATAGAACTATTTTTCAAAATATATGTGCAAACCTAGCTTCCTTCCGTCCATACTTTTTAAGGATGGAGAAAGAGAAAGAATGAGAGAGAGAGAGAGAGATAGTACACCAGAATTCTTTGGAAAAAAGCAAATGCAAATAGAAAGATTTAACAAGTTGACATTTTAGTCTGTGTCAACAATAAAACTTGAAGGATATTTCAAAAGAAAAAGAAAGGGACAGGAACACAATATCATGTCTGTCTGTGGGAGAGTGGGGGAGGAGGTGAAATGGGAACATATTCCATGTTTCTATATGGAGAACCCCAAGTGCAGCAGAAACAGCTGATGAACACAGTGTTTTCTGACCTTTTGATATAGAGTCTAACAAGAAAGTGGCACTACAATGTGCAAGAGAATATGTACATAAAAATATATAGAAGTGCAGACATGGGTTTGGTGAGCAGTGCAACACAGGATCAGTCTGCCATGAAGCTGTGCTCCATTAGGGAAAAAAACTGGGAAAGAATGCCATATTGACATAAAAGATTTTCAGTTCAATCCTTGCACCCTGGAGACATTAGGAAACAGGGCAAAATGAGAGGTGCCATCATGCTATAAAGAAAGGTTTCTAAATCCTTGGCACATATTGAAATTGTTTCAGTTATATGGAATTACATACTACTGTTTTTAGGGTTTTTTTCTTTTACAGTTTCAGTTTTGCCTATAAAAACTGAAAAGGCCAAATGGTGAACAGCTCATGTACAGTACATAGAGATCCATGAAATGAGTTTTTCAAGGTTTGAAAAGCAAAAATCATCAATTATCACAATCTGCATCAATGGGTGTCCAAACATTAGTTTCTAAAATTTCCCAGTGAAGCATTGAGGAGATAATTCTGTGGTTTCTGATGAGAAACACAATTGTGACCCATAATGTAATTGTTTGGATTTTGACTTAGCAGCTTGTAGAAACAAAGTATACTTTATGATGTTGTGCAAGAGGCAGTCAGGTGCTACACAAAAAAGTCACATACCTCACATAAACACCACTTGAATTATTTATGGTTGACAAACAATGTAATCCTTAACATCTGCAAACTAGTTCCTACTCTGATTTAATATCCTGCACTAAATTACTATGTGATATACAGTATGTACTGTACTATGTGATATACTGTTTTTATCCTATACTACAAATTCACCATGAAAACTCAAAACCTTTGTTTTATTAATGTGTGCAATGTGAACCTAGTCAATTATGATTTATCTCATAAACCACAATAAAAACATGGCAGGACATAATGTGTGAAACCACCAAACATATCAGTTGTTAATTTTAATCTTTTGCCCTTGGCAGCACAATTTTAAAAAGTTTTCAACAAAACTTAGGTACCATGTATTTTGGAGGTAGTAATGTCCACAAGTTGCAAAAGGAACTGTTAAATTTTCACTGTGAACATTATTTACATTTGTTAGGCAAAGCTACATATGCTTTTGACACAGGCACATCAAATATACTCTCAGCTCTCTGTTGAATGAGTAAGGCTAATAAAATATATGCATTCCTGAGAAAATAACTGAGTTTTTTTAGCAGGGGTAGATGGGAGGATGATAGAGAACACTCTACCTGTTGTAGATGTTGCTCTTTAAAAAAAAAAAAAGTTTAAGCAGGATCAGCACCGATTAGTATTGGATGAGAGTACCAGAACTATAAGTTAGAGTGGAAAATTTAAACATGGCAAGCCTTATTGTTCCTAAGAAACACATGAGTATACTCTTGAGGCCACCAAGATCTTCAGAAAGATTTTTTACTCTGCTTGAAAAGCAAAAACCATTTTTAAGGCAAATGTGCATTAGAGGGTGAATTTGCTTTTTTCCCATGGCTGTATCATGCTAATGTTCTTAACTTAACCCAGATTTGTTTGGACTGTGATCCATTATTTAGTCATCCAGTAAAGCAATATTAGCAAGATAAAACACTAAAAGAACTTTAAGGAAGGTTGGAAAGGCATCGCTATTAATTTGCTTCCTTTCTCTCTCTCTTCCCCCCTTTATATACCACTATTTATTTCTCAGAAAAATATAGAAATGTACCACATCATTCTGTGTTTACCTAAATAAATCTCCAGTTCCTAAAAATTTTTTTTACATATTTTACAGTAATCACCTTGCAACTTACTTTCACTTAAAAAAGACAGATTACTGGTATTTTAATCATAAAAAATGCTGAACATTTAAGACAGATCAATGATGCAACTTGCATGAAATAGAGATTGCTTTTCAAACATTTTGGTATTTAATTCAATTTATTGCTAAATTGATAGCTAAACTAAAAACAGATTCAATTGCTGTGGAAAGGGGGAAGGTGTACAGGAAATTACCAAGCTTTTCTTGAATTAATTCTCAGCTTTTTTGGATATATTTTCCTCTATTTCTTACTATTGTCTCAGAACAGACAGTAGCTATTAATTCAGGTAGTGACTGATTTTCGGTATAAAATGCCAGTGGTTTCTAGTATATGAAATGTGTTAGTAGATGAAATATTCAAATGTTAATGGATGCACATTTGTTACTGACTTCAACGAAAGAACAAAGGTGGAAGCATTTTGGCCTCTGGAAACAATTTAGAAACCGTTTTCCCCCCAAGTCCTGAGACTATATTGTATTATATAACAGCTTTATTTAAAACTCATGCCCCCCAGAAGTGCTGCATTAGAGCTCCAATAATTCCCAAACAACAAGGATGGAGTCTTGAATGCAGGCTTTAAGGAGACCGACAAACAAAAGCATGGAAGCTGAAGTGAGAAATTTATTGGTGGCTGCCTCATCTCCTCAATTCCCCAACTCAGATTGTGTTGAATAGATGAGGTAGGAATTAATCCCTTTTTCTTTAGTTTTTCAGGAGGAAATTTTGGAAAATTTCTTTTTTAAAAAAGGAACTATTCCAACATTTAAGCTATGGACACCAAATGGCTTTTTAAAAAAAACTACTAAACATTTATCAACATCATATTTTTAGTCATATTTTTACTTCATTTTGCTTAACATAATCTGAAGAAGGCTTCTGTAGATCATGAAAATTTCCTCAAACCAACAGACATTTTAGTTGCCACGCCTCCATTTTTCATTGCACCTTACATTTTCTTCTCTTTTCTTTTTATCTGCTAAAGCTAATGGCCTAGTATATTATTCATCGTGGTAAATTACAAATATTAAAATAATTCTTGCAATGTTACTTGGATATATCCATTTTACTTTTTTGAATAAAAATTATCAATCCATCTAAGAAGTATTTGAACCATAATTTGAACAGGATTTGATCTATATTTTAGGCCTTTCCCAAATGACCAGCAATCCCTTTCTTCTGCAAAGGGTCTGTGTCCATGTATGTATACAATTAGGTGTTGTTCTTCACAATTCTGTCTGACATTTTTAAAATGTGACTTTGTTTTCTCCACTTTTTTTTTAAGAAAAAAAAATCAAATCCACTATGCTCAGTTAAATAGTGCTTATATTATTCTGTTATTCTCTTTTGTTTATACATCCAGATAAAGTTAAAATAACCACCTTTCAAACTTGGACAAATACTAAATGTTCTGGAATTTCTTTTGTTGTTGTTTTTTAAAAAGAAATTTCCAGTATAATTTGCAGAATATGGATTGGCAGGCTAAGCTTTGGAGGAAACATCCGCATGCTGGGATGTTCACCAAAACCAAATGTTTTTCAAAAACCAAATTCAAATGAAATGAAATGAATGCTGCTGAATGATGACATATTTATGATAGCTTTGGTGACTAAGAAGAAGTCTGTTTTTCTGAACTAAAAAGAGACAAAACAAAGTAATAATCTGCAGTTAAGAAAGCATCCTAGTCACTGGATTAGAGTAAGAAATGGATCAAATATTCTGAATGATAAAAAATATATTTATCTTCGATACTATTTCAGCAAAATAAAAGTGCCCTCCATTTTCTGTGTCAGATGTTCTTAACTTATCCTTCCTATTCCGGTCTGTTTTTGACCTTAGCCACAAACCAAAGAACCTTGAAACACATTCTGTGAATGGAAATATTCTTTAAACTAGTCTTCTAAAACAACATTTCTCTCCATTCTCAAAATACTATGCTGAAATTATTTTTAAAACCTTTCAGGAGAGTGGTGAAATCAATAGTTAGAAAGGTTTAAATTTTTCTGGCCTAGCACAAGAACTTTACTCAAGGTCTTTTTTTCCACTGTTTGTCATTATGGAAATTCAGGTAGTCTTGACTTACGACCACTACTCAGCCCAAAATTTCTGTTGCTAAGCAAGATATTTGGTAAGTATGTTTTGCCCAATTTAACAACCTTTCTTGCCACAATTGTTAAGTGAATTACTGCACTTAAGTTAGTAACACAGTTGTTAAGTGAATCTGGCTTCCCCATTGACTTATTAGAAGGTCGCAAAAGGTCCAGGACACTGTAAATGTGATATATATGAATCAATTGCCAAGCATCTGAATTTTGATCATGTAACCATGGGATAATATAACAGTCATAAGTGTGAAAAACAATCATAAGCCACTTTTTTCAGTGGCATTGTAACTTTAAATCTTTAATAAATGAATGGTTGCGAATCAAAGACTACCTGTATAGTTCCATCCATGTTCCATCCATGTCTTCTTTTATCCTTTTTCTGTTTCTCTTCACTGTGAAAGAAATTGGAAGCATACGCCCTCAAAAAAGAAATTTTTTATTGTGATTGATATAGCTGTTAGGACTTCTGGTTTCTCTTCTGGATATATCACAATATTGTAGGACAATTCATGGGGAAATTATTCACTACGCAAATAAGTATTGCTGCCTGAGTATATTTTTCCCCCAGTGGTAATTTTTTTCACAAAGCAGCAGTGTTGCTAGGTTTATTAATTGTTCCAGGATCACAATTGCATGCCAGATGTTTCCTCTCTTCCCTTTTTTTCCTTGTTGCTTAAATCAGGGAGATATCAGAGATGCAGAGGTTCTGCATCTCTTTTTTGCACCCTGAAGCCTTCTGTCATCATACATGCTAAAAATGGGATTTTATCACTTGATAAAATAATTTTACAATAACAATAAAGGCTATTCTCTTCTTAAGTATTTAAATCTTTTCTTAGTGATAATTAAAAGTCACCGCTCCACTTTTCTCTGGAAAAGGTTCTGATTAGCTATTGGTACCCTTAGATCTTCTTTAAAAATACAATATCTCAGTAATGCTATGGAAAAATATTTTGATAAATACAAACACTAAAGAGATACTATTGCGTTCTAATTAATCTTCACAAGAAAAATCTATAAAAAACTCTGGAATATAGGGAATAAATTCTACAGATACAAGCATTCAGAAGAAGAGGATAAATAAATAAGAAATGAATAAGTAAGTAAATAAGAAATGACCTGCCTCCTCCTTTACAGTAAGGATAAACATAAATATATTTCACAAACTAGGACTATATTTAGTCCCATCATTAAAAAAACTATAACCAGGACTAGTTTCTAAATACAGTATTTAAAGTGAAACTAAATTCTAAAGAAAATTCTAGCTGGAATAATAAATACAGTACTCCAATACAGTGAAGGGCATCAACTGACAAAATAAAATTCTATATCCAAATTTCTTACTAGCCTTGTTCCAATAAATACATTTGTGCAAATGAGCAGCACCTCCTTTTAGAAAAGTTTGTCCTCAACTGTATATGCAAAGATTTCTATAGAAGCCTGACAGCAAAGAATTTGGGACTATCAGGAACCCCAAATGTGTAGAACTGAACGTATTAAGGCTCCTTGATGCTAACAATTAAACTGGACTCATGGACCATCACTATTACTGCAGGCTACTTCTGCTGACTGCCAGCTGACTGCAATTTGGCAGTTCGAATCTCAACAGGCTCAAGGTTGACTCGCCTTCCGAGGTTTACCGACCTTCTGAGGTCAGTAAAATGAGAACTCAGATTGTTAGGGGCAATGTGCTGACTCTGTAAACCACTTAGAGAAGGCTGTAAAGCACTGTGAAGTGGTATATAAATCTAAGTGCTATTGCTATTACATCTAACTTACAGACTATATAGATTTACTCACATGGGGAGCGTTAAACACAAACACAGATACCGGAATAGGCCTAGTATAAATCAAGAATCAACCACAAAGTAACCAATGGAGCTATGGAAAGATTTAATAAGATGGAAATCATTTAACTTTTCTATTTTAGCTAAACTTTTATAATCTCATTAACTACTTAATACTTGGATGCAGTATTACGTGACCATTCCAGTATGGTTAGCTATATAGGGAAGCATTAGAAAGAAAGTATCTCACAGTGATGATACCACTTTAATAATGCTACACACCTCAAGGGTGTCTCAACAGGATTAAGCCATTAATATTAGACCCAAAATTATCAGAAATAAACAAACAGTGACCAACCAAATGTAACCTATTCATTTTTCTTTTGCATCCTTGGCCCTACAATCCTGTTCATAAACTTAGTTTGGATACAATAAGATATAATTCCAGATTTTGAAAGCCCCCTGATATGTTTACTGATGTCTCCATTCACAGAAGAAACACTAATGTACTACTGTTTACACCCTGATTTATTAAACTATAAAACTACAAAAACCCAAAATGAACCTTTTTTGCATTAAAGGGTACAACTGGCCTTCAGGTGACGTGCCAGAGAGTTTACTTCAAAAGCAGATGTATAAGAAAAAGGTGGGACAGAGGCTTACAAAAACTGACAGCATTTCTTAAGAATGGTGGTCATCTAAACGTTTAAAAATAGTAAACCTACTTCCTTGTCTGTCAATCAAAAATTACAATCTAATGTCAATATTTGGGGACTTATGAAACCTTGAAGTTTAGATCTGTGTAACCTTGATTTAAAGTAGCCTATGCCTTTCTTAATCTAACCTAAGTCATGTGGTCACAATAAGGATATAAGAGAGTAGAAGAACCATCAGAAAAAAAAATTATGTTCTGGTTTCTTGATGCATATTCATTTAGATATGAGATTTAGATTCATACTCAATTTATACTCAGTGGCCATGGCCCATCTTCCCTGGTCAGTATCCCATTCATTTCTGCTTTTCAGTTGCTCTCCAAACCTGCCTCAATAAATACACACAGACACATACAGAGTGCCTTCTGTCAGTCTGTCTCCTGAGACTAATCATCTGCACAAGGATATACAAAGTATTAATAAGGAAAATATTCTTAGAAATCTAAGATGCCTTGTTGTGTTCTTGCAGTAGATCAAATTATGGTATAATACTGCCATGGTAATATGGTATAATTAATGTTAATCTTGATTCAAAAAGTTTTTTCTATGCATAGACCACATTCTAAAGTTGGCTCCAATAACTTGTGGCTTGGAACTAATTACTATTAACAGAAAAAATGCTCATCCCTTCTTTTCTACCTCATTAATGCTATTATTATTTTAGCAAAAATGCATCCTCCAGAGTCACTGTCAATTGTATATATTAGTTAATCATTGATACTAGTCCCATCAGTTTTTGGCAGAACTATAAAACAAAGACGCAAAAAGGATTAAATCCATCTGAATAGATCTTTGCAAACAAGGGATTTCATCTATACCTCAGGTAAATCCAGATCAACCATAAAAAAATTTCTGGTGGTTCTTAGTTATTCTTGATGTTAGCAGCTCTTTCAACCTTCCTTCCCTCTTTTAGACAATTTCTGGAATTTGAATGTATCTGATTTTTTTTTTCTTTTTACAATTTTTTAGATTTCTTTCCATTTCTTCAAGTAAGCTCCTTTGGCCACTGAAAAATATTATTCCTTTTGCCAACCAACAAAGCATAGCAGCCAGGTTCTTATTATTTGCATTCCTTTGTAAAAGCATTTCCTTAACACATACTCTATTTTCACAACTGGATTAAGCTTTTCAAAGGAGCAGAGTTTTCTTTTTCCTGAATTTTTTTTAAAAGGAACATAACCTGTTGTCTCAAAGCACTGAAGCATGTATATTAAATGCCCCTTACTGGAAGGTACTTCACACGTGTCATGATTTTTAAAAACAAAAATAAAATAAATAAAGGTTTCACCTTCTTCAGTGAGCTTTGCCAAGTGCCACCTGCTTGCAACTTAACCTCTGAACAATTGGTAAGCAGGTGAGACTTTGTTAAATGTAGGGATCCCTTTCAGGAATAGACACTTGAGTACCATGAAAGTCATAATCTATTTAAGATGAACCAGTGATGTTTTCTTAAAGGTGCCAACTGAAATGGAAAAATTGGATGACCTATCTACATGCTTTATGAAATTTACCACACTAGGATAATGGTCTGTAAGTTTTCCCAAGGCTTGTACATTACAACCCCAGAATTCCCCTGAGAATGCAACCATTGGCTGTGCTGAATTCTGAATTTAAGTTATCTGGGAGTTCCAGTTAGAGCATTTAATGCTAAATCAGTTCAATTGGAAAAGGAATTTGGGTTTAAGTTGTAATTTAGGAGTTGTAAGTAACAGATGCAAAAATGACAGTTGGCCAGTACATAATGTCACCTAGTGACATGGAGTATGCCTAAACAAATTTATTAAACAAATAAATTATAAACAAATAAAAGTCTGTCAGATTGCCAAATTGTTCTCTTAATTCTACAAACCTTTCATCCTGAAGAGTTCTTGGTTTTATTTACTCAATGATCTTCCTACTGCTAAATTCTAACTATGCCCAGAAAAAATAAACTCCCATAAACCACCATCCCCAAATGAAATCTCCACGTACAGATCAAGATAAAATATAAAATCACGTTTTTCTCCTGCATATCAACTGAATTCTGGATTGTAATTAAAAATAGTAATAGCAAAAGCTATATCAGTGATTTTCAACCTTGGTAGCATAAAGATGTGTGGACTTCAGCTCCCATAATTCTTCAACCAGTTTTTGAGCAATCTTTCTTCCCTGTGTCCATTTCTGTTGAGAAGCTTTTTATTTACTGATATTTTTTCTTTATACTTCCCTAGAGTGAAATTTTACAGTATTACTGAAAAATAAATGAGAAAGTGAAAAATGAAAGGAAATTATTATTTAAACTTTCTCAACCTCAAAGAACAGAAACTAATTAACAGAACGTTATTCAAGGATCGATTAATAATCTGTTACATAATAATCATGGCTGGAGATTAGTAATACAGCATTTGGAAACAGCATGGCATATAAGATATTTCTACAAGGCAACTACTGTGTTTCTCCAAAAATAAGCCCTAGCATGTTTTCTGTGCATGCCCAATATAAGCCCTATCCACAAAATAAGCCCTACCTAAGCATCTGCGCAACTGGCTGGCCATCCTTTCCATCTGGTTGCTCGCGGTGCCACCGATATGAAGTAAGGTAAAGCAAGGGGGAGTGGAGCTGCCCCACGTGCACACCGACTTACCTCAAAGCCCCCACAGCCAGGCCATCGCCTTGGGAATGGGGCAGCTCCAACAATTCCGTCCAGCAAGACCCAGCGTGGCTACTGGCCCACTTCCTTTGCTTGCTCGCAGTTGCAACATAGCAGGAGCCAGAGCAATATGCTGGTGCCATGGCCATGAGGCAAGGCAGGTGTGAGAGCATGGATGGCCTGGTGGTGAGGGCCCTGTAATAAGCTGGTGCAGGGCATGTGAGGCAGCTTCACACCCCTATCTAGCCTCGTGGCCACAGCAATAGCATTTCACTTGGTTTCCTGCTCGGTGCTGCGCCAGTGCCAGAAGAAGACATGGACCAGCGGCCACACAGAGTTTTGCTAAATGGGGCTACTGGAGCTGCCCCATCCACGAAGCAAAGCAGGTGTTGAGATGTGGATGGCCTGGCTGCGAGGAGAGCCAATGTGGGCATGTAAGGCAGCTCCAACCCCCACCTCACAATGGCGGCACTCAAAAGAAATAAGACATCCCCAAAAATAAGCCCTGGTGCTTATTTCAGAACCCAAAAGAAAATATGACTGGGTCTTATTTTCAGGGAAACACGGCATCAACCTTCAAACTCAAATATAAAAAATGATTGAAATCTCACAGGATTTGACTTGATGTAAGGTTTGTGTCACTTTTAATAACTGTTACCTCTGTGTTTTAAGATTAGTTGAGTATTCATTTAGTTACAAGAACAATGAAAAAAGTGATTTATGACTGTTTTTCACATTTACAACCATTGCAGCATCCCCATGGTTACATGATCAAAATTTAGAAGCTTGACAACTGACTCATATTTATGATAGTTGCAGTCTCCTGGGCTCATGTGATCACTTTTTACAAACTTCTGAGAAGCAAAGTCAATGGGGAAACCAGGTTCACTTAACAACCGTGCTCCTAATTTAATAACTGAAGTGATTCACTTAACAATTGTGGCAAGAAAGTAGTAAAATGGAGCAAATTTCACTTAACAACAGAAATTCTGGGCACAAAAGTGGTCATAACTCAAGGACTACCTTTCCTTTTATTCATCACTGTTTTTAGTTTCAAATGATAGTTTTGGCTATAATCCTTATACACCTGAAAAAGAGGCTCTCAGAAATATTGACATGCTTCCAACCAATTGATGAAAAGGGCTAGAACAATGTAGCCGTCCTGAGAGTACACCAATACACCAATGTTTTTCAACTTTGGCAGCTTTAAGATACGTAAACTTCAATTCAGCCAGCATGCTTGCAGGAGAATTATGAGAATTGAAGTTTACTATCTTAAGGTTGCTAAGGTTAAGAAACAGTCCTATTCATAATACGTTCAAAAATGAATGCAAGGCATTTAAGGATTTAAGCACTTCATTTCCAAGTAATTTTACATCAAAAACATATTGTAGCATATGCCTGGATTCAGATGCATCATTTAAAATAGGCATAATTCTGGGTATTGAATTCCATCCCAGTTTTAATTGATTGCCAGCTCTTAGCCACTTTCAGTGGCTGAAGACAGCCAATCACAATGCTGTAATTTCTAAATATACTTTGTACTTTACCCAGCAGGAGACCAGCAGGCATTTTGGTCAATGTTTTGAAATATAAACATGATATTTCAGTTACTCTCAACAGAGCCCTGCCTTTAGACACCTTCTTAAAAGTATATTTTAAACGAACAAAACTTTGCTGTGTATGGCAGGCACAGATAGTCATCCCTAATGTTGATAACACTGAAATATAAGCATTAAAGTTATATCAGTTATATCATATACTGAAAGAAATATTCACTGGTAATGGTATAAACCGCATAATCCCTTAAAAATGTCTTTGGATGCACCTTGGGTTGATATATCTCCCAGAGTCTGGCTTGATTTCCCATTTTCATCTAATCAGACTATAATGCATTCCAAATCATTAAATTAAAAATTTAAAAATATGAAATGTTTGCTGGGAAGAGGGGCCAAAAGAATCAAGATGGTGGCTGCCTCGAAGTCCTGCCTCCTTTTTGTGTGCAACAAATGAGCTACCTGTAAAACAGAAGCGTGGCTTTGATGTATGGCCTCAGGTACCACTTTTATTTTATTTTTACCCTCCAGCAAATGGAAATGCCCCTAAATAACCTTCAACATTTTCAGTCATCTAACCCTTGATATTTTAATCATGAAGGATAACTGGAAATAAATTAATACATTGTCATACTCTCCACATACATTTTAAAGTGCTGAAAGTATAAAAGTAATAATAATAGCCTTGGTGGCGCAGCAGACTAAAGTGCTGTTAAGTAGCACCAGCTGTCTGCAATTACTGCAAGTTCAAATCTCACCAGACTCAAAGTTGACTCAGCCTTCCATCCTTTCGAGGTAGGTAAAAAAGGACCCAGATTGTGGGGGCAATAAGCTAACTTTGTATAAAAAAGAACACCGCTTAGGGGCGGCCGAAAGCCCTACTAAGCAGGTATGAAGGCTATTGCTTAATGCATTGTAAGCCGCCCTGAGTCTCCAGAGAAGGGCGGCATATAAATCAAACCAGTAAATAAATAAATAAATAAACAGTAATAAAAAAAACCAAGGTCCTACTAACCCTAACCCTAACTCTATTCCTAAGATCTAGAAGGATCTAACCATGAAGCCTTCTCATTACTGCTTCTTCCAGGATGTTTCTTCAATCAAGCCCACAGCCTCGGGACTTCCTAGTGGCGGGACTTCCTAGTGGTATGTCATCCAAGCATTGCCCAGGTCTGATGCTTCTTAAACTTTCTCGAGATCAGCCATGTTTGGCTAGATGCTGCCCCCTGCTGAAACCCTTTTACTCAACAAAAGCTACAGCTCAGCACAATTAGAGATAAACCTTTTTGACATTGTTTCTTTTCTATTTGAATAACACCACAGAACCACAAAGACACACAAAGTAAATTTGTATTTAAGTTTCAGCCCATCCTATAAAAACTGGGCTTTAAAAAAAACCAGATTAAAGCTTGCAGTACTGGAACCTATATAAATGGAAATGAACTAAACATAAGGAAAAGGGAGGTCTCTTTATAAGTAAAAGAAAGAAAGATATCCCACTGGTGAAAAATAAGCAAACATATTCTAAAACTGCAGCTTACAAATTTGCATGCCGACTGATACTTCTGACTAGACATTATAAACATGTATGACAATTTTAGGATGTCCCCTGAGGAGTCTGTAACACTGTAAAGACTTTAAATTATTACTTTTTTCACAATATTACTCTACCACTCAAAATCAGTCTTTATTATTGCCACTGCAAATGAAGCAGAAATTAGAAACAGACGTAGTATAATTTCTATAGTTTAAAACAATATTTTAAAAATAAGGGAGGGAATTAGTCAAAGAAAGAGCCGGATAAGCAGAACAAGCAATCCCTATTCTGCAAATTCTTCAGCTGCATTCACAGAAAGATAGGAAGACACGATTAGATCTTACTATTAATACTTCTTCAAAATGCTATTACTTATATTGTATCATAATTGTTCTGGAAGACTAGTCAGCCTTTCATACAGTGAGTGTATGATATAAAACAAAAATCCCAGTTTCTCTTTCCAATTTTAATATCCTTTTTACAAGTCTCTCAAGAACTGACTCATTTCAATCAAAAAGAAAAACCAGTTGCATTCTATCTCTGGGAGATTATGGGTTGTCTTTTTATTCTCTTGGAATTGAATAGCCATGCATTTGTAAAGTGTGCCCTAAACTAGCTGCTGGCAAATATGTTATGCATTGCTGGGATATTTCTTTTTTCACTCCATTAGCAGAATTCATATATTCATATACAAGTTCACAACAGCTTTGCAGCATCTGTACTTGCCATTTACTTCCCTGAATAAATAAACAAAATGAGTAAAATGAGGGAATAGATGCTTACCAAGAAATTACTAGTCACTTTTTTTTTCAGAGCAAAAGTTAACACATTTGCATCATTATTCTAATATGATTATTTTTATTTCTAATAATATTTCTACCATAATATTGCAATGATAGAGGAGAAAGAAAATAACTGATAATTTATATTATTTTAGAGATATTTTGATTTCTTTTATATTTTAGAAATAATTTTCATTTAAACATAATCCTCATTTATGACTTAAGAATCTGAGAATTTCATCAAATAAAAGGTTTGCCCTAAGATGGCAGCCTGTTAAATAATAGAGAATGGATTCTATTTACTAGGAGAGAATATGAAATGTTGAACATGAAACGCTGAAGGAAAACCTAAAAATAAAAATAGATTTCTATGCTCCCACCCCACAAACCTTGTTCTCTTCCTCTCTTGCATTTTGGTTTCTTATCGAAATAGCCCAGCTAAAAGTGGAAATCAATTCCTACCAAAACAAGTGAGCCAAAAACAGTCTGCAGCTGAACTGTTGTGCCCATTAAATCCTTGCTAGTAACAGATGTGTTTTTTTCTTTGCTGAGCTCCTAATGAATGACAGAAACAGCATCAATAATCTCTACTGAGCTGTTTTTTTAAAAAAAAAGCCTTCTTGCACAGTACATCATGATTTGAACAGACTCTAGCCATATAAAGTTGCAGCTGTAATTAGCCATGCACTGCAATTCCAATTCTGAATAAAATAAATTAAAAATGCTCCTGCACAAGTTGGTTTGAATATAGTTTTTTAAACAAGGAAAATACCTCAGCTTTCAGTTGACCCTTATACTTCAGTATTTCTTCAGTATCTCAATGGAACATATACAAGCAAAGATATATATATTTGCAAATCAATGGGACTGAAAATGCCAAAGCCTATTCCGATGTATTTTTGCATGTATATATTCCTTTAACTAGGAAACAGAGGAAATCTTATTTAAAAGTTGATTGGGAGAGCACTTATAATTTCTTCTCCTGAGAGAAGATGATGAATATCGTATGTTTCTACTTACAGAGGAACATTAGTACTACATTGGCACTTTCTAGAACAATCACATTTACACATATATAGAGTTCTCCTGGTAGCATTCTGAGGCAGAATTCAAGGGTTAGATCTTGCAAAAGAATAGAGCTTTCTTACCACATTTTTAAGGAAGCGTATTAATAGATTGTCATCTACACAATATCTCCCTTAATGCTACCATTAAATAAAATGCCTCTGCTAAAACCATTATTTCTAGATTCTAAAACATCTGGACTATCCTACGTTAAAAATGAATATATTCACATATGTATTTCAGAATTTTTGTGCACTTGCTGCAAGAAATCTGGTATGATATCACTGCTTTCTACAACAATTTTAATTTGAATTGACAGTTCAATCTCAAAGGAAATAGATTTAAAACAAAAAATAACCAAAGCAGATGTCTCTTGTCTAAAGTCCACTTTCTACCACGAAAATGTGGTATGTCAAGAATGTTGGCTGAATGAAAAATGAAGATTATGTCCATGAGCTGTATGATGCTTTTTTTTTAAATTTAAGTATAATAAAGCAGAGAAATCTAAATTTTGGAAGACAGAAAAATGAAGCAATATCAAGTGAATATGTTTATTTTAAGTCAGCAGCACACTCTACTGGCTGCTGTATATTTTAGTATTAAGGTTCAAAAGTACACTGTGCAGCTTTAAACCACTATTATTCTTCACTGGAATGGGAATAATATTCATTGTCTTCTCCTTATATTTCTGCAAAATCTACATTTTGCTAATAATCTATTTGAAAGCAACTTTATTCAAATGCATATTATGAGGTAGAAACCTGTACTTAAATAATAAAAAATAATGGTTACACTCTTATGCAGAGCCACTGATAGTAGGAGCTATCTCCTATTATACCCGTAGTACATGCTAGTTTCTTGCTTAATGCCAAAAGAAATGTATGTCAGCTTGGAATCATCACTTGGCCAGTGAATTCTCACAACTGACTTACATCTGACCAAGCCCCTTAATTCTGCAAGAAACAAGACAGGAATAATGAACTGGCAGGCAAGTAGACTTGCATCTATCTTGTGGATAAAGTGAACTAGAATGGAACAGTTGAGCAGAAACATTAATACCACTGTTGAAAGAGCCCAGGCATCTCTGAGGGAAACCTAAGTGAAAGAAAAAGAGGTGCTAGGTCCCATTAGTACTTTCTGGGTGGTCTGAGCAGCATCATATCCAAATTTGCCTCACTGATTTGCTCAACTCTTCTGCTTATGTTTGGTTCATTTATGCTATTTATTTTCAAGATTGAAGGAGAAATGAATGTTGAATTGTTGACTGAATCATCACCTGAGTAACAGCAAACTAAATATCAATTTATTCTTACAGGAATTTCAAATTACTTTCTTTATCAAGGGCAGAGAAAGATAAGAAGTAATAGAATCAAAAAGCTGCATAGATTAACTCTACTCTTCCATTCCATCTGGAAACATCACCTCCCATCCAGTACACATGAGGACAGCCTCAATGTGAATATGAACATAATCCTCATTGTATGGGGGGGAATCCTAAATGGTTCGGTTTATTCCCTTGAGGGAGGGAATTTTATAGATATACAGAAAACACAGCTAAAGGAAATACAGCTACTGTACATATAGTTATCCCAACATTATTCTCTGCTATAATTCTGGAAAGACGTGTGGCATATAAATTTAATAATAATAAATAACTCCTTATCTTAATAATAATAAATGACTCCCTATCTTATAAATTGCCTTTGCTTCCATCATTTATAAGTACCACTTCACACAATGAATTTGATTCTTTGATATTCATTCATAAAGATTATTTTCATGTAAGCCAAATGTAGAAATGGAGTAATCCAGTTCAGAATGGGACAGTTGTGGCTCCGCCTCCTCCCCTTCACAGCTGATCCACCGTATTCATTCATCTTTGGCTGGCCTCTGTCAGCACTCTTCCCCCACCATAGATCCACCATCACTCCTACTTCACCCCCTCGTCCCATGTGATTTGCCAAGGGACACTTGTCCCCGACCAATTTGCAGAATGGGCAATTAGCCACCCACCCTAGCAGCAAATCTATGTGCTGAGCAATGCGCCTCTAACTTCCCATTGGACATCACCTTGCAGCCAATGCCCTGCAACCAATTGTCCTAGACCGAATACTGCTTCGCTACCATAGATGAGGAATGCAACAGCAGCAAACCACAATGGTGACATACATATAGAGACATCATTAGACAAATGCCATAATTTTATGCTTTTCTCCAAACATCTGATCCAACTATACCCAAGCACCCATTGTCCTCATGCACTGATAATCATTATCAGTAAATAGAATATAGGCCATCTTATAAGTCACTTGATTCTTTCAGTGTCTTTGATTATGGAGAATATACAGCTAGAAAAAACACCTGTCATGTTTATCACTATAAATGTATTTAGCATGTTTTCCCCCTTCTTTCACAACAACAGGCAACAAATCCCACATTCTCACTCTAAAAAAGTTATAATAAGTACCTTGTGATATTCTCATGTTGCTCTTTTCCTCTTTATTTTTGCCCTGGAAGAGGCATTAATTTGCACAGAAAGCTATAGCTGCTAGTTTATATTATTATTGAAATAAATTCCTCACCACTTAGGATTTAAAACAACATTAAGCTATACATATTTTTTTCATTCTAGATCAGAAACATTAACTTTAAAAATATACTGACAGAGAATGGTAATAACTGCATAGTGACTATACTGTCATTCACCTAGCTGAATGAACTACTCTAATCTTTTTATCTAAAAAAACAGAAACACCCGAAGCAAGAATGAATTCCAGGACAAGCACATTTATCTTTAATAATTTTGAACATTAAAGCAAAATGAAACTCTTTTAGTCATCTTTGGAAAAGCCTGTATTTAGTGGTTGAAATGGACTTCTTCATTATGGAACAAAAATTGTTTCAGAGCTTCTAAAGCTGCTGTAGCACTATTAAAAAACATTCTTTAAAAAAGATGTGGAATAAAATAGAAACAATGTAATGTATAAAACCAAAACAAAGTTGGCCATCAGAACTGAGGTCCTATACAAAAGCTCACATTTGTTTGTCTATCATGGAAGAACATGTCAGCTATATCCAAATTCAGAGTTTGATATTTGAAAATCAATGGCTCGAGGAAAATTTACAGGAGAAAATCAAGAAGGCAGTCATAACCAAACAAAACTCATTGCTTTTTTATGTGCATGTTAAAAAGATAGGCTGCAATCATACAGTCACTATCTTGACTTTTTTGACCTCTACTGAAAATGCTCCTGCTGCAGAAAGCTTTGGATGGTAACAAAAAGGAGAATTACAAAGGCCAATGTTATTAATAATACATCTGACCATTCTATGATCTTATCAATATAATTTAGTTGTTCCATTATAGCTGTAAAGATCATGTTGTAATTTATGTTGCCTTTGGAAGTTTTAAGGAATATCTCTGAAGATATATAACCTGAAAGCGGACTTCTGGAGAACTAATGCAAAGCAGGGATTAAAGACTCTAGAGCGGTGAAAAAAATGGCTCTCAAAAAGAATTCAGATTTTGGGACAATATGTAAAAGGAATAAATATCGAGACTTTTAAAAGTAAAATGAAGGTTTATAAAGTCACAAGCCAATAAAACATACTCTGTTCATCTCTCTCTAGTCACTTTGGTTTCTAATTTAAGTGGGCATTTTTCCCACAAGAGGAGATTGCTGCTTTTTGATAACAAATTTCCCGACAGATGGCTATACCAACATCAGTCTAGTTTTTTAATTGATTTTAAGGATATGGCTTTAGAAAAAATAACCAGAGTTTCATCATTGTAAACAACAGGTGAGTCAGACCCTACAACCTACTGTTTAATACTGCCATAACAAATACCTATTATTGTTGGGTCCCTTGATGAAAGAAAATAAAGGCACCACCTAAATCTTGAACACATGTTTCACTTTTCCAGCTGCCTTGTTGCTGTGGAACATCATGCTAACAAGAAGTGATGCTAACAAGAAGCTAAAGCCAGTGCAGCAAATGGAGCATTTAAATGTATATAAACATGTAGACATTTAGTATATAAATAGAAATTGGCTATTTCAAGGAAATGAGGACATCCCAGGAAAGGCATGCTTCAGCTTCATATTGCCATATTTTCCTACTCAGGACGACTTTAATCCTGTTTCGCTCAAAAATGTCAAAACAAAAAATAAAAGCCTTCCTCTGCTGAACTCTTTATTGTCTTAATGTTTAACATCAACATTAAGCTACTGTGTGATATCATTGATATGGGGTCAAGCATAATCAGTATATGATGACACTCAGCTGAATAACTTAACCTTTTGTCCAACAAGTGATGCTATTGATGTTCTATCTCATGGCCTGAAAGTTGTTCAGCTCTGGATACGATGCAGTCTTGAACATGGCCAACTGGCAATAGCTACAAGGTTCTTTCATAGTAGAAGCTGTCTAACGCTAGTCCTGAAATGAGTGATGTTTCCCTTCAAAGAGCAGCTGGCAGCTATGGTCAGGAAGGTTTTAATGCACATTCATCTAGAGTACCAATTGTGCTTTTTCCTGGGCTAGGAGTCTCTTCTCAAAGTCAAGCATGTCTTTGTCACCTTGTGGGTGGATTATTGCAATGTGCTTACATAGGACTACCCTGGAAGGCCACTCGGGCACTACCACTGATCCAGAACAAAGTCAAATAAGCAAGTCTAGGGCAGCATAACTCAATATGTCCATGTAATATCTCTGCCAAGTGAGAAGCACTGGTTAACACTGATCTCCTGAATTCAACTCAAGGTGTTCATTATCATCTACAAAGTCAAGGCCTGAGTAACTGAAATATCACCTCTCTCCCTTCTTTATTGCTTGCTTTGTAATATCTAACACATCAAGTGTTCTTCATATCCCATCAATTAAGTCATGTCATTTGCTGAGATCTAGGAAGCATGTATTCTCTGTTGCATATCTGCTATTTGAGATAGCAACTTCATGGGGGTCGGACAACTCCAATCTTCCAAATTTTTAAATCATTTCTGAAAACCTGTTTTTTCCAACAAACACTGGTATAGGTGGAAGTATGTCCATTTAGTTTGTAGTACCAGTTTCCATTAGGGTATGGATGTTCCTCCTAATATATTAACTGTTAGGGTAACTTTTTGTTTTATTTTTAGGGTTAATTCTTCATCTTCATTACTCAGAATCAAGGCTGAGTTTTAATTTACAATCAAAATAATAAATATGTACAAGGCAAATCTAACACCGCTCCTGCGTGAGCTGCACTGGCTCCCGGTGGTCTTCCGGGTGCGCTTCAAGGTGTTGGTTATCATCTTTAAAGCGCTCCATGGCATAGGGCCTAGCTATCTGCGAGACCGCCTGCTGCTACCAACGACCTCCCATCAACCCGTGCGCTCCCACAGAGAGGGCCTCCTCAGGGTGCCATCAGCCAAACAATGTAGGCTGGTGACCCCCAGGGGGAGGGCCTTCTCAGTGGGGGCTCCCACCCTCTGGAATCAGTTGCCCCCGGAGATAAGGAGAATCCATGACCTCAATGCCTTCCGTCGTTCCCTTAAAACCTATCTTTTCCAGCAAGCCGGGTTGGCTTAAGAAGAAATTTTTAAATTCTTTTAATCAGTCTGTGATTTCTTAACTTTTGGGCCAAAATTTATATATATTTTTAAATGTTTTTTAATATTTGTATTCTATGTTTTTTATCTTGGCTGTACACCGCCCTGAGTCCTCAGGGAGAAGGGCGGTATATAAATTGGAAATTAAATTAAATTAAATTAAATTAATAGTACCAAAAATAACGTATATGACAAATCACAGAATAATTGGTTTTTCTGTCAATATGCAACCATGTTAAATATTTTAATTACCGTATTTTCCGGCGTATAAGATGACCCCCGAATTTTCCCGTTAAAATATAGGGTTTGGGCTATACTCACCGTATAAGACTACCCCTCTTCCAACGCACACCAAATAAAAATTAGAAAAACATCAACTGGCTCATCCACAATGTAAAAGCAGCTGTGCTAGACCCAAAATGCCCCCTGAAACAAGCAGGAACCTCACACAGCCACAAAAAGCCCCAAAAAACAACTTTCACACTTTACACACACACACACAACACAACACAACACAACACAACAATGTAAAAGCAGCTGTGCCAGACCCAAAATAGCCCCTGAAACAAGCAGGAACCTCACACAGCCACAAAAAGCCCAAAAACCCAACTTTCACACTTTACACACACAAAATTCCACATACAGCTTTGTGAGATTTTGTGTGTTTGTGTAGTTAGAGTGAAACACTACAAAAACACACTAAATCTCAGAAAGCTGTATAAATATTATTTTATTTTATTTTTATTTTTATATGAAAGCTAAATTTAAAACTTCCTAAACTTTAAATGGCTAGGTCTAAAAAAGAACAACTAAAAAAACCCTAAGTAACTATTTTTTTTAAAGATCCCAAAGGGGAAAAAAACTTACCCAATAGAACAGAGGTCTCCAACCTTGGCAACTTTAAGACTTGTAGACTTCAACTCCCAGAATTCCTCAGCCAGCTTTGTTTTGCTGGTTGAGGAATTCTGGGAGTTGAAGTCCACAACTCCCTGCCTGCTTGATTGCAGGCAGGGAGTTGCTTGCTGATGGAATGGATTCAGGCAAGCGAAGCAAGGCAAGGCAAGCAGCTAAGGCAGTGGTTCTCAACCTTCCTAATGCCGCGACTCTTTAATACAGTTCCTCATGTTGTGGTGACCCCCAATGATGAAGTTATTCCTAAAACCATCAAAAATATGTGTTTTCCGATGGTCTTAGGCCAGGGGTCCCCAACCTTTTGGACCTCAGGGACCACCAACTTCATAATTTTAAATTTTGCAGACCACTAATACGAATCCAGTGCGCCGCTTGCTGAAGCACCTGGACTCCCAGTACGGGATGGGGTCCTTCAGGCACTCTCCCTCCTCTCTGTCTCTCTCTCTCTCTGTCTCCCACTCTTTCTCTCTCATTCTCTCTTTCTCTCTCTCTCCCACTCTTTCTCTCATTCTTTCTCCACCCTCTTTCTCTCTTTCTCCCACTCTTTCTCTTTCTCTCTCCCCCCACTCTCTCATTCTCTCTTTCTCTCTGTCCCGCTTTCTCTCTCCCCCCCCCCCACTTTCTCTCTCTCATTCTGATTCTCTCATTCTGATTCTTTCATTTTGTCTCTCTCTCTCTCATTCTCTCTGATTCTTTCTCTTTCATTCTGTCTCTTTCTCTGCTCTCATTCTCTCTCTCACTCTCTCTCTCTCTCTGATTCTGTCTCTTTCTCTCATTCTCTTTCATTCTGTCTTTCTCTCTTTTTCATTCTTTGTCTCTTTCTCTGTCTCATTCTGATTCTCTCTCTCTCATTCTCTCTTTCATTCTTTGTTTCTTTCTCTCTCTGTCTCATTCTGATTCTCTCTCTTTCTCTTTCATTCTCTCTCTCTCTCATCTCATGGGCCAGCCAGTGTCTTGGGGCTGAGAGGAAGTCAAGCATCTCCGAGAGACTGAGGGCCGGAAGAAGTGTGGGAGCGAAGCACTACTTGAACTTGTGCGGCATGAGCTTTCGCCTTGGTATATTTGTGCCAGCCAATGGCCAAGGCAGCCCTCATCTCTCTGCTGAAAGTGCAGCATCAAGATTCTGCCTTGGTATATTTGCGGCGCAAGGCAGCATTCGTTTCCTGCTGCTTGGGATTCAGAGCAGTAAATGGTGACTGGTCCGGGGAGCAGCTGGATTTTGCTCTCCATTGCGGACGCCAGATCAGCCCCCTGCAAGATCTCATCTTTCAAGGAGCGCTCCCTGAAGTGGCACTGGAAACTTTGGTCAGGCTCCTCCAGAGACGAGAGCTTGCAGGGGGCCGATCTGGTGTCTGCAATGGAAACCAAAATCCAGCTTTTATTCTCTGCTGTGAAGCTCCGTGCAGCAACCAGCTGGGTCCAGCATTGAGCGGCAGGCAGCCTTGACGAGATCGACACAGCTTCCCGAATCTGAGTTGCTGGCGCTGACTGATGACGCTACCGGAGCGCCGACAACATTGACAGGAAGCTGTGCCGATCTCATCAAGGCTGCATGCTGCTCAATGCTGGAACCAGCTGGTTGCTGCGTGGAGCTTCACCCAGTCCCAGCTGGGGCTTGCCATCACTAGAGGTCAGCTGGGGAAGTCGGAGCGTCGGTAATATCCCCCTGGATGCCTGGGTGAAGCTCCGTGCAGCAACCAGCTGGTTCCAGCATTGAGCGGCATGCAGCCTTGACGAAATCGGCACAGCTTCCTGTCAATGTTGTTGGCGCTCCCGTAGCATCATCAGTCAGCGCCAGCAACTCAGATTCGTGAAGCTGTGCCGATCTCGTCAAGGCTGCATGCCGCTCAATGCTGGAACCAGCTGGTTGCTGCGCAGAGCTTCACCCAGGCATCCAGGGGGATATTACCGACGCTCCGACTTCCCCAGACAGGTGGGGCTCGCCATCACTAGCGGTCAGCTGGGGAAGTCGGAGCGTAGGTAATATCCCCCTGGATGCCTGGGATGGCGGGGGAAGCTCTGCGTAGCAACCAGCTGGGTCCAGCATTCAGCGGCATGCAGCCTTGACGAGATCGGCACAGCTTCCCCTCAATGTTGTCGGTGCTCCCGTAGCGTCATCGGTCAGCGCCAGCAACTCAGATTCGGGTACCTGGCGTATAAGACGACCCCCGACTTTTGAGATGATTTTCCTGTGTTAAAAAGTCGTCTTACACACCGGAAAATACGGTAGCTATATTTACAGCAATATCAATTTAACTGTATTGCTTTGATATTCTGTGATTGTGTGTCAAGTCATTGTTGACTCCTAGCAATCAGAAGAATGGATGAATTGACATATAATGTAAATATGGATTTTTTTCCCTGATAAACAATATTGTTTGAATCAATTCTTGAGAATAGAAAACATTTTTCAATGAAACTATCATTGTGGAACTTCTTGTTCTTATTTATTTATAAAATGGTCAATGGATGCATGTGAATATCCAGTATTTTGTTATATAATCATCTCTTCAATGATTTCCCCATATTTCAATTAAATACGAAGGAAAACATCTTGAGTAACTTCCTCAAGTCTGCGCAAATGCCTACACTGCATATAGATCATAAATTCAGAACTAAGAGAAGTCAAATCTAAGTGTGTACTTTGAGAAAGAAACAATAATAGAAATAATGGCTTGAGTTTAAAGAAGTCTTCTCTCTACTTTAATCAATCTACTTTAATCAATAAGAGCCTTGGTGGCGCAGCAGACTAAAGTGCTATTAAGTAGCACCAGTGCCTGCAATTACTGCAAGTTCAAATCTCACCAAGCTCAAGGTTGACTCAGCCTTCCATCCTTCCGAGGTAGGTAGAATGAGGATCTGGATTGTGGGTGCAATAAGCTGACTTTGTATAAAAAAGAACACCTGGGAGGGGGGGCGAAAGCCCTACTAAGCAGGTATATACAAAAGTATGAAGGCTATTGCTTAATGCATTGTAAGCTGCCCTGAGTCTCCGGAGAAGGGCGGCATATAAATCGAACCAATAAATAAATAAATAAATAAATAAAATCAGAATAGAGCTGGAAGGGAACTTGGAGGCCTTCTAGTCCAACTCAAGTAGGAGATCCTATACCAGTGATGGCTGACCTTTTTGGCGCATACTCATAATGCAATGTGTGTATGATCCCCCGTGTGCTCTGCCCCCACACATGCACGCATGACCCCCATGTGTGTCCCACCCCCATGTATGCACGCACAACCCCTGCACATGCATGCGCGACTTCCACATGTCCGTCCCGCTCCTCTGCACATGCACGCATGTCTCCCGTATGTGCCCCGGCCCCCGCATATGCATGGAGGAGACCCGAAAACCAGCTGTCCTGTGGGAGGCGCACACTCATGTGCAGCGAAGTTGAGTGGGGTGACTGCTAGTGTGCTGCAGAGGGCTCTGCGTACCACCTTTGGCACACATGCCATAGGTTCGCCATCATGGTCCTATACCATTTCAGATAAGTGGCTGTCCAGTTTTTTCTTAAAAACCTCCAGTGATGAAAGCACCTACAACTTCTGAAGGTAAGTTGTTCCATTGGTTAATTGTCCTCACTGTTAGGAAGTTTCTCTTTAGTTCTAGGTTGCTTCTCTCCTTGATTATTTTCCTTTGCCTTGATAGCTTTGAAGACTGTTCCAGAAAATGTTTCAATCCTTAGAAGATATTCAGGATACAGAAGAAGTTACAGAGTCTGAGGGAATTAACAAAAATCATCTTCTCCCCTTCTATGAAGATTAAGTTGTCCCAGGTAAACAATCTGATGTCATATTTAGCTGTTACCCAAATAAAGAATGTCAAGGGAAACAGAGCCTTCTGCTCAACACTGGGGCCAAGCAACCCACTACATTGGGGGTGGGGTGGAGCAAGAGACACAAAGGAGTCTTGTATATGCTGGAATTCTTTCATTATAGCTTTTTAACTTTCTTTCAATAAAAACGCCCTGTGTTTTTGTGAAAGTAGTTGGTTTCAGTCCTGCCTACTGGCTAAAACCTTTTAACTACTTTCCTTTTATAGGAAAAGTTCATGATTACAACTTTGCTCAAAGATCCATCCTATTATTCAGAGAGAGAAAACAATGGATGTCCCAAACAGTCCTACAAAGATAGTTCAAATTTAGCCTAAACCAATGGAGGCTCTCTCTCTCTGTGTGTGTAGTCTCCAGGCTCCAAACTCCTCAAATTTCAATTAAATCACAAAGATCTCTAAAGGAAATACCCCCCTCCCCAATCAGCTTTTTTCAGATGGGTTGGTGTGAAGAGAGGCCTTAAACAGATATAAAGCTATCATACAGAAAATGCAATACAGCAATCATATCCTTCAATGTCTCCAACAAAAAAAAAGAAGTCAAATAATATTCCCAATATAAATTTGAAAAAAAAAATCCTTAATCACCCTGACCTTCACATTTAAAAACAAAACGCCAGAAACCATTTTTTCAGGGGAAGATAATTTCTGATAAATTTTGGGAAAGGTATTGAAAACAGCTTAGAAATTTCAAACATTGTATTTCAGGATTCAGTCTGCATTGGAACTGAAAAAACCAATTCACAATGCATGCAAAAACTGCTGGAGTAACACATGGTTGGCATGGGAAAAGGAAAACATCCAACGTTTAACACATCATTACAATTTAAAAAAGAATTAAGAGAATTTTGAGATCTTCCTTCTGAACCACTACAGCAACCTTCCTTAATGACAATCTGGCTCTAAAACCTCAGAGACTTTTTCCAAATAAATACAAAAGCCAAGATCTTAGCAGGTGGTGAGGTTCTAATATTCAAATCATTAAAATTTTACATGTGGAGGGAAAAGGAGGTTATTGCATGATGGACAATCTGTATATATTTGCAGAAGTCAAACCTAGCAAAGGAGTATAATTTGAAGCAATCTGCTTGCTCAAGAATAGCTGAAGGCAAAGTCCAATCAAAGTACTGTCAGTGCTCTGGCCCAGTGAATAAATGAGTTGCTTTGACAGGAAATTCCAATGGCAATTTTAATTCTGATCAGGCTTCAGGAAGTGGGAAGAATAAAAACACATCAATTATAGTGACAGGAAGTTTTACATCACATGGCAAGCAGCTGTTGTCAAAGAAACCCATCTGCCAGATTTGTTAAATAAAAGAAGTTTTTTGGTGTGACCAAAACTTTTACACCCAGATCCAATAGATGACATAAATCCCCAACTGTGAACTTATCTAAGAATAAGGGGAACGAATACAGAGAAAGAAATTAAAACAATTTGTTATACTAGACAAAGTTACAGTATCAAACATACTACTAGTCCTAAGACATGTAAACTGACTGGGGGTAGGAGGTTGCCTTTTTGATCTGAAATTCTTTGATCAACAACATTTAACATTATATACAGTAAACTCAGATGGAATTTTCCCGCCAAACTGCTCAACAAAGAAGAAGGCATGTTGACATTCTTCTCTTGATATTGAATATTGATCTTAGCAAAGTCTGATTTATTTTTTCTGTAACTAACCTTCATCCACCAGCTGGTTAAACTCATTGGACATTTCTGATCTTTGATGAGATGAGGAAAGGTTTGAGGAATAGGAATTCAAATTAAGTTGCTTTTTTTAATTTGTCTGGAAGCACTGCATAATTTCTTCAATAAGCTAAATTAAACCCCAACTAATATAATTAATTGAAACAACGGCTTTAAAATCACAACACTTTAAAAATGTATCAGATTTTAAGACTTGTTTTTTTGTCAACACATCTTCCATTAAAGATGAGGACTCAATAAGCAGCGCCACAGAAATAATATAAGGATAATCCGGTTCTCTGGATTCCAAGACAAAAATGTGGTTTGGAGCTTGTGTAGACATAGACACAGCACTCTCTACAACTCATTCAGGAAAATTATTTTTTCCCCCAGGATTCATAATCTCAGGAAAAGATGCAATGCTTTAAAAGAGTTGCCAAACAGTGATAAAAAGAGCCAAAGCATTTTTCTGCCTTGCAATTCAATGCTTTATTTATGAAAACTATTTATGATGGCAAGAAATGTGGCATCCTTAAAAAAAAGACAATTACAATAAAGTATTTTTAATACTTAAAAATCCATTAAGGGCTGCAATTAGTATCCTAATACATTAACACTATTTTTTTTAAACAAAAGAATGATGTCAACTTGGAGCTATGTATAACCTATTGAGGGAAGAATTGGTAGAAGAAACAACAAATAACTATCAATGTTCTTAAGCCTCAGTGAATGCCATCATCTAATGCACAGATTATTCTGATTTCCAAACAAGGCATCTAAATTGAATTGAAAAAGATTCTAACAGCTCTTTCAGTCATGTTACTTTTTGTAAAAAAGTAACTACTACATCACTTTCATCATCCACATATTTTTCTATATTTTTATGTCTGGCTCAATGTAGTTCTCTGTCTTACTTTGCATGTCATACCCATATTGCTTTACTAATTTGTATTAGAAAGTTGATATATTAATACTAAAATATTTTGACATTCCCATAAAACAATTAATGTTGCTCTGTGCTCTGAAATATCAGTTGGTTATCTTATCATTCAACATCCATTCCTGAATGAGCTAGGAAATCATAAGATTTCCTACATCTTGGTATGCAGAGGCAGCAGATTAATTTACAATGTATATTCTCATGAGCATCTAGAAACTTATTATCTCATTTCTTGAGCTGTTTTGCATTTTCAATAAAGATTTATTCACCTTTAAAGGGATGGGCACTGCACTGCAGATTTATTTTGAATAGCAGTATAGAACAGTGATCTCCTGCATCATTTTCTTGCTCAAAATCTATTCAAACTGCCTATTGTTTATTTAAATGGTATAATCAACCTTTCTTTTTGGTTTCTGAAACAGGAAAAATTCTGATAAAATGTACTCAATTCTGATAACTCTGCAATGAAAAAAATTAAGCTTTTAAGAACAAAATTTTAAAGGTTAATGAGGAGTAGCACAAATTATATAGCTACCTTTTTATCTAGATATCTGTCGACTATAAAACTAAGTCAACAGGTACTCCTTGATTTACGACCACAATTGAGCCCAAACTTTCCGTTGCTAAGTGAAACATTTGTTAAGTGATTTTTGTCCCATTTTATGACAGTTGTCAAGTGAATCACTTCAGCTGATAAGTTAGTAACAGTTGTTAAATTAATCTGGCTTCCCCATTGGCTTTGCTGGTCAAAAGGTTGCAAAAGGGGATCACATGACCTTGGAATACAGCAATGGTCATAAGTAGGAACCAGCTGCCAAGTGTCTGAAATGTGAGCATGTGACCATGGGAATGCCGCAAAGCAGTGATGGGTTGCCCCCAGTTCAGACCGGTTCTCAAGAACCGGTAGTAAAACTGGCGGGAGGCTCCACCCACTAACCCGGACATCATCAAAGTTGATCTGCACATGCGAGGATGCAATGCGAACTGGTAGTAAAGTTAAGTAGAACCCATCCCTGCCGCAAAGGTCGTAACTATGAAAAACGGTCATAAGTCACCTTTTTCAATGCTGTTATAACTTTGAACGGTCTCTAAGTGAGCTGTTGTAAGTCAAGGACTATCTGCACAGAGAAATATATTGAGAAATGTATTAAAATATAAATCCTTGAATAAGTCCTTGAAAAATACAATCATGTAGCTATTGCAACAATTTGACACAGAAGAGTATTTTGCAATGATTTATATACCATCAAAACAATCATAATAGTAACAGCTGCTCAACAGATTCAGTGTTCAGCTTCATACACACAGCTGAAAATTGATGGGAAAACAGGGAGACAGAACCACAGGAGGAGGATGTAAATCCCAATGGCAATTCAAAGCCTTGATAGCTACTGTCATTCAGACAATTAGTCTTGTTAATACAGTTCTATAATGTCTTCTTCTTTCAAACAAAGAATGTTGCTGTACATTGTACAGGTAGACTTTGATTTACAACTGGTTGCTTAACAACCATTCAAATTTACCACAGACCACCCAAACCTACTTATGACCAGTTTAGGAAATTGAATTTCGACCACCACCACCCTCTGCATGGTCATGTGACTGCATTTTGGGTGCTTGGCAACCAGCTCATCTTTATATGCAGATTTGAAAGATTTCTTGCCAATTTTCAGTGTTTATTCCTGGTTTCTAGCCAAAAAAAAAAACCAAAAAGCCCATTGGGGAAAATTGATTCATTTAATAACCATGGCATTCCTTTAACAGCCACCACAAAAAATGTTAAAAATTTGGTCCCGTCATGTGATGCCTCAATTTATATCCACAATGACTTATAACCATAATTCTGGACTCAATTAGGATTATAAATCAAGGATTACTTCTGGTCCAAGCTAAACTATTTTTTCTCATCTTCATAAAGCAAAACTACATTTTTAATTTTCACTATCTTTGTCACATGTTTCATGTGACAAATAAAGCTCAGGATAAATTAGACTCGATTGTACATTTCAGCTTTGCTGTGTACTCTTCATTATGGTAATTAGACAGTTGGTGCCACCCATTAAGAATGAAAAGAACAGTATTATTGTGTTTCTCTTTCTTCCGGTTTGACTTTTCTTCCTCAGCTGTTTCTATCTAAGCAGACATATCGTAATATTAACCAAAGTTCCTGAGGTCTTTTACTTGCAAGATACTCCAATACAGGTTTTACATATACTTATATACTTAAGTATTAATTATACAATTAATTATAATGGTTTTCTTTCAATATGTCTTCATTAGATGGCTGTCTAGAAACTTGCCAAATTTTCAATTATGTGGGATCCATAATAATATAAAATATATTATTTTCAGGCTATTTATCATCAGCTGGTAGAAGTACAACGTCTAAGAAACATTTTAAAAAATCCTTTATGTTTCATTGTTTATTTCCCAGAGGCAACAAACAGAATCTGATCCATCTGCCCTCAAAATAGCTGTTTCTGATAATATATTTAACACATTGCTATAATAATCTTGGAAAACAATCTGAAGCTACTGGGGAGGAAGTTGAAACATATTTCATGTAAAACATATCCTTGCGCATTAATGAATTTTTCTTTAATTCAAGATGGCAAAACAGCTGAGTTTCTTTCCAGGAACTATACAAAGTTTTAATTAAATTCGTTTGTCTTTTGGCAAACAGAACCATTCAACAATGTCCAAGATCTGATCCATTTCGTCAAAAATAATAGCAATGTACCTGGATAAGACTACATGCAGACATTTAGAGAAGATCTAGAATTCTTGTATCATGTTTACTAAGTAAATACTTAGAAAGTAAAATTATTGCAAGATATAGTCAGTCTCCCCCAAGTTCCTTATTTAACAGATTGATTAAAGGAATCGCTTAACACACAGTTTTTCAGTCGATATAACCAATAAGAATGCAGAATTAATATTAACTTTTTTCATTAAACAAGAATATATATTTAACTTTAATTATTCAAGCCTATACTTTAAAGCAAAGAGGCATTGAGGGTGTATCTTTCACATTATGCATTTCCTTACACCTTTCCTTTCAAGTATCATCTGATTAAGACTTATTTTACAGTATTTAAGGGCTATCTATGAAATAAATAGATATCCATAATCAAATGAAAAACATTAAAATAAAGCTTACATCTTTGAAAACAATACTTAATGTGTTGGTGGGAAACAAAAGAGGTTTCTGAAACCTGTTTTAAAATTTTCTAGGAAGATACAGTCATAGAAAGTACATTTCCGATTTAGATCATAGAACATTAAAATTTAAAGGAACCTTGAAGGTCTTCCAGTCCTACCTCCTGTTCAAGTAGGAGACCCTATACCAGTGATGGGATTCAGCTGGCTTGGGCTGGTTCAGGCGAACCAATTGTTAAATTGCTGACTCGCCTCGCCCAGCACTACTTATTGGCCTCGCACGCTTTGGCTGGTGCCTTAGAGTCACACCGCAGCATAGTTGCAGCTGCTCTTTAGCTCCCTTGTCTCAACCATGTAGCCATGCGGCCCAGCCTGCTTGCCTGCCTTTGCCATGGCCTACAACACAGCGGCCTCCTGCTCGTCTTGACCTGCTCCTGAATGCCCTCCTCGGGCTGTTCCTGACTGCTCCAGCAGCAGAACAGGTAAGCGCAGCTGGGTGGCCCTCAGGGAAGTGGTGCTGGAAAGGGTGATTTACCTACCCTGGTCGGATCGTGTTGGCGTGCAGCCGGCCCCATAGGCCTGCACCTGCCTCACATACGAGAGGTTGTGGCCTACCTCGGTCTGATCGCCTCGGCCTGCAGCCGACCCCATAGGCCTGCGCCCATTTCTTGCCCGGGCAGCAGTGGCCTATCCTGGTCAGATCACCTCACCTGCAGCCCTGTAGGCCTGCGCCCACCCTCTTCCTTGTCATCATCATCTTCCTGCTTCTCCTCTTCATCGTCCTCTTCATTACTGCCACCGCAGCTGCTTTTGCTACTACTGCAGTTGGTGCCACCACTTTCCATGCCCGGTTGCTGCTGCCAAGTCCAGCTTCCCTTTGGTGGCGGCTAAGAAGGCAATGGCAGCATTAACGACAATGACAACAGTGGGGGTTATTGCTGTGATGGATCGCTCTTTAGGAGGAGATTGCAAACCCTGGCCAGCCCCTCGGTCGAGCACGGAGAAGAACTTGACTTTCCCTCAACACTGCTGTCCTTCAATTCCATCCAGGCAGCAGAAGGCGACTCCACCATTGCTCGCACCACCACTGGCTTCTCTGTTCTCGCAACCGGTCACCTACTACAGGGCTGTCGTGGAGCTGAGGAATTCTCGCAAGATGGGAAAGTCAGCAGGGCTTGACCCGGCTTGCTTTTTTACTATTGCCACTGCTGCCTCCATCCTGCACTGCAATCTGCCCCACCCATGCTTTTCGTCAGCCTCACCGTTCTTTTCACGCAAACACAACCACACTGAACTGCAGCCTGAAAATCAATGTATTGATTCCCAGGTGAACTATCCATTGGTGTCTTAAAACCATGGCATATGATTAAACATAGTGAATTAGGCTGCTGTGGCTTATTCAAGGAACCCTAGTTAAGTACATTATTGAACCCTGTGCCAATGACCTGAAGGATCAGGTTAAGGGCAGATTGTCATGAAGAGAATCTGTGGATTCTAAGAGTTGACACCAACTTGATAGCATATAAACTATATCTGAATTTTAGTACTTAAAACTTGCTTGGCAAAAACAATAAGCAGTTTAGGGCAGAGCTTTCTTCTCTTCTTTAGCCCTTCAGGCTGCTTGGCTGGGAATGTCAGAAAAGAAAGAAAGAGGAAGTATAATAGGATCTGAATTTGGGAGTAAAGCTCTTTCTACCAGTATATGTTTCAAATTATGGAATAATCTTGATGAAAGGCATTGCATGTCACATGTAATTATTTGATATCCTGTGATAATGTATGCATCCAAAATTATTTAAGGTATTTAGAGCCAGCTTTACAATTAAAAATGCTCAATCTAAATTATAACAAAATAAATATATGCTAGGGAATATGCCAATGTAATATATTGATGAAAATGTTGGATTAATTAATTGGTATTTCAGTTTCAACAAGCCTGCTTGCCTGCCTTTGCTGCAGCCTCATCTTGGCCTGCTCCCAAATGCCCGCCTCGGGCTTCTCCCAACTGCTCCAGCAGCAGAACAGGTAAGCACAGCCTGGTGCCCCTTCAGGGAAGCGGGGCTCGGAAGGGTGGTCAAAAGGTCCGGATGAGGGAATCCTCATGGGGGAACTAGGATCGTGCCCACCGTATTTTGGAAAGCCGCTGTCTCACATGTACAGTTAGTCCTCAACTTACAACCACAATTGAGTTCAAACAGAAACATTTTTTTTTTTTTTTTTTTTGCAGTAGCCCTTAACAGGATGAAAAGGCAATAGAATTTGACAGATTTTTTCAGTAAGAAACCAAGATCAGAACCAGTTGTATCAGAATTGGCCTTGGATGATGCAAAACTGTCACACGCAAAATCACTCCAACTTGGAAAAAGCAGCACATCAATTGAAATCGTTCCAAAATTGAAAATAGTCTTCCTGAATGCTGGACAGTGCTACAATAAAACAATTTTAAAGAAAAATATGATGGACTGGTAGTTTTTAACAAAAAGTTAGGTTGTGAGTATTGTGCAAAATATGACTTCATAAAAGAGAAAAGTGTTCATCTGTCAAAAGAATGGAAATATTTTCAGACTGAGGCATCAGGAAAAAACAAAGAGATACAACAAGCTTCTCTAAGGAAAAAAATGAGAGAACTTTTCATCAAAAGCTCATAATGTTTGTAAAGAGAATTTAAAATAATGTGATTCTATGACAAAAGCAATAGATAAGTTGACTGAAAAATATTTCTCTACTACTTGTAAAGTATTTAATACAGTTTACAGTCTGGCACAAAGATGTGAACCATTTTCTGACATAGAAGTGAGATAGAATTGTAAATTAAAAATGGATTAGAAATGGGAATAGGATTACATTCAGGTAAAATTGCAGTGAAAATAGTAGATTTCATTGCAAAAGAAATTAAAAAAAGAAATATTTACTAAAATTATTGAAAACAATCTGAAAATATGTTTGATTATTGATGAAGCCTCAACAATATCTTGCAAATCAATTGTTATACTTTTCTTAAAAGCTGAGGATTCAGTTAGGTCACCAACAATTTTTGTTGAGCTAGTTGAATTAGAAAAACAAGAGGCAGAGACAATATACTCTTAAATTATGGAAAGTTTAAATAATACTTTGTAGAAAATCATCGATTTGTTGAATTTCCTCAGGAAAGACTTTTGGAAAGCATCATAACAAATTTGAATAAAAGACTAATGGATTGTGAACATTTAAAAACAGGTAGCCAATGACAATATTCCTGACAGTATTCAAAAAGCTACCAGCTAAAAGTTTTTACAGAACAATTGCTGTAAATTCAGTAGAAGCAGAAAGAGTTTTTTCAAAAATGAACATTATATGCTGGGAGAAGAGAAATCGCCTGACTGTTTCCAATATAGCAAACATAATGACTGTTAGTTTAATTGGCCTATTTCTAGGACTGGGACGCTATTCTTATAGTCAAAAAATGGTTACGAGTAAATCACACAGATGAATAAAACTGAAGGAAAGTGAGGAGGACGCCAATCAGGCAGAAATTTGGAGATATCTAACATAAGTTTTATTTTTTGTCATGTATTATTTAATAGTTTTTCATTCGTATTTTACAATACAAATGAATTGTAAAACTTTTGTGTAGTTTTGTGTAGTTTTGTATAAATAGCTTTTATTCATATTGTAAAACTTTTGTACAATTTTCTATAATTTTTCATTTATATTGTAAAACTCTTGTAACAAAATCTAGTTTTGTGTACCTCTTATTCTTATTTACCATATTTTTTTGGAGTATAAGGCACTCCAGACTAAAAGACACACCTACCTTTTTTTGGGAGGAAAACAAGAAAAAAAAATCTGCCTTTGCCTCCCAGCAATTTGCCTCCTTGCAGCAAACAGCCTGCTTCAGCTACATTTTCATTTTCAGCACAGCCTGATTAGCACAAGAAAAAAAATCTGCCTCCCAGCAATTTGCCTCCTGCAGCAAACAATGGAGGCCCTCGCGGCAATAGGCAATGGCAATCCCTGCAGCCTGAAACAGCTGAGGGTCAGGAAGCCGATTCAACTGACAATCAGCTGCTTGTGCTAATCAGGCTGTGCTGAAGCTGAAACAGACTGTTTGCTGCAAGGAGGTAAATTGCTAGGACACAGAGGCCAAATGGTGGGAGCCGGCGAGTGGGCGAGGCTACATTCGGTGTACAAGATGCACCCAAATTTTCATCCTCTTTTGGGGGGGACTGCGTCTTATACTCCAAAACATACGGTATTAAATGCATAAATAAATTATCTTTTGGTATATATTTTTTTATACTTAAAACACTTATACTTTTTTTGTACTTAATTAGGGCAAAGAAATGATGTCAAGTTGGCCACACCCAACCAATCACATGACCAGTTAGCCACGCCCACCCAGTCAAATGACCAAAATATCCAAGGTTTAATATTAAGCCATAAAACTCTAAAATTATAATAGGACACCTAACTATATGATCTAATGAGGAGGAAAATAACTGAGGTATACTATTATTAGCAATTATCTGGAGCCACATCACAGGATTACTATTAAAAGTGGTATACTTCTAAAAGTCAGTTTACAGACTGATTCTACATGTGTTCATTCAGAAATAAATTCTTTTGAGTTCAAATGGCTTCCTGCCAAGTGAATGTGCATAAGATTATAGGTTTAGACATGTAAGGTCAGCCACATGTGGATGATTTCACGAGGAAATTTTAACCACAGAAGAATAAGACAGGAGAATCCATCATTCAGTCTACTTTTATCTGTCAAAAATGATTGTGTTAAATGACATATATAACATAATAGGCCACTACTGGAATAATCAAATTAAAATGGATTAGATAGATCCATTTTTATACCTTGGATATAATACTATATTGGGGGGTTTTCATAGTATTTTCACATGATACTAAATTAATGTGATGGCTACCAAAAGGATATTTTACTTAAAAATTTTTATTTTCTTAAATAAAAGCGAATTAGCAAAACTTTAATTTTAGATCCAGCCTTTATGTTAATGTACTAATATAATAAATCAACTGTATTAAGCCACCAGAGTTTCAGAACTTAGCAGGCCCCACATGAGCCCTATCAATGGAATTAACCATTGTGACCCTTAATTTCCTGCAATAATTGAAAATATGTTCTACTTGGATCTCTGTACACTTCAAGATAGCCATTTTGAGAAACAGATTGGCTAGGCAGCCTTCCTGTTTATAATCAGCCACAGTAAGCTGTCTTTCCCCCAAAACCTAGGACACAATCAGTATTTTACTTCAGATTTAATTTGGACTTGTTTATCATTCTGTTCTATTATTTTGTTAATTTCAAGGGCTTATACTAGTAATGGAAATAAGAATAGCCAGACAAAACCTATCACAGTGAAATTTATAAATCACTTCATAAGAGCACACTAAAACGGCAGATTAAATATTATTCTTAAATCAAGCAGCTTTCTATAGGTAGTCCTCAACTTATGATCATTCACTTAGCAACCATTCAAAGTTACAGCAATGCTAAACCAAAGGACTTATGATGGATCATCAAAGTTCTGGCCACTGCAGAGCCCATGATGTGATCAAAATTCAGGTACTTGGCAGTCCTCCCGCACTTATGACCACAGAGATATTTAACTCCCTCCGCCCACTTATCTTCTTTCCATCTTTGCCCTTTTGGTCACTTGCACTCCATAGCCCCTGCCACCCTAGCTTATCTTTGCCATATTTTTGCTTCCATTGCCAACCAAGCATGCCCAGCTTGGTCCTTCTTGAGGTTGTTTCCATATGAGACCTGGGGAAGAACAGTCAGGGTGGGAAAACCTCAGCAGCAGCAGCAGGAACAAGAAGACAGTGAAGGTCAACTGGGGTGGCAGAGCACGGGGCCTTGAGTGCAGGGCAGTGAAGGCAAATGCAGCTGGAACTGGACTGGGGCATCTGTGACTTTGCACCATACTACTTAGATAGCTGAGGCTTCCTGAGGCATCTGTGGTTTTCATACTCTGATGGGTGGCTGCAGTTTTGTACTCTGCTGCTAGGGCAGTCTGGGGCTTCCCAGGGCAACTGCGGCTTCACACTGCACTTGGTTCAGGGGTTGCAGAGCTGCAGAGTGCCAAGAAGCTCCTAAACCAGGGTTCCCCAACTCCCAGTCCATGGACCAGCATCGATCCACAGCATACCAGAAACCAGTTCATGCAAGCAAGCAAAGCCCCATCCACGGGATGCAGGCAGCACCTGAAACCATGCCCCTTCTGGGTGTGCGGAAAAACCTCTCTTCACAGAACTTGTAGGAGCCTGTAGTACAGTGGACTAAAGCACTGTTATTAACATCTGCTGCTTGCAATTACTGCAAGTTCAAATCTCACCAGGCTCAAGGTTGACTCAGCCTTCCATCCTTTCAAAGGTAGGTGAAATGAGGACCCAGATTGTGGGGGCAATAAGCTGACTTTGTATAAATATACAAAAGTATGAAGGCTATTCCTTAACGCATTGTAAGCCGGCCTGAGTCTCTGGAGAAGGGCAGCATATAAATTAAAGCAAAAAAACAAAAACAAAACCTGGTGCCCAAAAGATTGAGGGCCACTGTCTTAAGCATAGTGTGCACAGACAGAGCTACGTAGTTTCAGGGCTACTTGCCACCTGACAAGGCAGGGTGCAGGGCAGCCAAAAGGACAGAGATGAAGGGAATAGGCTTTTGTGGGTAGCTGAAGGACTGCAATCCCTTACCTTGAAAAAAAAAACTAAGCCACAAGGCTGGAAGGGACCAAGCCCAGAATAGCTGGCTTGGGGTGATTCTGGCTAAGAACAGTGGAATTCGTTTAACAATGATGACAGGGAATGCTGGGATTTCCATCACTAATTGTCACATGATCTCATGCTTTGTAACTACATTACTTAGCACCAGAAATTCCAGCCCTAATTGCCAATGTAAATTGACGATTGCCTGCAAAAGGCACTGTTCCGCTTTTACAAAGTTGAATAGGTCTACTTGCAGCTATTACACATCTGTGTGGCATGTAAAGAAACACCTGCATTAACACACTGAGATCATGAAAGGAAATTTTTTGACTAGAGAACTTTAACTAGATAGATATGCTGAGATGCAGGACTTTTCTCTGCTGAAAATATTTTTCTTTTCCTTTTTTTCCTTTTTTTTATTAACTGGGGTTACATTTATATACAGGGGTCATCTCCAAGTGCACAACACAGGGCTGCTTTCAAATGTCAGGACAGAAGGATAAGAGAAAAGCACAGAGCCAATTACTTGCAGCAGACATGAAGACTCTGAGATCAAAGCCATCATCCGTCATCTGGGGCTAGTTTTCATCAAGCATGTCAACTGCCCATTTGTTTTAATGGATTGAACCGGGAACCTTGATGAATATTTAAATTGACGAACAAACAATGAGGAAAATAAATCATAAGCCATCTATCAGGAAGCAATAAAAGAGACATGAAGGAGTAAGAAAAAACAGATCACAGTTCTCTATTGAAAACAAAGTTTCTCACCCAGGTATAAATAAGTACTAGAAGAACGCTCTTTGAATTTACTCTTTTGGATTGAGAAGTAATTCAGGCACTGTCTATGGGGCCTTTCCTAACTTTCTCCCCATTATAAATCTGTGAGTTAAACTAAATTTAAAAAGAATGAATGGTTCAAAAGCACCCCTTAAGCACTGTGGACAAGCAAGAAGATTAACCTAATGTCCTAAATTCATCATCTAATTATTATTATTTGTTCATTAACTCAATTTATATTACCTGCCATCACAGACTACAGAGGGCATACATTAGATCAGGGGTCCCCAACACTCAGGACATTTATTGCTCGATAGCGAAACTGAAACCACCCCCCATCCAGTTTCATGGAAGAAAAATGGTCTTCCATGAAACTGGTGCCTGGCGCCCAAAAGGTTGGGTAACTCTGCATTACACTGTTCACATGACAGAACCCTAAACCAATGGTCCTATTATACAGAGAATTCCCTTGGAGTGTCATAAGCAAATGGAAATTTCAGAATTCTTTTTCACAACAGAGGTAGCTCTTCTTTGCTTTCTTTACAAAATTCAATTGGCCAAGGAATTCTGTTCCTTGCCACTTATGTGCTAGGCAAGGGTGATTAATTATGTTCCTAGACTGGAGAATTGGCTCTGTTTCCCACAGCAGTCCTTCAAAAGGCCTTTGTTGTTAACTAGCAAAGGTTGGAGGGAATTCTTCTTTGTCTCACGTGCAAGAGAATTGTTATTACTGAGCTATTATAGATGCTGCCTGTGATTCCTAACATGCTTGCAGGATCTTGACACCTCCTAGGCTTCCTAATCCATCTGTTTAGGACCAGCTTTGAGTGATGACCAAGCAGGCGCTGATTTAGGGCACCAAACTTTAGGGGTGCCAGTACCATTGTTTTTTCAAATCATTCTAAAAATGAAAATATTTGCATTGTTGAGAAGTGGCACCGTTAGTCAATGTGGCGTAGGGTCACCATATAACCTTGAACTACTGTTGCATTTGTTTATATATTCATTAAATGGAAAACTAATCACTATAAAGAAGCATCCCCCAGCATAATTTTTATTATGAAAAATGACAGCCCCTCAAATATTGCTACCATGTTATCTCTTGACTATACATTCCCAGTTCCCGCAAACGTTCTTCATACTGGTTAGCCTCCAGTCCCCTAATTATGTCTCTTACTGTTGTCTGCACTCTTTCTAGAGTCTCGACACCATTTTTTATCACGATGACCCAAACTGGATGCAGTATTCCCAAATCAACTTTAGTGTGCTGTTGATTTAAGTACTCTATTAACTTAAATGTCACCAAAGAAATCCCCTGAAACAATGATCCACTTTTAGTAACATTGCACTTTCAGAATCTGCAACTTCCTCCCTATCATTTTTTATTGAAGAAAACTTACTTTTGTTCTGGGAACAAAGCAGAAGTAAATGTATAATAATCAATATGGTAAGAAGAAAATTCTAGAATCTCACCCATATATTTTTTAGCTCCTTTCAGAGAGATAAATCAGTTCTATGTTCATATGTATTACAGCCACCAATTTGCAAGCTGTTTTTCCTTTATTTTTCCCCCATGTCAGTATTAATTGAACCACTAGAGGGTACCCTTTGTAAATTTCTGAAGTATATAATAAAATTCCCTTTGAAAATCTCAATGTTTGAAATACAGTAGAAGAGTAAGCCTTTGCCATTGATAAATCATATTTCTCTTGCAAAATAACTTGATTTTCACCTTTAAAAATCTTGCAGACATTGTACAAAGAGAGCTATGTTAGTCTGTAGAATGAATGTCTTTAAAGAAAATTTATTAGAAAAGTTGCTTCCAGGCTTCTGATTTTGACAAGCATGTGTTAAATTCCATAGTAGAATTTTTAATTACATTTAATAATAGCTTTATGTTAGATTCAAATTATCATAGATGGCTAATGGCACATTCATTTAATCAATATCCACTTTTGAGAAAGAAACAATGTTTTTGAACATTTTGGAACCTGTTCCAGGCACCAGTTTAGGCAGTAAATATTTAGATCACCTTTCTCCAAGTTGGCATTTTCAATGATGAGCCCTGACACCTCCTGAAATGAACTTCCATTAAATCTGAAGACAATGACTGCTTTTTCATAATCTAAATGAAGGAATGCCAAAGGGGTCATGGACATAATAGAAAATAAATCTAGTGCACGCAGGCAAATGTCCCAGAAACTGAATTTATTTTAAAGGTTATATCTCATTTGTTCTTCACTAAAGACCAGCTTGGCAATAAAATCAGATTCACAAAGTGTGTTCAACCATCAGATATAATCAACATCAAAACACTCCTCCCCCTCCTAAATTCCAAAACTCAGCAGAAGCAGAACATGTTAAAATATGCACAGATAAAAGGGAATGTAGAGCAGAAGGAACTCAGTATAATGAGAAAAGGATTTTTTTCCAACAGAAGGTCTTCTAAAGTAACAACACTACAACACTACTACAGCTAATTGACTATACTGATGAAATGTCTGGACCAAAAAGGTCCTGTTGTTTAAGTCACAGTCCTCCCATCACAAGGAGATGATCAGGGAGGAAGAATCTAACTTTAGCTGCTGTTTAGTTACTTGGGGCTCAACTAATTTAAAGGCTTAAAAGAGAAGCAGATGATGGTCAGGGATGATGTGGTTTATCATACAACCCCCTCCCCCGAAAAAAAAACTAAAGAGGGAAAAGTTGCCTAGCTGAGCGTGAAAGTTAATTAATTAAAACTTGGTTCTATCAGACACAAGCCAGCAAGCAACATTAATCAAATAACTGTGAGAAAGACTGCTTCTAAAACAAGCCAGCAAAAGTTGATTTGTGATTCCTAATAAAGAACATATATTATGATCAAAGTATCAATTATTGTAATATCTTTTAAAAAATACTGAAACAAAATTCCTCTTGAAAGTATAAGAAATTAAAGTTACCTTCAGAGCGATGAGTATCCAATGGTGTCTGAGTCTCTTTGGAATAGGATACCACTTCCCGAGGCAAGAAGTCCACCTGGGTGATCTTGGAGATTCCAAGCTTGTGTAAACGGCGGCTAGAACAAACACACACAGTATTGAGGACTGAAACAAGCTTTCCCAAACCCTATGGGTGTCAGCTGCCCCAGGATTAGATTTCTTTTCCCTTGAGTCCCTTGATTTCTCTCTTAGTTTAGAGGGCAAAATTTTCATGCAAACCAGGGAAATAAGATTTCCATTCCAAGTTTCTTTGGAATGTTGCACCTAGCAAAGATTTCCACGGATACTGACCTGTAACAATTCAGCCTTTAAAAGAAAAGCATATTTTTTGTTTCTCCAATTCTTTATATGACCTTTTTATCTAGTAGTTTGTATAAAACACCATCATAAAGTTTTGTAAGAGGAATTAGAATCCTGTGACATTAATATGTTGCTAAACTGTAATTCCCAGGATACCAGGATACCAGACTACTGGTGAGGAGCACTGGGAGTAACATGTAGTCATCACAGGTTGACTACTACTGCTCTAAAAGATCAAACACATTATTTATTATAATGTACAATATGAATTCTTCATTACTCCTAGATTTCTTTCTTAGAATGCAAATAAACCAGTACTTATATTTTTAAGAGTATGCTAAAATCACTATAGTGTTCTTCAGGTCAGGGTACCTTGTCATAATCATTCTTATAGGCTAACATTACATTCAAAAATAAATTCTTGCATATTAAATGGAGTTCCTTCTAAACTTACATTTCATTTATCCTAGCCTTACTCCAGAAATAATACATATTTACTGTATCTATGTTAGAGCAGGCAAAGCTATGGAACATGTCATAAATATTCTCATAAAATGGCAGGGATAAGCATAAGCAACTAGGGGATGAGGCAAGTGATGAAATAAGAATTAAAACATCACACAAACCCTGTGACTTATGCAACTGCACAATATGTTCTGTCACTACAATTTGTAGCAGATATCTATGGCTAGGATGGTGGGAATCACAAAATATCTATAGAATCCAAACATTGTACCAAATTGTCCCATTTGCCTATCATTAACCTTCTTCCTTCCGCTTTTTGTTTTGCTAGACAAAATATAAATATTTTCAAAAAAAAGTTCTGAATTGCAGCTATACATTTTATTTTGTCTTTCCTACAAATACTTATGTGGCTGAAATAGTATCCAAAGATTTTCTTGTGGATAATGCTAAGATCTGATGACTTGCTCTACAATATTTTAACTTTTTAAGTTAAAAACTATCAGGGCAGAAGTATTACATTAATATTTTACATTAAAGAAGTAGATAAGAGTAACTACTTTCATTATTTATTGGCTGTAACTTTCAAAATTATCACACAAATACGGTTGTATAAGAAGAAAAGAGAAAGACATTGAGGTACTATATTAAAAGAATATTGCTAGCAATGAACACAAAAGCATAGTAGGGAAAGTATTTGGCATGCTGATTATGTTAAGAGAAATACATGGTGTTAGACTATATCCACATGCATGTTATAGTTTCCACGAACATGCTGCTTCAACATTCCATCTCCAGTGAAACAGAAAGTGAAAAGAAGTCTACAACGACCAAGAGTTCTGTGAAAGTAGACAACACAACTCCACATCTGAATAAATTTGGGATGGCTCAGTAGTGACTCTTTCAGAGAGTCTTGTTAAAATTTTCTTGGCATAATATGGCCCCTCCCAAATTTTCAGAACTGAACAAACGATGTGGAAAGTTAAGTAGAATTAAATAAAATTATTAATAATAATAACAACCACAACAATCAGGATAGAGAAGAGAATAATACAGGAAAAAAAAACCTACTTAGGAAGTCAGTTCATGCAATGATGTCATACTATAACAAAAAACAACAAGAGTGGACATATACCCAAGTTCAGAGTCAGACTGAAGCTGGAGCACTGAAGGGTCTGTGTCCCACTGCAGGGTCCTAGCCAGGTTTAATCAGCCGCACAGGACAAAGGAATGGGTGGGCGGAAAAGAACACACAGAATTAACTGAAAGGATGAAGGAAAAGAAGTCACTTCATCACTTGCCATAAAATGTTTTACAGGGACAGAACACAGCTCCAAAACTACCATAGAAAAACACATGGAGGATCACAGTGTTCTTTATCAGACAAGAGTAGGTAATTCAGTAAGACTATTTGTCAAACTAACAAATGTTGTACCAGCAAGTATTGAAGGCTTCCAATATATGACATTTGGCAATGTATGCTTTATCACACATAATGAACATGATAGAATGAACTTCAGATATTTAATTACTGGCCACTGTTCATGAACAACTCCAATGCAAAATAAATCTCGTCAGATCCCCCACTTCGTTTTTACAACAAGTCAAAAGGGAAGTCTTTGCAACTACCAGTAAGTGTGCACATCAAATGCACTGGAGTGACAATGCAGTTTGGTTATTCTAGAAAGAGCATTCTGCAAGCAGAAACCAGTTGCTGCATGCTGATTGTACCACAGACACAAAAAGTGGGGTGGTCAAAGAAACCTCAGAATGCAACCTTTGGTGCTGTATGTATAGGACATTTTGCACCTTCTGATTAAGGCATAATCAACACTGCCAGCAATGAGTTAAGAACTCTGAACAGGTACAGTAGAAGGAGCAGGCAAGTGGAATTCAGGCATTTAGCAGCTTTCCCACACTTACAACCACAGGGGCATTTCAACTCTTCTACCTGCCTATCTCCCATCTCATTTATGGCCTTTGGCCCTCTTCCAGCCTGGCTGACCTTTGCCATTTTCTAGCTCCTGCTTGCTGATAAGATGTGCCTTCTCTAGTTGCTGGGATAGGCTAGTTTAGGAATCCAAGGATTTCAGAGGATGGCTTTGCACTGTGGAAAAGGTAGGGGGAGCCAAAACAGCTCAAATTCAGCCCAGGCCTGCCTATGAGCTCTTTGCAAACAGGTGTTTTGGCATACTGTGCCTCAGGAGCTACTTTCAGCTTTTTTTCCCCGTTTTTTTTCAATTTTTTCACAATACAAAGCCAGCCCTAGCAGGGCTCAGAAGTCAGGCCAGACACGCCTCATTAGCAACAAGAGCAGGAAGATGGCAAAGATGATACGGGGTAGCAGAGAGCAGGGTGAAACTGATCTTAAAGTGCAGAGTAGTGAGGGAAGCTGGACTGGGGGTGCAGCTGCAGCTTCTAAAGGCATGGCAAGCAGCCTAGGATTCTGAGGTTGCTCAATGCCCTGCAAAGCAGGAATGTGGGGGGTGGAGGGGGGGAGAGAGGGAGAGATAGGCAGTTGGAGACAGTCCCTTATCTGAGGGACTGAGGCTCTGGGCTGGAAGCACCAAGCCTGAAATGGCTTGAATAAGGGTGAGACTTTGGCTAACGACAAGGAAAATTTACCTAACAACAGCAATGTTGCAGCTTAGTTGCAGTCACTAAGCGATATGGGCATATCATGTCTCATTTTATGACCACATCGCTTAGTGAATGAAATTCTGGTTCCAGTTATGGAATAATTCTTATTCTCATAAGTCAAGAATTACCTATGCCTTGTTTATACTTCTGAATAAAATGTGGGCAATAATTCTGTGAATAGCCCAGTGTGGAAATTATGGAAGAAGGGACAAATACAATTTGAATAATGTGTATGTGATAGATGACATATTGAGTCTGGCACTTAATGGGATGTTTTGTATTTTTTTTGGGAAGAAAAGCCTGGAGGTAAATTCATAACTTTTTTTTTACACTTCCAAAAGGGTCTGAAGCAAAGATTTGTTATGAGAGCAAATTATTCATGGGTTTTTTTTAGAATCTAGGTATCCAATAGCTACATATCATTTTGAATTCTATTTCATAAAGTATTTGTCTAGTTTTCCTCAAAGATTGATAAAAGCTTCCATTATAAGTGTTTTTCAACCTCTGTAATTTTAAGCTGTAGGAACTTCAACTCCCAGAATTCCTGCAGCCAGCATTATAGTAATCAAGATTCAAGGGTAATTATGTAATTTAAATTGGGGAAGTCCTGACAATTCTGACTGTTTCAGTAGCCTTTTACTTTGCATTAAGATAGCACATTGAACTGGCATTAGGACTTGATTCTTTATGGCAAAAAACAAAAGATACATCTGGCCATTATGTGATGGCTTGTGGTCGTGCTAAAAATAATTGGTTATTTTTATCAAATTGTACATTGCTTCAATTACCAAAGTAAGTTTTAAAGTCTTATATTTTAGTGTTATAATCAGTGGTGGGATTCAGCCAGTTCGCACCACTTCGGGAGAACCAGTTGTTAGCTTTCTGAACAGTTTGGTGAACTGGTTGTTGGAAGAAATCATTAAGGCAGAGAACCAGTTGTTAAATTATTTGAATCCCACCACTGATTATAACTCCATACAATAATGAAATAGAGAACAACTGTGATACATAGCTACGCACCGGAGATTGTAATCAATACAAGACTATCAGGAATAAGCTACCAAGGAACGGATCATTGCAATCTACTGCAAATTTTCAGTGAGGATGCAGTTCCATGGGGTAGGTACAGCTGCAAAAAAAATCGTATTTTTTACATCTCACAAGATGTCAATGCTTTACAGCCAGGACAAACTCCTTATGTGGTCAAGACAAAAGATAAAATTTATTTAAATGTTAATAAAATTACTATAATTATTTTCCATGTACTTAAAGAATGGTCTTTTTTCTCATTACTGTAATCTTTGGAAGACTTCAAGGTACACACCTACACACAGTTACTAAATAATAATTGGGGCAGGTCTGCTTTGCATTGGTTTACCTGATGGATTATCCCTACATGTATTAGCATGTCCAGATCCAAAGGGATTTGTTAGAAACTCTTATTTGGCTCCTTTCATAAATGTGAAGGAAATTTATTTTCAACAGTAGCAAATCCTTCTAGGGAATTTTTTAGTCAAGAGTCGCTTAAATGATATTTTCCTTGTCATATTACATTTTTTTTCAAGTCTTTTAAAAACATTTCACTCTGAACAAATCCATGCTTATATTTTGTTAAGAGTTTTTGCTGTTCAAAAATCTCCCTTGGAGGTACAAATATAATCTGAAGCTTAACATTGTTAATAAATATACATCTCTAGGAGTAGATTTAGTATTGATGTCCATAACTGTGTGCTGAAACATGTCTAACTAATTCCTGTTTTCAAAACTCCAATCCATTTTCAGTATAGTTTGCTATTCTTCTCTTCAGAATAGCAGAATATCTGAGCATATTATGACTCCAGATATTATGCCTTTTGAGCAATCAAATGTTTCAGGCTAGGTCTGATTTCTCTACTCCAAGACAAATTTTGTGCAACTTAGGGGTTACACTTTTTATTTATCACAGGGTTATAGTAGCCTAAGGATCACTTCTTATGTCCTTTATTTACTTTTCTCACACAAATGATATCACTAAATGCTCTGTCTTTCACAGTCCTATGAAAAATAGGGAAATAAATTTACATACACTGTTTGATTTGATATATTTTTATTAGAATATGCAGTTTTTCTTGGGTTTTGCTCTTGAGTTTTCCTTTGTAAGGCAAAGTTATAAACATAAACATTTTTTAATCCATATGAATCTCTTTCAGATTTGCCTCTTTTTCAAGTTTATCCTTTATCTTTCTTAAGAAAATACGGCCACAGAAATTTGGGTCACCTTAAATGTGGCCCAACAGGCAGAACACTGCCTACTTCGTTCATTGGTTTCTGATAGTCCTAAATATTTGAATATTTTCTTTAAACTCTTTCAAATTTTGAGAACAGATGTCAATAAAAAGCACAAAAAATATTCTGATACATAACAGATTTAAATAATAATTATCATATAGAGATCCTTTGGAACAAAAAAATCATCCCGATTCCAATTATTTATTGTTACGTGACTTTTTTAAAGGAACTATCCTAAATATACTGTCCATCAATATTACTGTATTGCCACTAAAAACATATGAACCCAATAAAAGTAGCATTAAAGAAATTCCAAAAACCTTGGATCCTAGTAGCTCTGAGAATCAGAAACAGAACTGCAGCCTATCAGGACTATAAATCTTCATGAACTTTCACTGAATACAAGGGGTTTCGTTAATGACGTCAGCAGCATTAGAGTTTCTGAATCTGCACCAGAGCCGAAAGTTGTGAATCTCATGGGGCCACTTATACCAGAACATCCTGGATTACTTAGGAGAAAGACAAAAATACACATAGCTTGCTTGTGGCACTCATTACTCTTTTGTGCCATCCTCTTTAAATGCGACAAGTTCCCCAAGTGACAAACAGTATTCCACTAGGGAGGATACCATTACAGTCTCATTAGAGAAAGAGCTTGAGAACACAATCCTCAGCAGGAAAAAACAACTGAGGTTATTAAATGAACAGGATCATCTTGAAGGCTTGCCAGGGGCTTAAATCTCAGATTTTTCTCTTGAAAGTACTGATTTCCAGCATTTAACCTATTTCTGAGTGCCTGAGGTTAATTACTATCTTCATGAATATTCCATTTTCCCATCTGATAACAGTCAAAGTCGGTTGCTCAAGACATTAGCAGAGCACTTACAACCAAAATGAACAATAGAATCAAAACCTCAAGACTGACTCAGACAAGAAAACCAGATAGGAAGTGACAACCAAATGTTGCCAAAAACGGAATGTGAAATGAACTGAAAGAAGCAAAGAGGAATGCCAAATCTGTCTAGGAAGAGCATAAAACGATGGACAACTGTGTCAAGAGAGAGCACTGTTTCCTGTCATTGCCAGACTTTAATTATCTCAGGAAGTGAGAGAAGTCATGCAGAAGCAAATAGGCCTCCAGAATACCCCATTATAAATAATTAAGAGAAGTGTAGGCAACTTAACTAGTTTTGGGTGAGACCTCATTTCACTATATGGCCAAATGTTAGGGCATATATTTGATTTGGGAGTTCAAAATTCATAACTTACACTTTAAATCAAGTCCAGAAATAGACAACTAAGCTGGACAGAAACATATCATGCATAAAGAAAACAGGCCAGAGAAGACAACACATGGGTATGTGTAGCTTAATTTCCTTATTACATAGTTAGACTTGATGTTTAGCTCAACATTAGGCAATCTATGATCCTCCTGCAATAAGCTCCTTAGTCTGTAAAATCTGTGGTGAAGGAAGCTAGGAACTGCCATTCACTAATATTTGAATGACTATAGCTTTCTAACTTCTATAATTCCATTTTGTTTATCATCACTAGGCAGCAGGTTTCCAGAATTTTAAGCAAAGATTGCACAGAACTACGTATTAGAGATTTGCATATCAGTCTTGTGTGTGTGGTATAGATGCGTATTTCTGAGATACAGTGATACATCCTATCTGCGGTGATACTTCATGCAGTCAGTGTGGTTGGAAATGACCCACATACATCATTTATAAATAGAAATGGCTCTGTTATATAATTGTTTAAAGATGACTAAGATGCTTCTTTAAGGTTGGAAATCAGAAACTAGCTAATTTTAATTATGAGAGTTTGCTTAACTCTTCCATCTTTAAAATTGCTTCTTTCTATTTTAGGGGAATAAATTATAACTGATCATAGATATCAGAAAGGGCATTTCGTTCCTATGTTGTTATCATTATATGTTCAGTTCTATATCTAATTAACCTGAAAAGGTTTCCCAGTTAAAACCCGAGTCCTGTTAACAATTCTTTGGGAATTCTTTGGTTTTAGACATGATCAAGCATCATTGTGTTTCAATGATTTTGACTTAGAATGCTGTTGAATTTAGACACTGAGATAATAAACTATTAATGATTCAACAAATTACATGAATTTCAAAGGCTTCCGGTTTGGCTTCCATCGCCATCGGACGGTCCTTTGAGACCGCCAGCCTGTCGCCCTTTACAGCTGAAAGGCGGCTCAAAAAACTCCATTTCCTTAAGGAAATGCGAGATAGAGCAGGCAAGGGCAGGTAGAGCCCTCTGCGAAGTCCCCAGAGTTCTTTTTTTACTCTTGGGGACGAAGCAGGATGAGGCTCCCTATTTTCCTCGCCGCTGCTCCGGGCTTCGGGAGAACTCTGCTCTTTGCAGAGCTAGGCAACGGGACCAAACCATTTACTGAAAACTAACAGATTGTTTAAACAAATAGGATGAAATCCGGATTTTGGACCCTAAATCGCAAGTATTTCTAACAATTTTATAAGAGATTTTAAAAAGCGAAGAAAAGAGGGGAAAAAAGTTTAAAATGGCGACTGACTGAGGCTTGAGAAGGAGAAAGCTGAAAGCGAAAGTCCTTCCACCTGAATAGCTTAACAAGTTACAAAGTAGCAGAAATAATAGCGCTGGCTAGAATTGAAAAGAAAATTTTTTACTTTATGTTTCTTCCTTCTTGGAGACTTGATATTGATACTGTTTGGAGAGAAGTCTTTTTTTTTTTTTTTAAAAAGAGTTTGTCTGTGTGGCAGGATGGCATTAAAAATGACAAAGCCAGACAAACAAGCAGTGGGGGGGGGCCCTCCCCCATTTACAAACCATATGAACAAGTTTTGAACTTGCAGAATCAGAAGAATGGTTTTAAAGAATTTGTTTTGGAGGAGATAGCAAGACATGATGATATTGTGAACCAGAATCTTGAAAAATTTAGGCAGGAAATTAAAGAGTTGGTACAACAAAAATATGCCAATTTGAAACAACAGTTTGTAACAGCTTTGAAAACTTTTTCAGAAATAGTTAAAAAGATGGACAAAGATATTAATTTAGAATTAGAGTCTAAAATGAAGGAAGTTGATCATAAGATTTATAACTTGGACAATAAAATACAAAGAATTGAAAATGACTTGATAAATATTCCAGACATGAGCTTAGAAGTAAAGTCTAAAAAGCAAGCTAACTATGAGACTTATAATGCAGATAATATAAAACAAAGGATTGAAAAAGAAATTACAATGATGCAATACAGGTTCATGAAATTTGCGGTTAGAATTAGGGGAATACAGGAAGATAAAAGAGAAGATTTGAGAAAGATGTCTGCTGAAGTTCTGGCTTTGATTTTAAAGGTTAGTCCTGAAGAGGTATCCTGTAAGATTGATAAGGCCTATAGAGCAAATTCTTGGGTGGCAAAGCAAAGGCAGTTGCCTAGAGATGTGGTGATTTACTTTACTGATAAAGGAATAAGAAACGATATTGTGCAAAAGTCTTTTAACTCCACTCTTGAAATGCATGGAAGGAAGATTTGGATATATAAAGAGCTGCCATCTAAGATGTTAAAAGATAGAAAGGAATTCGGATTTTTGGTGACTGAGCTAAAGAAACAAAACATCCCATTTAGGTGGGATGCTCCAGTTGGTATAATATTGAGATACCAAGGAGAAAGATATCAATTAAATACTGTTGGAAAAGCGGAAGAATTTTACTACAAGGTTCTTAAAAAGGATTCAACATCTCCATGTATGTCATCAGTGTGAGGACAGCAGGGGAATAAAGAAACGCAAAATGAACAAGAGATTGAAACCCAGGCTAAGCAGATGGAGATGGAGGTAAAGGAAAAATAACAAGTCACAGAGGCCCTTTCGGATGAGCCGCTTTTGGATTCTCCTTCAGAGGTTATAACTGGATTACCTATAAATACAAGAGGCAGCTTTGGATTTTAATGTGATGTCTTATCAAGTTACAGACCAGCATGGAAATCAACCAGCTGATATACAAGTCCTAGAAAGGCAACCAGAATGGAGATCTAAGCCACAAAAAGTTAAGAAAAGAAGAAGCAGGTTCTACAAAGCTAAAAAATTTTAGACTAAACAACAGTCTATTGCCAGTTACTTAAGAGACGATTAATATGAAAATATAGCTGCGGCATATTATTGACTAATACTATTTTGAGAAGAATAACAGATCTCTGCAGTGCTGTGTTTTTGGGATGTGGAAGATGGCCTCTAACTGAGTGGATTGGATCTTTCTATTTTGGACTCTTTGAAAAATGGATTATGTATATGTTGAGCTATAAGGCACGAGAATTATGGGACTGGGGCATGCAGAAGATCTGGTTGTTACCCTAACATGGTGGTTGGAATTAATAATCTAGATGAAAGACACTACAGAAGATACTATATGGAATATAAATATAAAGTCACTCGGGTGGTTTTTTATACACGAAAACATTTATTATTGATGGGGGCAGATGGTAATTGAAGATACTGAACATACTGTTGGAATCAGAACTTGATGTTACCTTTACATGGGCGATGGAATTAACAATCTAGTTGAAAGACATTACAGAAGATATCATATGGATTACAAATTTAAAGTTATTTGAGGATTTTGTCTATATATGGAAATATCTTTTAGTGGTGTGGGCAGAAGAACAAAGATATTAAAATATTGTGAAGGGTAGACCTGTAGGAAAAGGGGTGGAGATAGGTTAGGTTACTGATTGTTTAGCTTAGTAAAAGGGAGGTTATGTTTAGATATGAATATATATAAAATATCTGAATTAAGAGATATATGTTTGGGAGTGGAGGATAAGGGTAGATTAAGAGTTGAATAAATGTTAAATTAGGAATTATTATAAATTTTTATAATAAAAAGGTTGCTGTGAAATGTTTAGTATAAGGGGATATAATAACAATGTTAGAAAGAAATGGTTAGCATGTGGGGGTGGTGTAAAAGGTTGGTAAAGTATTATTCAATTTGATATTAATGATATTATTTTGAAGAAGCCATGGAGGGAGGGGAGGGGGAGGGGGGTTAGGGAGGGGGGGGGAAGGGGGGAAAATTTGTATTTGAAAAACTTTTTCAATAAAAAAAAAACAAATTACATGAATTTAAGGTTTCCTTAGTAAGATATAGTTAAGCAACCATAAATTGGTAAGGTTTATGAAATCTAGTTTTCGGATTGGTAATCCATGGATCCTCTCTGGAAATCAACAGTTCTTTAATATTTTATTATTTCAAGAGCATTTTTGGTATTTTTGCCCAATACATTATTATATATTATATCAGTTTGCAACCTGAATAAAATCTAACCTGACTAGGAAACAAAATAAAACCAGACAAGGTTAATATTGTTTAAAAGCTCCCTTCTATAAACCTCTGACCTGCAGATCACTGAGGATTTTAGAAGCAAAAGACCAAAAGACAGCAAGATGTAAAAAAAATTATTTGGCACTGCAGTGCACCAATATAAGGAGTTCCTTCCAGGTAGCAGACCAATATGGCGACTCTTTATTGAATGCCAAGGACGAAGGGGCGATGTCCGGCATTTTCGAGGGTGTTGGGGGGGCAGCTGACCATCTTACAACCCCCGCCCAGCAAGCTGAAGCATAGCCGGCTCGATTGAGCCGTAGATGGAGCCGGAAGAACACCCGGCCGGAGATAGTTAGGGATGGTGCGGCGGGCGGTAAACGGCGGCGAACATTGAAACCGAGGCCCAGCTGACTGTCATAAATCAAACGGCTGCGGGGCTGGAGCGGTTGAAGCAACGGTCAGCGATGTTGCTGTGGCGGTGGCGGCGCAGGCAGCGCCGGCGGCGGTCCCTGGGCTGCTGTAAACTTAATTTGCAGCGTACTGGGCGCTGAGGGCGGCGACACGGGGCGGCAGCCATGGATACGGAGGCGGAGCCGACTAAAATGACACTTGCAACTACGATGTTGACAGCAGCAGCAGCAGCAACACCGGGAGGCTAGGCTATGAGGATACCCTCTCTAGACAATGGAGAGGGCTTTGCTGCAAGCAGTTACCCCCCCTCGATGTAATGGGGAGGGGGCCTGGACATTCACTTAATCACCTGAATTCAACTTAATCACCTGAATGGCCCTATCTGAAAGAGCATGGTAGTGGTGGGGGCTGAGAACTGAAGACATTTTTTGATCTTCCCCTGTCTGCTTCCCCCCCCCCCTTACTAGACTTAGGCCTAGTTTGGCCATTCAGCGAAAAAAAAAACAAAAAAACTTGCAGCTGTTTCGATCAACTTATAGCCTTTTTAAAATATCTTTTCCTCCTTGACTATCCTAATTATCCTGATTATTTGATTTCATCTCTTCCACCTGGATGCTTCACTTTTGCTTTTTTCGACCTTATCTTCGGATTTTTGCTGGTATCAGAAAGGGAGGAAGCATAGACATTGAGAGTCTTGAACAATTTATTTGTAATATTTATACAAGTGGATGGGACGGACCATCTTCGCCTTTGTTTCTGTAACTCTGGACTGGTCGCCGTGAGAGGGCGGTCATTGTGACTCTCATCCCCCTTTTTTATGACTAACTTATTTTAATCACAAGACTTTCCCATCACTGTAAGAGGGAGATGGTATTCCGATGTTCTATTATATTAGCTTCCTTGTACAATTATCTACTTTACCCTTTTTGTCTTAACCATCTGTTTTAAACCATCTTTAACACCTTAAGAAGAAAATGGCCTTTCATCGCCTCCAATTCTATCTCACCTCTGATGTATTCAATAACAGAACTCCTAGCACTGCGAGATTCCCCCCTCTTGCAAGTTTGGCCCTCCCAGTTATCGAGGGCCGCCCTCAAGGATGGGTTTTGGAACCCCGAGAGGTGGTATGCTAAGAACCAGAAGCTTTGGGGTTTTTTAGATAGTTTTTCAAATTCTATTTTAAAGGGATCTGGGAGGAGGGTGGTTTCCAATGTAAATAATGAGGCTGGGGAGCCTCCCGGGAGGGGGGTGGGTTGTATGGGTTCAGGGATTAACCTGCGAGGGACGGGGTCTAGTCCATCTGAAGAGCACGGCGGAGGAGATGCAGAATCTGGGGCCAAGGAGAGGGTTAGAGCTTGTGCTGTTGATAGACATTACATCAGTACTGTAGGTGGGAGGGGCAGATATGGCAGGAGTAGGGGGCCACATCAAGTTGCGGGAGTGCGCGCTCGCTGTCTTCAAGCGGTGGCACGCTCCGGCCCCCAATGCTCTTCTTGTTCCACAGGTGGCACAGACCCTCAGGCCCTGGGCCTTCGGCTGATGCTATGCAATGCCAGGTCCGTGGTAAATAAAGCCCCCCTCATTTGTGATCTTGTTCAGGAGGGGGGAGCGGACCTGGTGGGTATTACGGAGACCTGGTTGGGCCCGGAGGGGGGAGTCCCTCTCATAGAGATGTGCCCACCCGGTTTCCGGGCATTTCATCAGCCAAGGTCACAGGGAAGGGGCGGGGGGGTGGCAGTTATCATTAAAGAGGGTCTTAGTCCGAGGGAGGTCACTGTTCCTCAGACGGCCGGATGTGAGTCCCTCCTTGTGAAGTGGGGTCATGGGGTGCAGATGGGCCTGCTGGTTACGTACCTGGCTCCCTGCCACGTGGCAGCGGCCTTGCCTGAACTACTCAACGTTATAGCCGCAGTGGCGATTGATACCCCTAGACTTATGGTCATGGGAGACTTCAACCTGCCATCCGTCGGTGAGGCGTCTGAGGTGGCTCAGGAGTTCATGGCTTCCATGACGGCCATGGACCTGACCCAATTAGTTCATGGCCTTACTCACACGGGGGGAAACACGCTGGACCTGGTTTTTGTCTCTGGTCAGTGGCTGAGTGGTCTCGAGATAGGGGATATAGCGATCAAGCCCTTGTCATGGTCAGATCACTCCCTCCTTCGCTTTGACCTTCGAACCGCCACACCCCGCCGCAGGGAGGCGGAACCGATGAGGTGGTTCCGCCCCAGGCGCCTGATGGACCCGGATAGGTTCCAGACAGAGCTTGGGCCATTTCCTGAGGCTCTGGCACATGGCTCGACTGAAGACCTAGTGGCTGTCTGGGATAGGGCGGCCGCTGGAGCTTTGGACCGGGTCGTGCCTTTGCGGCCTCTGACCCGGCGTCGATCTCACCTGGCTCCCTGGTTCACCGAGGAGCTGAGGGAGATGAAACGCCGGAAAAGACGCCTGGAGAGCAGTTGGAGGGCCAGCCGTTCTGAATCTGACCGAACACTGGTAAGGTCTCATATTAAGACCTACCTGGTGGCAATAAAAGCGGCAAAGTGTAACTATTTTTCCGCTCTTATTGCGTCATCAGATAATCGCCCGGCCACCCTGTTTAGGGTGACCCGCTCCCTGCTCCACCAGGAAGCGCGGGAGGACCCCTTGGAGGGTAGAGCCGAGGACTTTGTACAATATCTGTATGACAAAATCGCTCAGATTCGGGAAAATTTGGACTCTGACTGGGTAGATTCGGGAGGGAGGATGGAGGCAAGTCTTGAGAATATTATCTGGGAAGAGTTTGATTCTGTGACTCCGGAAAACGTGGACAGGATACTGGGCAGACTAAGCGTGGCCACATGTTTATTGGACCCGTGTCCCTCCTGGCTGGTGCTGGCCTCTCGGGAGGTTACACGAGGCTGGCTCCAGGGGATTATAAATGCTTCCTTGAGAGAGGGTGTCTTCCCTGCCGCCTTGAAGGAGGCGGTGGTGAGGCCTCTCCTCAAGAAGCCTTCCCTGGACCCAGCAGTGTTGGCTAATTACCGTCCAGTCTCCAACCTTCGCTTCATTGCGAAGGTTGTTGAGTGTGTGGTAGCGCGACAGCTTCCTCAGTACTTGGATGAATCGGCTTATCTAGATCCGTTCCAGTCGGGCTTCAGGCCTGGATACAGCACGGAAACGGCATTGGTCGCATTGGTAGATGATCTCTGGAGGGCCCGGGACAGGGGTTGCTCCTCTATCCTGGTCCTATTAGACCTCTCAGCAGCTTTTGATACCATCGACCATGGTATCATGCTGCACCGGTTGGAAGAGTTAGGGGTGGGAGGCACCATGTTGCTGTGGTTCTCCTCCTTTCTATCTGATCGGTCGCAGTCTGTGTTGACAGGGGGGCAGAGGTCGACCCCGAGGCCCCTTGTATGTGGGGTGCCACAGGGGTCGGTTCTCTCACCCCTTCTGTTCAACATTTATGTGAAGCCGCTGGGTGAGATCATCCGTGGTTTTGGGGTGAAGTATCATCAGTATGCTGATGATACTCAGCTATACATCTCCACCCTGGACCACCCCAATGATGCCCTTAAAGTGATGTCCCAGTGCCTGGAGGCTGTACGGATCTGGATGGGGAGGAACAGACTCAGGCTCAACCCATCCAAGACCGAGTGGCTGTGGTTTCCGACGTCCCGATATAGTCAATTAGTGCCATCATTGACTATTGGGGATGAGTCATTGCCCCCCATGGAGAGGGTTCGCAACTTAGGCGTCCTCTTGGACTCACGGCTGTCTTTAGAAGAACACTTGACGGCTGTGGCCGGGAGGTCTTTTTATCAGGTTCGCCTGATTCGCCAGTAGCGTCCCTTTCTGGATCGGGACTCGTTAAAAATGGTCACTCATGCCCTCGTCACTTCACGCCTGGACTACTGTAATGCTCTCTACATGGGGCTCCCCTTGAAGAGCACCCGGAGGCTCCAGCTGGTCCAGAATGCGGCCGCGCGGGTACTTATGGGAGCAGCATGGCGCTCCCATGTGGCTCCCCTCCTGCGCGAGCTGCACTGGCTCCCTGTGGTCTTCCGGGTGCGCTTCAAGGTCTTAGTTACCACCTTTAGAGCGCTCCATGGCTTAGGACCGGGGTACTTACGAGACCGCCTTCTGCCACCAATAGCCTCTCACCGCCCAGTACGCTCCCATAGAGAGGGGCTTCTCAGGGTGCCGTCAGCCAAACAATGTCGACTGGCGGCCCCCAGGGGGGAGCCTTTTCTGTGAGGGCACCCACCATCTGGAACGAGCTCCCCCCAGAGATACAGAAGATTCCGGATCTGCGCACTTTCCGCCGTGCCCTCAAAACATTCCTGTTTCAGCAGGCCGGCCTGGCCTAACTTTCCCTTTATATTGCTTTTTGATTTTATTTTAAACTGGGATGTCTTGAATTATCTAGGACCAGAATGTTTAGTATATTTTAATTGGTTTTTTATTATTAACGTTTGTATTACATGTATTTTTATCATTCGCGGTTCACCTCCCTGAATCCCTTAGGAATAGGGCGGTATATAAATTTAATAAATAAATAAATAAAATAAATAAATGCATATAGAATTTTATTAAGAATTAGGCTAGTCTTGTACAGGTAATAAATGAATTATATGTTCAAAATTTCTAAAGCTATAGTAATTAGTTGAAAAATATTAATTGCAATATCATTCCAATAGTCATCACATTTGTTTTCAACAAGCAACCAGAAAGAGCACTGAAGTGTCACTATAAGGGAATAGTCTAACTAAAGAAATACTGAACAAGATTTCTTGATATGATAACTTTAAAGCAATGTAAAGAAAACATGATGAAATGGCAAAACAATTAATTAAATAATTTCAGGGCTAAAATACAAGGCATAACTTCATCATTTCAAGCATCATAAACATTCATCTCCATTAAGGAAGCAAAGCATACCAGAAAGAGATGAGCAATTGAAATGGAGAAACTTTGTTGTATTGTCATATATTTTCATGTTCATGCATACAAATTACTTCTTTAAAAAAACTTCCATATATGTATCATGTTTCCCAGAAAATAAGCCCTCCCCCAAAAATATTTAAACACATGCACTGCCAGTCTGGTTAGAGTTAGGGAGACAGAGCTGGAAATAAAGTAAGACTGCAAGAGGAGCCCCATCTTGCTCCATGCGCCCCAAAATAATAAGACCTCCCCGAAAATAAGTCCAAGCGCTTATTTCAGGGTTCAAAAAATATAAGACAGGGTCTTATTTTTGGGGAAACACGGTAGAAAGTTTACAAATTAGAGATAAAATATAAAACAGAACATTGGAAAATGATATAAATTTTCAAAAGTGGATTTTGCAAACAATATTTGTTAGCTGCTAAGCAAACATCTATTCCTTTGAGGTTCTGGCTTCCAGGACCATGCTAAAACATCCATGTGGCTTTTGTTATTTCATGTTGCATTTTTCATGTATATTTCTCTATGGATATACAATAGAAAGAGTAAATTATAGCATTGATTTCCTTGGGGCTAGTAGATGTCTCCACCTCTAAAAGAAAAGCAGTCTAATTAAGGATTTCATGACTAGATTAATAAGTATGGTAGCCACGAATTACACTAGCTGCAACATTTTACATTAATTAATACCAAGAACTAAAATTTTGGTTGGTAAGACACCCTAGATATCACTTTAGGGAATAGGAAAACCCTTCCCCTCTGATCTACTCTATAGCATAACAAACTTGCTAATGAGAAGCACAGAGAATGGAATTCCATCCTTCCTTGAGGAATGACAATATCAGCACACTTAATGATGCCACAAACTCCACATGCAAAAGGGCTCATTAAACTGAGGTTTCTGGCTTCTGTAAACAGCAGACTTCCAAAACTAATTCCTTTTCCTAGGTCAAAGATACAGAGAAAATAGTGTCTACTTTTATTTAGCCAAGTATAATTTGAGACAACTCTCAACTGCTAAAAGTTTACATTGTGCAGTTCTATCTGATATCTGATATATTCTTACATGGGAATAAATATAGCAATATTGGGTTTTACACAACAGGTGTTCTGAGCCCAAAATTTCTGTTGCTAAATGAGGCAGTTGTTAAATGAGTTTTGCCTGATTTTATAACCTTTCTTGCCACAGTTGTTAATTACTGTAGTTCCCCATTGACTTTGCTGCCAGAAGGTTGAAAAATATGATCACATAACCCCGGATACTATAACTGTCATAAATATGATTCAATTGCCAAGTGTATGAATTTTGATCAGGTGACCATTAGGCAGGGATGAAATGTAAAATTTGTTACTACTGGTTCTGTAGCTTGGTGGTGGTGGGTAAATATGACTGGGTGGGCGTGGCCAACTTTTTTTTTTTTTAACTTTTCAAAGCATTTTTTCTAATGCTTTGAAAAGCCTCTGACGATCAGGGAACTCAGCTGGGATCATCAGAGAGGCTTTTTTAAAAATGCCTCTCTGACAATCAGGCAATTCAGCTGGGATCGTCAGAGACTTTTCAAAGCATTTTTTTACCACCTCTTCGGCCAAGAGGTTGCAGAAAAAAATGCTTTGAAAAGCCTCTGACGATCCCAGCTGAGCCACATGATCATCAGAGGCTTTTTTTTTTTTTAAAAGCATTTTTTCATCGGAAGACAAAAGCCTCTGATGACTGTGCGACTCAGCTGGGCATGTGGGGGGCGCAGGGATTTTTGCTACCAGTTCTCCAAACCACCCACCGCCACCACTACTGGATCGAGTGATCCGGTCTGAACCGGGAGCATTTCACCCCTGCCATGAGGGTTCTGCAACAGTTGTGTGAACAACAATATTAGTCACTTTTTTCACTGAGGTTGTAACTTCAAACGGTCACTAAACAAATTGTTGTAAATCAAGGACCACCTGTAAGTGAAAACTTTGGGTAACACAAATTTAACGTTATAAAATGGGAGGGAGGGAATGTTAATCTTTCAGATGTATAATACCTGTAGTTATACTTTCAGAAGAACCACAGACATGAATTTTTCCTGGAAACAAATCAAAATAGTAATTATCTATTACTGATTCATTGATATTGTCTAATTGTTTTTTACTATTAGAAGTAGTTTTATTTTTATAGTTGTCTTGCCTTAACAAGTACTTTTATTTATTCTGAATCTAGGAATATGATCAAAATTACAGAATACTGATTATGAAAAATATCTAGACAGTACGAGAAATGGAAAGCTTGACTGCCACTTGGCTGCTGTTTACTCAGAAATAGGAAATAGCTTACTTTAAACCTTTGAATTTCATTACCTAAGTCTGCAAACTGAAGTTATACCAACCCTGCCTGCATGTCTGTCTCTTTTGTGAAGGAAGTTCTACATGTGTCCTAAAACTGAAATGAAAAATGCATATCAAGTATATATTAATTAAATCAAAGGCTATTATGATAGAGGTCGCCCCCCAAAAAATGCATTAGAAGCACACTAAACTCATGATATACATTTCCAATCCTATACAAGAGCAAACAAACAAACAAACCCCCAGATGTCATCCCCATATTATCATTAATGGTTGTATTGCATCGAATTGTGAGACCTTTAGTTTCAAACAGACCACAGTGAGTAAAAGCTTAGGGAATCCAAAGTTAGATGGAAAATCTACAATTCTATTTTCACTGTAATGCAAATCCATTTACAACCAGATTTTCCTTACAAGTAATCTCAGATAAGAGCTTTGATATTCCTATACTGTCTAAAGTTATCATTATATTTCTATTCCTTTCATTGCCCCTTCATCACATGTCTAGCACTCTGGCACTCAATATGAAGACCAAGTGGTCTCCCACTCCTACCTGCAAACCTGCCAGTTTATCTGAGGTGGGTTTCATTTGTCTAACCACAGAGAGGATAATGACATCTTAGTTTTTGCTACCACTTCTGATTTCTCTAATAGCTCAATAGCGTTCTAGGGCAGAAGTGGAAAAAATTGTTTTGAACAGACCACACTAAAGAAACAACTTATAGGAATCAATGGCAAAATGCTCTATTTCAGAAGATGGGAAGTTAATGGCGATGTTATTTATACTTTACAGAAAACCATAACCCTCAAAATGACACCAAAGATCTGATGGAAGAGCACAAGACATCCTGATGCAGTCCAAAAGAAACACGTTATAGAAAGGGGATGTGGGCAGTGAATTCATAATGTCACCAGAATCTGCACAAGGAAATTTCAGTCCAGCTTTAAGAATAATTCAATAATAGTGCAAAAGGCATCCATTTTGCATCTTAAAAATTCCATATCTGCAACGTCTATTAAAAAAAGGAAGACAATAATAGCAACAACCATTTAAGATAAACCATAACCTACAAAACTATGCCAAAAATCTTGAGATACTCAAGATATGCTCTGTTAGGCTCATAGGACTTCCTGATACACAACATGTGGAATATAGTGCCCATCCCTATTACAAAAAAATAACAAGAAAATGTTATCCCCTAAAAAGAGGGTATACAAGATCTACATGCAGAGTCAGGCTGCAGTTATGCAATCCACAAGAAGTACTCAAAAGTATTTTCATTTTGTCTTCAAGTATTTGCTATATTAAAGACAAAACAATAGAAATAATTTCTTTATACAAGCTTTTTAAAGAAAATTTGATTACCTGCTGTTGTGTTAAACTGCAGACTAGGGGTGGGTTCTATTTACCTTTACTACCGGTTCGCATCGTGCCCGCGCGCACTCTTCTGCACATGCGCAGAAGCTTCTGCACATGCGCAGATCACTTATGATTATGTCCGGGTCAGTGGGCGGAGCCTCCCGCCGGTTTTACTACTGGTTCTATAGAACCGGTCCAAACAGGGGGCAACCCACCACTGCTGCAGACCCTACACTGATTGGACAGCCATTCACCACAGGACATTCCTAAAAAAACATTGTTCTTTCTTAACTCTTTAAAAAAAGACCATCCCCTGAATATCTATGAGCCGGATTTGAGTGGCCTTCTCAGCAGCATGAGCTATATCCTTAACTTGCTGGCTTTTCAGGAAGAAGAGCAACATGAAAATAAAATAAATCATCACTGTCATGCATCTTTCCCTGAACCAAAAATCTATCCAAAAATTTATCTGAAAGGAAGATATCCTGTTTTCCCCAAAATAAGACATCCCTGATAATAAGCCCAATCGGGCTTTTGAGCACATGGCAATAAGCACTTATTTCAGGGTCCCAAAAAATATTAGACAGGCTCTTATTTTTGGGAAAACACAGTAGTCGGCGACAGTTATGCATAAAAATTAATTCTATAGTTATGTTTCAAAAGGTTTTATTTTATATTGAGGAACTTAATTGCACCCTAGAAATCTCATGTCAAAGAATAAAAGCAGGACAAATTTTATTTAAAAATTAATAATTATAAGGCAATGTAATTAATTGTTATATCAGTTAAAAGATGCATGCATACAAAGGACCTCTGTGTTAGAAAACACAGTGAATGAATTCTGCTACTTTTTCGTCCATATTTTTCTTAAAACTGTTTAAAACGTAATGGATGACAATATTGATCTTCTAAAACAGAGAAGTATTCACACATCACGCTAGGCCACAATATGGTTTGTTTGGTTTTGGCTTAGTATGTTGAATAAATCCATGCAATTGTGGCTTCTTCAACAATCATAATTAAATAGCCAGCAGTCTTCATGCCCCAAGTCAATATCAGTTTTTCAAAATACAGAACTTCAATGAAAGGAATCTCCTCTAATAATTCTTCTAACACAGGATTTCATCTCTGCAACATGGGAATTCAGTGGAGGAGGGGAGGCAAGACGGGGGAGGAGGGCAAGTGATGAAATGTTTGCTATGGCATGACATAAAAATGCAACATTTAGGTAATCATTGACTTATATTTGGTTGCTTAGTGACCATTTGAAATTTTAATGAACCTCTCTCCAGTTCCAAAGTTCCAACTGCCCCTGTGGAGTCATGTGACTGCATTTTGAGTGCTTGGCAACCAGCCTGTATTTATGGTTTTTTGCAGGGTCCTGAGGTCACATGACAATTTATGAAAATTTTGCTGAAAATGAGAGTTTACTTCCAGTTTTTGGCAAAAATGTATCTACAGTGACTAATGGGTCCAATTAACAACAGCAACATTCCTTAAACAATAACAGTGTTCATTTAATGACCACCACAAAAAAGGCCATAAAAATGAATTTGGTCATGATAAACTGATTTTACACCCATCACAACGTATGACCAGAATGGATAACGTCCATTAAAGTCACAAGTCAAGAACTATCTGTATAGACCTGTATCGTGACATATAACAACCACGAGCCATCATTCTGACATAATTTCATGTTGCGGCCTACGCTCTCTAGAACAGAGTGTTCAGTCACACAAGAATCATGGACAGAAATACATTTCTATAAAAATATCCTCAAGCGAAGTAGATAGCACATAAAGTGAGCATTTTATCTTACCTTCCTATAGGTCCCAACTCTCCCGAATCTTGACTTCCAGCATCACTGGGTGTGCTCACTGATTTCGGAGAGGGAGACATAGGGGTTGGGACTAAATAATGAAAATAACAGGTATCCCATGTTAAAACATGCAATGATTTCACTGATGTAGAGCACCGTCAAGAAAATTTTGAACCGGGATCCAAATAATAGAATGATTGCGCATGCAGGAGGGTTTTAAATGGTGAAAAAAGGAGGAGAAAAGAAAGAAACCAGTCAGTTCTAAATATTTTTGCTAATTAAATTTTAGGGAAGTTTAAACGGATCCATTAACTGTGTTAATATTAGCACCCAATTTTTTTATATTAAAAAATTAAAAGTCAAGGTTGACTCCAAGTAGAATTGATTTTTTAAGCATGCAGGCAGTTGGAAATTTATTTTTAGAATTTTGTTTTAGGGGTTAAATGTTTCCTTTACTACTTAAAAATGGAATTATAATGGACAATTCAAAATATTACTGACCAAATTTTTTTTTAAAAGCCTTATAATTTTCTATATTATGGATATTTATTTGAATACTCACAAAACAGAATAGCTTCTTTTGTCTTTAAGATCACTAATATTCATTAGAGTAATACTCTATAGCAATGCTGGTGAACCTTTTCGGCACTGAATGCCAAAATGGGAGCAGCCGCATGCCTGCACACATGCCGGAAACCAGAACAGCAGCTGCCTGGTGCGCATGCATACACTGGGAAGATGATTTTCCGGTTTCCAGCATGCGCATCCCACCTGGTCTTCCAGTTTCTGGCACATATGCATACGCAAAGACCAGTTGGCCAGTGCACATGTGCATGCCGGGAAGATGATCTTCCAGTTTCCGATGCTCCCACACGCATGAAGACTAGCTAGTTGGTGAGCACGTGCGTGCTGGAAACTGAAACAGCATCCTCCCAATGCACATGCACACGCTGGGAATATGATATTTTGGTTTCCAGCATGCGCACCAGCCACCTAGTCTTCCGGTTTCTGGCACGCATGCACAAGCGAAGACCAACTGGCCAGTGCACATGCACATGCCGGGAAGATGATCTTCCAGTTTCTGACCCTCCCATGCGTGTGAAGACCAGCTGGGTGGCTTGCCAGAACCCAGAAGAACAACAGGCAATGGCTCGCATGCCCGGAGAGATGGCTTTGCATGGCAGTTCCAGCACGCGTGCCATAGGTTCACATCATGGCTCTATAGTTTTCTGCTCAGATTGGTTGTTTATGGTAAATAATTCCAGCAGATATGAATTCCTAGTGAGTTTTTTTTTCTTTTTCTTTTCAGCCTCATTTAACATATTTGGTATTTTTCTGCCAGCACAATAAAAATATTATTCCTGATCCTCTACAAAAATCTCAGACTTTTCCCTAAAGGGATTCCAGAGGGACTACTAGAGATTTGTGATGTTATAATCCCCAAGCAAATTCTGGCTTGTCCAAGTTAGCCCAACGGGTGCTCTAAAATTGTTTGGTTAAAGGCTGCAATCAGCATTTATTAACGTTCCCTTGCATTGACCCTGTATCTAACTAATTACTTTTAAATTTGTTATAATATTGGTGGAACCAAGATAAAAATAATCAATACCTATTTTTAATTTACATGTAGAATCCAAGAAGAACAGAGAATCAATTCTGGACCAGTATAAAATAGAAGTCCAAAAAGGCAGAATTGGAGAAGATAAAATTGATTAATTGTCAAATATATATGTCCATCTGGGCAGCATACAGTAATGGTATGCTGTACCAGTGAAAATATCTTAATTAATTTCACTAGTATACTTTACTTATTCTCTACCACCTGGATGCAAAAACTATTAAACTAAAATGATAATATATATATTTTTACAAAGCCTTCAGATAAGTATTTTTAAATATAGGTACATTCTTTTGATTTGAACTTGACATTTGTAGTTTTCTTGGGAAGAATAAACAAGTAGATTTCTTCCAGGATGGTGTGATGTTGGCTTTGTTTTTTGATTCTCAATCTAACTTAAGCTTTTGAATATGCTGATGATCTCCCATCTCAGAATCAATCAGATTCACAACTGCTTTGTTTTTTCAAGATCTGCAAGGTCAGTTAGATGCTGCCACCTGCTGAGGATGATCAAACATGAATATAAATCAGTATTTGGATAGAATTATGGATTCAACTATTTTTAAGAACTTCAATTAGAATTCCAAAACTAAACTAATTGGAAAGAACAACTGACCAAGTTTTCCCCGGGTGTACAATATTAAACATAAACCATCTTGGTCATAGGCTTGTTTTCCATGATTTAATTTAATAAATCTCTAGGCTGGAAGGAAGGGAACTTTTTTTCTATCAAATATATAATTAAAGGTGAACTACAGCTTTTTTTAAAGTGAAAACTCTCTATCACATTTAATTAGGCAGTGAAGGATTAAGATAAAGAAAAAGCAGGCCACTAGGACTAATCTTCACACACAACTACAGTCAAAAATATAACTTTTGACAATGGCTATTTCAACTTCATCTTTAAATGTATATAGGTAGTCCTTGACTTACAACCAATTGTTTAGCAACCATTTAAAGTTATGGCAACCCCTGTCCAAAAAGATACTTAAAACCCCATTTTGAAGTTTCAATAGCTGCCCCCTCTCCCCCCCTCTCCGACAAGATTGCATTGTGGATGCTTGGCAACCTGATCACATTTCAGCTGTCTGCAGCAACTGACACTATTATGACTGAAATTTGTAAAAAAAAAAAAAAATTTTTATTTTTGCTGAAAACCAGTGTTTACTTCTGATTTCTGGCAAAAAAACCACCCGTCGGCTAAAATGGGTTTTGCTCAATGATTGTCATGTTGACTTAATTATCACAGCAAAAATCAGGTAATCATGTAGTAACCCACTTAACGACCAGCATGATTTACAATCATAATTCCAGGCTCAATTGTGGTTATAAATTGAGGACAACCTGTATTTCTTCTGATTTAGCTCATTTTACTAAACCATTCACATATGTTGGCAGAGACACCAGTGAAACAGCCTGGCCACAGTTTGATTTCCAAAATCTTACACATATTCTCACCATGAACTGTTATCAGAATGAACCGGAAAAAAAATACCAAATGCATTGTTTTGTAATGAAAACAGTTTGGCAGGGATATGTGTGAAGGGATAATGAAAATGAGTCATTATCCACCAGTTCTGCTTCTTGGTTTTATTAGTCATGCTAGTAGAAGGTGAGTTCTGGTTTGCAAAAAATATCATCAAGGAAGCCATGGCCTTAAAACATGCCTGGCATGTTTTAGATGGCAGCTTTAAGGGGTGTGGACTTCAGAATGCCCCAGACAACATTGGGTATTCTGAGAGTTGAAATCCATATAATTTAAAGTTGCAGCATTTGAGAAATACTGCTTTAAAGTCTGTGGAAGGATCAAACCAGTGGTGGGTTGCCCCTGGTTCGGACCGGTTCGCAAGAACCAGTAGTAAAACCAGTGGGAGGCCCCACCCACCGCCCAAAATGTCATCATCAGCAATCTGCGCATGTGCAGAAGCTTCTATGTATGTGCAGAAGCAAGGTGCATGCGCGATCCCATTGCGAACTGGTGGTAAAGGTAAGTAGAACCCATCCCTGGATCAAATTATTTAATAATATTATCCAAGACTTTTTTAGATTGTGCTCAGTGTTTTCTGTGGGAATGAGAGGAGCAAGGGGTAAAATGATGGAACCAACGTTGGAGCATCATAACACAACCCTACTCATTTTTGTTTGTGCATTGTGATATGGTAGGCACACACAAAAATGGCCCAGCTTGTGGCACACTGCTGCAGCACTGTTTCCATCTTGTTGAAGAACCGCAAAAAAAGAAGAGGGAAAATGTATATACTGAACAAAATCCAAGGGGACCAACTAATAAAGTTATTTTGTTTTATAATTTATGTATATACATTTTTATTCTTGGGTGCCATAAGTAAATCTATCTTGAAAGTGGCAATTATTATAAATAATTTAAACCCTGCTCTAAGAAGGATGGAACACAAGCTACTAATGGTGTAGCTGCGGCATATGAGTGATAACTATGCTGGCATACAAAGCTGACATTCAGCAAGGGAGGGGATGAGAATTGCTATTAACAAGCCATACAATCACGTATTACATGATGTATAATCCACAGACATCACAGACACATCAAGACAATAAAAGCTAAGCATGCAGTAATTAAAATAATGCATGAATGTTACAGAAACTGAAACATATTAATGGATCTATTAAGATTACCTAGCGGAGGTTCTGGGGAAATACCAATGCTTTGCAGTAAAGCTTCAGTCTCTCTTCTCTTGCGATCCAGATCAGAATCTTCCTGGGGTGGTTCTTTCTTCTGCTGAGAATCTGCCTGAATTAATAGTAATGAAAAATTATTCAGAGAATTCAAATAAATAGAATGATTCACAGACAAACGGTAGCTTCTCCTCCAGGAGAAGTAGCAGATTCAGTGGTGGGAATCAGTTTCAATAGAACTGCAGAGTAAGCAAAAAAGGTGCTCATCCTAATTTCTACCTCAATAACAATATATTGTTTTTAAAGGAAAAACAAGGCACTGCAAAGAGAACAACCACCATTTCTAAATTATTTTTTTTAATCCCCATAAAACACAAGTTTTGTATGTGCTTTGTATCTTCAGCTTCTTTAAACAGAAGTATATTTGGCCCCTTTCCCCCAACTTTCAACAGAAAAAGTAACAATATGGTAGACATTTCCCAATTACAATCTTGGCTATTTTGCTCTACCAACAGGTCTTTTTACTGCTGTTTTAACATAATCACACAATACCATTGCCAATAGAATACCAAGCTAGGTAGATTTTATCTGTATTTTAAGATGGTAATTTTAATCTTTGCACTGCTATTGCTGATGAATAGCTAGAAAAGTAAGATTAGTATTTTCCTAAATAAGAAATATCTGGGCATGTAAAAAACTATCCAGCTGTCTGTTGGAGCTCTGGCAAAATCTAGCTCAGTTCTGCATGCAACACATGGAGCAGAAGATTGCAAATGGATGTGTTTCTCTACCCAATCTTTAATTGCCAGCATGTGGGCAGGTTGTATAGTATCTTCTAGATCATCCAATCATTGCTGGGCCTATAATGTATTAATTAAGTCAAGCTTTATATCACTTCAATAATCATGTTGGGTGAGGCTAAAAGATTCTTTAAATCATTAATGATGAAAGATATTGCCTTCTTATCATACATATCCATATGTGATGTTTGTGTGAATGTGTGAAAAAGACAACCACGTACATGGATGTGTAATCTTAGGATTTTTATCTGTATTAAAATGCTTATATACTCAGAAGCATCCTGATTTAACTTCCTACCTAAAACTCTTATAACATTCATACTATAATAAAATGTTCACCGTTTTAGATCAGCACCATTACAGGTACAAAGTCTTTGAGAGAAAGCATTTTTAAATCTACCACATAGCATATCTGATAACAACGCATTTAATCTGGCTCTTGAAAAGGCTATTCTGTATTTTCCAAAATATAAGTTATTAAAATATTTAGGAAATTGTAAAATATATCTATAATTAATTCCCTTATAATATCCAAAGGATAACAGGTATTTTTTTACTGTAACTATTGTTGACAAAAATAAAAATACAATCATTTTATGCTTCCCTGATTTTGTATGAAAATGAATTTCACTGTCAATTCTCATCTCTATTTTGTGCTATGACTGAATTAAAAAGGGAGGAGCATAAATTCTTTAATTAAAAATTCCCATGCACATTCTCCAGGACATACCAAATGATATGTCATATTAAAAAAATAAGACAGTATCCTAAAGCCAGGAGGCCAACAATGCAACAGTAATTATGGTATCATTTATTTTGCTGAAGAACAGTAAATGCAAATTTGCTACCTTAGCAACCAAACTAGCCGACCATAAAATGAGAGAGGAAGATACAGATTGCAATTGAATTTTTAATTATATATATATAACCAAATTTATATTTCACTGATAAAGAAATACAGGGAGACTAGTATAGATCTATTTCAAGCTATTTAGCTCTCATCAGTTAGCCATACCCTTACTTGGATTCAAACTTGGGCTGCCTGCATGTGAAGCAGTTGTATTAACCTCTGAGCCACAAGTTCTCCTCCCTTCATCAGCTTGAGCGGGGGGAGGGGGGGAGGGAGGGAGAGAGAGAGAGAGAGAGAGAGAGAGTATATATATATATATATATATATATATATATATATATATATATATATATGGAGAGAAAGAGAGAGACAGAGAGAGACAGAGACAGAGACAGAGAGAGAGAGAGAGAGAGACAGACAGACAAATTATATTTTCACAAATAAACAATTCCATTTCAAGTCACAACTATTTTGAAATTATCAACAGCTTTTTGTACTTATACACCAATTACAATCAATGCCAGCTTATTTCCCTGTTTAATCAGGACTCCCTCCCCCCCCCCCAAAGCTAGATACGTTACAGATCTGCAAAGCAAGAAAAAGAAGCTAAACACTTCTGGATTATAGGTCTGCAAATTAAAAATTTAAGTAATGAAAGAACAATCAATAGGTTCTCAACCAAATCAAAACTGACCACTGTTAGGGTTCATACTAGGAATGGTGATATATCAAAACTCTTAACCTTACTTAGAGAAGTTCACAGAAAGCCACAAGTAAGATCACTTGCTTCAGACAACAAGATAGAAGCCAAATATATACAGAAGATCATTTGATTTCAGATGACCAACATCATGCCCTATATTATAGATCAGGGGTGTCAAACTCATGTCGTCATTGTTGAATATTCAAATACAGTCAGTCCCTAGTGGCCAAGTTAGTTACTACCTATTCTCTGATTGGTTGGAAGATGACAGCTCCGGGTATAAAAGGGAGCTGTCAAGCGCGGGAGTTTTGGGCATGTTATGTATATTGAAGAGAGTTGAATAAACATTACTGTTGCTGTTCCCGTTCGCCTCAGAATCGTTCATCTTCGGCCGGAACATATTAGTGGCGATGAGGATGGGATATGCCGGTTGGAGGCAGTGAAAAGAGGAAGTGAGGCTTTCCGAGGTTTTGAAGTGCCCGGCGGTAACGGGGAGACAGAGAGTGACACTCGAATAAGAGGGGGTGGAGAATGGCGTCCTCACACAACTTTGCCCCATTTAACCCCTCGATGGAATTGTGGGAGGCGTTTGTAGCCAGATTTGACTGCTTCCTGATAGCAAATGATTACAGGGAGTTGTCTAGCGAGAGGAAGCGCTCCAGCTCCATCACGCATCGCTCGCCGCCAACATTTCTACCATCGGGATCAGGCTGAGGGGGAGTCAGTTAGTCACTATGTTGCGGCGCTACGAAAATTGGCCAGACACTGCCAATTTGTGGACTTGGACGATTATTTGTTGGACAGATTAGTCAGTGGGGTGAGAGACGAGCACCTTAAAAGACGACTCATTGCCAAGCCTGAGTTATCCTTTCAAGAAGCCCTGGATGAAGCGTGTGCCGTGGAGCTAGCTGCTCTATCCCTAGCTGACTTGCCCCGGGGACATCAGACCGCCAAGCCTAAAGGCGAGCCCATTAACTACAATGCGGCTAAGGGGAGCGATTAATACGATTCCAGTGTAGAGCCCGAGGTGGATCAAATTAGAGATGCGCAGCGCCCTGCTGGGCATGCCAGGCAGCCGAGGGGAAACTGCAGTTGCTGTGGGGGTAGTCACTCTAGTAATACTTGCCGATTGAAAGACGTGGTCTGTCGCAGATGTGCTCGCCGGGGCCATATTGCGAGGGTGTGCAGAGCGCCTGGACCTGTGGAGATGCCCCCGCCCCCCCCCCAGGGCCAGTCGTCGAGTTCCTGGCAGAAGAGCAGCCGATCCGGGCGGTCGCCCTTCCTGGAATCGAGAGCAAGGGGGAATTTACATGGTAAATCTGGATCCACCTGGGGCTGCCTATCGCAAGATTAACGTGACAGTATATATCGAGGGCCAGCCGTGCATGATGGAGGTGGACACTGGCTCCGCCCATTCTATCGTGTCCTGGAGCACTGTCAAAAGACTGGTACCGCGGATGGCCAAGAGCCGTCTTTCCCCTTGTCACTTACAGTTGAAAGATTTTCAAGGAAAACCAATAGCCGTCTTGGGGTGTGGCCGTTTCTGTGTTAATTTTAAGAACTTTTCTGGCCGCCTGCCTCTAATTGTCGTGGAAGCTCCGTTGCCCAGTTTGCTGGGATTAAACTGGTTCCAGGCGTTGGGGCTCACTTTGCAAGGGGTGCATGACATCCGCTCATCTGAATTGGACATGCTAATCCAGGAATTTCCATCCGTTTTCGATGGCAAGTTAGGGTGTTATACCGGGCCCCCGGTGTCGTTTAGCCTTGACCCCAGGATTCCCCCTCGGAGATTGAAACCACGCAGAGTGCCTTTCGCATTACAGGCAAGGGTGGATGCAGCATTGGATAAGTTGATCTCACAAGGGGTTTTAGAACCGGTGGAATTTGCACGGTGGGAGACACCTATTGTGACGCCCATTAAAGCGGATGGCTCGATACGCATATGCGCAGACTACCAGGCGACCTTAAATAAGGCTCTCTTGGGACACGCCTATCCTGTCCCCGTTGTGCAGCATCTGCTGCACTCCTTGGGCCGGGGTTCAATTTTCGCCAAATTGGACCTGGCCCAAGCATACCAGCAATTACGGGTGGATGATCAGACTGCGGAGGCCCAGACAATTGTGACACACCGGGGGGCGTTCCGATGTCGTCGTCTGCAATTTGGAGTTAGTGTAGCCCCGGGGATATTCCAGAGCCTGATGGAGAGGTTATTGCACGGGATCCCCGGTGTCATGCCATATTTTGATGACGTCCTTATCTCAGCGAGCAGCACGTCTGAATTGAGGGATAGGCTTCGTTGGGTCCTTCGTAAATTTAGCAACGCCAGGCTCAAAGTGAACAAAGACAAGTGCCAATTTGCAGTGCGGCAGGTAGAGTTCTTGGGGTTTTTGATCGATGGCGCCGGGATTCACCCGACGGCTGCCAAGACGTCCGCTATCTTGGATGCACCAGCCCCTCGCGGTAAAGCCGACCTGCAAGCATTTCTGGGGTTGTTAAATTTCTATGCGGTTTTTCTGCCACATAAGGCAACGGTCGCAGAGCCCCTACACCGCCTTTTGGACCGTGGGGCTGTTTGGCGGTGGGGAGCAAAGGAAGTTGCGGCGTTCCATGCTGTAAAACATCTCTTAACATCTAACGCCATCCTCCAACAGTTTTTGCCTCACCTCCCACTTACTCTGGCATGTGACGCTTCCCCTTATGGGGTGGGGGCAGTTTTGAGCCATAAGTTCCCCTCTGGGCGGGAACTGCCCATTGCCTATTTTTCCAGGACCTTAGCTCCTGCTGAGCGTAATTACTCACAGTTAGATAAGGAAGCATTGGCTCTAGTGGCAGGGGTCAAACGCTTCCACCATTACTTATATGGTCGTTCCTTTGTATTATACACCGATCATAAGCCCCTTCTAGGAATTCTGGCGGGTGACCGGCAAGCTCCACAAATTATGTCACCCCGCATGACTCGCTACTCCATGTTCCTGGCTGCATACACGTACCAATTGGTTCACCGCCCCGGCCGGGACATTGCTCACGCTGATGCTTTGAGCCGCTGCCCCATTCCAGCTCTGCTCGCTGACCCTGTTCCTGTATCCTCGGTGTTCCTGATTGCTGATTCGTCGCTGCCAGTCACAGCGTCGGACGTCGCTCGTCTCTCCGCCAAAGACAGAGTCCTAGCCCAGGTTTTGGATTGGATGGCTAGGGGTTGGCCGCAAGGACCGCTCGCCCAGGAATTTCAGCCCTACTTTACGAGAAGGCTCGAGTTGTCCACGCAAGCCGGATGCCTGTTGTGGGGTCATAGAGTCGTGATTCCGCCCCCTCTACGACAATCCTTATTACAAGAATTACATCGGGGTCACCCGGGGGTGGTGCGCATGAAGGCATTGGGTCGTTGTTACATGTGGTGGCCACAATTGGATAAGAATGTCACTGACTGGGTTTCAGCCTGCTCACAGTGCCAGGCAGCGCTACCTATGCCGGCCAAGGAGCTGCCTCGGGAGTGGGAGGATCCCGGGGCCCCGTGGTCTAGGTTACATATTGATCTAGCTGGCCCTATACAGGGACAGTCCCTGCTGGTGGTAGCAGATGCCTTTTCTAAGTGGGTGGAGGTGTTACCCATACGTTCCACCACATCGGAGACCATTGTTCGGGCACTAGGCCGACTATTTATCACCCATGGGTTACCAGATATGATAGTGTCCGACAACGGTGCCCAATTTACATCTACTGAGTTCGAGGCATTCCTGGCGCACCGGGGGATACGGCATTGTCTAATTTCGCCGTTCCACCCAGCTAGTAATGGTTTTGCGGAACGCGCCGTGAGATCCGCTAAGGATGCACTTAAGAAGCTGGGTCACGGGAGTTGGAGTGAGCGAATAGAAGAATACTTAATGGCTCAGCATACGACTCCCTGTCAACTTACAAATAAAAGCCCTGCTGAGCTCTTAATGGGCCGCAAATTACGCACCCTGTTAAGACAGAATACACCCCTCTTATTACCCAAGCAAGCCTTTGGATTCACGCAGTAGATACCAACCATTCCTAGTGGGAGACATGGTTTACGCCCGTAATTATGGGGGTCAGCCATTATGGCTGGCTGGAACGGTCGTAGGAGTAGTGGGGCCGCGATCCTACCAAGTTGAGGTGGATAACGGGAGGATTTGGAAGCGTCATAAAGACCAACTGCGGGCTAGGAGGGTGTTAATTCCCCAGAAGGACAGCAGGGAGGACATGAGCGAACAGCCTTCAAGGCTGGCCGCGGCCAGAGCAGAAACCCCAATCCCGTCCGATACACCAGCGGACGACGTACCTGTCGATGGGGACCAAATGGGGGAGGCCGGTCCCGGGCAGTCCGGTAAATCTAGCGAGAGTAGCAATTCAAATCCACCGCCTGTACTAGATGAGGGGGTGGAGCTCAGGCGATCAGGGCGGGTCCGGAGGAGGCCAGCATATTTGAGTGATTACGCATGCGAGTGACGTCCGCATGCGCAAGCTGGGTGAGAAGGAGTGTTGAATATTCAAATACAGTCAGTCCCTAGTGGCCAAGTTAGTTACTACCTATTCTCTGATTGGTTGGAAGATGACAGCTCCGGGTATAAAAGGGAGCTGTCAAGCGCGGGAGTTTTGGGCATGTTATGTATATTGAAGAGAGTTGAATAAACATTACTGTTGCTGTTCCCGTTCGCCTCAGAATCGTTCATCTTCGGCCGGAACATATTAGTCATCATGTGACATGTCGGGACTTTTTCCTCCTTTGCTAAACTGGGTGTGGGTGCATGACACATCCGGCCCACGGGCCAGGAATTTGACAGCCCTGTTGCAGATAGTCTTTTTGTCTCACCTTTTCAAGCAAACAGAAATTTGGTCATATACTTCCTATCTTGACATGGGATACATCTGCTTAATATTTGCATAATCATTTTGTCTACTGTAGCTTGAATTCTGCTTTGCTACTTCAACCCTTTCACTAGCTCTCTTGTGGCAATTCTCAGAAAGCAAAAACCTGCATACTTTGGGCATGGATACAAGTTATGAACTAAAAAGAAATAAATATGCTTATCAAAGTTCAGGGAATTACAAGAAGGAGAGCACAACATATAAGATGGATGGAAAGCATCAAAGAGATGACAAGACTGACATTCTACCAGATTGTATTTCTTTTCTATTTTTTCTGTTATGAAAAAATATAAATTCAAGAGACATAAGTAAAAAGTAGGAACAATACCTTAACAGATATCACATACATTTACCTCTTTCTTCTTCCTTTCTTCTTCTTTTCGTTTCTTCTCCTCTCTTATTTGAGCCAATCTCTGTTTTTTACGTTCCAGCTCTGCTTTTAAATCACTCTTGTCTGACATGATGATTCACTGGTTAGGGAGTAAAAACAGAAGACATCAGTGTTGGGAACCAAGAAAAAAGTAATGTTTTTTACCTCCAAATATTGATTGGCATCTAGAGTGGGAAAAGGGGAAAGGGGGAAAAGGAAAAGAGTTCTGATGTGATTGAAAGAATTCCTTGATAATAGCCTAATTATATTGCGCAATGGTAAGCAAATATACAATCGAGTAAATGCATTATCAAAACATTTGATTTTAAAAGATAAATTGATTTTTTTTCAGCACCCCGTATTTAAATACTGCCTAGCCCCTGTAAATCTAAAAACAATTTTCTTGAACAGCTATGACAGGAGTGTACAACTTTCCTATCATGAGGATTACACATGGCTTGGCCAGTGGTTTGCAAAAGGTTTGCAAAAATGTTCTCTAGAAGCTTAAGAGACTGAATTGCAGCCCTTGATGTCCCTAAAACTGCTCAGCCCTGTCTTACAAATACAATTTGCTTATCTTCTATTTAATCCAGGTTCTGAAACCGGTCAAGGGTTAAACGATTATCCATTGTTGTTGTTGTTGTTGTTGTTATTCATAGTACTATTAATTGAAGTAGTATTCATTCAATTATTTACACATAATAAATGGGAGAAATAAACAAACATCATAAAGGGGATAAGGATTCTAGCATCAGCTGTTGCTTTCCAATGACCCATATGCCCAATTTCTAAACTTAGAACTGCAAAATTCACAGGCAGGTGTAAATTGAGGAATAACCAATTTTCAATCTGCATATTAATCTCAGAACCTCAATTAGATTGGCATGAGTATAAATGTGAGTGCAATTTTCTTCAACCATCTTATTATGAACAACTAGCAAGCTAGCTTCAAAAATATAATCCCGCTCAATACAACATTGCTTTCTCTTGATAGATTGGTGAATTAATTGACTGATCATGTGCCACTGAATCAGTATCGACTCAGAGTGACTACATAGATTTTCTCCCTATTCCTCCAATTACATATGGTTTAACGGTATATAGATAATCAGTATTACTTTAGCAATGAAGAATTGTGTTTCTGACTAACTTCTCCCCACCCCCCCACCCCGCAACCTGTAACTTAATTCCCACTTTGGTATGTTCTGAGTTTAAAAAACAATCCAATTAGCCTTAGTTGGGATTACTGTACTGTCACAATCACGTTACTTAACTATTAATGGAGGGAGGAAAAAAATAAGATTCGGGACAGGGAGAGGGTAAAAAGAAGTAATAGTTTCCGGACTTCTAACAAGTAACAGCATTATTATTGATTTCTGTCCAGCACAGCAGAGCAAAGATTCCATCAGAGGTGCACAGAACCCAAGGAAAGCATCAATTATGCTTACTATTACACTCTGCAGCATTGTTCAAATACATCCACAGAGCTTTGAAGCAATCAATGCACATGCTGCCAATGGCTATTATCTAACAAGTCCGAGAGGAATTTAGGAAAGAAGTTCTAATTTCTAGAATTTGGGGAGTTTGGTGAAACAGATTTTTTTTAAAAAGGTACAATAATAATGGAGAATCTCTTTTTCCCTCTTGTGACCATGGGTACTTTTACACTAGGCTTTTATTGTGCAATTGTCATGCTTTATTCATGGGACCCAAAGCACCCAAAAGTGAGATTAAAAACCAGAAAGTAGAAGCTTTACAATGAGAGCCAAATCTAAAATAAGGAGTTTCCTGACTGTAAAAGTAATTAAACAATGGAGCAGCCTGCCTACTGAAGTGGTATTTGCTTCATCACTGAAAGTTTTCAAGAATTAGATAACTACTTGTACAGATAATCTGAGAATTCCTGCACTTGGCAGGGGATTGGACTAAAAGACCAGCAAGAAACTATGATTTTATTGGCTGTCCAGACAATGTTATATAGTCTTCAGTTTACAACAGTTCGTTTAGTGACGTTCGAAGTTACAACAGCACTGAGAAAAGTGACTTATGACTGTTTTTCACACTTACAACTGTTGAAGCCATCCTCCCATGGTCACATTTATCAAAATTCAGGTGCTTGGCAACTGGTTCATATTTATAACGGTTGCAGTGTCTCGGGGTCCTGTGATCACCTTTTGCAACCTTCTGACAAGCAAGGTCAATGAGGAGGCCAGATTCACTTAACAACGTTGTTACTAACTTAACAACTGCAGTGATTCACTTAACAACTTTGTTAAAAAAGGTCGTAAAATGTGCAAAATTCACATAACAAATGTCTCACTTATCAGAAATTTGGGGCTTAGTTGTGGTCATAAGTCACCTGTATTCTACTTACTTCCATGTTTTTCTATTATCTACAAACAAAGAAATCTACACATCTACTACTATGAGAACAAAAAGAGTAGTCACACATGTCCTTCTCCTGTTACTACTATATACATGTTATTGTTCTCTTTCTCCAAAGAATACACAGCCATCTAGAAATGATAAGACTAGACTAGACTAGACTAGACTAGACTAGACTAGACTAGACTAGACTAGACTAGACTAGACTAGAATAGAATAGAATAGAATAGAATTCTTTATTGGCCAAGTGTGATTGGACACACAAGGAATTTGTCTTGGTGCATATGCTCTCAGTGTACATAAAAGAAAAGATACATTCATCAAGAGTCTGATCATGTAATTAAAAAGCTATGTGGTTATTTACTAGAGGTTAAATTGGAAGAAGAACAAGTTAAAGAATCAATGATAGCATGGGGGAAGAATTTTGGTTATGGTATTAATTTAGAGAAATGCCAAAAATTGTGGTCATATAATTATAAAATGACAATGTCTACAGCATATAAGGAGAATTTATATAAGATGTTTTACAGGTGGCATCTATCCCCGTTGAGAATAGCCAGAATGTTCCAGAATAAATTGGAGAAATGTTGGAAATGTCATCAGACCCCAGGATCCTATTACCACATGTGGTGGACAATCGCAGAAGCAAGGAGATATTGGACTAAGATACACACGTGGTTGGAAAAAATGTTAAAGAGACATATTGACTTTAAACCAGAGATATTTTTATTAGGGATTATATCGGAGACATATAATAAGGAACTGCAATATTTAATTGTGACTCTCTTGATAGCAGCTAGAATTGGATTTGCTAAAAATTGGAAAGGAGAAAAGTTACCTAATGATGAAGAAATTATTAAGAAAATGATGGAATGTGCTGAAATGAGTAAACTGACATTTGAAATAAGAGAGCAGGAAGATAGACAATATTATTTGATATGGGATTTATTTTACCAATGGATAGAGAATAAGAATTGAAAATAATTATGATATAAATGGATGTTGAAACTTTTGGAAATAAACTAGCATGTTTAGTGATAAATTGAAGAGAAGAGAAGCACAAAAATACCACTGACTGATACACTGTCTATAATTGTATGGAATGATAATGTTTTTATGTTTTGTTTTGTTTGTGTTTTTGAAAATAAAAAAAAATATTATAAAAAAAAAGAATCATAAGGTACAAATAAGCAATCAAATCATATTAGGAAACAATCAATATAAATCGTAAGGATACCAGCAATAAGGTTACAGTCATACAGTCATAAGTGGGAGGAGATGGGTGGTGGGAACGATGAGAAGATTAATAGTAGTACAGACTTAGTAAATAGCTTGACAGTATTGAGGGAATTATTTGTTTAGCAGAGTGATGGTATTCAGGAAAAAACTGTTCGTGTGCGTAGTTGTTCTGGTGTGCAGTGCTCTATAGCATCATTTTGAGGGTAGGCGTTGAAACAGTTTATGTCCAGGATGTGAGGAGTTTGTAAATATTTTCACAGCCCTCTTTTTGACTCGTGCAATATACAGATCTTCAATGGAAGGCAGGTTGGTAGCAACTGTTTTTTCTGTAGTTCTAATTATCCTCTGAAGTCTGTGTTGGGTTGCAGAACCAAACCAGACAGTTATATGATGTAATTCAGGGGTCCCCAACCCCTGGCCATAGAGTGCCCCGTACCACCACTTGCACAAATGGAGCTGCATCCACACACACGCTTGCCCCCCTCTCATGCAAAACGACCTCTCTCTCTCCCCCCCCCACCGGTCCACAAAGCCAGAAAAATTGGGGAACGCTGATCTAATTCATTTGTTGTTAATTTAGATGTTACATTTTAATTATTATGCTTTCATAATTTATGGTTTTCTTATTAATTTTAAATGTTAGTCATACAGTGGAACTTATTTGGAAGGCATATAAATGACATAAAATAAAATCTTGAAGATGTTGGATATATTTTCTGATTTAAGTGGCCAGAAAAATACTGCTGTAATAAAGATGTTGAAATTATAATCAGAATACTATAACCTATATTAAGGTTTCTAGGACTGTGAAAAACTATCAGTTCAGAGTTCTACATTGCAAAATGAATAGTCCTGTCCAGGGGTGGGTTCTACTTACCTTTACTACCTGTTCGCAGCAGGGCCACGCTTGCACGCTCATTTTGCTCACACATGCACATACTCATCTGCGCATGTGCAGAAGCATTTTGATGACGTCGGGGTCGATGGGTGGAGCCTCCTGCCAGTTTTACTACCAGTTCTATAGAACCAGTGCAAACCAGGGGCAACCCACCACTGGTCTTGTCTTACTCAAGTGAGACTTTTTCCTAGGATTGGGGTTAAAGGAATTGGGGTTTTTTGTTTTGTTCTTGTGCCTTTCCCATCTCAAATGGGGAAATTCTCCATCAATTTTTGGCAAATGTCATAGGAGGAAGCTCTAGAGCACGGGTGTCAAACATGCAGCGTCACGTTGCTGTCACATAACATTTCACAACTTTTTTTCCATTCACAGAACTGGTTTGGACATGGCCTGCACATGATGCCTCTGGCCTGCAGGCCGTCAGTTTGACACCCCTGCTCTAGAGGGTACATAAAAGGAATATGAAGTCTATAAGGATTCTTAAGATCTCAGCTTTCACTCATCTCTTATAAAAGAAGACATATTGTGCCTACAATAAAACATTGCAGGACAGATTTGTCCCCTATGCATATAATTAACTTTTTACTTTTCAGACCTATTTTGGCTGATGGGGTAGGGATGGGACCATTTTGACTATTTAAGTAACTCTCTCACACTTGAACAACTAAGCTATAAAGAATAATAACCAAAATCAAACTTCAATACTAGATTATTGCAATCCTTTTTTTTTTTACTACTATTGGACTTTTCCATTCCAACAGTTAGCTTTTTCATGCAGATACCCAGAAGAAGATGCCAAAAATTAGCTGATTTTTCAAACAGAAGCAAAAAGTGATCAACATAAAGCTTGCCTGGAATGCACATTCAAAGCACTTAAACAAACTTCCTATGCACAATTATCCAGACACTGCATTTTTTTCTCATTAGTAAACTCATCTGTTTTTCTCTGTATACGGAAAGGGGAAGGGAAATAACTGAAGCATTTTCCCCCAAGCAAAATGACACCACACTTTTAAATATATTTTTTTATAAAATTACAAAAACAATGTAATTTTTATAATTACCATTTGAAAGGGTTAGAGATATCAGCAAATTATAAGAATTGATAATTTTATAAATATAAATGTTCTAGTGTTTCTAAAACTTTAGATAATATAGTATTAAAATGTCAATCCTTTCAAAGTTTATTTTTCTCCCAGAGAATATTTAGTGAATTGCATTGAGCATCCTTTCGTTGACTTTTTTAATAGAGTTGTAGAATATAAAAGTTGCAAAAAGATCACAATCTTTTTGCAATTTGTGAGATACATGATTGATTTAACTTTTATCTAAAATCCCCCCTCCCATCTGTTATTTACAGATAACTTGGCAAAATCTAACTGATCTTTGCTGTAATGGCCTACATATATTATTTTATCCCTTCCCAACACAGAGGAATTAAATACGTTTCCTCACCACTGAAAGAGTGTCTTATTAATGAAGGCATAGAGAAAGATCCTGCAAAGGTTAACGTTAAAGGGGAAAGTCTCTCTTTTTTGTACGCATTTCTAAAACCTATTTTTATTAAACATGGGCTGGATATTCTGAGGGTTAGAATCCCAGCTTTTCTGGAAAGTGCTATATCCAGGAGACCAATTCATGCAATGTGGAAAAAAATGTGCAGACATAGTATGAAGAACATATCCAGGAGGTAGCTTGAGATATTGTTTAGTAGGCTTTGATACTCTAATATTTGCACAGAAGAATCAAACTGGCAACATTTTAAAAATTATCTGGTTACTTTTTTGCAGAATCACTGAGTTTTTCATATTGGAAGGGATCCTAAAAATCATCTAGAACAATGTCTGCCTTGCTGCAGGCAACTTGCAAGTGCAACATCTCTAGTAAATAGTTGCCTGCTTTACTTTCGGAGAATGAAAAGCAAATGTATCTCTTCAGCCTCAGCTTCACTTTCACAGTTTTTAATCCTTATTCTAATATTTAGCTGAAATCTAGCTGAGCAGTTCCAACTATTTATCTAGCCTTATTTTATACAGCAACAGAAAAGCATCTGCTGAATCCTCCGCAATGACCAGTCTTCCCTTAATCTTTATCACAAAATACTGGTATTAAAAAACAGAAGTAATCAGGGGATCTCACTAGATTACATTCCAAATCCCTCCCCAAGGTATTTAAAACCCCCACCATTTGCCTTAAATTTTAAAAAGGCATCATAATGAACAAGTGAAGCAATTATAAAGCTTTAATTCAGATAACATGCATTATTCAATATTTTAAGAAACATTTCATAGGAAAACAGTCAACATTTTATTTAGTCTCCTTACCTCATATATGCAAATGTCAATTAATATAATAAATTAAATGTGTACCACTTACCTAGAAATAAGTGCTAAAGTAAATGTGAATTTCTTGTTCTACCCAATACAGCAAAAAACTATAAAAGCTGCTGAATGTTTTGTTACTTAAATAGAAAATTATATCTTAATGAATATTTTCTCAGTTGATATTCTACCAATGGATTGATACTTAAATTCCCATAATCCTACTAAGGGACCTTTAACTATGCTCAATGGAACTATGACAGTAGTTGAGGTCTAGGGCAACCAAAAGCAGGAAGTTCCTTTTAATCCACTTGGAATTAAACCCATTATAAAACCACACCAATTTATTACAAATTACATTATATGTACAAAAGGGAACACTTGGGATCCCACCCTTGCAAGAAGCAAAGTTTATATGGGTTAAGGCTATAGGAAAACCTTGCCTCTGGAGATGTGCCTAGCACCTTCCTCTTTGGTCTTCTATAAGATAGAAAAGACACCATTTAAAAAAAGAAAGGCAATTGGAGCCTGGTTGCTATGGAATATTTGAGTGACTGGGAGGCCATATTTATTTCTTATTTGTTGTAAAACCAACCAGGTGTTGTCAGTGCTAGGCAATCTAGAAACACTTGCAATAATAAATATGTAAATAAAGACAAATATCCAAAAAGGTATAAAAAAATTGATATCTTTTGATTACTCAATAGGTTAGCCTTTTCCCTATTTGGATCAATCCCTTTCCTATCAGCATAAATCAAATCACCCTCTAAAAGTGATGTTTTTCTACCTTAGCAACTTTAAGGTGTGCATACTCCAACTGGTGACTGGGGAATTGTGGGAGTTGAAGTCTTAAAGCTGCAGAGATTGGGAAGAACTGCTCTACAGAGTAGTATTTTATTTCCTTCTATCCCCAAGTACCGATGGTAAATTAGTGAGTCTCCTCTAAAGGAAGCTGGAATGCAAAATGGCTAGCACGATAGGATCTTTGACCAAACCATCAAGTCCACAAATCCGGAGCTCCTGCACCAGCTTCAGATAGCAGCCTAGGGAATGCCCGTATCTTTCTCTTCAGAAAGACACTCCCACTTCAGAGACGGACTTTTAATGCCAACGTATTTCGTATTTTGCAACCAGTTCTAATTCTCCTCCTCCTGGAATGGGAACCGGGAAGGGGGAGAGCGCGCGCGTAATAAATGCATTCAAAAAAATTCTCGAGCCACCATCTCCTTGCTAGCTGAAGCCCTCAAAACCATCTTGGAGTCCAGGCTTACAGTCACGAGCCGTATTTAGTTTAACTGCGGCGTATACCTTCCCTCCCAGTCGCTATCTAGGCAAGTCCATCCCGATTCAAAACGATTCAACTGCAGCATCTTTCTCCGGGGCTTGTAGGGCAGAGAAAAGGGAGGGATGAGGAAGGGGAGATAGGAAGTAAGAGCAGGACATCACCCATCCACAGAGAGCCAAATTCAACCCGGTGGCAGGACTGGCATTACCTTGCGCGAGGATTTGTCGTATGCTATCTTGCTGCTTTTAGGCAGTATTTAGAGAGCTACCCGAGGGAGGCTGCAGGCTAGGTGGCACCAGTTGTTACCGCTGGAAAGATGCTCGGTTGGCTTCTCTTTGCCACCGATAGCAGAAATTCTGGTAGCTGCTGCGACGACCGCTTCTTCCAGAAATGTGCTGCCTCACGCCGGCCAGACTCCGCCCCGCCGCGGCCGCTTCTCTCCCACCTCTGTTCTGGCTCAGACCGCGCTGCCTCCTCCCAGACCTTTCGATTTTAGGTCAGAGAAGGCTAAACTAACGCAGTCTGCAGCTATCCATAGGCCAGTAGGGAAGGAGTCTGCCAGCCTTGGATCTATGGACGTAATTTCCTCTGCAGGAAGAGCTTTCTGGCTCTAAGAGTTGCATATTTAACGGCAAATAGCTTGGATTATCCCTAAATCTCTTTCATTCATCCTTGTTATTGGTGGTGTTCTACATATAGGTAGTCCTCGATTTAGTGACCGTTCAGAGTTGCAATGACACTGAAAAAAGTTATTTATGGCCATTTTTTCACACTTATGTCTATTGCAGTATCCCCACGGTCATATCAAAATTCAGATGGTTGGCAAATGGTTCGTATTTATGGCAGTTGCAGTGTCCCAGGGTCACACGGTCAGCTTTTGTGACCTCCTGACAAGCAAAGTCAATGGAGAATCCAGATTCATTTAACAACTGTGTTACTAATTTAACAAATGCAATGATTCACCTAACAAATGTGCCCCCCCCCAAAATGGTATAAAATGGGGCAAATTTGCTTAATGTTTCACTTAGCAACCTGTACCTCATCTTCCAGAGGTAGCTCTGGAGCATTTATTCAATGTACCGTCTCTATTTCTTAACATATTGCTACCAGGCATTCTATAATAATGTGAAGTAAAAGCATAAGACCTTTTCATGCTATTGTACTGTTCAGACATTAAAAACCTTGTAAGCCAGCCCAACATAGTTTTAACTACCATTAACCTCAAAAAGCTGAGAACCCACAGTCCATCAGTGCTTCCTTCAACAGACTAAGTTTGCTGATTCAATAGCAGCACACCCATTTCAATAACTGAAATCATTAAAGTATATAAATCTGCTACAGTAAACTCCAGGTACACATCATACTACAGGAAAAAAGTTTTGTTAAAAACTGCTTGATTATACTGAATATTGATATGGATTTACATTACCTATGACTTTAAGGTATTCGTAGAGATTGTGCAAGGTGATTTTATTATTTTATATATGGCTTAGCACTTGATTTTAGGACTTCTGAGTCCTAATAAATGTAATTAGTGTCCTAATTTGTTGTCCATGTAAGCAGTAATAATCAGTAAACTGGTTCATTTTGGGTGATCTTGAAAAATTAAGCAAGATTAGTTAATACTTTAATGGGAGACACACACACCATCCCTGCTATAACTATAGGATAGATAGGAAAGGAAAAAAAGAGATAATGATAGTCGACTTCTTTATTATTGCTAAGAAAGCTAAATGGATGTGTCTATGATATTAAGCTTTAAATAAAGATAGAATTATCCTTTACCAATTGATGTTGTAACCTATCATTTTATGCCTGATTACAACTGATGTTTATCAATTGTGAGACAGAAAAAAAAATAATATGCCCAACTATAGATTCAAAGGAATCTTCTATTCTATATTTTACACGAAGGATATGTTTCTGAATACATGTACCTACCGCTATTCTAACCATAGACTCGACTGAGTAACAGGATGCCTAGACAGAGTGATGAAGAAAACTTTATTTTGCAGCCAAGATTCAGATTTTATACAGATTTTATCCTAAACCTCAATCATTATATTTGAATATTTTTAGGTCAGTGAAAATGATAAATGTTTTAGTATTACAGTATTGCAAGAATGGCCGATGATTATGACATCAAAATAACTTTGAACTATCTATTGTTGCCTTTTTTCTTTTTATATCACTGACTGCAGCTACAGATGGCCATCCTGTTCTCCATCTTCCCAGACTCAATAGTCATTCATTGAATTCTCTGTAACTTCCTTCACTTTTGAATCTTCTGAATATCACGCTGATATCCCAAATGAAGAAGTCAGTTCTAACAGTTTTTAGCTGGGGAAAAAAAAGCATTTTAACTCAGACATAGTGTTATGTTTCAATAAATAAGTAGTAATAAATCTCAGTCTACTTCCAAATATCAAGTTTAGCATAATCTCTTTTTCATCCATTAATGGAATTCAATGCCTTGAAAGCTGATGCCTTTTCCTTCATGATCTGGATTAATTAATTTGAATTATATGCATCGTTTTAAAGTCCATACATGTGAACAGGCACTTAAGCAACTCACTTATGAAAAATTAATTAATTGCATTAATTAATTGAGAAATGCATAGAATCAGAATATATATAAAAGCAGCACTGAGGCACTGATCACAGCAGCACAAGAATAGGCACCAGATTCATAGAAGAAGAGGTCTACCACACTAGGCAGGACTCAAAGTGCAGAGTATGCAGATAGAGACAGTCCAACACATAGTGGCAGGTGTAAGATGCAGACAGGAACAGCATGCATCGAATGGCACAATCAAGTAGTCAGCATTTGTACAGAAATATCTGTACAATATCTGTACAGAATACAGTATAGAGTAGACCTTTAGAAGATCCTAAGTCTAGATGGGAGATCCCACAGAAAGTTGTGGAAAGAGGGCTAAGATCCTGTGGCAGGAGTGTCAAACTCGCGTTGTCACAGCGGCATCACGTGACTGATTGTGACTTTTTTCCCATTCGCTAAACCAGGTGTGGTTTAGAACATGACATATCCGGGCCATGGGTCGCAAGTTTGACATCCCTGTCCTATGGGATTTCCAGATCCAGGCAGATAAGCAGGTGCTGGCCAATCACCCAGACATTATGATGGTAGGCAATGACTAAAAGACAGTGATGGTGATAAATGTAGCAGTGCCAAGTGACAACGGTCTAAAGGAACAAAGAGTATGAGAAACTGGAAAAGTACTAGATCCTGGAAGAAGAACTAGAGATGATGTGGAAAGTAAAGGCGAAAGTCATTCCAGTGGTGGTAGGATCACTTGAGGCTGTGACTCCTAAGCTGCAAAAGTGGCTCCAACAGATCCTAGGAACAACATCAGAGCCCTCTTATTCCTCCCTTGTGCTCTGCAAATTTGTTGGTGAACAATTTCCATAATTCCCAATCAATATGAAAACTGTAGTAGATCATCAATAAAATGCCCCATAATGCTTCCTTTGAAGACAGATATCTCCTTCCAGATTCAAATAAAATGTCATCCTGTACACCCTCATACCACATTATTATTCATATAATTTTAAAATCAACTATAAGTAATTAAACATTTTAATTGTTAAAATGTTTTCAAAACAGGCAATATTTGAAATATGTACTAGTATCTTTGAGAATACCCACCTACTTCTCAACTTGCATGGTAATTGTATGATTTTATATATGCATTGCTAAAAGCATTTTCTCATTTGCCATAACTACAAATCTGTGTGCTTATTGATAGGTTATCTTTGCTGGTAAGATTAAATTGCATCACCAACAATGTGACAATTTAGTCATTTTACACAAAGTGGTGAAACATAATAACATAATTCTGGAGAGATTAATTTATTTTTGTCAGAGCACTGAATTACAGAGCAATGAGTATGATTTATGCATAATTGTATAGTGTGTATATACTTGGTGACTATATTTTAACTCAAAGAATTTTAATACTATATCAGTTGAGGTTTTAAGGAAACTGTTTAGAAGAAAATTGTTATTATTGCCTCCATGTAAAATATATATTTTATAAGAACATGCAGGGAAAACTAATTCTAAATAAATTGCTGTAATTGTTAAGACTCATGCCTCTGACAGCCATATAACATTATTATTTAAATTCTTAATCCAATTTTAACCAATCCTCTCCATACTTTATACTGCATTTTTATTTATTAAATATTTATGTGTCACTTGTTACAGCAAAAAGTCTTAACAGAACAGCTTGTAATGTGATTTAAGTAGTAGAGCTATAATTTAACATTTTAAAAATGAAATAAATAGTTCTGCTTGATGAATGGCAATTTAAAACTCTGACAATGTAACAAACCTTACAAAATAAAAAGGTCTTTGGAGATACGTAAAATCAAAAAGTGAAAGACTCTGGTTAATTGCTTTGGAGGAAAAAGAAAAAGGAACACATATTTCTGCAGCAATAAATTAGTAACATTACAATTTTGAGAATTTTCATTTTTTTAAAAAAAATAGTCTTTATTCAAGCTTTTTTAGTTTTAAAAGCACATTTCCATTTTTACAGCTTTCAACTATTGGTAACAATTCAAATTTCATAATTCCAATCTATGGCCTATTATTTTATACATTATGTACATCTTTAAATATATAGTATCTTTTACTATATTCTATTTTTGTTCTTCATTAACATCGATTTAATCTATTCTTCATACATGTAGTATATCTATATTACATATTCCTTTTATCCTTTAACAAGTTTTATCATATTTATAAATATATTTCAATTTAACGTACTTTCTATATCATCTTTATGCATCAATTTTATATCTTGTTTCAAGCCATTGATACCACATATTCCAACTCTTGTAATACTCTGGTTCCTCTCTGTCTTTAAGCTCCATGGTTAATTTATCCATTTCTGCACAATCGAGAACTTTTTTTACTCATTGCTTTTGTTGCCATGTTTTCTTGTTTCCAGTTCTAGGCAAATAAGATTCTTGCTGCTGTTATAATTTGAAGTATAATATAGTGAGCCTACATTTGCTTACATTTCCTTTTATAATACCCAATAAAAACAACTCTGGCTTCATCTCAATTTTTTGTTCTGTAATTTCTAACCATTTTTTAATTTTCATACAATATTTCTGGGCTTTCGGGCAGGTCCACCATATATGATAGAATGTCTCTTGTTGGTGGTTACATCGCCAACACTTTGACGATCTATTGGGATACATTTTGGCTAACCTTGCCGGTGGTAGACGCCAACAATAAAACATTTTATTAATATTTTCCTTATATGATGCCAACATTGTTAATTTATAATTTTCTCCCATATTTTTCCCAATATTCCAAATCTATATTATTGTTGTGGCTCCGTTACCTGAGCCTGTGTCATCGGCAGGAGAGGACTCCGAGAGTGAAAGAAAGGAGTTGGCAAGGCCTCTCTCTCCAGGACCCTCCCCTCTGGCAATGCCTTCAGTGTCCGCCGAAGGGCAAGAGATAGGGCCGGGGCCAAGCATGTCCACGCAGCCACAGGTGGACAGTGATGAGGGTAATGAGTCTTGGCTGGATCCCGGCAGCGTTGCAGAGATAAGCACGTGCAACAGAAGAAAAGGCGTGCCAGAAATTAGGCTGAGTCACTGGACCACACCCCACAGGGTATAAAATGGGGTGAGGTGTCCATTCAGACTCTGTGACGGACAAAACTAACTACTATTGAGTCACATTGCATCTTTGGAAACAACATTATCGGCCTTGGATTTATTTTATGAACTGGACAATTCTTGACTGTGGGTATTTTGTTTATTGAGTAAAGTTCTTGGCAAGCAGCTACTGGGTTGCTGCCAAGCGTATTATCGGAAGAATTGGTTGTCTGCCAGTTTATTTAACCCCTGGCTGTCTGTTTGTGTGTGTGTGTGAGATGGGGACCGAACAATTATATCCAAAATTTTTGGCCCAGGATATCATCGTTTCTTTCAGTTTTCTCCTCCATTTTGAATCTTAAAAGACAATTTTAAGTTTTAGAAATCATTTTTCTTCTGCCCCTAATAATATTTTATCCAGTTCTTGTTGTTCTCTTTGAAAGCCGTAATTTTCTAAATCTTTTTATCTTGTTTGAATTTGTAAATATGGCCACCAATCTATTTCTAGTCCTTGGGATTTTAACTCTTGATTAGATTTTAATACTCCTTGTCCATCCAATAACCCATTATATGTCACCACCTTGTTCCAGTCTAAGACGTTGGGATATATCATGGCTTCCATAGTTGATAACCACCTTGGAATTTTTATATAATGGTTTCTTTTTATCTTCTAGTAATGTGTCTCTCATCTGGTGTCTTCAAAAGTACGTATTTTGAGAATTTTCAATTATTTTCTCTTCCTGAAACATATTTTTATAGTCGATAGTCATACAACTTTAAAGAATTCTACATAACATTCTTCATATCTTGGGATGTGTGTGTGTGTGTGTATGTATATGAATGTATGCATGATAAAAACTAATACCACCTAATAAACAGAAAGAAAAAAATAAAAAGATATCAAAGGGAAAGCTAAAAGTGGAAGAACGAATAAAGTAAAAAATAGAAAATAAAGAAAAAAGTTGTAAAGAAGTAGCTTTCATCTACAGCAATTATACGTACAATTATAAATTTACATTTTTATCTAAGTCACAAGTATCTCTTCTTTTTATAATCTATCCTATCTAATCAACAAAAGCATAAATCATAAGTTCATTTTTTCTGTTTTTCAAAAAAAGCTCTTAAGTTATATAAGAATGTTGAATGAATGGTAGTTATGACAGGTCTTGTCTGACCATCCCAGCACCCTTGAGGTCATATGATCAGAATCTGGGTGCTTGGCAACACATTCACACTTATGACAGATTGCCAAGCATGACCATTTGCCTACCAGCTTCAACTGGCAGGGGTTAAGTTTCTGTCCCTTAGCTACTCTGTGTTTGTATTGACCATTCATGCACCTCCATGAAACCTCCCCAATCCATATCACATCTCTGCTCCCTGCCCAACCCATGTGGCTCCTCCTTTGCACACCCTCTCCAATCCTCCCTGACCCACACAGTTTTGTGCATCCTCCCCAATTTGTGCCACATTTCTCTGATCCCCTTGTACCCTCCCTGATACATACCCTTCTGAACTATATCTCCTTGCTCCTGTCTCCACCTGGTAGCAGCTGCCAGTCTGGGACTTGCAACTTCCTGCCAGCTTCCCCACCGGCTTTGCTTATGGGGAGTCAGCAGAAAGTTGCCTGGCTAACAGTCATGGGATTCAGCTAATGATGGCACCAAGCTTGCACACTTTACAATCACATTGCTTAGCAATTCCAGCTCCAATTGTTGCAAATAGAGGTCTACCTTGGATTTCCTCTTCTATTCATTCCATATTGGGAAACTCTATAATATCAGGCATTGGCAGATGCAGAAAGGATACAGTTAAGCCACAATTCTGCTTCTCATGCTCACCATGGTTAATCATCAGTGGCTATCAAAAGTCCTCTAAATCTTGAAGCAGAAGACGGAGATCCCTAACTTGTTTCAAATGCCATGATTTGGAAGAGGAGCTTATTTGGGTATTGTAATGTATAGATCAGTGGTGAGTTTCAAATTTTTTTACTACCAGTTCTGTGGGTGTGACTTAGTGGGCATGGCATGGCTTGGTGGGCGTGGCTTGATGGGTGTGGCAGGGGAAGGATACTGTAAAATCCCCATTTCCTCCTGATCAGCTGGGACTTGGGAGGCAGAGGATAGATGGGGGCGGGGCCAGGCAGATTTTTTTTTTTTTTTTGCTTTAATTTATATGCCGCCCTTCTCCGGAGACTCAGGGCAGCTTACAATGCATTAAGCAATAGCCTTCATACTTTTGTATATTTATACAAAGTCAGCTTATTGCCCCCACAAACTGGGTCCTCATTTCACCTACCTTTGAAAGGATGGAAGGCTGAATCAACCTTGATCCTGGTGAGATTTGAACTTGCAGTAATTGCAAGCAGCAGATGTTAATAACAGTGCTTTAGTCCACTGTACTACAGGCTCTTATTTTACTACCGGTTCTCCAAACTACTCAAAATTTCTGCTACCACTTCTCCAGAACTGGTCAGAACCTGCTGAAACCCACTTCTGGTATAGATCTTAAGTTTCAGCTTGGCAGACAAAGTCTAGGAATTTTGATGAACTTTATTTATATCAATTTATATGGTTCTTCTTCTTTTACCACTTTGGCTGGTAAAGAACAGAGTTCTAGTTCTTGTTCTTCTGGCTGCCTCAGCCATTGTTAATTGATGCTGTTGTAGTGTGTCTTTCATGCTGTGTCCATCTTCTTTTGGCTCTGGTTTATGTTCTTTAACTTTCTCCTCTTTCTGCATCTGCTTCATATGATATGGAATACTAAGGCATCATCTCCAGGTGAGCAAATTTACATGGTTGCTCTTCTCAAATTCATGGCCTTGGGCATCTAACAGCCTTAAAAGAAAGTACAGGTAGTCCTCAACTTACAACAGTTTGTTTAGTGACCGTTCAAAGTTACAAAGGCATTGAAAAAAGTGACTTATGACCATTTTTGAAACTTACTATAATTGCAGCATCCCTTTGGTCACGTCATTTACATTCAGATGCTTGACAACTGATTCACATTTATGACGGTTGCAGTGTCCCAGAGTCATGTGATCATCTTTTGAAACCTTCTGACAAGCAAAGTAAATGAGGAAACAAGATTTAACAACCATCTTGCTAATTTAACAACTACAGTGATGCACTTAACAAATATGGCAAGGAAAGTCGCAAAATGGGGCAAAACTCACTTGACACATTTCTCACTTAACAACATAAACTTTGGACTCAATTGTTGTTGTAAGTTGTAAAAAAAAGAGAAACAACAGAAAACAACTCACATACAGTATTCCTCAATTTATGGCACAATTGGGACCAATATTTCCATTGCTAAGTAAAGTAGTTGTTAAGGAAGTCACGTTTGATTTTAAGACCTAAATTTTTGCAACATAGCAAAAATCATTTGGATGATGGAAAAGAGATGAGAAATCAGCTAAATGGTAAATTTATTTTATTAATGTTATGCTTTCCTGTCAGTGATGACTCTTGGTGACTGCCTGGACAAGTCTCTGCAGTTTTCTTGGCAAGATTTCAAAAGTGACACTTTCCTAGAGCTGAGAGAGTATGACTGGTGTAAAGTCATCCAGCTGGCTTAAGATGGGTAATCCTAAAATAGGATAGAACTCCCAGTTTTCTGATTAGAAGCATGGTGCCTTAATTATCACACCAAACTGGCTCTCTGTAAATATTAATACAGTCTGCACGCTGATAAAAATAGAAATTTGTTCCAAAGGTGCTTTTTCAAAAAGCAACTGGACTTTTGGTTTTTCTTTGAAGACGTTTTGCTTCTCATCGAAGAAGCTTCTTCAGCTCTGAAAAGGCATATTTGGAACAACCATGATCTGGATGACTGAGTTTATTTGTTTATTTATTTATTGTTTGTTTGTTTGATTGACTGATTGATGTATTGATGTATCTATTTATGAGCTGCCCATCTTGCATAGAGGCAACTCTTTCTTACCAAGATAAGGAAGGACAAGTTCCTTACTATGTTACAATTCTTTTTGGGGGGTGGGGTTGTCATTAAATGGCAATGTTAATTTTTTACTCATTTTAAAGAGGCACTGTATCTATATTAATGCCTTGTGGCAAACAATGAACACCAATAGATAGCTGTATTAAAATACTGTGCTTCAGTTTATGAGTCAGCAGAAAAGTCTACCAGTATAAATTGTGCTGCCCAAATTGCTAGCCCTTCAGTAAACAAGGTCAGCAAATGGTGTTGCACCACCTGCCCCCTAGTGGTAATGATGGATCTAGAAGCACATCCAAAACAAAAATCTGATCATTTAGGTTAAGACAAGGGCAGGTTCCTTTAAGATACAGGCAAGGCACCACTTAGCTAGACAATGGCATCGTCCATAAATAGAATTCTGTCTTGTCTGATTAAGTCTCAGTCTTTTGGTCCTCATCCTAAGCACTGTTTCAGAACACTAACTATTTCACCTATGTTAGAAGTAGAATTGGATGTCATCAGTGGTGGGATTCAAATTTTTTTACTATTGGTTCTGTGGGCGTGGCTTGGTGGGTGTGGCTTGTTGGGCATGACAGGGGAAGGATACTGCAAAATCTCCATTTCCATCCCATTCCAGGGGAAGGATACTGTAAAATCTCCATTCCCTTCCCACCCCACTAACCTGCTTTCCAGCTCCATTTGGAGGGCAACAAAAGAAGACCCAGCTGATCAGCTGGGATTCAATCAGCTGGGACTCAGGAGGCAGTGAATAGATGGGGGCAGGCGGGGACAGTCAGAGGTGGTATTTGCCAGTTGTCGGAACTACTCAAAATTTCCCCTACCAGTTCTCCAGAACAGGTCAGAACCGGCTGAATACCACCTCTGGATATCATGTACATTTTGATGGTATCTTGGCTCATATCATTGGAGATATCAGACATCCAAGGTAGATCTGACTAGGAAATCAGAGTCATAGATCAAGCTATGCAACAGAAAATTAGCACACTCTCAAGCAATTATAGAAAAACGTATAGAACTCTTTATTAGCCCAGTTTGATTGGACACACAAGGAATTTGTCTCTCAATGATAAACTCTCAATGATAAATCATGATAATAAAACACAATAATCATAAATCATAAGATACAACCCTCAGTGATAGTCATAAGATAATAAAAACACAGGTCTGCTCTCTTTTAGACTCATATTGCATCATAAAGATGCCCATGATCTACTTGTACCATAAAGGAACGATACAAATTTGCCATTTTATCACCACCTCTATTCTGTTTTCCGTCCTGTATTTCCTAGCTTTTATAGTCAGTTCATATGGACTTTAATAATCAGCTAGGATATTGTCCAAGAATGGCCTGGCCATCTATTGCACCTCTCCCAGCCTGAAAGCATATTTTGAAGGGGCAACATGTGGAATTTTGAACAAGGCCACCTTGTATGCTATCAGCAATATTTATTGGAAGTTTGTTCTATGGATTTTTATTATTTAATGGAGCATACAAATCAGGCACAGTGGCTTGTTATAAGTCAGGGGTAGAAATTAGTGTTTGTTCTTGTCTGATGGTACCAGGTTAATCAATATGGATGTAGGTTTCTGGGCCCAATTCTAGTGCTATGCTATAAAACTTTATGTAGCATAACACCAGGGTAAATAAGGAAATGTAGCTCTGCTTGAGACAGCCTGCTGAGAACCTGTTTTGATATACATTGTCTTGAGTCAGAATGATTTGGGAGGTTTACAAATATTGCAAATGAGCAGATAAGCAAATACATAAATTGAGAGTGGCAATTTAAATCTTTGCAAGAGCAAAATACAGTGGAGATGAATTTACACACATACTGCAAACAGCTTGCAGGGCTCATCTGAAAACAGCAACAGTTGCCAACGGTATATAGATTAGAAGTTTACCACACTTCCTCTAACTAAAATAAGGGTGAGGCACACAACTTGCCTTCTGACTTTAACCCCAGGCACCTCTCCTTTAACAAAATCTTACCACCAATGTTAAGGAAAGTCCATTTTCCAATTTTTGATGCCAATGCCAGGATTCTTTCCATTCATATCCATTCACTTAGCTTTTGATCTCCATGCAAACCCAGCAGGAGATTGTCTCTTCCTCCTCACTGCACCTGCTGTGGATTGGTTTTCATAACACCTTATTAGGAATAATTGCCTGTCAGTTGCCTGCAGGCTTTCTAGTGTAATCTAGACTTCATAAGTGTCCTTTCTTAACTTCCTGTCAAGTTGCTGGCATAGGAGGGAAATTGTTTAAAAGCTCCTGGGGGAAAAAAAAAGCTAGAGAGGCACAATAGCTAATTAGCTGTCTGTGCAATCCAAATGATCATCATCAGCCTCCTCCCCCTTTGCAGTTTAACAATATCTGCCAAGTGGGGTTCTTACTTAACAATGCATGGGAGGTGCTGAAAGCCAGGGAATGTTCTATTATACTGTGCAGGGCATAATATTGTTTAGCATCACCATATCAAACTTCTAAGCACTCTTAGATGGGTGTATTAAAGCTGATCTCAATTTTGCTTTCTCTATAAGGCTGGTGAATAATTCTGTCCTGGTAGTGTACTACAGGGCACGTTAAGGTGCAGTGACTGTTAATCCTGTAGCGACTGGTGGAATGGCAGGGAGGGAACCAAGAGTATCTTCTAATTTCATTCTATATTATGGGTCAGAAAATGCAAGCATCTGGCTGAGATTGGAGAAATCTTCTTGTTTAGTCACTGCCATCACTGCATGCAAACTGCTAATGTAACTCACCACTAGATATGGTGATGGTCTTCTTCATGGGGGATCTGGAATACCATCCTCCAATAAAGACTGAAGAGGAGGAGGAATATATTCGCTATGTGCAGGCACCCAATAGGAGTTGGTCATGTTCTACCTACTCTCTTCATGTCTTCTGCCCACACCAAAATTATCCATCATGCACATAAAACAGAAACAGAAACTTGTTTGGAGATAGAAAGAACCACTTCAAGGTTGGTTCAGAAAAACACAAAATTTGTAGGCCTCAGCTGTGGACTGTGATGAGAAATTATTTTATTTAAGAGCTGTCAGTCAGGCATCTTCAAGTCAACTTTAGGGGACATGCATTTAAATATCTGCTGAGAATAAATTTCTGGATGAGCAGCAACTGCTGACTATAAAGTTAGACCTGCTTATATCTCTATTTTATGTTATAGATTTAATTGATTTTTAAAGGAAGTGCATTAGTAACAATGGGTCAATAAACCTTGGTCTGATAACATTCAAAACATAAACACTTCAGGATATTCTGATTCACAGGAGGGCTAGTCTGCCAAGAATACATAGGGAACTTTCCAATTCTGGAAAAGGATCTTTCAGAGTACTATTCCTAATTATAGAATGAGTTCCCCAGAATCCCAATTTCATTTCACCCCAGATAAAGAAACCTGAACGAATGGCTCTTTGGCCTCCATGAGAAATCAAGCTTTGTCATCATTAGCCAGTCCAGTGGTGAAATCCAATATTTTTTACTACCGGTTCTGTGGGCATGGCTTGGTGGGCATGGCAGGGGAAGGATACTGCAAAATCCCCATTCCCTCGCCACTCCTGGGGGAAGGATATTGCAAAATCTCCATTGCCACCCCACTCTGGGTCCAGCCAGAGGTGGTATTTGCCAGTTCTTTGAACTACTCAAAATTTACGCTACCAGTTCTCCAGAACCTGCTGGATTTCATCCCTGAGCCAGTCGTGTCTGACCCTCAGCCACTGTATGGATCAGCACTGCTTCTTTCAGATCCGCCATGGTCTTCTCATGTCATCTTTTATACTGTCCGGGTATAGGATGGCCCCAGGGCTGGGTTCTATTTACCTTTATTACTGGTTTGCAATGAGAGCGCATGCAAGCGCATGCGCAGATTATTCATTATGACTTCCGGGCTGGTGGGCTGAGCTTCCCGCCATTTTTACTACCAGTTTGCAAGAACTGGACAGAACCGGGAGCAATCCACCACTGGGTGGCTCCTTCTCCTTTTTCTGCTGATCACTCCCAGCTGTACTTCACTTATTTCTATTATCCTTTATTGATTCATCTTGTTTCATCATTTTAATTGATTAATTGATTCTGCTCTGAGCAAGTTAATTCAGGCTGAATTATCAATATTTTACATAAATGTTGGAAGAAAAATCCAAGTCGAGAATAAAATGGAGGCTGCTTAAGAAAGGTCAGATTATTGATGAGCAAAACCAACACACACAGCATGCAGGTTCTAGGATAGCTGACAAATTAGCTTGATGAGTGCAAGGATTTTTATACAGTGTACAGTATTTTGTAATTTTGAAGTTTGCTTTGTGTGCTTTTGATTGGTTTTATTTGTTTTGCAAAGGCTTGTGATGGGTCTTAATTATCAGCTTCCTGAATCTAATCCTATCAGGCATGTGTAATTGATTTTATCATGTTATCTATTGCCTCTAGCCTGCCTTTCTTAACGGAACCGTATTGTTTCCACTTTTCTCAGTGAATTTATTTATTTATTTATTTATTTATTTATTGGTTCAATTTATATGCCGCCCTTCTCCAGAGACTCACAACGCTTACAATGTGTTAAGCAATACCTTCATACTTTTTGTATATACCTGCTTAGTAGGGCTTTCAGCCCCCCCTAAGCGGTGTTCTTTTTATACAAAGTCAGTTTATTGCCCCCACAATCCAGGTCCTCATTTTACCTACCTGGGAAGGATGGAAAGCTGAGTCAATCTTGAGCCTGGTGAGATTTGAACTTATTTATTTTATTTATTTATTTATTATATTTCTATACCGCCTTTCTCCCGTAGGACTCAAAGCAGTGTACAGTCAAGAAAAATATAGACACACAAACATCATAAAAACTTGCAGTAATTGCAGGCAGCTGGCAGCTAAGTGCTACTTAACAGCACTTTAGTCCACAGCACCACCAAGGCTCCTTCAAAAAATATGGAACGCTTCACGAATTTGCATGTCAAGGGATTAAGGTCATGTCCTATCCTTAATTCCTTCACCTGGAGGTGAAGTTGTTTTGTGAATAGGCACATTAAGAAGACTGGCACTGCTTTCTGCCTCTAAGAACACATTTCTCAATTTCTCCTTTGAGGAAATATAATATTCTGCCTCTTTTAATATTCCCAAAATATTTCATTCTCCTGGATGGGAGATTCCCACATACATAAATATCATGGGTATCGTTCCCTCTGATTCAATGGTGGGATTCAGCTGGTTTGCACCAGTTTGGGAAAACCAGTTGTTAACTTTCTGAGCAGTTCGGCAAACTGGCTGTTGAAAGAAATCTTCTTCCAACAGCCTTTTGTTTTTCCCACTTTAAGGGGTTAATCCTGTCAACCTTCTGGCAAGCAAAGTCAATGGGGAGGACAGATTCACTTAACAGCATGTTACTAACTTAACAACTGCAGTGATTCATTTAACAAATGTGGCAAGAAAAGTTGTGAAATGGGGCAAAATTAACTTAATAAATTTCTCACTTAGCAACATAAATTTTGGGCTCAATTGTGGTCATAAGTCAAGGAGAGGAGAGGCCAGGCATGACAAGGAGTGGCTGGAAGGGGAGGGGTGGGGCAGGGCCGGGCATGGTGAGGAAAGGCCTGATGAGGCAAGGCACTCCTCAATATGAGTGATGTTGAGTTGGCCATGCCCACTGAGTCATATGACCACCCAGCCATGCCTACCCAGCCAGTCATTAGGGTAGAGAACTGGTTGTTAAATTATTTGAATCCCACCACTGTTATGATTTAATATGCCACTTTGCTCATTTTCAGAAAATTACAGTATATCTAAATGTTTTGAACATATACCAGAAAAATGAATTTAATCTAATTTAATAATTAGAAAAACATTTTTCAATTCATGGCTACAAAACCATGGGTGATAAGAAACCTCTGGGTGTCTGTGTCTGTATGAGAGAGGCAACAGCAGAATAATAATATTTACATCATGCAATACAATATTTGAACATCATGCAATACAATATTTGAACATTTTAAATGTTCAAAGCATATCATTGGGTGACAATAGCTTTCAATGAAATAAAATGAAATTCTTGTTTAAATTAATGTTTAAATAATGTTAATTTAACGATCGCTAGGGTGTTGTCCACTAGGTGGCAGTGTAACAATTGGAACAATTTAGCTGCCTGATTCTAAAGAGCAATTATTCAGCTTATTTGCATGCATCTTAATAAAAATATATCACTCAGCAATAATGTGCAAATCAGTTCCTTATGTTCATTTAAATGAAAAGGAAATTTAATGTTTCTGAATAGGTAGTTAGGGTTACAACTCAGAAAGCTCAAACTGCCCAAGGAGCTGCTGATACAGAATTCTACAGAGGAATTACTGAGTTTGTCATCTGCACCTCTATAACTGTCTCTGCAACCCAACAAGACAGACACAAACTTCAGAAGATAATCAGAACTGCAGAAAAAACAATTGCTACCAACCTGCCTTCCATTGAGGACCTGTATGCTGCACCAGTCAAAAAGAGGGCTGTAAAAATATTTACAGACCCCTCACATCCTGGACATAAACTGTTTTAACTCAAAATGACGCTATAGAGCACTGCACACCAGAATAACTAGACACAAGAACAGTTTTTTCCTGAATGCCATCACTCTGCTAAACAAATAATTCCCTCAACACTGTCAAACTATTTATAAGTCTGGACTACTATTAATCTTCTCATTGTTCCTACCACCCATCTCCTTCCACTTATGACTGGATGACTGTAATTTTGTTGCTTATATCCTTACGATTTAGATTGATATTGTTTCCTGATTGCTTATTTGTACCCTATGACTATCATTAAGTGTTGTACCTTATGATTCTTGATGAATGTATCTTTTCTTTTATGTACACTGAGAGCATATGCACCAAGACAAATTCCTTGTGTGTCCAATCACACTTGGCTAATAAAAATTCTATTCTATTCTATAACTGGTTTAGAATGGGTGATTGCACCATAAAGATTTTTGTATAATTAGACTGATACATACAATAAAGTGATTTGTGATTACACAGACAATATTGGAGACTCAGCAGCTTGAAGAAATTGAGGTTTCTCTAAAATATTATTTCCTCTCACTATTAGGCCACAACCTGGCAATGCCTTGATGTTTTTTAAGTCAACAACTAACCGATCCCCAAAGTGTTTCCTTTAAACTTCATAATACTTAAATGATTACTTTCAGAATTTTTATATATGTCTAAATATCTCCTACAATGCAAGAAAAGAAATGTAGCATATATTAACATTACATTATTATTAATAATACATTATTATTAACATTAATAAGCATACTTGCTTATGCTAAATGTCCCTTTCTTGGCAGAATAAAATAGATTTCAACAATATTTTAGTTCCCTTTCGTTATTTTATCCAATACCATTGGATTCAATTTAATCAAGTCTTTCATTAGTTATAAAACAGAAAATTAAGCATCTTACTGAATGATTTGCAGAATCAGTTTTGGAGAGATTTACTTCAAAAAGCAATATAAGTAGCTCATATATGCAAATAATAGGCATTTAATAGGATTTATTATAAAACATATAAAACATTTGGTATTTCTCTGCTTTCAAACATGGATGTATAACTCTCATACTATTTCCTTCTTGGTAGACAATGTAAAACAAGAATTAGTAAACCAAGATCATCAAGATAATTCTTTTCTAGTCTCCAATCTTTCCTTTTCGATTGAAAAGGCTGTCAAGATTACAGTTTCAATAGACTCTGGATTATATGGATTATTTGGAACCCTTTTGGTGAGGCTTCAGATAGGAACACAATAGTGAGATGGCATTGGTTGCATTTGATGACTAATGCCCTATTGGTGGAGTCAGGATGAGGATAATGCAACCATCATTGTACTCCTTGATCTTTTGAAATATTTTGATACCATCAACCCTGGACTGTCTGCAGGCATGAGAAGTAGAATGCATGATGTTCCAGTGATTCTTCTCCTTTTTCCTTGCAACAAGTCAGTATTGGTGATGAAATCACAGTCCCCTAATGTATGATGTGACTCAGGATTTGTATATATAAGAGCATTGACAAATGTCATCCCTTAGTTTGAGATCAGCTGTATATCTCAATACCAGACCAACCAGATGAAACTGTCAAGGTCTTGCTAGACTGAAGATATCTGGGAAGGGACAGGTTCAAGCACAACTCTGTGGGCTTTTGGACCACCCAAGTGCATTTCTGTCTCCAGGGCTGGTATATAATGGGGGGGGGGTGTCTTTATTTATTTATTCATCAATCATATTTATATATTCATTCACATTCACAAAAATGTGACTCTGAGCAGCATACAGTTAAAAACTATAAAACAATCATATAAAAACAATTCTATGCAGATGATTTATTTATTGGTAATAATAGTGTTGCTTTTTGTCCTAATGACTGCTTGGTATTGTTTCTATATTATCTATGATATATTACTTTGTAGTTACATAGTTCACCATCCAGTGTCACAGTGGAATTGTGTAGCTAATGAAACCAATAAACAAACAAACAAACAAACAAACAAGCAAACAAACAAATATTAGCCTTAGAATGTAAGCTTTTACTGATATCAATGAATCTTCCCTTCTGGGGACAAAACACAGATATAGGAGAAGGGCATGAGTCAGTCTATTTTCTTTTAGATTTATATTGATTTATCCTGTTTTAGAAACAAGAAAATGATCAGACCATAAACCTGTGGAGAAATAAAATACTGCTCTAGACTTGATTAGGGAGTTTAAATATTAATGGACCTGAACAGGGTAAAGAAGATATCTTTAACTTGAACTAATGGTCAACAGATATTTGGAAACCTCCCAATTATTAGTCATCAGAATTTCATGAAGGCCTCTCTCCATCTGAGAGTCATGTGGATATGGGTATAATATGTAGGAAGATACAGCAGAAGGAGAGGAGAGTAAAAAGACAGAAGAGGAACCATATAAAATTAGAGAATGTGGGGGGTCTAAATTTCCCTAGGGATCTAATGACTGTTGCCTCATAAAAATATTCAGATTGTTTTCCTCTCTCAGTTTGTAAATAAACTGTAATGTACTTCTTCAAAGGGCCTTTTTCTCATTTCTCATGGACATCACAGCCAAAATGCTGCAGCAAACTTCTCATAACAAAATAATAGAATAACAGAATTGAAAGGGACCTTGGAGGTCTTCTAGTTTAACCCCCTGCAAAGTAGGAGACTGTATGCCAGTGGTGGTGATCTCTGGCACATTTGCCAGAGGTGGCAGAGGTGGTGTCTTTGGGCGCGCACAGCATTGCCCAAGCCCAGCTCCATCGTGTTTCTCTTGCCTTTGCGTGAAACAGCATTCTGCCTTTGTGGCAGAACATTTGCTGTTGCTGCCTCCATAGCCTGCCGTCTGCTCTCTCAGCACCTTGCGCAGCACAATAAAATTTAGTGTGCTTCACAATGGGGGAGTCGGGGTCCCCGTCTCCTGGAGCCCATTATGATGCTGAGCCACAATGCGACCCTGCGTCATCTGGGCTCACTCTCACCTCTGGGATGTCAGTTGTTTTCCTGCAGAGCTGCCAGTGTTGTGATGCCCCGCCAGCCAGCTGGTCTTCAGCACACTGCTCCTGGGCTTGTCAGCCTCTGGATATCAGATTTCCCCCACCCAGCACAGTTCAGGGGTTCCTTCTCCTCTGGGGGGTGGGAAGGGCAGGGAAGAGGAGGAAAGAGACACAGAGAGAGAGGGAGAGGGAGGGAAAGAGAGAGGGAGGGAAAGAGAGAGAGAAGGAGGAAAAGAGAGAGAAAGAGAGGGAGGGAGGGTAAAAGAGAAATGATATTACAAAAGTTTTTCTTTTTTATGTTGCTAAAGGTAATATTTCAAAAGCAGAAAAAAATGAAGGGCATATCATGTTTTTCTTAGAACAATTCGCTGTATTCAGGTTAAATAAATGGGTTTTTGGTTGCAGTTTGGGCACTCAGTATCTAAAAGGTTCACTATCAGTGCTCTATGCCATTCCAGAAAGTGACTGTCCAATCTCTTTTTAAAAGCCTCCAGTGATGGAGCACCAACAACTTCCGAAGGCAAGCCATTCCACTAGTTAATTGTTGTCACTGTTAGGAAATTTCTCCTTAGCTCTAGGTTGCTTCTCTCCTTTATTAATTTCCATCCACTTGTCTTGTCTTCGGGTGCTTTGGAAAATAGATTGACCTCCTCTTCATTGTAGCTGCCTGTCAAATATTGGACCACTGTTATCAGGTCATCCCTAATCCTTCTTTTCACTAAACTAGACAAACCCAATTCCATGATCACATTAAGACAATCTTATATTGTTCCCAGCCTATATCTTAAGCAAATTTATGCTAATCTTTTACATTCTAGAAAATAACTTTGTTTCTTTCTTTCTTAATCCACTGCAAAGCCACCACTTGTAAAGTTTGCTGTATTTAGCTTCTTCTCTATTTGGGAAGTATCTTCAAGTGACAAATTTGACCTTGATTAATGATTGCTAGAATCTAAGTGTGTATAGGGGGAGGAAACTTTATTTTACTGGCTATCTATCAGCCAATTGGTAAGTCTGAAAATAACATTTCTTAGCACATTAATAATGAAAATATTTTTGTGAGCCAGCAAGGAGAACAATAGGAAGCAGGGCATACTACTATTCTAACAGGCCCTTATTTTTATTCAGCAAGAGTTGAGTTATAGTGTACTACTATATAGATCTACAGTATTGTCCACTAGTCCTGTCCCTGGAATGACTTGAGGAAATGAGAAATGCATCATAACAAATTCATAATTCGTCTTATGTAGCTCTATATAAATTAGCAGCAAAATTACTGAAGAAACTTAACACAGCAATTCACAAATCAAAGGATTATAATCTTGAAATCTTTCCTTCCCCTTTTCCTTGAATTAGGAAAAAAAATGATATAAACCTTTGTTCATACCTTGCAAACCCAACTCAGAAAATTTATTAATGGTAGCTGCATAAAGCCAGTTCAATAAGAAACCATGAGTCACTTATAAAGGCTAGTACTTTATCTGGAATAAATTCTGATAAGACTGCCAACTAGATTTAGGGCTTGAAGAATGCTACAATTCTTCAAACACAAACTCAGTGATTTTATTCCAGGCAGATGCTCCACTGATTTTGATTTTTGAGTGATGGTATACCAGAGAAACACAACAGGCACACCTGTTGCATTAACTAAATATCATATTCTAGTAGCTTAACTATGGCATCCATAATGGCTGCAACCTTTCACACAGAATGCCTTATATGCCAAAACAGCTATTCTCTCTAGTGTTCTTGATGTGTATCAGTAAACAAGGGTAAATCTACATTAAGGGAATTTTAGATCACATATCCCTGGAGAAGCTAGGGAAGATGGGAAAGTTGCGCTATGGATTAAGAAAGGAAAATAATTTTAATGATGCCCTTTTCCTAAATGCCACTCGCTCTTTATGTAAAACTCCAAGAATTTAAGAAATGTAACAACGCCACTACTAGAATTGTCATACATTGTGGCAATCTTTCTAGCTCTGAAATGTGAGGATTCAGCTCTGTCATGACTCATCAGCATGCTAAAAACACTGAGACCATTGACGTCAGCAGTAAGCTTAGCTATCTTAAATGCAACCATGTTTTTGTGATGAATCCTACCTTCTTTTATTTCTGACGGTTAAGCCGTAAACATGGTACTATCCCCATTCATGCATGAGATATCATCAGTACCCTTTGCAGGAGCCAACCATTCTTTGGATGAGCAGAGGAAGGGGCTGGAACCTAAAACCAGTCCCATAAAGTCTAAATACAGGTAGTCCTCAATTTACAACCCTTTGTTTAATGACAGCTCAAAATTGCAACCAAAATAACAACCAAAAGTTACTTGTGACCATTTTTCACACTTTTGAACATTGCAGCACATGATCAAAATTCAGCCGCTTGGCAATTGGCATGTATATATGATGATTGAAATGTCCTGGACTCATGTGATAATCCTTTCCGGCTTTCTAACAAGAAAAGTCAAGGGGGAAGTCAGATTCATTTAACAACCATATTACTAAGATAACAGCAGCAGTGATTTACTTAATAACTGTAGCAAGAAAGGTCATAAAATGGGATAAAATTCACTTAACAATTGTCTTGCTTGGCAAAAGAAATTTTGGGTTCAGTTGTCATAAATCAACGATTACCAATATACAATCTACTAAATTTCTCTTCAATAGCTTTTCTGTTTGCATGCATATTTTCATATGTTTCTGCATTTCTTAGACTAATTCAGTGAACTTGCATTTCACAAGAATCCTGAAATAGGGATTTCTATATGTTGTAGATTAAGTGAAGAATCCCAGTCTTTTTTGAGCTAGTTGGCAAACTCATTTAAAAATCAAAATATTTGTTGGCTAAAGTTCAGATGATCATTGGATGGCAGCTAAGAGAGTGTTATATGTCTTTTATTACCCTCTGGTGATTCTCCAGCTTTTTAGGTATAAATATGTAACCTTTCAGGTGGGGAAGTGGTGTAGCTTTGCCCCAAGACCTGTCAATGGGCTGCAGGAGGCCATTTCTATTATGTAGGGAAATAAAAATGGATGTAAACCCTTTGCTTTAGAAAAATATATGCTGCCAAATGTCTTGTTTACATTCAGCACTGCATAAGTGTTGTTTGGAATACAGGTTTTCTACTTTTACATTAAGACATAGGTTCCCAATGAAGTAGCCAGAAGCATTAGTATATTATCTTGATTTATGACAAATCTGCTTTTAAAAATTATTTTATTTTTTTATTTTAAAAGAATATATAGCTTAGAGCAGTGATAGCTAACCTTTTCCGGAGCGAGTGCCCAAAGTGCGTGCACATGTGGGTGAATGCATGCATGAACCCCCCAAATGCAATACATGTGCATCTCCTGCACTCACGCCCTCTGCCCCTGCACACATGCATCTGCCCCCCCCTCCCCCTGCACATGTGCCATCCCCGTACAGGCAACCCCACCTCCTGCATGCCTCCTGCCTCCCAGCATGCACCTGACCCCAACACATGTGCATGTGCCTTCCTGCATGCCCCCCATCCCCCATGTATGCTCAGCAGAGACCCAACAACCAGCTGGATAGTGGGAGGTGTGCACGTATGTGCAGCAGAGCTGAACTGGGGTGATGGCTCATGTGCCCAGAGAGGGCACTGTGTGCCATCTGTGGCACACGTGCCATGGGTTCGCCATCAAGGGTAGTGTCCCTATTCTTTGAAATATTTGTTTTTAAGAATGTTGCTGAATCCCACAAAAGTCCTTGAGGCGTTCCTAGAAAAAATAGCGACAGGCAATAAACAGTGCTTTGTATTGAAGATTCTAGTACACTGGGTAACACTGACAATTTGGAACAGGGTGTAGGCAGTGTTTCTCAACCTTGGCCACTCTAAAACTGCCAGAATTCCCCAGGCAGCAAGCTGGCTGAGGGGTTCTGGAGTTAAAGTCTATACATTTCAGAGTTGTTATTTTGGTGTAGCTTCCCTTTTGGTCAATGGTTGCTTTTGAGCAGACTATGCCCTCAGTAGTAGCCATGTTTGTGACAGTTTCCATCCCAAGACCTTAACATTCCAAATTGTCCCCACTCTCCGAAAAGGCTTCAAGAGTTTTGCATAGCGCCATGCATGTAGGTAAACATAAATGACTCAACCATACAGTTGAGTGCAAACATTATACCTACATATTTACTTGCATTTACTTAGCCTATCTTTCCTCAGGGAGGAATTCTCCTTGTCCCAGATTCTTATGAGAATGAGGCAGAATGAAGTAGAAATTGTAGGCAACCCTTATTTTTGCCTACAATGTCCAAAGTGCCATTATCACCATTTTCACCTTCTTTTGCCTCCGACTACAGCAAAACTGGATGAAATAAATGGGAAATCATGACTTGATTTCAGGGCTTATGATATCACTGTTGAGCTAGAGAAAAACTATTTCCATTTCCAATAATTGTCTAAAGGCTATAGGTAACTGAGAAAGTCCTATTTTCGACATCATGTTATTGTAAATATATCAGAATGGTTTTGTATTGAAACAAAATTAATTTACTATCTGCATGAATGTGTGATATTATTTCTTTACTGTAATCTCTTTCTTTTATCTTTCTAGATGACATTGAAGTACAAGTTTAAGTTTGTTTAACTTAAATTTTATTTTTGTAAATATTTGACATTTTTTTATATAATACCTGGCACCACACATGATTGGACTGTATTTTTTTAAAAATAAAAAATATGTAAATAATTGTTTCTGCTTTGTTGGGGGAAGTAGCATGCACACAGAGTCAAGTTAAGCATTTTCTGAATTTTAGCCCAAAAGGTTTGCTATCACTGATTCCTCTTGACATGTATATCCTAGCAAGGAGATTGGAACATATACAGTAGGCTATTCTGCCTAGTTCTAACATTAAACTGAGGAAAGCAGCCAATTTTAGTAGCAGATTTTCGATAGGCAGCAAATTGTTAGCTATTCATTTTGCATTTTTTTTCCTGCCAGAGTTGCTGAGATGCTGCTATTTCATTTTTTAAAATTTCATATTGCCAAAATTATTTGGCTTTGGACTCTAGAAACTCTACCCATTATAACTGGGGAGTGGGTAGCCTATTCTGTTCTGACAAAATTCAGGCAGAAAAATGCAGGGTGCATATTTTGTGGCATCTACAGGGTAATGATTTCAAGCAAGTAGCTTTCTTTATATAACATTTTCTGCCAATGTTTCATATAAGATTAAATTATTTCAGATGACTTTGTGGTATTGTCCAGAATGTTAACTACTGGTAGTGGCTCATTACGCACCACGGATTGATCACCCTATAATTACCGTTTCAGTTTAGATTACTTCTGCAGTACAGAGCCATTATATTTTGAGAATTATTACATTCCTAGCAACATTTATTATAAAAAAATGTTTTAAAGGAATATTACATAAAACACACAATGATGTCATTACCTAAGTGCAATACTTTGGGAGCTGAGAAAGCTATTTACCAAATCAGATTTTCAGCAAGCTGAAAATTTGATAACATTTACATTTCATGAGTGGGAAAGGAGAAGAAAAGTACTTTCTAACACAAATTGCACTAAATCATTTGCTTAAACTTTCACATTAGCTTAATCCACTAATTCACTATAAGCAAGCAGTTATCTCTAGAAGCCAACAGATGATGCCATACAAATTTTTTGGCATTCTTTGACAAAGTGATTAAATTAGTAGATCAGTGAAATTCTTAGACATATTTGGATTTCAGTAAGGAATTTGAAAAAAGTAGACCATAGCATACTACTTGGTAAGAAAGAAAAATATTGGTTAGACAGCATTACTTCCAGATGGATTAATAACTGGCTGACCAACTGCAGTCAATATGTAGTCCTTAATGAAGCTATATCTATATGGAGGAAAGTGGAGCTCCCAAGGTTTTGTATTAGTCCAAGTACTCTTCAACAACTTCATAAGCAATTTATGTTAGAAGGGGGACCCATCAAATTTGTACATGACACCCAGCTTGGGGAAATAGCCAACAGGTAGATTCAAGATCCAGAAGGATCTTGACAGATTTGAACATTTGGCCCTATCCAGCAAAATCCAATCCTGAGATGAAAAAAAGTAAGGTTTTACACTGAGATAAGAAAAAAAAAAATGCATGAGTATAGAATAGGTGGTACCTGATTCAATAGCAACAACCATGAGAGAGATCTAGGAGTCCTAGTAGACAACCACTTAATTATTAGGCAGCAGTGTAGTGCCAAAAAAAGCCAATGAAGTCCTGGACTGCATCAGCACAGGGATAGTATCAAGATCATGTGAGTGCTGCTTTATACTGCACTGATGGGACCACATTTGGAACACTGCATCCAATTTTAGTCACCACAATATAAAAAAGATGTTGAGACCTTAAAAATGTGGAGAAGAGCAACAAAGATGATTAGGGCACTGGAAACTACAACTTATGAAGAATGGTTGCAGGAATTGGAAATGTCTAGTCCAGTGATGGCTAACCTTTTCCAGAGCGAGTGCCCAAAGTGCATGCACATGTGGGCAAATGCATGCATGAACCCCCAAAATGCAATACATGTGTGGCCTCATGCCCCCATGCATGTGTGCCATCCCCCACACAAGCACCCCACCCCCTGCACGTGCCCTACCCCCATGCATGTGTGCCCTGCCCCACAGCACATGTCCCCCCAATGCATGCGTGCATGCCTTCCTGCACGCGCCCTACCCCTGTGCATGCTCAGCAGAGACCCAACAATCAGCTGGACAGCGGGAGGTGCACACACATGCACAGCAGAGCTGAGCTGGGGTGACAGCTCATGTGCCCACAGAGAGGACGCTGCGTGCCATCTGTGGCATGCATGCCATAGGTTCGCCATCATGGGTCTAGTCTAATAAAGAGAAGAACTAGAGCAGTCTTACAATATCTAAGGGGTTATCACAAAGAAAAGGGGACAAGTCCCTGAAGGCAGGACAAGAAGTAATAGTAGGAAATTTATCAAAGAGAGGTCCAGCCTAGAATTAAGAAGAAATTTCTTGACAGTGAGAACAATTTATCAGTGGAAGAGCTTGCCTTCAGAAGCTATGGATGCTCCATCACCGGAGTGTTTTTAAGAGATTGGACAGCTATTTGTCTGGAATGTTATAGGGTCTCCCCTTAAGCAAGGAGTTGGACTAGAAGACATCCAAGATCCCTTTCAATTCTGTTAGTTGTCATTCTAATCAAAATAAGTGTATCCCAAATGCAGTAATTTTGTCTCCAGGTCTGAAACACATCACATCAGCTTCCTTTTTCAAGAAACAACATTATATACTGATTTCCTGTGAATATCTCAGGCACATTCTTAATATCAACTTCTGAAGAAGTATCAAAACCTTGCTGACTTGGCACTCCAAGGCGTCATATTTTAGTTGGTTTGAGCTTATATTTGGAATTCCATGCCATTTGGCTTTATTAGCTTTTCTCCTAATGGAAGACATATCTGTTTACACTTATCTTGCTTGACTGAAAATGAGTGCCCTAAAAGGTAGTGCTTTTTCACTTGTTTGCTTTTGTTACCATCGTGAAAGATCGAAAATGGAACATAGAATGAAATTAACTGAGATACATATGTACTACTAGGCCACTTGAAAGAACACACTATGCAGATTCTGTTTTAAGTAATGGGGCCTCCTTCAGGGACAGACAATAGTTTATAGGCATATAATTCCTATATACCTGCAGCTGTAATGAAATAAAGCTACTGCAACATAGCCGTAACAGCATTTGAGCACAAAATGCTTCCTATTAGAAAAAATCCTTTCAAACCAATTATTAAAATATCCCTGAAGCATGAGGACAAGGTTATACTAAAACAAAGCTGAGGCAACCGTTACACTGGCACTCCACAGCTGTACTGATGTAGTATTATAGGGACTGGTACCATGTCATGCCACTGCAGCTTGAAATCCAGCAGTTTATCCAGACACTGTCAGCATATAGAATTTGTGACAATCTGTCATTGATTACAACTCCAAGAAGGTCCCAGAATTTCAACTTTGTAAAGCTGTTGCCAAGAATTTGTAGCACATTTTAAAAACGTAACATAGTTTAATTGTATCAATCATTTTGTAAATATTTTTCTTAGCAATAAAAGCATTTGGGGGCTGGAAAGGTTAAATCTGTAGTTTAGCATAAGGGTACTATGTAGGTGGCATGCTATAGTACAGAAATAAACCATACAAACCATACGATATTACAATGAAAACAATAGGTACACATCAGATGCTTCTATGTTGTTGCTTCACAGGAAGCAACCAGATCTTCAATTTTACACAACTTGATTGCTGCTATATTAGCATTTGCCATATTAGTCCTTAACTGAGATAAAATTTTTACATAAAATTAATTTTCATAAATAAATACTATAATTAGGTGTAGGAGTGCAGTGATTAAGACGCTGGGCTGGTCAACTGGAAGGTTAGCAGTTCAATACCCAAACTCTATGTGATTGGGTGAACTCCCATTCCTTCTCTAGCTCCTGCCCAACTAGTAGTTTGAAAGCATGCAAATGCAAGTAGATAAATAGGTAGTACTTCGGTGGGAAAGTAACAGCATTCTAATTCGAAGCACATTACAAATAAAAGGAGGGAAGGTAAAGGTGGTGGAAGAAACTGAAAATTATTCAAACAAATTATTATAGAAAACATGTATTGTGGGGTGCTGATTCGTCTCTTCTGTGTGTCAAATGATTTGTTTGACTCAGATGTGACAAGTATTCAAATTGCTCAAGATCACAAATAATATATAAACATCCATAAAGTTAATTAGCTTGCATTTCATTCTAATTTGAACATAATAAAGATAACTTGCCATCAGGATTAACACACTAGAAGAGAGAATAAGACAAAATTGTGTTTGGAAATGGATGTACTGTAAAAAGAAGAGAACTGTGCTCTCTAATTAACAGTATCTCTGCAGTGTAGCTTAAGCTGCTTCTCTCCTGTGCTAATGTTGCTTCCATTTCAACCTGGTTTAAGAAAATTCTATCTGGATTGGGACACTTAGCAGTAGACAGTTGAGAAGGCACTGCAGCACCCCACTGTTGGTAGGCCATCCCAATTTTCTATGCCAAGAAAGCAACTGGTGATTGCTTTTGTTTCTGTGGGAAAATTTTACTGGACGTAAGTATGTAGGTAAATTGCTGTATGGATAAAAAGCTAAATGTATGTATATAAAGATGAAGCATTCAAGTGTACATATATGTAGGGACAAGAACCAAACACATAATATAAAGAAAAATTAACCCTTGTGTTAAATTTCAGGTTTGGGTCAAACTGAGCATCAAAGTAATTGGCAAATGTAGCTGAGGAATATTTTCTTAATATTTTGAAATCTAACAGTTGCAGTATTTTCAAGTTATTTGTACTCTAGGACACATTAGCGTCAAAATTCCACTTCTACATTTAATGTATTTCCTTTGTTAAAGTTGTTCTCATTCCTTAAACAACAGACTTGATTATGTATATGCCTGTAACCCATCTATGATTATTTCATGCCTTACCAAAAGCCAAGAGAATGCAGAATTATAAGCATGTATGTTACATTCCAAACAACTTACAGTCAAAATAAGGGCAGTGAAAAAAGAGCAAGAAAAATACTTTTCTTTTCAGGAAGAAAAGAGCAGGACATAGGAAATGAATACTGGGGATTATTAATGATGCCCATATTCTGTTTAATGTATATGTATAACATATACATTAAATCTTTGAACAAAACCATGCATCCTAAACAACACAAATACGTTGAAACGACATATCTGGATCCATTCCAGTCGGGCTTCAGGCCTGGGTACACCACGGAAACAGCATTGGTAGCGTTGGTTGATGATCTCTGGAGGGCTCGGGACAGGGGTTGCTTCTCTGTCCTGGTCCTATTATACCTCTCAGCGGCTTTTGGTACCATCGACCATGGTATCATGCTGCACCGGTTGGAAGAGTTAGGGGTGGGGGGCACTGTATTACGGTGGTTCTCCTCCTTTCTCTCTGACCGGTTGCAGTCTGTGTTGGCAGGGAGGCAGAGGTCGACCCCGAGGCCCCTCGTATGTGGGGTGCCACAAGGGTCGGTCCTCTCGCCCCTTTTGTTCAACATTTATGTAAAGCCGCTGGGCAAGATCATCTGTGGTTTCGGGGTGAAGTACCATCAGTACGCTGATGACACCCAGCTGTACATCTCCACCCCGGACCACACCAACAATGCCCTGAAGTGATGTCCCGGTGTCTGGAGGCCATGCAGATCTGGATGGGGAGGAACAGGCTCAGGCTCAACCCATCCAAGACCGAGTGGCTGTGGTTTCCGACATCCGGATATAGTCAGTTGACGCCATCGCTGACTATTGGGGGTGAATCGCTAACCCCCACGGAGAGGGCTTGCAACTTGGGTGTCCTCCTGGATTCACGGCTGTCTTTAGAAGAGCACTTGATGGCTGTGACCGGGAGAATTTTTTATCAGGTTCGCCTGATTCGCCAGTTGCATCCCTTTCTGGATCGGGACTCCCTACACACAGTCACTCATGCCCTCGTCACTTCCCGCCTGGACTATTGTAACGCTCTCTATATAGGGCTTCCCTTGAGGAGCACCCGGAGGCTCCAACTGGTGCAGAGTGCGGCTGCGCGGGTGGTTATGGGAGCAACATGGCGCTCCCATGTGACACCTCTCCTGCGCGAGCTGCACTGGCTTCCGGTGGTCTTCCGGGTGTGCTTCAAGATTTTGGTCACCACCTTTAGAGCGCTCCATGGCTTAGGACCTGGTTATTTACGGGACCGCCTACTACCACAAACAGCTTCCCCCGGCTGGTACGTTCTCATAGAGAGGGGCTCCTCCAGGTGCCATCAGCCAAACAATATCAACTGGCAGCCCCTAGGGGGAGAGCTTTCTCTGGGGGGCACCTACGATCTGGAACGAGCTCCCCCCAGAGATACGGAGGATCCCGGATCTGCGCACCTTCTGTCGTGCGCTCAAGATTTTTTTATTTCATCAAGCTGGCCTGGCCTAATTCTTTTCCCTTTTTAAATGTAAATTTTAATTTGTTTTTAAATTATTGGGTATTTTAAATTTGTCTCAGCCAAATTATTTAATTTGTTTTTATTCTATTTTAAATGTTTGTATTTATATGTTTTATTCTGTGGCTGTTCACCGCCCTGAGTCCTTCGGGAGTAGGACGGTATATAAATCCAATAAAAAAAAAAAAAAAGCCGGCTTGGCCTAATTTTCTCCCGTTTTAAAATTCTTTTAAATCAAAATTTTAATCTGTTTTAAATTATTGGGATTTTTAATTGACTCGGGCTAAATTATTTAATCTGGTTTTAATTATGTTTCTAACTTTTGTATCTATGTATTTTATTTTGTGCCTGTTCACTGCCTTGAGTCCTTCGGGAGTGGATATATAAATTTAATAAAAACAAAACAAAACAAACAAATATAAGCATGGATTGTACTTTTAGGTAACCCTCAATGTACAACAATTAATTTAGTGACTGTTCAAAAGTTACAACGGCACTGAAAAAAGTGAATGATGATGACTATTTTTCACGCTTCTGTTGCAGCCTCCTTGTGGGTTACATGATCAAAATTCAGATGCTTGACAACTGACTCATATTTATGACAGCTGCAGTGTCTCAGAGTCAGATAATAGCCTTTTATGACCTTCTGACAAGCAATGTCATTGGGGAAGTCAGATTTACTTAACAACCATGTTACTAAGTCAACAACTGCAGTGATTCGCTTAACAACTGTGGTAAGAAAGGTCATATAATGGGGCAAAATTCATTTAATAACTATCTCACTTAGGAACATAAACTGAACTCAATTGTATGACCTATTAATTTGGCACATGATTTCCACATTCAGGAAAAGTGTTTTGTACAGATAAGATTAGTCAAAAGTCAGGCATCACTTTTTTAAAAACTTCCAATCAAGCTGTTGAGTGAGAGTGATCTAATATTAGCTGCTAAGCACATAATAATCAGTCCAGTGACGTCTACTGAGTTTGGCATAAGATTGCTCCCAAATTAGTTGAAAGACACTTGATCATCTAATGGGTTCAGAATGTACCAAAACAAATGGCTCTACCATTAATAAACATAACATAGAGAATAAAAGCTCAGAATGATTAGAATATTATTTTTAAAAAGAATGAATTTGAAAATATTTACATGTGGAATGTTAAAAGTAATTTTGCTGAAGCAATAATTAATTGAAGCGATGTTTATACTACTTAATCTTTTGATTGATTCCCAATATTCTATCATGTTTCATAATGGTCTCAATGCAAAAATGTAGAGGTGGCATAGTGAATATAATTATTGTTATTCCACTGATTAATTGTTCTTGCTGACAGGAAAATTCTCCTTAGTTGTAGGCTGGTTCTGCCCTTGATTAATTTCCATCCATTGCCTCTTGTTCTGCCTTCAGCCATGACTGAACCAATTAAATTTGAAGACTTGACCATATCAACTTCAAATCTAATCTGAATTGAAGTTTTGCACAGGCTTAGTAAACAATATAATGTATGGGACTAATTCAAGTTTAGGTAGAAGGCAATCTGACCTAAGCAATGATTTGTAAAGTAGTTTTTATAACTATACCAAAAAGGAGATTTAATAATAGAAAATATATTGTAAGGATAGGCAAAGCCTAGCACTTAGCTAACTTCATGCTTCCAAGAAGAAAATCCAACATATATTCTGTATCTGCCTAGGAAGAAAGGTAAAAGAAAGTATCCAATCTCATAAGCAAAGAGCAGGCAATGTAAATCTTTAGGATCTAATTCCACCTAATACCTCCTTGTGATCAATAAGTAACAAGGTGCTAAAGAGACAGTGACATTCGATCATACTGTCACTGATAAGGATTGGAGACACAGAAGCATACATAGAGTTAAGAAATCTTTGAATCAGGGAACATGCACTTTCAAATATTCATTTATACTGTAATCATTAAGTGCAAAATTATAATTAGAATATCCTTTTTCTTTAAATTAAAAGTAAGGGTAATCTACCATTCCTGGACAAGAGACTTATTCTTTCAGTAATTTCAATGAACTTTCCATAATTTTTGCACACCGTATTGGGTTTTCCTTTTTGTAAGGCACCCAGAGAATAAGTAGGTGGCCATACAATTTTTCTAAAGAAATAAATACCATTATAATTAAAAAGACAGTAACAATGTATTTGCAAATGACAGAAAAACACAAACGAATAGTATTAAATCACCGGACCACATACAAATATGGCATAGTAACTATAATGCAATTCGGATAAAGTATCTAGCTTTCAAGGTACAGCACCACTATATATATATATAACAGCTTAAGAAGCTTTAATACTACAGCTAGGAGCAACTTCATTTTCTCTATTTTTGCCATTTTTAAAAAATCCATAGCCATTAAAAAGCATAGGAAAAGAAGGATGTTTTTTAAGTGCTTCAAGATAAGTCCACAAACATACTGGTAGGTAATATGCAATCCAGTGTGATATTTTGTAGGTTTTATCATACCACTTTATAAGTTACTGTATGAAGGTAAATTGTTAATTTGTATTTTTTATGTAAACTTTTATAATATTCTAAATTACTTCTACATTATAGTTCTCATTTACTAAAATATGAAGTGCAAAGGACTGAAGTTATCTGATCTAGTTCTGTTGGAGTGGAATAAACAATTACTAGGAATATTCTGTTATTGTCTTACTACTGCTACTACTACTATTCTTCCTTCTTTCTAGATAGCAGGAATATATCAATTTCTATGCAATAGAATAGAATAGAATAGAATAGAATAGAATAGAATAGAATAGAATAGAATAGAATAGAATAGAATAGAATAGAATAGAATTCTTTATTGGCCAAGTGTGATTGGACACACAAGGAATTTGTCTTTGCTCTCAGTGTACATAAAGAAAAATAAAATACATTCATTAAGATTCAAGAATCATAAGATACAACACTTAGTGATAGTCATAGGTTACTAATAAACAATCAAATCATACTAGGAAACAAATAAAACAATATAAATTGTAAAGATACAAGCAACATGGTTATAGTCATAAGTGGGAAGAGATAGGTACTAGGAAAGATGATAAGAATAATAGTAATACAGTCTTAGTAAATAATTTGACTGTATTATGGGAATTAGTTGTTTAGCAGAGTGATGACATTCAGGAAAAAAACTATCCTTGTGTCTAGTTGTTCTGGATATCATTGTGCCAAAACATTAGTTACTTATTAACTAGATATTCTAAAATCCTGTATGAATGAACTAGGGCAGTTTGAACCAGCTTGTAAAATGGGAGGCAGATATTGGTGTACAATCAAGAAAACCAAGAAAACTACCACACTGGGAGAACATCACATCTAACAGATTGGTTCTGCTAATGGAAAACTGTCAGCCCTTCTAAGTAGAACAGATTAGGAAACCAAAATTATGCATGCTAATATTCATTGTATTATTCAAGGTTATAGTATCAGAATCTTGCAATTTGAATGTGTTTTCATTGTCCCTTCCTTTATTGTTGCGATAACTAAGGAGGGCATTGTCTGAGATGCTTAGACAAGTTACAGTTCTGACCAGGATTCAGATTTCTTTTATCTGACAATTTATAGCCACATTAAATAGCTGCAAATAACATCGATTAGAGTGTTTAAAACTGTTACAGAGCAATATGTACAGATAGTCCTTGATTTACAACAATTGAGCCCAAAATTTCTGTTGTTAAGCAAGTCATTTATTAAGTGAATTTTGCCTAATTTTGCAACCTTTCTTACCACAATTGTTAAGTGAATCACTGCAGTTGTTAAGTTACTAACACAGTTGTTAAGTAAATCTGGCTTTCCCACTGACTTTGTTTGTCAGAAGATTCAAAAGGTGATCACACAACCCTGGGACCCTGCAACTGTCATAAATATAAACCAGTTGCAAGCACCCAAATTCTGATCATATGACCATGGGGATGCTAAAATATCATAAGTGTGAAAAACAGTCATAAGTCAGTTTTTTCAGTGCCTTGCAATTTCAGTCACTAAATGAACTGTTATAAATCAAGGATTACCTGTACTATATATCTTTACAAATACTCCATATAATTAATTGAAATTAGTTCCCATTTGAGCAAGCCTTGAATCATGCAAAAAAGAAACACATTTAACATATAGAACTATAATCCCAAATGCTCCTGTCAAGAATTACAGTAAGTACCACTTAATATAGTTGTAGTTATATCTAAGTTCATATGCATAATACTGCAAATAGGAACTAGAGTTCAGAATTTATTTTTAAAGTAAAAATGTACAGCAAATGTTCAAGTGCATAAACTGAGAAATTCATCTGGAAAAATACTTCAGGGTCTTTGGAGTTTTGATAAAAACTCTAAATGAAGGACTGTTCTAGAAAAATATTTGAAGGAGTCCAATAAGAGAAACAAATTATTTTATGAGTCAAACAAAACTGCAAAGACATCCACTTACAAAAGAATTGTGAATACAATTCAAGATGAACTGTAGTTGTTCAACCCTCTTCTATTTTGTCTGTAAGGATTAATTTAGAAGGAAATCCAAACAGCTGACTCTTCTGTGAAATAGGAGGAGGATATGTTTCTTCTGCAAAAGTTGACCTTTTGCCTACTAAACTTTCCTTACGGAGGCACTACATCCCTGGCAATTTCACAGACCAAGTGAAAAGTCTGTTCCCAGTACTATGAACTTTCCCCAAGTAAACTTCACTTTCAGATAAAATGTGTCCTAAATCAATAAACTGACATAGCTTTTCTAACTGAGCATTGTATCTATCTAGTCTTATCTGTACCAGAAAGTTGGGCTATCAACTTTCTTCTCTAATTGTTTATGCTAAAGGCCAATTAGAAGAATTGCTTCTTATTGATGGCAACATGGCTCGAAAACAATTAAGTATAATTTTTTACTGGACTGTTCTAAGCAGGCCAAACTAGATATGACCAAGCCAGAAGTTCAAAAAATCCAGAACTTGCTGATTTATATTTTCCAGCCATTAATTTTAGTTGATCATTATAAGAAAGGTCATTTAGTTGATCATTCCATGAAAAAAACCATAATCCATCTAAACTGATATCCATTTGCATTAACAGGAGTTCATGAATAAATGCAGACATGAAAAATGCCCCATTAGATCCAGATGCTGCATTTGATTACACAAAATGGCTTTTAGGATCCAAAATGGATCCTAAAAGCCATTTTTCCCACCCTGTACCTGTGGGGAAAATGCCAAGATGATTAATTGCAGTTCATGCCCAACAAGAAGATTGAATAACTTTCTCTGCCAATAAAAATTGCTGATACTAATTTATTTTTAAGAGATGAGACTATTGTTAAATCTTTTATACCTCTTAAAGACTGTGAGACTTCAATTTTAGGGAGATGTTTTATGCTGATGTCATAATGCTATATGACTATGATGCTATGAGAGTAACATAGACTAAAGATTCAGAAGTAAAGATCTAGATTGATAAGGCAAAATAGTCTTCTTTCATCAAGAAAATAATAGAAGATCACACTTTCTCAACCTAAGCTCCTAGATAATAGCTTTGTCAGCACTACTACACACTGTATATTACCTGTTCCCAAAATGTAGCTGACAATAGCTAGAGCAACAATTGAAATCAGAAACAAAACTTTTTCTTGCTAGCATCCAGACCAAGTAAGAATTGCGAATATTTCTAAAATTTGCTGTTTCACAATATTTAAAGCAATGTTTCTCAACTTCAACAACTTTTAAGAGTGGTAGATTTTAATAACCAGAAAACCACAGCTATTGTGCAGCACAGGAAATTCTGGGAGTCAAAACACCACCCACCTTAAATTCGTGAAATTGAGAAATAGTGTTTTAGACAATCTTGTTACTCTGTTCATTAGTTTTATTTTTTGTCTTTTTGTCTCCCAACACCCAAAACAGCAAATCATTGCCTATCTTAACATCCTTTTAAAAATCTCATGGGACTTTTGAGTTGCCTCATGAACTGTTTTGAAGCTTTTCAAGAATCAGTTTGGAGAAGGAGAGGAAGGCAAAGGAACCTCAAAACCAAGGGTGAACTCCAGCAGGTTCTGACAGGTTCTGGAAAACCGGTAGCTGGAAATTTTGAGCAGTTCGGAGAACCTGTAGCTGAAATTTTGAGCAGTTCGGAGAACCGGTAGTGTAAATTTTGAGTAGTTTGGAGAACCAGCAAATACCACCTCTGGCTGGCCTCAGAGTGGGGTGGGAATGGAGATTTTGCAATATCCTTTCCCTGGAGTGGGGTGAGAATGGAGATTTTGCAGTATCCTTTGCCTGCCATGCCCACCAAGCCATGCCCAGTAGTAAAAAAATTTGGATTTCACCACTGCTCAAAACTAAATATTACGGAAACAAAGGGGCTATTTGGAAAGTAGAGAATGGTAGGGAAATAAACGGAGTTTGGGATTTATTTATTCTTGCCCTAACAGACATTAGTTATCCTTAGAGCTGTATGTAGAGTATTTCAAGGGGAAAGATAATGTTGCAGAGGAAAAATATCCTTGAAGAGGATACTTTTTTGGAAGTGAACTTCTTGCTATTCAATAACACGTCCTCTAGTGCCTGGCTCCCTGCCACAGGCAGGCCTAGTGTGACCGCCTCCCGCTTCCCCGCCTCGGGGGTGTTCTCGCAGTTCTTGGAAAAAGAGGTATAACCCTCAAGCCACCCCTACCCTCCCTTTCCCTCAGGAATCGAGCCAAGTTGTTTTCAGTAGTCGTCGGGTCGGGCCAGAAGTCAAGATTCCACCGTCGATAATACAACGCAGCTGATTGGTTCCTACGCAGAAGCGAACTTAAAATTAGAAAAACCAATGAGAAACCGACAAAACGCCACACTCCTTTCTTTCTCCCCCCCCCTCCCTGCACCCGTCCGCGCGATCATCAGTTGGGGGTTTGTCAAGGCGGGGTGAAGTAAGAGAGGACAGGGCTATTCTGAGGTAAATACAGTAATTTTTTTAATGAAAGATGCCGTTCATCGCCCGTTACATCCGAAACGCTGGAAGACAGCGCGGCCTTATTGGACGCGGCAGAGACACACCTCCTAAAGTTACACCTCCTCTTCCCTCCTCCTGAGGTGCTTGGCTCATCAGAAATAGTAAGGTTCACCCCCCAGGGTGATGCAGCTCCAGCTTCGCTTTTGCCCTTTTTCCGACAGTTAACCGCCAGGAGGCGTGGCTTAGCTTCGACTTTCTTCCATTTCTGACGGTTACTTCCCCACCTCCGGGGCGTGGCTTAATTTGAAAGCCCAACCCTCCAGGGGGAAGTGTCAATAGGTGCTGCACGTGCAGGTCATTTAGTCAGGGGATTTAAAGTGAAGAGTCTTGTTAGCGCCACCTTTAGCCTTGTTCACAGCTGAGATGAAGGCTGCGCGGATTGTCCTGAGAAACGCGGCTCCTTTGGCCGCTGGTAGTGGTAGTGGTAGCGGTAGCGGTAGTGCTAGTGCTAGTGGTGGTGCTAGTGGTAGTAGTAGTGGTAGTGCTGGCGCTGGCGGCTCTACTGCCAACAACGGTGCCGGAGCCAGAGCCGGAGCCGGAGCCGAAACAATCAAAGAAGTGGAACGTTTGTCGCGTTTCTCTCCATCGCCTCTTTCCATCAAGCAATTCCTGGATTTCGGTGAGGGGCGTGAATGGGGTGTGGGGTGTAGGAAGGGAGACTTCTGGCGGATCTCTAGGTCAGCCTTGGAGGGCTCTAGGTCTCATGGCTGGGAATTTGGGAACACATCTATCAAGGCGGGGCAGTTATCAGTGCTATCCCATATGAAATGCTGCGAAGTGGGGATGTCTTTGAGGTTGTAGGTCCTTGCTTGAGAAGCGGGACCGTGACTGTTTTTCTCCTTTAAATCAGCGCGAAGTTTGTGTTTCTGCCCAGTTTCTGTAGCTGGAGAATCCTCTAGCAGAGAATGAGGGGTGTGAGAAAAGTTTGCAAAAGCTGGGATGTTGGGCTACTCTGTGGATTGTATGGATGATAGCATTGCCTCAATCTTTGGATATCAGGTCCTTTTAAAGTTTATTTCAGTTTAAAACCCTCAGTCTAGTGTCACCTTTGAGATAAGGCATTCATTCTGGGATCTCTTTCTATGAAGTAGTCTGCCTTTCCAGGTGGCCTTAATCTGATGTGATGCAATTCAAATATCTGATGACATGGGCTCTAAACACAGGGATTTCTGCCACAATCTTACATACTGCAATTTAATGTGCAGCTGACAAAATTAACTGATTAGAATGGAAACTACTTTTGAGTAACATTGTAATACTCATTTTTGAAGTCTGCTATGTGCTGCTTTGTTTTTCTTTCTAAGTTTCTTTCTAAGTCTTTCTAAGTGCTGCTTTGTTTTTTACATCTTTCTTGTACCCTTGTACTCCAGGCTAAGTTTTCATGGCTATTATGTTTCTATCATTTTTGAAGAAACTTTATTGACCATATTTGTGCAACTTCTTTTTACAACTTTGTTGTACAAAAGTTTTGCTTTTACTTAATGATGTAGGAATGTATCTTGATTTGTGATCTTTCCTAAATTTTATGGTGTTTGGACAATGGACTGAAGTTTTAAACAAGATAGCATGTGCACATTTTTCATATTGTATTTTTCTATTCAATATATTATTACATTATTATTTAAATGTAAACACATTTGGTATTTTTATTTTGGTTACTATTAGCATTCCTAGCAGCCAATTGTGTTGCTAGTAGTCAATACTGTTGTTGGTAGCCAATAGTGCTAGTACTAACAGTATTACTATCAATGTATTAAAAGTATACATTTTAAGATAAACAGCTATTTTGCTTTCCTCACTCAGTTAAATTTTTAAAAGGGAGCCAAAGAAATTGGATATTTTATTGTGGATTTTAGACAAATATTTGCAGGAATCTTTTTAATCGTCTCAATGGATTTAGTTCCTTCCCTAATTCTTCAGTCTAAATGATTTACATATATTATGAATGTGTATATTGTTTTTATGTCTGTTTTGCCAGTTTGTTCAACTGGACTTTTTTAAAAAATGTCTTATTTGGTGTATTACAATGCAAACCTACTTCATTGGTTAGGAATAGTTGACTTTCATTTAGGTGTAGTTGCTTTCTAAAGCAATGTGTGAATGTAATTGTTAAATTTTAAATCCCCGTATACAGCCATTTAAATATAAGAGTTTATTAACACAATTTAAATACAGAACATATAAGTAAATATTTTTTTTGTTTTGTATTTTCCCCAGATGTTGCTACAATACTATAATTTACAGTTTATTTGGGTTTGGATAACCCATATAGCAATCATAACCCAGTGCAATGCATCTGTAAAACTAACAGTGCTACAACTGGGGCTATCTCATTTCTACTGCATAAAATTCCAGCTAGCAGCAAACAAAAAACATGTAAACTTTGTGCATACTATTAATATGGGTAGAAAGTTTATTGAAACTGTTTTAGCCCATTGCACTGAAAATATATTATATATCCTTTTTTTGTAGGTTCAACAAATGCATGTGAGAAAACCTCATTCTCATTTCTTCGGCATGAGCTTCCAGTTCGGCTAGCAAATATTTTGAAAGAAATTGATCTCCTTCCTAATCTATTATTGGGTACAACTTCAGTACAGTTAGTAAAGGATTGGTAAGTAGCAAAATTTGCCAAATTTCAATTATTACATTTTAGTCACCTTACACTATTTTTTTAATCAAGTAGGTAATCAGTGCAAAGGTAATACTACCAGAAGGTATCCCTGCCTCCCATCCTCAGCCTTTTCTTACAGCACTGATTTTCAAACCAAGAAAGAAATAAACTGCTCACAGGAATAGGGAAGGGCAGGAGAAAAATCTCTCTTTCAGATCAACTGGAGAGGATAAGGAGATAATAACAAGGTCCAACAGTGAAGCTTTGATCTCAGTAAGGAATTTTGAAAATGTGAGATGTGACACGAATGTTACTTCATAGGAAACCCACCTGTCCTGTTGCTTCAAAGAAAATGTTACATTCTTTTCCTGTGGAGGGGTAGGTGAGCCAGAAATAGATTTGTTCAGCTTGCAAAACTTTCTGCAAGACCCACATAATATCAATATCATGAAATATGAAGTGTAATATTGATTTTAGATTCACACAGCCTTGAATATGAAAAGGCCTGTATGAATAAGTAATAGCAAGCCCTTGAAGCCCTGCTAGTATGTATTCTGCAGTCATTTTGTAATTTCTGCTAAAAGATAGAAAGACACTAATGACCCCTATGTATATTCTCTCTATGTTTGGTAGTATTCTGATAATTTATGGCACTGGTCATATCACAATAAATAAAAGTAGATTTTGTTGCAGCTGCTGTATCTTGTATAGACTTGCTGGCATTCTGAAATGCTGATTTGAATAAAATTGCATATAAAATGCTACAAAATATTAAAACTTTGTCAATGGATGATGAAAAGTGAATATGTATGAGGTGCTAAAATTTTTGGGGAAAGTATTTAAAGTACTTATAATGTTAAATACTCCAAATGTTGATTTAAACAAGGACTTTGGTGTTATTTTTCTACATTTATACATAATGAAGGTCCTTCTATATGCTCCTAATTTGTATAGTTTTTGAAGTTACTGTTAACACTGCTTAGCCGTATATGTGCCAAGAGGTTTTCTATAGACTTTGTATATGTGCGTGTTTCTTCAGGTCAGTTTTGACCCCTTGTAACTGCCTGAAGAAGTCCCTAAAGTTTTCTTGGCATGTTTTTTCAGAAGTAGTTTATAATTGTTTCCTTCCTAAGCATGTGAGAGAGTGATTGACTAAGGTCATCCAGCTGGTTTTGTGTCTGAAATGGGATTAGAACTCATGGACTCCCAGTTTGTAGTCCAATCCCTTAACCACAACATTAAATTAGCCCTTTGGTCTATATGAATAGTCTCATATTTGCATTACTTGTGCTCTTCACAGGTACATTCAAAGCCTACTGGAACTAGTGGAATTTCAAGATAAAAAATCAGATGACCACAAAGTTCTTTCAGAGTATGTTTCTTTCTGTTATCTTTTTTCAGTACCTTATTCTATTTTAAGTAATGGTTGGTTAATGTTGGATGATTCATCTAACTTGAAACCCAGAGCTTAGATAACTATATTACAATGAGATAATGATGCAGAAGCAAAACTAATAGATTTGATATAGCAAAGGTGACACTTTTAAATAAAGTATATCAACAAATTATGAAGTTTCAAAGTACTATTCGTAACAATCAGTTGTTTTGATTTGATATATGAGAAAGTAAACTAATGCATTTACATTTTTCGTCTGTTATGTTTTGTATAACAAACTATTGCTATCTAAGAATCAACCAATGGAACAACTTGCCTTCAGAGGTTGTGTGAGCTTCATCACTGGAAGCTTTCAAGAAGAGACTAGACTGCCATCTGTCAGAAATGGTGTAGGGTTTGCTTGGGTGGTGGGTTGGATTAGATTTATTTATTTATTTATTTATTTATTATTTATTTATTTATTATATTTCTATACCACCTTTCTCCCGTAGGACACAAGGTGGTGTACAGTCAAGAAAAATATAGACACACAAACATCATAAAATTGCTAATTAAAATTATTACTTAGTTTGGTCAATCAAATAAAACCCAGAATAACATTTAAAAAATCATTCACATGTTCGTATGTTTAGCCCCGCCTGTTGGAACATCAGGGTCTTGAGGGCACAGCGGAAAGCACGGAGATCAGGGATATTCCGTATCTCCGGGGGCAGTTCATTCCAAAGGGTGGGAGCCCCCACAGAGAAGGCCCTCCCCCTGGGAGCCGCCAGTCGACATAATTTGACTGACGGTACCCTGAGTAGTACCTCCCTGTGAGAACGAACTGGTCGGTGGGAGGCTATTGGTGGCAAAAGACGGTCTCGTAGGTACCCAAGTCCTAAGCCATGGAGCGCTTTAAAGGTGATAACTAACACCTTGAATCGCTCCCGGAAGACCACCAGGAGCCAGTGCAACTCGCGTAGGAGAGGTGTTACATGGGCGTAATGAGCTGCGCCCATAATCACCCATGCGGTTACGTTCTGGACCAGTTGGAGCCTCCGGGTGCTTTTCAAGGGGAGCCCCATGTAGAGAGCATTACAGTAGTCCATATGGGAGGTAACTAGGGCATGAGTGACCGTGCGCAAGGCGTCCCGATCCAGAAAGGGACGCAACTGGCGGATCAGGCGAACCTGATAAAAGGCACCCCTGGCCACGGCCGTCAAATGATCTTCTAAAGATAACCGTGAATCCAGGAGGATACCCAAGTTGCGGGCCCTCTCTGTGGGGAGCAAGATCTCATCCCCTATTGTCAGTGATGGTACTAGCTGACTATACCGGGACGCCGGAAGCCACAGCCACTCGGTCTTGGAGGGGTTGAGTCTGAGCTTGTTTCTCCCCATCCAGATCCGCACGGCCTCCAGCCAACAGGACATCACAGCAAGGGCATCATTGGGGTGGTCTGGGGTGGAGATGTATAGCTGTGTGTCATCAGCATACTGATGAACACTCACCCCAAAACCATGGATGATCTCGCCTAGCGGTTTTACATAAATGTTGAACAGAAGGGGTGAGAGGACTGACCCTTGTGGCACCACACAAATAAGGTGCCTCGAGGTCGACCTCTGCCCCCCTGCCAACACAAACTGCGAACGGTCAGAGAGGAAGGAGGAGAACCACCGAAGCACGGTGCCCCCTATTCCTAACCCCTCCAGCCGGTGCAGTAAGATACCATGGTCGATGGTATCAAAAGCCGCTGAGAGATCTAATAGGACCAGGATAGAGGAGCAACCTCTGTCCCGAGCCCTCCAGAGATCATCCACCAATGCGACCAATGCCGTTTCCATGCTGTATCATGACCTGAAGCCCGACTGGAACGGATCCAGATAGACAACTTCATCCAGGTATCGGGGTAGTTGTCGCACCATCACACTCTCAACAACCTTCGCAACAAAGCGAAGATTGGAGACTGGATGATAATTTGATAATATAGCCAGGTCCAGGGAAGGCTTCTTGAGGAGGGGTTTCACAACCGCCTCTTTCAAGGCGGCAGGAAAGACACCCTCACTCAGAGAAGCATTTATAATCCCCTGGAGCTAGCCTCGTGTAATCTCCCGGGAGGCCAGTACCAACCAGGAGGGACATGGGTCCAATAAACATGTGGCAGCATTAAGCTTGCCCAGAATCCTGTCCACGTCCTCAGGAGCCACAGAGTCAAACTCTTCCCAGATAACGCTCTCAAGACCTGCTCCCATCTCCTCCCCTGGATCTACCCAATCGGAGTCCAGGCCTTTCCGAATCTGAGCGACTTTATCATGCAGGAATTGTACAAAATCCTCAGCTCAACCCTTTAAGGGATCTTCCCGTACCCCCACCTGAAGTAGGGAGCGGGTCACCCTAAACAGCGCAGCTGGGCGGTTCTCTGCAGATGCAATAAGAGCGGAGAAGTAGCTAGACTTCACCGCTCTTATCGCCACTAGGTAGGTCTTAATATAAGCTCTCACCTGTGTTCGGTCAGATTCAGATCGGCTTGTCCTCCAATCGCTCTCCAGGCGTCTTTTCCGACGCTTCATCTCTCTCAGCTCCTCGGAAAACCAAGGAGCTAGACGAGATCGGCATCAGGTCAGAGGTCGCAAAGGCACGACGCGGTCCAAGGCCCCAGTAGCTGCCCTGTCCCAGGCGACCACCAGGTCCTCAGTCGAGTTGTGAGCCAGAGTCTCAGGAAATGGCCCAAGCTCCATCAGGAACCTTTCGGGGTCCATCAGGCGCCTGGGACGGAACCATTTGGTTGGTTCCGTCTCCCTGCGGTAGGTGGAAGTGACTTGAAAGTCCATGTGAAGGAGAGAATGATCAGACCATGACAAGGGCTTGATGTCTATATCCCCTATTCTTAGATCATTCAGCCACTGATCAGAGACAAAAATCAAGTCCAGAGTGTGATTCCCCAAGTGGGTGGGGCCTTGAACTACCTGGGTCAGGTCCATGGCCGTCATGGAAGCCATGAACTCCCGAGCCATCTCCAACATCTCACCAGCGGATGGCAGGTTAAAATCCCCCATAACAATAAGTCTGGGGGTTTCCACCGCCACCCCGGCTATAATGTCGAGCAGCTCAGGCAGGACCGCTGTTACGTGGCAGGGAGCCAGGTACGCAATCAGTAGGCCCATCTGAATCCCCCGACCCCACTTCACAAGGAGGGACTCACATCCGGCTATCTGAGGAACAGTGGCCTCCCTCGGGCAAAGACTTTCTCTAATGATTGCTGCCACTCCCCCACCCCTTCCCTGAGTCCTTGGCTGATGGAATGCACGGAAGATGCAGATGACCTACAAGGTCCCTTCCAACAGATTCTGTTAATCTGTTAATATTTGTTTACTGCAATTTTGGTTTTCAGAATTTTTATATAGGTAAATATGAAGTTCTGTGTTTCTCCCAGTTTCATAGATGCCATTACTAAGATCCGAAACAGACATCACAGTGTAATGCCCATGATGGCACAAGGGATATTAGAATACAGAGATTCATCTAAAATGGATTCATGCATCAATCATAATATTCAGTATTTCTTGGATCGATTTTACATGAACCGGGTATCTATTCGAATGTTAATAAACCAGCACAGTAAGTTACATTTTTATTCTTTTGATAAATCAATTTTCATAAGCTTTGAAAATGTTCTGAGAAAAAACATTTCTTCAATTTCATATCTTTATTTCAACAGCATTTATATTTGATACTAATAATGTGTGTAACCCGCGACATATTGGATGCATTGATCCTTGCTGTGATGTTGTGGATCTAGTGTATGGTATGTATAAAAAAGAACGCATTGGTCATAGTTGTCATGTAGCTTGATATGTAAACAGCATATTAATATCCAGTAAATTATGAATGTGGTTTGTTGCTTTTTGGCTTAGTTTTTGGCTTAGTTTAAAGACCATGAATATATCAAGTTATGATGGCTTGCTCAAAAAATCTTGGCTTTAGATCATGGCTTAGAATTAAATATGAATGCACTGAATTTTTTTCCTAGGGAGTACAACAAATTTGAGAAGATGTAAGAAGATTTAGACTTCTCAGTGAAAAACTATCAATAGTTGATTAATTTAAACAGCAGTGCTGCCAAAATGCTCAGTTAGTTGAATAAACACAACATAAATTAAGGTAGTTGGTCCTATAAGACAGTTTTTTCATTCATAAAATTCTAATTATTTAATCAAAATCTGGAGGTTGCAAATTTAGGCTACAATCTTAGATAGTTGATTTCTGTGATACAAGAAGATATGCAGAAATAAGAACATTATGATTAAGTCTTAAATACATTTACATGGTAATAAACCCTGTTCAGTTCTGTGACATTTGTTTTTTGAATATATGTAAATAATGTCTACATGAAAATACCAGGGTAGTTATTCAGAGCTTTGGAGATGGCTGCCATCATTATCCTATTGATAAACAGCTATGCTATGCTCATCTGTATGATTCCAAGGAAGCAATCAATTCCTTTGAATGTTGCACATTTCAGTAATGGACTAGATAAGGGTGAACAAGCTTAAATTAAATCCAAAAAAGCAGATATGCTCTAGGTATAAGATTAAGATGAAGCCTGTTTTAAATGCAGTTCTAGAACCCCAAAAAGAACACGTTTGCAGGTTAGCAATGATTCTTGAGATTGTATTTGCAAATGATGGCCTCAATAAGCATATATCCACAAATGTGGTTAATATGCTGATTATAATATTCCTTGAGTCATCAAACTTGATAATAGTTAACCATGCTGGTTATAAACCATCTTGATCAAGGCAGCGGAACTACAGTACTCATGAAAAGTATCTCAAAACTGTAGTTGGGTGTCAAAAGTCTATTAGTTGCAGACCACTACAAAGTAGTGATTGTATGACAACTGTTATTGACACAGATGTTACTCACTGCCTGCCAGGTGCAATGTTAAGTTGTTAGTGTGGTCCTTTAAAGACTCAAATGACTTAAGGCCTGAGAATCTGAAAAGGTCCTTCTCCTGCAATCAACCTGCCCCATTACTTAAATCACTAGGAATGGCTTTATTTTGAAGATGCTGCAGCTCTCAGAAATTCAACTGTCTGGTATATGGGAGAAGGGCTTCTTCTTCATGGCATTCAGGATATGGAATGCTCTCCTAAGGAGATTAATGTAGTCCAATATCTCCAATATTTAAAGAATAGTTTAGTTGTTAAATTTAATAATACTGTTCATTTAATTGTACTGCTCCTTATTGTTTTCTTTATGTTGTATTTTATTTTTGCAAGCCACCTTGAGTGCTTATATAAGTAGAAAGGAAGTTACAAATGTAACATTTAATAAAAGAAATATATCTTAATAGAGAAATCTTAAATCTATTTCAATAGTGTTTTAGGCCCATAGTAGATTTGCTGACCGTAATAAATAAATTATTGTAAATAATGGAAAATTTATACAATACATTCATGTAATAAATATTGTATAATACTAAGTTGTCTGATGTTTAGAAAACAATACTATAACATAAAAATTATTTAATCTTGTTCTTAAAAATATATTTAGATGCTTTCCAGAGTTCCCAGATGCTTTGTGATCAACACTATTTTGCTTCTCCAGAGTTAAAGCTTACTCAAATAAATGGTAAGATTTTTTTTCTGACTGTACTCGTCTATTTCTGAAAGCTTTTCACTTTCAATAATCCTTACTGCTGTTTTTCTTATCTTCAGTAAATATGTCCTAGAATTGCTAGCGAATCACATTTTCCCTACAGATAATGCTTACATGTGCACAGCTGCATTCATTCACTTATGCAGCACTGTGCCAAATACAAAAGGACTTTGACATGCAATTGTGCAATAGTTGGTTTCAGGGTGTACTAAAAAAAAGAGAGAGAATAAATTCACCACTCAATATTCACTTGCAATAATCCAAGAAAATTTTATCATGAAAGGTAGGCCAGAAGAATTCCACAAATCTGTGCAGGCAGATTATAGGGAAAGGTATAATTTGAGAATATATAAAGATTTGAAAAACTAGTCAGACTTAAAGTGCTAGAAAATAAAAGATGATCAAACTCAGAATGCAGTGTGGGATGCACAGATCTCATTAAAAACTTTCTTTGCATCCATAATAATTGTTGGAATAAAATTTCAGTAATAAAATAAAAGTTGATTTATTGTGTGTTGTATTTTTTTTTTAGCAAAAGCACCTGGAGAGCCTATATACATGGTATATGTACCTTCTCATCTCTTTCACATGCTGTTTGAACTTTTCAAGGTTTGTAATTGGTTTTAAAATTTTTATTTTAAGCATGCATTAAAACACGGATTGGTATTTATTGGTATTTATTTTAAGCATGCATTAAAACACGGATTGGATTTAGCTGAAATATTATTTGCAATATCTGTGGAAAGGATATCAAAAGTATAGGATATTACAAATCTAGCAACTACCAAGGTACCACAGAATTGTACTCTTCCCAACATTAGTATTCCAATAATAGTTAAAATTGAACGAATGATGGTTAAAGGTTAAAGTGGCTCTTTCTGTGCATTTAAAATAGGGCCCTGACAAGGGAGATAATTTGTTTGCCACCCATTTGCTTCAAGGCAACTCACTACCTTTGAATCTTTGTTAATAAGATAGTTTTCTTGTTAATATGACAAAAAAGTTATTACTCTATTAGTCAATTATGTATGTAGTTCAGTGGTGGGTTTCACTTACCTTTGCTACTGGTTCGCTTGCACATGCGCCACTTCTGCACACATGCAGAAGCTTCTGCGCATGCATTTGGTAATCCATTTGGTTATGGATTATCGATTTCTCATCTTTATGCTAAATACTTTCATGGAGATCTCAATCTGTACTCTATTTCAGGGTATGGAACAGAGCTTATTTGATGATGTCCGGGTGGGTGGGCAGAGCCTCCCGCTGCTGCTGCTACCGGTTTGCCCAAACCAGGGTGAACCGATAGAAACCCACCACTGATGCAGTTCATTTTCGTTATCAAAATTTCTATCTTAATGGGATAGGGCAAATTTTAATATTTTAAAACCTTTACAAACTAAATTAAATTCTTCTTAATTTCTGTATAGAATGCAATGAGAGCAACAGTTGAACATCAGGAAAAAAAACCTTCCCTTGATCCAATTGAGGTGACTGTTGTACTTGGAAAAGAAGACCTAACAATTAAGGTAGTTTCCCTACTTGAAAAAAACAGCCCACTGGGATTTGAATTATAGATTCCCCTACTCCCTCCTGCGTTCTAAACTACACTTAAGGAACAGAATTTCTAAGTTTATAGTTAAGTCAGTTGACCAACGGATTCCTTATAGCGATCAGACTGGGGTATAGTGTAAAGGCGAAGTATTTACCTAAATGTTGATTCTTTCTATTTAGCACTTTTTAATTTTATTAAGATATTTTCGTTGTTTCTATTTTATTTTGGACTTTCTCTATATTCTGTATTTTATATGGTCATAAGTTAATTAATCTATCCAATACTAAGATACTTATTACATTTGATACGAGAGTGAAATAAACGCATAAAATAATTAAATAAATAAAATTTAATAAAATAATTTATTTCATTATTTAAAATATTTATATAGATATCGATCTTTCAACTGACTCTGGGTGTCTCCCAATCAAAAATCCAATATATAAAATATATAATCATTTAAAACTTTAAAATTCAACTAATTAAAACAAAAACATCTGGCACCAGACAGTTCTAATGTCCATCTAATCTTCTCCCTATGCTTGGGGAGAATCCAGGTCTTCAAAATCTTATTTATAAAACCAAAAGCTAAAAGGATGACATCCTACTGAACTTCACAAGGCAGTATGTTCCATAGGTCAGTGGCTGCCATGGAAAAGACAGACTTCCTAGCTCCCATTAGATCTTTAGGTGAAGGGACCAGCAGCATGCCCATTCTATCTAACTTGGTAGGAAGGTTAGATGTCTTAAGGTAAAGGTAGTCCTGCATATGGCCCATAATAATAGGATATTAAAATGTGATGACCAACATCTCGAATTGCAGCTTGAAAGAAACGCTTAAGTCGCATGCATGAGTTGCATGTTGCAACTCATGCAACAGAGGTGTTACAAGCAAAACTGCAGGCCCCCATTATTGTGCACACTATTACATTCTGGACCAGTTGAAGTTTCTTTCAAGGGCAGCCCAATGGAGAGTGCATTGTAGTAATCCAGATGCGAAGTGACCAATGCCTGAGTGCCAACTGCAACCTGAGGAAAAGTTGCAATTAATGCACAGACAAATCTCTGCAAAGATCTGCCACCTGCTCCTTGAACAGGAGCTGTGACTCCAGGAAGACCCCACAAATTGCACACCACTCAGTCTGATGAAGTTTCACTCCATCCAGAGGGAAAGATGAAGAACCATCTACCCTTGTTTACTGTTGGAAAGACCTTTTGATTTATGTAGGCTTAATATGGAGTAAATAGATGGATTATAGATTGCAACCAATTAGAACTAGGTGAACAATCTCCAGCCAAGTACTATTTTGGCAGAATTTCTTTTTTTTAATTAGTAAGTCTGATACAAAAAGAGTCATTAGAAAATATGATTGTTTCAACCACAAGCAATTTGTTAATTATATGGGTATTTTCTTTTCTCTTTAACTAGATTGCTGATAGAGGTGGTGGTGTTCCACTGAGGATAATTGAAAGACTCTTCAGCTATACATATTCTACCGCACCAAAGCCTGTGATGGATAACAAAAATACTCCTATGGTAAGAGACAAAACTATAAGACTTCTGATACATAAAGTCAGACCATTGACAATCTTGGCATTATTTTATAGACAGGGACATGCAAAACTAGAAACATTCCTTTTGCTTCTCAACATTGTTTTATTATTCCATAGTATGCTTATTTAGTAAGTATTTAAAATTAAAATTGTCTCTGTTCTACATGTATGGAAGATAAGATTTTCATTTAGATCCTTAACTACTAAGCTACCTGAATTGAATAGAATTTAAAATAAGAGAGATTTATTTCAATTAATGAAAAATATTTTATTTCTTTTTAGGCTGGATTTGGTTATGGATTACCGATTTCTCGTCTTTATGCTAAATACTTTCATGGAGATCTCAATCTGTACTCCATTTCGGGGTATGGAACAGAAGCTGTTATCCACTTAAAGGTTTGTTCTGTGCTTTTATTTCTCCTTTCAAATATGGTAGTCTGTTTTCAGATGCCTTTTTATTTGTCTTACTAGTAATTTATGCATTGTCCTTTTAAAAAATAGCCTTTATAATCTGTGCAATTTTATTTATTTATTAAATTTGTTAGCTATCCATCTTGCTGAGAGACAACAATGATCCTTGGCAGAATATATTTTTTATTCTGTTTAAATTTGGGCAAATGATTTATTGTTTGTCATATTATTGGTTGGATTATATACTGTTTTGATACAGAATTATGCTGGTCTGTGTTCAAGATTTGACTTGAAAAAGCAGAGTAAAATGTTTATTAAGTCTGGGTATACTATTTACTATAAACAAAATTCTATCTCCTAAAGATAATTTGGCTTTTTAAAAAAAACATAAAATAATTCAGGTCTTTCAAAGCAGCTATATCAATTATTACCACATATATCAGCTATTCTGTCTGGAAGACAGAAATGAAAAAACATACAAAGTCTTGCAAAATGTGAAAACAAGAATTTTTAAACTAGTAGAATAATATTGCATAGTTAAATCGATCCATTGTATATACTATGTGTGTGTGTGTGTGTGTGTGTGTGTGTGTGTGTGTGTGTGTATGTGTATATATATATATATATATATATATATATATATATATATATATATATATATATATATGCAAATTGTGGCAAAAATAATATGCTTATCTCTAAATAGTAACAACTGTCTATTTATATTTTTAACTTTTCAGGCACTTTCTACAGAATCTATAGAGAAACTTCCTGTTTTCAATAAATCTGCATGTAAACATTATCAGACCTCTGTAGAAGCAGATGACTGGTGTGTTCCTAGGCAAAAAACAAATCCGTCAACACAGAATGTTGTTGTGTGAAGAGTACATTTGTCCAACACATTGAGATGGGATCAAATCACAGTTTCAGAAGGAATTAATGAAGTAAATTACTTGAAGTCACTACTGTTCAATACAAAGACTTAAATGAGATGAAAGAAATTATACTGAATGATGCTACCCATGCTGTGTTTGTGCAATGTAAACTAGTAGGAGAATTAAAGGGATAGAGTAATGCACATGTTGGTGGTCTTGAAGTTTAGATTAACACTCCAAAAATTCTAAAGTTTTCAGATTCCTATGTTTTGGAGAGAAAAAAGGCTATATGGCTTCTAGCAGTATCTATATTGAAGGAAATGGAAAACCATGAAGGATTTTCAAAGGAATTGAAATGGATGGAATTAGGTCATCCGTTAATTGAATAGGATATGAGGCTATCAGTAAAAACTTTTATGAATGGAATTGTTTATGCAACCGTCAAGTTGAAATTATTTCACAATATGGGTTTAGGTTGTATTTGATATTTAATCTGACAGCCTCCTTCTGTACTTCAAATAAAATACAACTTTAAAAATATATTAGTAATTTATTGGAGGTCTTTCATAAGGGTGTAATGATCAATAATCTGGTGGAGGATATAATACCTACATTTTTAAGACTTTAGGAAATACATTAACTGAGACACAAGAAAAATAATTATCCATGCAACAGTAAAGAATAACAATGGTAGAATATTTTGTGAAGAATTGATTGTAAAAATACTTCATTGTATTGCTCCTTAAAACCAGGAATCTATTATGGGCCCAGCTAGTACCAGTATAGATTGTCCTGCCTTTTCTTTATAGGCAGAATTGCTAACGAGCTAATCTTAATACATTTTTAAGGAATTATTGTGACAATTTTGCATCCATTCTTCTTTATGGCAGTTTTATCGGTGTTGTATTTGCTAATTTCCACTTTTTCATGGATTCCAAATTCATGTGAATAAGCAATCCCATCCATATGGGGCTATCATGTGCAATTGGTACAGTGCCAACAAAGGCTTAGCTGTTAACATTGATGAAATATTGAATGTTTTCTGATGAAAATATAATGCAAGCTTGGAAAATACTGAATGTTAAGTTAACTATTATTAGATCCTAATCATGAAAAAGAAATCTAATTGTTATGCTAATGGCAAGTGCATATTCGGTAGTCAGAGTGCATTAAAGATACTCCTGATGAGATATTTATGGACTGCTTGAGTACCATATTCTGGTGGGTATCACAAATGGTATCGAACTAATAGCATTAGTACAGATGTTAATTCAATTTTGGCCGTTACAATAATATTTGTTACTATGATACACTTGTTTAACTTGAGCAATATAGTACATAACATAAAGAATTGCTTTGCTAATATTGCTGCTGATCTGCTTCACAATCTTTACAGAGGACCTGGAGACTGTCTGGAATAGGGAATCAGCCAGAGCCTTTAACAGGATTGTGCCTATATGCAATACTCCCCATGATTTATGGAGGGGATGAGGAAGCTGAAAAGGATCAACAATCTGGCAAGAACAGGATGGGTATGGTGCATCCAACCTTATCCTTCTTGGTAGTTTTCAATACTATCAACCATGGTATTCCTTTGGGGACAACTTAGGGAATTGAGGGTGGGTAGAACAGTTTTGTGCTGGCTCACCTCTTTTATCTGAGGATTGGTGTTGATAGGGAGTGAGAGATCCATTTAAGGCGTCTGTTTTGTGGGATGCCACAGGGTTCAATTCTCTCTCCAGTCATTTATAACATCAAATGCTAACTCAGATCTTCTGTCACCATGCGATGAAATATCACTAATATGCTAATAATACCCACTTATAAATTTCCAGCCTGGGAAAAGTAGGTGATGTGATGGATGTTCTTCACTGCCTAGAAGCTATAGTGGCCTGGATGGGGAACAAAAGACTTCAACTGAACCCTGGAAAGATAGTGTGCTATGGGTAGCTCCCTCTATAATCCAGGAAGTTATCATTTTGGGTGGATAGTTAAGTACTGACAGACATAATACTTAACCCAGGGTCCTCCAGGACTTGCATTCCTGCTCAAAGAGCAGGTGGCAGCCATAGGTAGGAAGACTTTTGCTCAAGTTTCCTAGATAGAAAGGCGCTCTGCTTGGTCATTCATATCCTGGTCAACTCCTGTTTAGATAATTGCATAGCACTGTACATGAGACTACCCTTGAAAAATAGCCAGAAGCTTGATCTAGTACAGAATGAATGAGCAAGTTTAGATGCCCAAAGAAGGATGCATGTAATACCTTTGCTCTATGAATTGTATTAGGTACCCATTTGCTTCCAATACAGTTGAAGGTATTACCAGTAGTTATGACCTATAAAGCCCTACGTGGCCTTGATCAAGCTCCTATGGAAGTATTTTTATACCATCCAGTAGGGCAGGGGAGATATATTGCAAATATGTCCATCATTTAAAGAACTTTGATTGGTGGGGTCCAGAAAGAAAGCCTTCCCTGCTGTTGCTCCCACCCTGTGAAATATTCCCCCCGCCCGGACAAAGGTGAGGTAGGTCAGCACTATTCTGGCCTTCTGAAAAAGAGTTAAAACATTGCTCTGGGGGGACCCAGAGGAACACCAGGCTGGCTGGTACCCTGAAAGCCCTCCCTTAGCCTTTTAGTTAATTTTAACACTGTTTTTATCATCCTTGCCTCTTTTTAAATTTGTTAACTTTTATATACTGGTTTTATATTTTAATACTTTGTTGCACACCATTTGAGAAAGGTGGGTGGTTTAAAAAACATGTGAAAATTAAAAATAAATTTTAAAACCAACATTGTCAATCCATGCATTGCCTCTACAAAATTACTAGAGGTGTGGTCTTTGTGTTATTGCAATCTATCTATCTAAGTTACTGAATAGTTTAAATAACTTGTATAGGACTGGAACAAACATGAGCCTATGTTTTTGAGCAAAATAAAGTTGAATACCGTTTTGTATACAACACATTTTATCAAAAATCTGCAGAATGTGAGAAATCTAAGTGTTTTTAATTTTAGAATGAATCATTTCTGTCACAATTTACATTCTGAAACAGGTCACTTGAAATACACTATGCTTATAATAAAATGTTTTTTTAAAATATTGCTGGACTCTGTATTTCATAAAATGAATATGTGTCTATGTGCTATTCTGTTCATGAAATGTATTTATTTGTTCTATGGTCTATTCCATTTTTGTACCTCAAACTTTTTAAAAAAGCAATGTGGGAATGGTCTACTCATAAAATGTAAACATCCAAATGCGCTTTGTGGTTTTGGGTTTGATGGTATATTTTATAAACACCACCAAAAAGATTTCTTTGGTTAAACAAATTGCAATTATAAAGTATATAAACCTAGCCACTGACTTAACATAGAAATAGATGAAACTATATAGTCTTGCTGACTACAAAACATTATATACCACTCAAAACTTTGGCTTCCCCTGAGAAGGAGAAGAATAAGGAAATCAGGAGGAAAAGAAATAACCCATCTTGCCCTTGTAAATACTTTATATCAGTTAGAAAAAATCCTATCCCACAGCTCTAAATATCTCAAATTCTGAGTATGCTGGAATCCAGAATCAATTTGTGTTGCTAAAATCTCTATATATCACAGTGACTTGCCCCAGAGAAGTGCGGTAGCAATAGGAATCCTGCCTTTGTAGGAAAACAGGAGGAGAGGACTTCATTGCAGTTGTGCCACTTCTATTTACGCTGCACACAGCCAAGCTTTATGAAAAGGATTAAGTGTTTCCTAATGCTTGACAATACAGGAACCATTTATAACAAAGCTGGAAGATTATTCCAACTGTTTTGAGGCTGTAAGCTTTCAAAAACAGAGACTTAAGCCTGCCTCCCATAGGTTCTTCTTAGCTCTAGACAACTTGAAATGAATTGACAGGTTTAAGTAAAGAGCGGATCAGCTGCAGACACTTTCAGATGAACGGGAGTTGGGGAGGTCATGTTCCAAACAACAAAGATGTAAATATAAAGGTTACCAAGCTGTTAAAAATAACCTTCAGGCAAACTAAATTGGTTCTCAGTCAGTAACTATTGCTTCTTGTTCTTCTTTTGCTTACAGATTTTCCATTCCTTATTTGGGGGAGTTTTTTATGCTAAGTAAACATATACTATATTACTCCTGTCGGAGATGGATAATCTGCACTTTTCTTTCCTTCCTTTCTGTTTTCTAAATGTTTTCTTGGCATTGTTCTTCAATTCTCACAAGTCTGCTGGCTGTTAGCTGAGAGAACAACATGTACCCTGCTACCAGTTACACAGACAATTAAAAAAAAAAACATGTTTATGTGCAGCAGTGACAAAGGGTAAGTCGTGGAGTGGCACCCCCACCCTCCAAGCCACGTGGTGGAGCTCTTTGAAAGTGAAAACTGTATAACATTTCAATGAAAGTCAGATTTGCCTCTATACATTTGCATCTGTCAGCAGGTTGATTTCTTAATCTGGGAAGAGAGAGATTATTTTACATAATTTTATTTGGCTTTATATAAATTGATGAACTTTTTTTTTTTTACTCTACTGATAGTTACAGAAGCATTCAGCAATGGATCTGTATCTTCACTCTAGCATTTCCCCCTCCTTATAATTTGTTAGTTACATGCACATTTGCGCACAAGGAAACAAATCATGTTTAATGTGTTACTGCAGCAGCCTAACAGAGACTGGCTGACATATGTATAAACCCAATCCAGGATATTTAATGTTTTTCAACGCAGATATCTTGGCCAGAAAAAATCCAGATGATCACTAGAAGATAGTAAAGAGAAAATGCTAACTCTGTAGAGCCCGGAACAAAATCAAGAGAGTCATAATGTGTCCACAAATGCTGCAAGCCCTCTCACCTTGAATTGTATTAACTCTTTATCTAGTGCCAATATAACCTTGACCATTAGTTTACCAGATTCTTATGTATAGGCTTGAGTAATAAATCTTATGAACTTGAATTTATGCGAGATCCCGATTCTTCATGCCTGAATCTGGTCAATTCACTTTAAAACTTTTCACCTGATTATGTAATTCAGTTCTTGCAGGTTTGGATGGGTGACCTCGAGGAACCCCACCAGGTAATGCATCCCTGTTTGCAGTGGTGGGATTGAAAATAATTTAACAAATGGTTCTCTGCCCTAATGACCAGCTGGGTGGGATGGTGGGCATGGCCAGGGGGTGTGACAGGCAGCACTCAACCTCCTGCACCCCCCTGGGATCAAAAACAGGCCACCGGGGGGGGGGACAAATTGCCCCCTCCCGCACCTCATTTTGGGCCTAGGAGGCCTCCCTGCACTTATCTGGGAACCAAAGTGGGGCATGTGGGATCTCCTGGAAGGGGCGGGGCAGGGAGGGGCAGGGCCAGCCAGCAATTTAACTTCCTGTTCGCCTGAACCGGCCCGAACTGGCTGAATCCCACCACTGCCTGTTTGCAATGGAGTAGGAGTCTTGAACAATAAGGGCAGAATACCTTTGAGAAAAGAGATTTGCATCTTTGCCACAATAATCACACACTGGGGAAGTTTTCAAAACGATACATAGAACATTTAAAGACTTCTGGATGTCTAAGATGGCAGCAGACAACAAGACTGCATAGCAACAAGCTCATGGAAGCGGCGGTGGGGGGGGAGTTGGAGGGGAGGAGGATGTAGAAAAAGACCAGGCAGACCATGGGGGTGGAATCAAGAGAGGACTCAGCCTAGAATCTTACATCTCCAAGTAAAGATTCCCCTAGTGTCAACTTAATGTTGACCATTACTTGATCAGATTCTTGTGTATAGGCTTGAACAATAAATCTTCTGAACTGGAACTTAATATGATTTTGATTTTTCACACCTGACAATTTTTCCCAATCAACTAATGGTCTCCATGTGGACTTTTGCATTTTGGATATGGTGGCCTTACTGGATTGCCTACTTCCCAAGTAATATATTAAGCCACAATAGATAGATTCATATAATATATTATATTAAAAGCTCAGAACATATTGTATTACAGTTTAAAATCTAAACATAGCTATCTAACCTTTTGGCTTGCCTGAGCCACACTGAGTGAAGAGAAATTGTATATGAAATACAATTAATATAAAATATATAATAATATTAATATATATCAGTGTTGGTGAACCTTTTCGGCACCGCCCTGTGCACGTGTTCCGGAAACCAGAAGAGTAGCCGCCCGGTGCCCATGTGCATAGAGGGAAGATGATCTTCTGGTTTCTGGCATATGCATACACACTGGCCAGCTGATCTTCGCATGCATGCCAGAAACTGGAATACCAGGTGGCTGGTGTGCATGTGTGCACCGGAAACCAGAAGAGCAGCTGCCCAGCATGCACATGCTCGCCAGGCGGCTATTCTTTTAGTTTCTGGCACTCCCACGGATGTGAAGACCAGCTGGCCGGTGCACCAGAACCCAGAAGAGCAATGGGTAGTGGCTTGCTTGCCTGGAGAGACATCTCTGTGTGCCACTTCCAGCACACATGGCCTATATATCACCATCACGGATATATATTAATGACAAACTTCCTTTATTTTTAAATTTTCTATTGGTTTGTTGGGGGCAGCATAACAAGCTGTCTAAAGTAGCATGCATCCTGCAGGCACGGGGTTGGATACACCTGGTCTAAAGTTTTCCCATCATTGGGAAACATCATCTTTATTCTTCATCTGTTAATTTTACAGAATTTCTAAAGATTCTCACAACCATCATATACAATTTGCATCGAATGGTAAACCATTAATTATAGTTTATTGAATAAATTCAGTTTGACTGGGTTCGTATACTCCATTAATTTATGATATCATAGTTTAAATCTACAATGCCTTGGTTTCTAAAATTATCCTAAACCAAAGGCAAATTAATCTGTTAATCTGTCTCAACTGCATAATTTGGGGTGGTGATGTCAGGTGCAATTAATCGGAAGCAAGGTGGTTCAAATGATTACAAATTTATTGCATGCTAACCAATAGTGGGTTTCAAATCCCGGTGCTACTGGTTCGCTATTGGTAGCATGCGGGCGCATGGGTGCACTTTGCAAGCGCGCAGAAGCTCCTGCGCATGCACAGAGCATGCACAGAGCATTTTTGATGATGTCTGGGTGGGTCGGCGGCGCCACTACCGGTTCACCCAAACTAGGGAGAATTGGAAGCAACCCACCACTGATGCTAACGGTCTCTACAAAAGCCTAAACTATTAATGGTCAAAGCAAATTAGCAATAAATAAGAGTCAACAAAATTAAGATCGGGGTGGACTTAGATCTCTTCTGGGCATGAAGGGACTCTAAAGTGATGACACACTTGACCTTTCCCTCAGTCTCAGCCTGATCATATCCTACAGGGGACACTGTATTAAAATGATGATCCTCATTTTTCCATGACCAGTTCCAATTTGGGGGGCGCTTAGCCCTACAGTTGCCAGAAGTCAAAAACTGACTTAAAGCACTTGCATACACATGGACGGCTGATTTTCTTCAGTGATTTATATTGCTTTGTTTAGCTCGTGTTCTCTCCTAGACATCAAATAATCTGCTTCTTGATTTTTCATTCTTTTCACTTTTAAAGTATAACCTGCCCAGAGAGGTTTGGAATCAAACAGCTTAGGAAAAGTGACATAACTTCAAAACTAATCAAATTAAGTTCCAGGACAACAACTAAAATCAGTCTGACATTGTTACCTGGAAGATCTAAATACTCATTCTGTAAGCATCTCCAAACATTATGGAGATTGTCCAAAGCCAGCATGGATTTTCAGGAACAAATTCAGCTTAGCTAACCTTTTGTCAATTTTTCATTGGGTGACTCTTTTTGTGCATTGTGGGAGTTCTGTGACCATGATATCTTTTGAATTTGTTCGTTTGTTTGTATAAAATTTGCATAAAATTTATAGGCCACCCACCTTACCACAAGGTGGGTGGCCTATAACAACAGGCCACATATTTGTGTGTCTGTACATATACACACACACACACACACACACCAGTGGCGGGATTCAAAAAATTTTACTACCGGTTCTAAGGTGTGGTTTGGTTTGCGTGGCATGGCATGGCATGGCTTGGTGGGCATGGCTTGGTGGGTGTGGCAGGGGAAGGATACTGTAAAATCTCCATTCCCACCCCACTCCAGGGGAAGTATACTATAAAATCTCCAATCCCTCCCCACTCCAAAGGAAGGTTACTGCAAAATCCCAATTTCTTCCCAATCAGCTGGGACTCTGGAGGCAGAGAATAGATGGGGGTGGGGCCAGTCAGAGGTGGTATTTACCGGTTCTCCAAACTACTCAAAATTTCTGCTACTAGTTCTCCAGAACTGGTCAGAACCTGCTGAATACCACCTCTGACAAACACAGTATATATATCAGGAAAAGGGGGAAAAATGTTCCAGAAGGCAGGTACATCAGCAGAGAAAGCCCTTTTCCTGGACCCCACCCACAGTGGGTGCAATTCAAGGTATTTGTAACCACCTTTAAAGGCCTTCATGGCATGGGTCCAGGCTATCTGAGGGACCATCTCATCCTACTGGGATTGACGCATCCCACCCATGCTGGCAGAAGAGTCATGCTGTGGGCCCCATCAGGCCGCAGGGACCCACAGCATGCCTCTTTTGCCGGCATAGATGAGATGTGCAAATCCCAGTAGGATGAGATAGTTCCTCAAATACCCTGGACCTATGCCATGAAGGGTTTTAAAGGTATCACCAATACCTTGCTTTGCACCCAGAAGCAGATTGTCATCCAATGTAGCTAGTGTTACATGGGCAATTCTTACAGAGTACCAGCTGCTCATGTCACTGGCACGGCACCAACATGAATGATGTTCAAAGGTAGCAAAGAAGCACTCTGCAATTAAGCAAGCTGGTATGAATGGCATGATTATTAGATGGGTATGTAATTGACTCAAAAAATAATTCTTAGAGTGTCTTCATAAATTGTTCCTTATCAGAACAGAGTGAAGTGCCATAACTAATTCATTCTTGACCCTGCATTCTTTGACATGTTTGCTAATGACTTAAAATGAAGAAGTGAAGGGAATACTTGTTAAATAATACAAATTGGGTGAAAGGGATAGTTAATATCATGGAAGACAGAAAAAACATTCCAAGAAATCTTGCTACAATAGTAATACAACAAAGTTAATAGTCTTCATTTAGGAAACAGAAACCAAATGCAGATATTTAGAATGAGAGAGGCCTGTTTGTTAGTGGCATTTGTAAAAAAAATAAATAAATCATGTAATAATAGTTGATCAATTGCAAACTGAATGTAAGCCAGCAGTATGTCATAACCTATGGTGAAATCAGGCTGGTAGTGCCAGTGGCAGGAGGTTCCACCCACCCACTGGGACTCATTATGTCCCGTTTTGATCCTCTGCACATGCGCAGAAGAGGCACATGGACCCGTTCCCAAATCAGTAGCGAAGATAAGTGGATTTCACCGCTGATCATAGCTCCAAAAAGCAAAAAGGAGCCAATGAAATGCAAGTTCAGCCATAAAAACCACTTCATGCTTTTGTAGTATGATATGAATATGAAAGAGATGTTATAAACTCCACAGCATAGTTGGGCAAGTTAATGCAGGATAACCAGATAGAAATTACCAAAGCAAGACAATACAGGGCAAAGATATGCTTATATGTCAGCAGGTTTAGAAATAGTTCCCATTGTTTAATTAAAATACCAGTGTTAGAAATTAAAGGCTTCTGATTTGCCCCACCTCCCTTTTTAGCCAAATTAGGCTGATAAGGAAAATCATCTTTAATACTTCAGTTTGATCACCTCATAATAAATTTATACATAGTGAAGAATCTACATATCTGAGGGCAATCTTCCTTTCCAGATTTCACATGACCTCAGGGCATCATTGTAATATACACATCCAAATGCCTCAGGATCAAACCCAAGACTGAAGCATAATCTCCACATCTAAACTTCAAAGCCTACTTGTCATTTTCTGTGTGCGTGTGTGTGTGTGTGTGTGTGTGTGTGTGTGTGTGTGTGTGTGGTTTGTCATTGCCTTCTTTGCAGGGCTGAAAAAAAGTAACACCCACCAGGTGTAGTTGCTTTAACTACTACATCAAACTGGCTATTTTTTATTTTTATTTTTTAATCTCAGATTGTATGTATACCTTCAAGTCAGCATTAATTTCTGGCGACTGCCTAGATGAGTCCCTGAAATTTTCTTGGCAAGATTTCTAAAGCAGCTTGCTATTACCTCCTTCCTAGTTTGAGAGAGAGCAACTGGCCCAAAGTTCCCCAACTGGCTTTGTGCCTAAAACCACAAAAGAATCATTAACTGGAATAATAATTCAGTCTTCTTTCTAGCCTGATGTTTTGACCATATCCCAAAACTTGTTCTATCCTTTCCTTACCACGCTTCATTTTAAAACTACCCAGTCAGACTTTCAGGTACACAATTGTCTTCAAAATACAGGAGAATAACACTTTTTTTCCCCAGTTTTCCTGTTTTATTAAATAAAGTCAAAAGTCATCTATATGTGCGTATAAAGAGTCAGTTCCTACACACAAGAGCTGCTGAGTGACTTTGGGCTAATCATTCTCTGCATCTCCTAGAACAGGAAGTTGAAAAAAATCTACCACAAAATCACAGTGGACTGTTATGATAGATTATCGGTCATGGGATTGATTCAGACTGATTCTCTCCCTCCCTCTCTCTCTCTCTCTCCCTCCCTCTCTCTCATACACTACGCTAAACCAATTAGCTAATATCCATCCTTCTGACAAATACATTAGGTTGGTTTGCTTTCATGCTAGTTTCTAGAAATGTTTCTTCACTTTCTACTCAACACACATCAGTGGTGGGATTCTAAATTTTTTACTACTGGTTCTATGGGAGTGGCTTGGTGGGCATGGCAGGGGAAGAATATTGTAAAATCTCCATTCCCACCCCACTCCAGGGGAAGGTTACTGCAAAATCCCCATTCCCTCCCAATCAGTTGGGACTTGGGAGGCAGAGAATAGATGGGGGCAGGGCCAGTCAGAGGTGGTATTTACCGGTTCTCCGAACTACTAAAACTTTCTGCTACCGGTTCTCCAGAACTAGTCAGAACCTGTTGAATACCACCTCTGACACACATACTATATTACATTGTGGTTAGCTTCTTGCATCCCTGTTTTTCCAGAGGAATCGTCCCAGCAAAGAGATTTTTTTTACCAGTATCTTTTGAAATGAATCTTTTCGATTCTTCCTGTACCATGGTAGTCAATGCCCTGCACACTTCCTTTTTCACTTCCTTTTTTGAAATGAAGTTTGAAGCACAATGCATTATAGGTAGTCCTTGACTCACGACCATTTATTTAGTGACTCTTTGAAGTTAAAACAGCAGTGACAAAAGCGATTTATGACTGTTTTTCACACTTACAATGGTTGCAGCGTCCCCATGGTCACATGATCAAAATTTAGATACTTGGCGACTGGAATGTATTTATGAGAGGCAGCAAAGAAATGGATCGATTATATATATCTGAGTGACTTGTTTTAAGCTATACTGACCTAAAGATTCATGTGTAGTGTTCTTATTTATAGAACTAATCAATTACAGGTAGTCCTTGATTTATGACCATAATTGAGCCCAAATTTTTCATTGCTAAGCAAGATAGTTGTTAAGTGAATTTTTACCCATTTTATGCTACAGTTGTTAAGTGAATCTGCCTTCCCATTTGACATTGCTTGTCAGAAGCTCACAAAAGGTGATCACATGACCCCAGGAGCAGTGGTGGGTTGCTACTGGTTCTCCCTGGATCGGGCGAACTGGTAGCAGCTGTGGCGGGAGGCTCTGCCCACCAGCCCGGATGTCTCTGCGCATGCGCAGAAGCATTGCACGCGCATGCAAGCACGCCCACGAGCGAACCGGTAGCAGGCAAAATTGAAACCCACTACTGCCCAGGAGGCTGCAACTGTCATAAATATGAATCAGTTGCCAAGGGTCTGAATTTTGATCATGTGACCATGGGGATGCTGGAATGATCATATGTGTGTTAGAAGAAATATCCATCTGGTACAGTTCCAAGCTGGGAGAAAGACAATGGAAACATGGAGGCTGATTGGAAAGATGGTTTAATGATGAACAGAACCGACAGCAGTCCTGGGTCAACTGATCAATTGGTTTGGTCAGTACATGGATCTTTATACAATTTTTGTAATTTAGAGGCTTGTTTTGTGTATTTTGTTATTTGATTTTAATTAGTCCGTCTCGCGAAGGGGCGATGACTCTTAAGTGCTGGCTTCCTTGGATTTTTAATCTTGTTTACCAAATATAATTAATCCTAGAAGCTGGCTTCCTTGGGGTTTTAATCCTGTTTTAAATGGATTACCAAATCTGCATTTTTAAAAGGTGGGCTCCTCAGTTTCTTGGGGGGAGGGAGACTGAGTTTGCTTTCTGTTTTTTAAGAGCATGTTTCTCTATTTCTCATTTAGGGAAATATAATATTCTGCTTTTTTAAAATATTCCTCAAAATATTTCATTCTTCTGGGGGAGGGGGTGGCTTCCCACATATGTGAAAAATGGTCAAAAGTCACTTTTTAAAGTGCCATTGTAACTTCAAACGGTCACTAAATGGATTGTTATATGATGATGACTACCTGTTGCTAAATCTGACAAAATCAGATTAGAAACCAATCTAAATTTATTTTTAGAGGACAATCAGATGGAAATGAAAGAAAAAGCAGGCAAGGAGAGGGAAAACATATGTTCAGATAGCTCAGTTGCAGTTTGGATGAAGAAAGCAACATTGCCTCAAAGCAGCAAAAACTGCTCATTCAGCATTAGTTCACTATAATCTGGATCTTCTTTACCAAGTTTTAAAAAAATAGCACAAAAACAGAACATCTCAGAATCTAAATGTCTATGAAAATTCTCAGTCATCCAGGTCATGGTAGTCCCAAAGGTGCTTTTTCAAGAGGCAACTGGACTTTCTGGTTTTTCCTTGAAAATGTTTTACTTCAAATCTAAAAACCTTTTCTGGAGTTTAAGAAGCTTCTTGGAGGAGAAGGACAACGTCTTGAAAGAAAAACGAGAAAGTCCTCTTGAAAAAGCACCTTTGGGATGTCAGAACCTACTTAATCTCAAAAGCAGATTCATGATTACATATGTCAGCAGATTCTTCTTTATTGAAAAGAAATATGTGTTTGGGCCAAGACAGCGTGTATATATTAAATCCATTATTTTGAAATGGTTTCTGAATTTTGTATGTATATGCATAGGTGTACATGTATATATCCCTTTTATCTCACCTTCCTTTCATTATGTAATTAGACCATTTTCTCTGACTTAACTTCATTCAAGTAACCTTACTTCCCCCTGCTGTTTTGTATGTCTACTACACTTCAGCATTTCAGAAAATACTAAGAAAAAGCCCTTTCTATTATTTTAAATTTCTTGTTTTTGCTCTTCAAGCTGAATAAGATGGAATCAGGACAAAATTTTAGAAATGATCTAGTGCTGCCCTCTTTTGACCAAATTCATGCTAGCCTGTACAGCACATAAAACAGGGAGAGAGGCCTGAAATGTAAACAAAATTACAGTTTGAAAATATACAAGGAATATTGTAAATCCATACTAAAAACATGAAGAATAGTAGAACTGAATTCAGCCATTTTTATCTATCAGCTTTACAACAATATTATATCCTTACTCTGTTTATAATGACACTAAGACAACTACAACAAAAATTAAATGCTCATAAAACTGATTAACATAAAAACACTGATGAATTAATTTCCTAAAAAAAATCCTCTTTAATTAATTATTGGACCTGAGAAGATCTGAGAAAGAGGGTGCAAAGTCGTATGAGACACATTATAGTCCTTGTGGGATCTATGAAAGAAGCAGACTTATTTTTTAGTCAAAGAGGAAAAAAACTGCTTTTAAATATATCAGAAACTTTGAATTTATACATATAAGACCCAATTTGCTTACTATGTCATTCTGACTAAACAGTTGGTTGACTTACCTGCTAAGGCATCAGTCATGGTTTACTAAACATAATGGCAATTTTTATAAACAATCTAAGCCAGTGATGGCGAAACTTTTTGGCGTTGCATGCCAAAAGTCCAAGTATGCGCTTGCACTCGCACATGCCGGCACCCATAATGCAATGGGTGCCCCATTTGCACATGAGGACATAACCCCCCCATGCTCCCCCTGCACATGCACCCCACACTGCACATGTGCACATGCACCCTGCACTGCGCATGTATGTACATCCCCCGTGCATGCACCCCCACTTTTTCCAAGAGGGACGGCATGCCTCTTACGGAGGACAACCAGGTACCAGCCTGATCCCTGGTGAGACAGACATTCCCCAGCCGGCTCTTGGCCCTGCCACCTCAGCAGCACCATGCACTGACCGAGGAAGTTCCAAATGTGTGGCCTTGCCTGGGCTCCTCCCCATTGGGAGCGGATGTCAACTTGCAAAGCTTTCAAGTTGCCATGAGCAGGAGGGAGGGAGAACTGAAGTGAATTCCATACATTTTTCTGATCGCAATCAGAAGGAGGGTGTTAGGTTTCACAGCCAACCAAAGTGGTTAATTGGAGAATGTGATTTATGACATGGCCAGGGGGGGAGGGGAGAGACAGGGTCATAGGGGAACGTAAATCTACGTGGGGTCAGTCCTGACTGCATCCGAGTATTGCCGAGGAATGGTGCTCCTAATAAATCACTATATTTCCTTTGAAGTTTGGATCATGGCTCATGAATTAATTAGGGCATCTTTCGGAAACTTGACAGCGGCAGGCTGAGCAGGTGCAGCTGGCGGGGTGGACCAGCAGCTGGTGAAGGCAGGGTGGTGGTGGACTGCCTGTGCAGATGACCCCATGGCTGCTGTCAAAATGGGGCCAAGACACCCCTCTTGTCTCGGTCCACCAGCCACGTGGGTCCCCTGGTCTGTGGGCATTGCTGCATTGTCTCCGGTGTTCCTCCTGCATAGTCGCACTGCCCCAGAAGAGTAGCAGCAGCAGGAGCTGCAGGGGGAACAGCCTAAGCGACTGGCCAGCTCAGGCACATGGGGCAGCATTTGCTGGCTGGGCAACCAGCTGTCCCACCCACAGCTCCTTCCCTGGAGTTGGCTCGGCTGGCGGCACAGCAGTGGGCATGGCAGGGATCGGGTGATGGGCTCTCCGGCCGCCGCAGGGGAGGCTCATGGCAACTTGAAGAGTTTAGCTTCAAGATTTTTCGGCCATGGAGACAATCTAAAATATCTCCCAGAGTGGCTATCAAAGAAAACTAAAGTGAATTCTCTATATGTTACTTTGACTCCTAAACTAAAAGCAAGATATAAATTGAATAATTAAAGAGGCAAAGTGACATTTAAATACATCATAGTTGATATTAACCATATTTTAGGGCCTAGCTATAGTAATATTCTTAATGAAAAGGAAATGACCATACAGGGTAGATAAAGACACCTAAAAAAAGCATAGAAAAAGATGTTCAGTGTATTTGAAACAATTATATTTGATTAAATATTTCTGCCAGATTTTGAATTGCAGTGAGTTATGAGTTCCAAACCATTCTCCTCTCCTCTCTTTTATCCACTTTTTTTTAAAATGGCTAAATGTTATCAGATGGACTGTAGCAACAATAGCATGGATGCCACCAAAAATAAAGTCAGCAGAATTTCGAGTATTTTCGTCTGTATCAGAAAGATGTTATCAATGCAAGTTGGCAGCAGGTGTAATGTTCATGTCCTATAACATACCTCTTATATGTCCAACCACTTTGCTCCCAAGAAACAGGAAAATCTGGAATACATACCGATGTGCATCCGGAAAGGGGTGGCAAAGGGCTGTTGCGGAAGGGTTTATTTCTAACTGACCTTTCAGCCAAATGAAAAGCAGCAGTAAAAAAAGAGTGCAAGGCAGTTTTGTTCCGACATTGATGTTCTCCCGTGTTTTGAAGAGACTGCAAATTCTTTGTACTATAATCAGAGTAATCCTGCTGAGTTCTCTGTCAGATGCCACAATGGGTATAATCTAGCACCTGCTTAGAACAAAACTGACAAGTGAGGCTAGATGCCCACAGAATGAAGAGGGAGGGCAGTTGCAACATGAGGAGGGGTTTGGGAAGATCAGTGACAAAGTTTCTTTCTTTTTCACTCAGCATGGGAGCCTTAGCTGTAATGACAGGGCCACATAGCCTTATTGTTCTTCTCTACACCACCCTATTCTACGTATACACACTGACAGGCTCAAAGAATGAAATTATGCATGCAGATTTTAAACATGAGCGCTCTCCTTCTTTTCCTGGTCTTGCAGAAAATTCATTTTGATGACAACTGTCTTTTTTTAATTTCTCACTTCTGAGCAGCCTTAGAGCCACGGTGAGTTTGTTGAAGATATTGTCTTATTTTATTTTTTTCAGTACAGCGATAAAAAATGTCCTTTGTATTGTAGATACACACTACCACCAGCAGCAACAGCCCTTAATTTGTGTTGATAATGCAACTATGCGCAGCAAGTGTCCTCCAGGTGTACTGGACTACAGTCAGCATGTGGGGGAGAGGTGATAATCTGTCTGGCAGAAGCCAGAAAAAGTTGAAAATAAACTTTTTTATGTGCCTTTTCCCTTTTATTTTAAGACTGCTAGCAACAGCAACAAATCACAGAATATGACTATAATCACACAAGATAAACAAAGATTCTTTACATCATTATTTAGTTTTTAAAATATATTTTTATTTATGCATCATATTTGTATGGCTACCAGTTTCACAAAAATAAAGCTCTGGGAATAGACGATAATGTTCTGATTTGCACATAATCCTAAAACATAATAGGTAGTTTACCTACCCTCTTAAATCAAAATCAAATTAACCTCACTGTTTTGTGAGATGTGCCAACCTAGCAAATTACTTTGTAAGGTACAATATTTTCTGGCCACAATAAAGGCAAAAACTGAGTTTCTAGAGAACATGCTGAAATGGAAAATGGTTTCACAACTTCACCAGTGTACCTTTTGATTAAAAAGGTATTTTGGGGTTAATATAGATTTAATACGGAGTAACAGAGTTGGAAGGGACCCTGTAGGTCATTTAGTCCAACCCCTTGTTCAAGCGGGAGATGCTACACCATTTCTTATTGAAAAAGTTTTTCAAATACAAATTTTTCCCCCTTTTTTCCCCCCCTCCTCCCTAACCCCCCCTCGCCCTCCCCTCCCCCCGTGGCTTCTTCAGGGTACAACTCAAATTCATAACAGATTATATAATACTTTACCATCCCCTTGCTCCATCCCCCATATACTGACCCTTTCTTTCTAATGATGTTATTATATCCCCCTTATACTATACATTTCAGAATAACATTCTACTATAACATTATATAATAACTCCTAATTTAGCATAGTAATATTATTATATCCCCCAATTTAACAATTTCTACTCATGATCTACTCTTTTACTCCTCCCCCATACATATATCTCTTAAATCAAATCTTTTTTTTTTGTATATTAATATAACATTTCAAAGCAACCTTCCACTATAAAACTATATAATAAATCCTAATTTAACATTTATTCAACTCATAGTCTGCCCATTTCCTCCACCCCCATAGATATATCTCTTAACTCAAATCTTTTACATATATTCATATCTGAACATAATATCCCTTTTCTTCAACTAAACAATCAATAAGCTAACCTATCTCCACCCACATTCCCACAGAACTACCATACATAATAATTCTTGATCTCTTTATTCTTTTGACCACACCACTAAGAAGTATTCCTTATATAAATAAAATCCTCAAATGACTTTAAGCTTGTAATCCATATAATATCTTCTGTAGTGTCTTTCAGCTGGATTGTTAACTCCATCACCCATATTAGGGTAACATCACATCCTAATTCCAACAGTATGGTCGGTATCGTCAATTACCATCTGCCCCCATCAACAATAGATGACTTGATATATAAAAAACAACCACCCGAGTGACTTTATATTTGTATTCCATATAGTGTCTATAGTAGTGTCTTTCATCTAAATTATTAATTCCAACACCGTAATAGGGTAACAACCAGATCTTCTGCGTGCCCCAATCCCATAACTCTCTTGCCTTGGAGCTCAACATAAACGTAATACATTTATCAAAGAATCCAAAATAGATAATTCCAATCCATTCAGTTTAAGGCCCTTTTCACATCCCAAAAGTACAGCACTGCAGAGGTCTGTCACTGTCCTCAGGATAATATAAATCAATACTTTGCCTCAGCTATCTTGTCATATATTCAATCATCTCTTAGATAACTGGCATTGCACTGTTGTTTAGTTTAAAAAATTTTGTTTTTGTAAGACCTGCTTCTTCTTTTCTTGACTTTTTGTGGGTTAGATCTCCATCCCAATTTCCTTTCTATAAATTGTGTATCAACTATTTGGTTTTCATGCTGATCTATAACTTGATCTTGTTGGTTTTGCTTTTGTGGCTTAAGTCTCCATTCTGGTTTCTTTTCTTTGAGTTGTATGTCAACTGATTGATTTCTATGTTGGTCTGTAACTTGATGAATCATCACATTAGAATCCAAAGCCGCCTCTCTTATATTTATAAATAGTCCAGCTGTAACCTCTGAAGGAGAATCCAGAAGCTGCTCATCTACAAAGTCCTCTGTAACTTGTTGTTTTTCCATTACTTCCATCTCTTTCTGCTTATCCTGAATTTCTATCTCTTGTTGATTTTGCTTTTCTTTATTCCACTCTTGTATTATACATGAAGATGTTGAACCCATTTTAAGAACCTTAGAGTAAAATTCTTCCGCTTTTTCAACAGAATTTAGTTGATATCTTTTTCCTTGATATCTCAATATTATGCCAACTGGGACATCCCACCTGAATGAGATGTTTTGTTTGTTTAGCTCAGTCACCAAAAATCCGAATTTCTTTCTATCTTTTAATATCTTGGGCGGCAACTCTTTATATATCCAGATCTTTCTTCCATACAATTGTAGAGTAGAATTAAAAGATTTTTGCACAATATCATTTCTTATTTCTTTATCTGTAAAATAAATCACCACATCTCTGGGCAATTGCCTTTGCTTTGCAATCCAGGAATTTACTCTATAGGCCTTGTCGATCTTACAAGATACCTCCTCTGGATGAATCTTTAAAATCCCAGCCAGAACTTCAGCAGATATTTTTCTTAAATCATCTCTATTGTTTTCCTGTAATCCTCTCATTCTGACCGCAAATTCTGTGAGCCTGTATTGCATCATTGTAACTTCTCTTTCAATCCCTTGTTTTATATTTTCTGTATTGTAAATCTCGTGATCAGCTTCCTTTTTGGACTTTACTTCAGAACTATTGTCTTGAATATTTATCAAATCATTTCCCATTCTTTGTATTTTATTGTTCAAATTATAAATCTTATCATCAACTTCCTCCATTTTAGACTCTAATAACTTGATATTTGTATCCATCTTTATAACTATTTCTGAAAAAGCATTAGTCACTGTTACAATCTTTCTTTGTAAGTTATCATACTTTAATTGTATGAATTCTTTAATTTCCTGCTTAAATTTTTCAAAATTCTGGTTCACAATCTCGTCATGTCTTGCCAATTCCTTCAAAACAAATTCTTTTAAATTAAAACCATCCTTCTGAGTCTGTAAACTAGAAACTTGCTCACACAATTGTAAATGGGGGAAACCCCTCCCCCCGCTGCTTGTTTGTCTGGCTTTGTTAATTTTAACGCCATCCTGCCACACAGACAAACTCTTTTTGAAGAAAGAGGACTTTTCTCCAACAAGATCAATCTCAGATCTCAAAAAAAAAAAAAAAAGAAACTTAGAATAGAAATTTTTTCTTTTCTCTATTCTAGCCAGCACTGTTTGCTCCGTTACTTTGTATCTTGTTACGGAAGGACTTTCACTTTCGGCTACTTCTCAAGCCTCAGCAGTCGCCATTTTAAGCTTTTTTTTTTCCTTCGCTTAAAAACGCTTATAAAATTATTAAAAATACTTGCAGTTTAGGGTCCCAAGTCCAGATCTCATCCTCTTTAATTAAGCAATCTGTTGTTTTCATTGAAAGGCTTGATCTCGTCGCCTGGCTCTGCAAGAAGCAGAGGTCTCCCGAAGCCCGGAGCAGCGGCGAGGGAAATAGGGAGCCTCATCCTGCTTCGTCCCCAAGAGTAAAGGAAAAACTCTGGGGACTTTGCAGAGAGCTCTACCTGCCCTCACCTGCTCTATCTCACATTTCCTTATGGAAATAGAGTTTTTCGAGCCACCTTTCAGATGTAAAGGCGGCTCTTTACGAGCGACGGGGCTGGCGGTCTCAAAGGACCGTCTGGTGGCGACGGAAATCAAACCGGAAGCCGCTACACCATTTCTGATAAGTGGCTTTCTGGTCTCTTCTTGAAAGTTTCCAGTGATGAAGCATCAGGGTGAAATCCAAAATTTTTCCCAACCGATTCTGTGGGCGTGGCTTGGTGGGCATGGCACAGGGGAAGGATATTGCAAAATCTCCATTTCTACCCCACTCCAGGGGAATGATACTGCAAAATCTCCTTTTCCTCCCCAATCTGGGGCCAGCCAGAGGTGGTATTTGCTGGTTTTCTGAACTACTCAAAATTTTCTCTACTGGTTCTCCAGAATCTGTTAGAACCTGCTGGATTTCATCCCTGTGAAGCACCCACAACTTCTGAAAGCAAACTCTTCCATTGGTTGATTGTTCTCACTGTCAGAAAATGTCTCCTTATTTCTAAGTTGATAAGTTTCCATTCATTGTTCATTGTCTGGCCTTTGGGTGGTTTGGAAAATAAGTTGACCCCCTCATCTCTGTGAAAGACCCTGAAATATTGGAACACTGCTATCATGTCACTCCTGAGTCGTTCTCTTCACTAGACTAGCCATACCCAGTTCTTGCAGCTCTTCTTCATATGTTTTAGCCTCCTGCTCCCTAATCATCTTTGTTGCTCTTCTGTGCACTCTTTCTAGAGTCTTAACGTCTTTTTTATAGTGTGCTGACCAAAACTGGATGCAGTATTTTAGATGTGGTCTTACTAAGGCTTTATAGACTGGTATTAGTACCTCACATGAGCTTGATTCATCCCCTCTATTAATGCAATTTAGAATTGCATTGGCTTTTTTGACTGCCCCCGCACACTGCTGACTCATATTTAATTGATTGTCCACTAGGACTCCAAGATCCCTCTCACATTTACTGCTATTAAGCCTGGTTTCACCTAGTCCATATGTGTACTTTGGTTTTTCTTGCCTAAGACTATGACTTTATTTTTCTTAATGTTAAACTTCATTTATCCATCACAGCAGCCATTTTGATCTGTACCCAAATTCCAAATATGTCCAATGTCAAATATAGTTAGGGATCCTTCTCTTATTTATTTACTTGCTAAATTTATTTGTTACATTTATTTGCTACCTATCTCATTGATAATGTCCTGATTTCCATTGAGTAAGTAATCAGCTCAAGAATGAAACCTTTATTGTATAACATATCATTCAATGCATTCTGCAGTCTTTCTTAGTATTACACTTCATTTTGGATGAAAAAGTCAAATATTTTATGTTTATAATATTGATAGCCCAAATTATAACTAATATTGATAGAATCTTTATTTTTATTTGTAATATCTTAAGTTATTCAAACAATAAAATGTCAATAATTTTTAATTAGTATTGTATAAATACCATTGTATCAAAATTAAATATATTAAACCTCACAACAATATAATAAAAAGGAAAAAAGATTATATGTACTATTTAATAATTTTGCTTTCTTAGCACTTCTTACTTATTTTATGAAGGAAGATGTCTCAAAATGAAAGGATTAACGTTCACAATAGTCTTGCAGGATCCACTCTGGGTCAGTCACCAGAACCACAGGTTTTGTCTTCTGGGCTTTCGGACTCTTGTTGGAGCTAGAGAGAAGTTCCCTGAAGATGGGTTCCAGCATGAGTCCGAAAGCTCAGAAGACAAAACCTCTAGTCCTGGTGATCAACCCAGATTAGATCCTGCAACATTATCTTGGGACACATATATTCGCCTTCATTCGTAACAATAGTCTTGCATGACTGTTGCCTCAGCATTTTGGACTACAAGGCCTATAACTCTAGTGCACTATAGTCATGGTAATATGGAACATTAGAAGCTATCAAGTGGAGAAAACTAATAGTTCTCTTTAGAACATTTCCCACATGTTGGACATTTTTTTTCTCTTTCCTTAGAAGTATTTTCTTAGTTCTTTCTTTTCATTTGTTGTGCTTCTGTAAACTGCTAGGATTGAAATATTCTCTTACATGTGCTCAAAGTTCAATAATGATGTATGTGTGTATGTATGTATGTATGTATGAATTCATATTCTTTGTAGAAAATATTAGTTCTGCTTTTTGCTGGTGCTGTCACAGAAATCTTGATTTTAACTTCTCCCATGGGAATAGAATCCAAACACTTTTAAATTAAATTATCTGAAAATGTCTCTTACACATCTTAATATATTATTCCTTCTGGCTCTAAAAGTAAATACCTTTTTAATATTGATGGAATTAAAAGTAAAGGGATTCCTTTGTGACATTTATGGAGCAATATTCTTCGAATAGCACATCTGGCTAAATGTTTTAGTGATCGTGGTATATTTGCACATGCTTCAAAAAGGGATTCGTAGAAACTTCTGTATGTCTGCAAAGACAAAACAAAATATGTTTGAAGTTAATATCTTTCTTCCATGCACAAAAGCTAGGAAGAAAATGTGCTAGGCTTTGCCATTATCTATTGCAGCTACATTTCAGTAACTGTAAGCAATTTTGCTCGAGCCAAACATTTTTACTTTCTAGACTCTCTATATCTCTATTTAAATATATAATCTACTTCTCATTGAATGTGATGCCTCCCAATTCAGCAAAATAGAATCTGCCCAAGAACAAATATAGCTTTAGATACAACTGAAGACATCTGTGAATTTAATAGTGATAGCACCACTACCCCCTCCCCCATTCTCTTTTGGCTAAACCTTTGTCTTTTATTTTTTCAAGTGCCTGGCAGTTTTCATTAAACTTTTGTTTGGCCTTTTATTTATTTTTTTAATATTGACTGGATGAAAGGAGGAAGAATTTTCAAAATGGCTACTCAAAAAGGGAGACAAGGATGGTGGAAGATGGGCTGAATAAGTTTGCTTTCACATATCTAATTTCCCTGGACCCTAGGAAAAAAACTAGGTGGTTTTAAATCAACAATATTTTGTGTGCCTGTATAGTTGACAGATTAATTTGGCCAGGATCAAATTATAGGAGAGAATACTCTCAGGGGTGAAATCCAGCAGGTTCTGATAGGTTCTGGAGAACTGGTAGTGGAAGTTTTGAGCAGTTCAGATAACCGGCAAATATCACCTCTGGCTGGTCCCAGAGTGGGGTGGGAATAGAGATTTTGCAATATCCTTCCCCTGCCACACCTACCAAGCCATGCCCACAGAACTGATAATAAAAAAATTTGGATTTCACCACTGAGTACTATGTATATTGCTTTGAGTTCCTAGAGGGAAGCTAGAGGTTTTTTTAAAAAATAAATATTGTATAGAACTTTTATTTTAGGTTGCCAATATTTGTCTTCTGCAAAATATTCCCTTTAACAAAGACACTAACAATTGTATTTTCTTTAATGATCAGGTTTACTTATCTCAGGTTCAAAGCTAAAAGCATGGATTCTGAATCACTCTGGCTAGGTTTACACATCATGCTAAGGTAAAATTAAAAAAACAATCAAACATTATGGCCTAATGCAATGAATGACTTCACTGCTCTTAATATAGTTGTGTATTTTTTAAACTACTTACCTCAAAGAGATCATCAGGTATAGCTGTTCTCCATTTCGTTGTGCACCTGATATGTTCATATGTATTCACAATAACTTCAACTGCTTTGGGATAGGAACAACAAGCTTGCAGCACCTATAAGCAGAAACATATCACTACCCAATAGATGTCACTGTTCTCCCAAAAGCCATTTTGTGGCCTTCAGGAGCATCTATAAATATGAGGTAAAAAAAGCCGAGATGGTCACCATGATCTTGTAACTGAACCTTTCAATCTGCACTGAAAAGTAGTGAGTAGATTACATGGTCATGGCTATCATCACAGCCTTCTGTCTGCCATCCTGTGCCAAATGTAATCTTTTAAAAATGTCAACTAGGGCTATTCCAACCTTAAATAATAGTTATATTCATTTCAGCACTTTTACTGGGGAAAATTTAAGGATACTAGTGTTTTCCAGTTCCTGTAGCAAAATATCTTTCTCTAGGAAGCCTGTCATTGATGTTATGTCTCTACGTACAGGTAGTCTTCGGATTACGACCACAATTGAGCCCAAAATTTCTGTTGCTAAGCGAAACATTTGTTAAGTGAATTTTGCCCATTTTACAATCTTTCTTGTTACAGTTTTTAAGGGAATCGCTGCAATTGTTAAATTAGTAATACGGTTGTTAAGTGAATCTGCTTTCTCCATTGACTTTGCTTGTCTGAAGGTTGCAGAAGTTGATCACATGACCCCAAGGCACTACAAATGTGATAAATATGATTCAGTTGCCAAGCATCTGAATTTTAATTATGTGGCCATGGCGATGCTGCAACAGTCATAAGTGAGAAAAATGGTCATAAATCACTTTTTTTCAGGGCCGTTATAACTTCGAATGGTCACTAAATGAACTGTTGCAAGTTCATTTAGTGAACTTGCAACAGGAGTAGAATACAGAAGTACCTGTATTATATAGAATCATGGATTCTACACCTAGTGGAAAATTTAGCACACAGGAATTTTGCAACTGCTCTTTAATTTCATATTGCAGCTTCTGTTCCTCACAGTTACTGAGAAAAGACTTGTGGCAAGGGCCCCCAAAAGCAGCTATGGTATGGCACCTACACTTTACTTCACACTTCTGTTTGCAAAGTGTAGATTTGGGTACACTTATACATATAGAGTAGCCATGAGTAATATTCAAATTTTGGAAAATTGTCAGAAAAGGATAGACTCTTTTGATCCTTTCACTTTGTGCTATTCTGACTCATACTTCACTTAAGATGTTGAACTGGGTTAGGAAAGATTCAGGTTGCTGCTAAGCTTCCTTTAACTCAGACCAGTTTTCTCTTATAAGTGCCATGCATTTCTTGCATATAGAAAATCCATCTATCTATAATCCACATATGCATTGTTTGTAGAAAACTTTAGAAAGATAGCAATGGAATATAACAAAAGATGTGTCACTGCTGTATTTCTTTGTTAAGTTTTTAAATGTAATGAAGCCATTATGGCTATATTATAGAATTCTCATTCTATAATAAAATAGGTAAAAATTCTCATTCTATAATAAAATAGGTTAAAGTCACTTATTTAGCCCATGTGTGTTTGTTTTCCAGGATACATGTTTAAGAGAAAAAAAGACATTTCTGACAAAGTTAGCCATTCTAAGATTTTTTTTTTCCTGCCACAGTGCCTGGCCTGCATTCTGATTTAAAAACAACAACTATTGATCTCTGACCTGACTTCAGAGGAGCCACATGACAGACATCTGATAAGAATTTGCAATAGTATATTCCAAACCAAGACAATATCTCTAGGATTCTGTGGCTCTGAAATCAGTTATTTAAACTGAATTGGACCATGTTTTAAAAGATAAACCTGCATCCTATCCTGTACAGAGGTGGGGGAAGGATGGCCCCTTTATGACTTGTGGACATCAACCCCCAGAATTCTTGAGCCAGTCATGCTGCCTCAGGAATTCTAGGAGTTGAAGTCCAAAAGTCATAAAAGGGCCATCATACCCCACCCCTATTCTATATATTAACTATGCACCATCTTTCCCTTTTCACCTTATGGAATTGTGGTGGATATATCCTGGCAGCTCCGTGATTCAGAAGCAGCTGATAACAGATTTCAGGCTGAGCACTAGGGCGTACGTCTGTCACTTTCAGGACATATTGCAGAGGGGCACACCCATTATCATCCATCAGGTTGGCCTCAGCACCTGCCTCAAGCAACATGTTTAGTAGTACATGATCACAATTCCAGGCTGCCTTGTGGAGGGGTGTCCTGAAATCTTCATCCCGTGAATTAACATCAGCCTTGTAGTCAAGGAGCATCCGGCAGATGAGATGGTGATCTGTGCTGTAGGTTTGTTCCTTGCCATTAAGGGCCCAGTAAACCGCACAGGACAATGGTGTTTCTCGGTGGGCATTTGCACCATCAACTACAGCTCCTTGTTCCACGTAGAAGGCAACCATTTCAGGAATGCCATTACGAGCAACTGTATGAAGGGGTGTTTCTTCATCTTGATTGTTTGATCTTATATTTACATCTGCACCTGTTTGAATATAAATCACAAAGGAAAGGGGGGGAATGGGATGGGATGGGATGGCACAGTGTTGATTCGCTACAATAAATCATCAGAAATATATAAAAATATCAGGAAAATCTCAGAGATGCTGAAAACTCTTAAAGAGTATAATTATTTGGTTTTTAAAAAATCAAATAGTTTTTTATTCAAAAAGTCGCTACTTTTAATAAGAAGATTTAGGGAAATGCCTCTGAATATGGTATTATCTAATTATATATGGGTTTGGGAAGATGAATTGTCTTAGGGAATATGGACATTCAGAACCTTCAAACTTAATTGAAGCTTGGTTTGGATTTAGAAATGAATAGATTGACAATGCAATGCAAAACCACTGACATGATAGATTTTTGTCTTCTAGCTACTAGCTAACTATCCTCTTACAATATTTGAGTTAGCTAACATTTCTGAATATTTTTAAAAGTGGTAGCTTTGTTTGTATAGCAAACAAACAAGTAAACTGAAAGAAATGGATAATGTTAAGCAATGCCCTGACCTCTTTTCACAGTGATTGGAAGCTAGTAAGGGCTGGATCAGGAATGACAGACTGAAACTGTATCCTGGAAAGACAGAATATCTCTGAGTTTGAGGTTTGGTCATGGAGAATTGCCATCTCTAGCCTTGGCTAGGATGGCACTGCTCCAGACAAGCCCAGTGTGTAACCTGGGGATTCCAATAAAGAATACTATTTGTGACTCAGGGTTGAAATAAGGGATCTTTGGTGCTCTCTAAACTTGGTTGTTTTCTCACAAATGTTTCATTACCCAAACTAGATAAGTGCTCTGATGATGTTATCTAGTTGTTGTTGGTTTTTTTGCTTTAATTTATATGCCGCCCTTCTCCGGAGACTCAGGGCGGTTTACAGTGCGTTAAGCAATAGCCTTCATACTTTTGTATATTTATACAAAGTCAGCTTATTGCCCCCAAAATCTGGGTCCTCATTTTACCTACCTTTGAAAGGATGGAAGGCTGAGTCAGCCTTGAGCCTGGTGAGATTTGAACTTGCAATAATTGCAAGCAGCAGATGTTAATAACAGTGCTTTAGTCCACTGTACTACAGTTTTGATAATGAAATGTCTGTGAGAAAACAATCTAGCTCACAGAGCACCCATCAATTTGTGGGTTCTCCTGGACTCACAACTCCAGTTTAAGGAGCAGGTGGCAGTCATGGCCAGAAGGGCTTTTGCGCAATTGCAGATTGTGCACTAGTTATGCTCTTTCTTGCTCACAACCGTTCACACCCTAATCATTTTCTGACTTGACTATTGCAATGCACTCTACATGGGGCTGGTCTCGAAAAGTATCCGGAAGCTCCAACTAGTTTAAAATGCTGTGATCTACAGATTTTTGTGCAGACCTGGATGTGCATAGGTGTAATATCTGCTCAGGACCTGCACTGGCTGCTGATTTGCATCCATGTTCAATTTGGTACTGGTTGTCACCTTTAAAACCCTGCATGGCTTGGAACCAGTTTATTTGAAGGATTGTGTTTTCCTGATCACATCTACCCAACCCACGAGAGTATGGAGGCAAAGAATGTTGTGGATCCTTTCATCTAAGAAGATACATCTGGCAGGACCCAGAAGAAAGACCTTCTCCATGGTGTCTCCCTCTCTTTAGAACATCATACCTGCAGAGATTAGGTTGGCTCCCACATTAATACTTTTTTGCAAGGCCCTTAAAACCTGGTTTTGCCAATAGGCCTGGGGAACCCAGAGTGGATTATTTCCCACGTAAACTTTGCGAAAGCTCCATTGTTATCACCTTTGTTTAGGATTACCATTGGATTTGGTATGAAAAAATCCAAATGAGCACTATAGCTAGTTTGGTATAATGGTAAAAATCAGGAGGCCATGAGCTGTAATTCTGATATAGAGGCAAAGCCAGCTGGGTGACCTTGAGTGAAACCAGTTACTCTTTGTTCGTCTTAAGAAGAAAACAATGGCAAGCCACTTCTAAAAAAAAACCCAAGAAAAGCTCACCAGGAATGAATACTGATATGAAGGCACAGAAAAGAAAAGAAAAATAAGAGATACAGAAAAGCCAAACTTTTTGTTGCTTTCCAGTATTTTGCAGCTTTGAGTTGGTATGCTGGTTGTTTAAACAGGTGGCAAAATTAAAAGGGATTTTGGGTACTGAAAGTAAGAAAGAAGGATTGAAAGATTCCTATGAATTCATCTCTTCCTAAAATGGCATATATTGTTCACTTTCTAATTTTCTGTTATTTCTTAACTTAATGTACTTGCCTGGGAAAACAGCACCTATGGTGGAAAAAACCTAAAGCATCCCTGAGATTAAAACTTGTTATACTGCTTTAATTCTTTTCTAAACCAATCTAGAACATGATCCAGGGCAGCTCCAGGCTTGAAAGACCCAAAACTACAGGGAATAAACTATAGTTCACTTTACCATCACATGCCCATAAACAAAGCAAATTGCATGACTGAACAATTAATTCCACAGAGGGGAAAAAATAATCCTCTGCCCATTCAAAATGCCCACTCAAATCTATGTTTCTTTACTGAGCAGAATAACTTAGAATGAAAGAGAACTATGCCACCTTCGGTATGACCTAAGCATAGCTCATAAATCATCTGCTACAATGTCCTATCTGTCAATGACTACTTCAGCTTCAGCCACAACAATACATGAGCACACAATAGATACAAACTTAAAGTGATTGCCCCAAACTTGATTGCAGAAAATATGACTTCAGCAATAGAGTGGTCAATGCCTGGAATATGCTAGAGTGGTCAATGCCTGGAATACGCTACCTGACTCTGTGGTTTCATCCTAAAACCCACAAAATTTTAACCTAAGACTGTCTACTGTTGACATCACCCCATTCCTAAGAGGTCTGTAAGGGGCATGCATAAGAGCACCAACATGCCTACTCTCCCTGTCCTAATGTTCCCTCTATTTGTATCTATTTTATGTATCCAATCCATGTTTGTACTTATTACCTAATAGGTTCTTGACAAATAAATAAAAAATAAATAAATAAAATTGGGCTACATCAGTAGTGGGATTCAAATCCCATCGCTATTGGTTTGCTTGTGAGTGCGTGCGCGCTTGCCTGCATATGCAACACTTCTGCACATGTGCAGAGACGTCTGGGTGGGTGGGCAGAGCCTCCCATGCCGCCACTACCAGTTTGCCTGATCAGCCGAACCAGTAGCAACCCACCACTGGGCTGCATCTAAACAAAATGAAAGATCCTACAGTAGGGTGATTCCAAAATTGTGTGCTAAACAAATAAGTGCTAAACTGCACATATAAATTGATAAATCAATCCAACTAATATGATAGGATTAATCATCTACAATTTCTTTTACTTGATCAGATGGCCTAACTAAAAGTTTGTCTACATTCTATATTTTCAGGATTCTTCACAGATACAGTCTAAAGTAATAATAATAGCATAAATACATTTGGCCGACAAAGTATTCGTCATATGGAAAACAGATCGCTTGGATTTTTTTTCTGATTATTGATAATAGCAGGACAAGAGAAGAACTTCATTAACTTCATGAAAAGTAAAAATGATGTCATTAATTTGTCCTCTAGCCAACTCAGTAAGCAGCATCTATCAGAAGGAAAATATGTGTTAATATATACATGACTGCTTTTAAATATATTCCATTTTGATCTAGTAATCCATCCACTAAACAAACTTGGATTCAAGATCATACATTCTCATGATACCATGACAGGTATTTTTTGCTTCTAATCTATTACTTATCACAGGTTTGGGAAGATAATACATTTTGTATTATATTCTTTTTATTCCCCTAACAGTTTACTATTCTCTGCAATCAGCTTAAATCCATTTTATTCATTTATTTTCTCCTATTTTTTTAAGAATTACTTTTTAGAAGTTTATGTCTGGGAAACTGATCTATAAGCAAACTTGATGGGGAAATGAAAAAACATTTCAGTCGCCTAAGTCCCAGGAAGGGAGTATGTGACATAAAAGTTAAGACGCTGGGCTTAATGACCAGGTTGGCAGTTCGAGACCCAAGCACTGCATGACAGGGTGAGTTCAATTCTTGCTCCTGCTAACCTAGCAGTTCAAAAGCTTGCAAATATTAAGTAGATAAGTAGATACCATTTTGGTGGGAAAGACGTAACATCGTTTTGTGCATTTTTGTCATATAGTCATGCTGACCACATGACCACAGAAGCATCTTCGGAAAACAGTGGCTTCCATGGCTAGGAAACAGAGATGACCATGCCCCCTACAATTGGACATTACTGGACAGGGGAAACCTTCATCTTTAAGTCTCAAAAAGCCCTCAAAGTAACTGAAATTTGACAAGTGAATACTAGGTCTGGTGTTCTGAAGAAGTGAAGACAATTTCTCCACTTTCAATATCATTCTATTTATGGTTTTTGTTTTCTTAGTTTTATTTTTGCTTTGCATTTCACATACCTGCAGAGAATATGAAAAATGTAGAATTTTTTTTTGAGCAAAATATTTTGGAGCACCTGATTCATCTCTGGTTATTTCTATCTTCTAAAGTTAAATATTAACATTATCAGAATTCAGCACAACAATCTTGCAGACTTACAGGCTAGAAATGATGGAATGTAAAGTTCAAGCAATGTGGAAATCACACTTTGAGAAAGGCTAAGCAGCATTAAAGTCATCTAAGCTAGCCAATAATATTGAGCTGCTTGTGACAGAGAAAAAAAATGGTGCCCTCCTTTCATTAAAAGATATATTAGCATCTGCCTAGCAGTCAAGCTTGTTTGACTATTGGCAGTGGGCCATTTTTTCACCTAAATTGTCTGAAGACAAATGATATAACACACTCACAGTTTTACCTACCAACGGGATGGAAGGTGAATTACTACAGCTGTCCCCATTCACTTTATATGCCAATTGAGGCAGCAACTTCATTTTGCCTTCTAGTGGAGCAAACTCTACTACATCATCATAAGGAACATAATGTGTAATTTGATCATTGATAAACTAATTTGGAGGGATTGTGTTTTTGAGGAACAGAGGTAAGGAGCATACTGTACTGCTTGAAATCCAAATCCATAGTCATATTTTAAAAACAAATTTAAGAAGACACCAGAACTTGTTTAATATTTCTATGCAACATTTGCTTGGGTCTCCATAATGCAGTTCTGTCCCATTACATTCAAACTATGACTGTTTTTATGCAACTAAACTTACCTTTCCAAATTAACTGTTGTGCACAAGGCATAGATAACTTTGTAGTACAATAATGCAGGGGTGCAAGCCCACTCAATGAATAGCAGTTGGTTTTTGCTCCATGGCTACAGAGTATATTGATACAATCCAGATTGGCAACTTCACATGCTATGTGGATTGCTGCTTTCCCATTGGGTCTGCAGTTGATGGTTGCTTTATGTTTCAGCAGGACTGAAAGACTCTCCAGATGTCCATACAGAACAGATAAATGTAGTCCTGTTGCCCAGGAATGCTGCAGTTTATAACTAGGCAGCCAATATCCTGTTTCAGTTGGAGAAAACAAGCAAAAGCAATTGCATGATAGCTTTCCAAAATCTTCAGATTGCTGATCAATACAAAAGTGATTAGTACTTTTTTAAAAATAGAAAATATTCCAACAGTGAAATTATTCAAATATATGGAAGAAAAACCAAGAAACCAAAATTGATTATTAGTCAGTGAGGCAGTGGTGTAAGACACAGTGTTGCACCTTCATGCTGAAGAGTTAAACTATATTTACTACCTTTTGGGATAACACTATGCTTTCCATTTCCAATCAATATAAACAAACTAGACTGACCAATGGTTGGTTTCCAATCCAGTATCTTAAAAGTGGAATTATAAGATACAGGTAATCCTTGATTTACAACCATAACTGAGCCAACTTTTTCTTGCTAAATGACACATTTGTTAAATGGGCTTTGCCCCATTTTACTACCTTTCTTGCCAGTTGTTAAGTGAATCACTACAGTTGTTAAATTAGTTACATGGCTGTTAAGTGAATCTGGCTTCCCCATTGATTTTGCCTGTCAGAAGATCACAAAAAGTAATCGCATGATCCCAGGAAACTGCAATTGTAGTAAATATGACTCAGTTGTAAGTGAAGAATTGGGGATGGGAATAGGAATGGGAAAAGCAGAGTGCTTCCCTCTGGACTAGTGAAAGAGTGTTTCCTCAAGAAATTTGATCACATGACTGTGAGGATGCTGCAACAATTCTAAGTGTGAAAAATGTTCATAATTCATTTTTTTCAGGGCCTTTGCAACTTTGAATGGTCACTAAATGAATTGTTGTAAATCAAGGATTACCTATACAGCACAGGCTTTAAACTTAGATGACTGTAAGCAGACTTGTGTCACATGGTTTTCTCTTTAACTGTTGAGTAATACTTCAACTGAAGCAAATAGTACAACAGAAGAACTGTTATTATGATAAAAGAACTTTCCTCATAAACGGAGGTTAATTCTCTCCAAGCCAATGGAACACTAGAAAAAAATAATGTCAGAATTCTGTCTGGCTGTCCATCAGCAAGATACTTTTCTGAAAACAGAACAATACATATTTGATATGCAGGGGTGGGTTCTACTTACCTTTACTACCAGTTTGCAACGAGATCGCACACGCACACACGCTTTGCTCTCACGCACGCCTTGCTTCTGTGCATGCCCAGAAGCTTCTGCGCATGCCCAGATCGCTTCTGATGACATCAGGGTCAGTGGGTGGAACCTCCCACCAGTTTTACTACTGGTTCTATAGAACCAGTCAGAAGCAGGGGCAACCCACCACTGTTGATATGGTAGGAGAAGCCAGGGGGGAAAAAGATTGAGTTAAAAATGGACCAGATCCAACTGAATCAGATCAATGCTTTCAAGAAAAATCTTATCTTGAAAAATTTCTTCAGTGCATTGTATGGGAGAGGTAGTTGAGTAGCATCTCAGAAGGTGGATAATTGCTCCATTGTAAGCCCACCTCCCTCCTGATTACATCATTAAGTGAGATGTGATTACATCATTAAGTGAGCATGTGATTACATCATTTATTTATTTATTTATTTATTTATTTTGTATACTGCCCTTCTCCAGCAGGACTCAGGACAGTGAACAGCCAGAATAAAACAGAACATACAACATTTAAAAACAGTTTAAAAATAATTAAATATTTTTGGCCATAATTTAAAACAACCCAATTAAAACCAATTCAATTTAACCAAAACAGTGGAATCAAGCCAGGCTAGGTGAAATAAATAAGTTTTCAGGGCCCGACGAAAGTGAGCATGTGATTATATCACTTAAGTGAGCATGTGTAGTCTTGCCCTGTAATTTCCAAAGCTCATATCCTACAGAAGTATTTTAGGAATCCTGTATATTTGTGTTCATATGAATGAAGGTAATACTCCATAATATATTGTAAGAGTACCTTCAATTATATCTATCTCTTTTACTTCATTTGCTACAGATGGTATATGCAGCATGTTAGAGCACATTGTGTAATCGTAGTGAAGTTGTTGCCCTTTATTCTTGCCAGATTTTCCTTGTGTACTGTGTGTGTGTGTGTGTGTGTGTGTGCGCGCACACACACACACACACACCTGTGTGGGTACACATGCGCATACCTTTGACTCCAGATGATTGCCTGAACAAGTTCTTGTAGTTTTTTGGCAAGATTTCAGAAGTGGCTTGCCATTGCTTCCTTCCTAGGGCTGAATGACAATGACTGGCTCAAGATCATCCATTTGTTTTGTGCCTACAGTGGACTGGAATTCACAATCTCTCTGTTTCTAGCCTGATGCCTTAACCACTACATCAAACTGGTTCTTGCATTTCTTCCTAAAATGTTTTAAACATGACCTGGAACAAAACTATTTGGCCAAAGATGGAGGGCAGCAGGCAAACCAAAGCAAGAAATTTGCTTTTGTTGGTCACTGACATACTTTCTAATGTTTACAAATCATACTTTTAATTTTTCTATATATTCCTTAGGAATGGCACCAGAAAAAAAAAATCCTCGAGGACTAAAATTTCCTCATGTCTTGGTGTTACCACTATTCAAAGTTCCTTTGTTTGTTCAGCTTCAAATTTTAAAATTTTGCATTTTATAAAAATTGTATCCTAAGGGCTTTCAAAAATTTCTGGATACAGCCAATTTCTTCTATGCTATATATATATAATGTCCCTAGAAGTGATTTTGCTTCAAGCATATAGTTTAATCAGATTTGATTTGAAGGGTTATTGAATACAATAAAAACCACAAAGGTCAAATACTCATAACACGCAATAGCTAACTTCTTTCAAATATTCCACAAGCTGAAACACTGCCATGGCTTTTTACCTTGTTTGTAAGAGGCCAGGAGCAAATTCTCATCTTCTACTTCAAACACTGTGTCCACATCTATTTGTTTTTGAGCCAAAAGCTCTTCCAGAGTCCTGTAGTCATTTGCTTGTAGAGCCTCCAAAAAAGCTTTTTTCATTAGCTTGGCTGTTGTAGTCCGTGTAATGGTTTCTCCCATGTTTTCCTCAGGGGATTCTATCATGCTTCTTTTCAGTGGTCAAGCACTGTGTTTATAAAATGCATGAACGAGTGTTTTAAGTTTTCCAAAGCATGCTACCCTGCAAGCCCAAAGATAATTTTAACACCAAGCAATGCTGATCTGCCTGTTCTATTTATGTAAAGCAAACATCAGCCACTGTCTAACATGCTTAATTCTGTCAAGTGAAACCAAAGCAGACATGTCATGCCAGTATGAAGAAATACACTCAAGGGATTAGGTAGCCACCAAAACTTTATCTGTCATAAACTTGTTAAAATTAACTAAGAAAGCTCTTAAAGCAGATATAATTTCTCAGCAAAAGCGGCAACTAACCATATTAATTTCTGGAAACCTAATTTTTTGGCTTGATTTTGACACTGACAGTTACTATCAATTATCACTTTCTCCATTAAGTAGAAATTTCATTGGTTATGTATATTATTTTCTCTGTCCACAATTACTTTCACTGTCCACTAGTCCATTAGTCATTAAGGTGGATGAAAATTAGGGTGGATTTCTGTCACCCTAAAGTGCAGAACAAAATAGTCCTCTCTTCTTCTATTTTAGGGCAACTGTGGAAGAAAAACAGAACAGAAAAAAATCTTAATTTAATCCAGAAAGATAATAATGTCTTCCAATGGAGAAGGCCTTCTGTAAGTTATTGAAAAGAGCCTCTCTTCTTTCATCCCCTACCTCACTTCAATTTTTGGTCCAATCAGGGAAGGACCTTCAAACATGGTTGAACTCTCCGAAAAATTGAACACGAGAGCAGGTCTTCCTTGCTGAGCAATCCCAATAATCAATTATGTAACCATATTTTTAAACTAAGTCATATTTGTTTACAAACTGTCCTTTAATACCACCTGTATGCTTGCTTATCACATACTGTATCTATTTACTCTGCATTAGAATAATGTTGTCCCCGAGCATAAAAGTAACTGAGGTACTATATCCAATACAAAATTATAAATGTGAAGACGTTCTGTGTAAATAGACATCATTTATGTATGGAAATGATTGAATATAACAGGCATAATATTTCTGTAAGTGGAATATGACCATAATAAAGATTCTCCTCCATATGTCTATTTTCAATCATCCAGAGCAGCTTTGAATGTATTCTGTGAAAGAAAACTGATGTGTAAGTGGAGAGCTACTAAATACTAAAGTCCTTCAATAACAGCAAAACAGAATTATATTTCTGTAGAGGATGCTGATGCAGATGGCCACGACTTTATTTGTAACAGCTTATATCAAGCATTTTAAAAAATAACATCTCCCTATTTCATGTCTTGGGAAGTACGTGAAAGGTAGATAAAAATGCCAAGCCTAGTCATCTTGGCATCTTGGCATCAACATCGGGCCACAAATCATCATCATCATAATCTTCCTGTGACAATTTCTTTAACGCCATGAAACATCTTATCCCAGATCCGATGAAAGACCCGACAGGTTCACAAAAAAAGCCGAATCCAGTCTAAACATTTGGCTGACTGTGCAACAAGACATAATAATGATAATAGCAACAGTAAAACACAGCATCAAAGATTTATAGAAATACGTAAACTCTGCTTTGATATATGAAATAATAATCAGTTGTTGGATTATCCCAAAATGAATTAGAATATTGGGTATGGCGTTTACTATGATGCAAGCAACTTTCTGTGGCATTCTGGTTAGATTATTAGGCAGGTGAGATGGAGCCTTTTCAAGCACCTGTCGTGCAAAAGAAAGACATTTCTCTCTTGTGGGCAAATATAGAAGATTACAGCAACTGAGTGGTTTTGTTCTATTGCACCTGCTAGTTTATAAATACAATATGTAAATGGGAGATAAAGCATCTGAATTATTGCTGAGCGTTTGGCTATGAAATTTTGGAATGTCTGCAGTACTTACTGTTTTAAAAGTCTGATTTTGTTCAGACTCAGATTTGTTAAACTAATCAAGCTGTTGCACAATTGAAGCTCAAGTTGCAAATGGCATGGATCATATGTTGTTTTTCCCCTTCTCACTTCTTTTTTTAAAGTCTGTCACTCAAATTACTCTTCCCTCTGCCCCTTTGATACTTTCAACATTACTGTTACCTTAGAAAATATTGCAATAAGGGGTGAATAGTACTGTAATGCTGCTACAGCTAAAGGCAATTTAAGCATGTCTCACTCATGGGTTGAGAACAAGCAGAAGACAACCCAAAACAGGCAATTGGACTTTCTTCGGGGGTTTTTTTCTTCCTTTGAAAGCATTCCGCTTCTCATCCAAGAAGCTTCTTCAGTTTTCAAAGAAAAAAAAAAACACCAAAGTTGAGATGCCTTTTGGAAATAGCACCTTTGGGACAAACATGATCTGGATGATTTGAGAATCTCCATAGACAAAATGAACATAAAATCATGAAACATGGCTATATTCCCTACCCCCACTTCAGTTATTTTTGATTCCTGGAAACTGCATCGAATAGTCTCTGCAATTTTCCTGGCAAGTGATTGGCCCATAGTCACCCATTTAATATCCAGTCCAAGTTTGTAGATTGGTTTAAATCAGAGAGCCAATTCTCAAAAACATCTTAGTCATTGTTGGACAGCGGGGGGGATATGTGAAGATGGGAGTAGACCAGGGGTGAAATCCAGAAGGCTCTGACAGGCTCTGGAGAACCAGTAGTAGAAAGTTTGAGCAGTTCGGAGAACTGACACAATATCACCTCTGGCTGGTCCAGAGTGAGGTCGGAATGGGGATTTTGCAATATCCTTCCCCTGGTGTGGGGTGGGAATGAAGTTTTTGCAATATCCTTTCCCTGCCATGCCCACCAAGCCACAGCCACAGAACCAGTAGTAAAAAAAATTGGATTTTTTTTGAATGCACAGAGGGTCAAAAATCGGATGTGACGTGGAGCGCGCACTTCCGAACTGATAGGGAAGATAAGTAGATTTCACCCCTGTGTCAAACTATTCATTAAATCTGCATGACTATTACCATTAATCTTCTCATCATTCCAACCACCCATCTCCTCCCACTTATGAGTGCATGACTGTAACTTTGTTGCTTGTACAGCACGTAAGTTGACAGCGCGTAAGTTGATGGCCGATCATCAGAACACCACACAAAAGTGGATGGAGGCATGGAATAGCTGTTCCCCCCAAGATGTCTCCGAGCATATCAGTCCTAATAGTATACCTCCAGGATTTAGCCTACCCCAACACATATGGGTGACATATAATAGAATTAGAACAACTCATGGGGTGTGTGCTGATTCTCTGTATAAATGGGGAAAGACACCTTCAGTACAATGTGATTGCAGGGCCCCTCAACAGACTATCCAGCACATAGTGAGGGAATGCCCTAACAGAAGGTATCCAGGAGATTCTAGGGACTTCCTCTGCATAACAACGGCAGCTACTGACTGGATCTCCAAACTCGACATTAAACTTTGAAATGTTATTTCTGTTTTCCTTTTAGGTTTTCTTACTGCTTTTTTATTGTTTTGTTTTTAACCTGTAAAAATGAAGTGTTTTAATACTGTGTGTGACCAACCATACACTAAATAAATAATAAATGTTGCTTGTATCTTTGCGATTTATATTGATTATTCCCTAGTATGATTTGATTGCTTATTTATATTCTATGACCATCATTAAGTGTTGTACCTTATGATTCTTGATGAATGTATGTTTTCTTTATATGTACACTGAGAGCTTATGCATCAAAGACAAATTCCTTGTGTGTCCAATCACACTTGGCCAATAAAGAATTCTATTCTGTTCTGTTCTGTTCTGTTCTGTTCTGTTCTGTTCTGTTCTAGTCTAGTCTAGTCTAGTCTAGTCTAGTCTAGTCTAATGGAAGTGGTTGAAGATAGAAGTGAAAAATATGGCCTTGCTATTTTAATTTCTTTGGAGGAAAAAAAAGATGCACTATCCTTCCTCACATATAAATAAAGGTAGTCCTCATTAATCATTAATTAATGATAAATCATTAATTTAGTGACTGAAATTACAACAGCACTGCTCATGGTCACTTGATCAAAATTTGAACAATTGGCAACCAGGCATGTACTTATCATGGCTGCTCTGTCCCAAGGATTTGTAATTGCCATTTTTGACCTTCCCAGTTGGCTTCTGACAAGCAACATCAATGGGGGATTTGTATAATAATCTCATGATTCATTTAACTTCAATGATTCACTTAAAAACTGTGGCGGGAAAGTCATAAAATTAGGGACAATTCAACCACCTTGCTTAGCAATGGAAATTCTGGCACCCAAAGAGGTCATAAGTTGAGAACTAACTGTAGAATAAAGAGCATCAGCTTTTGGAACCTAATCAAGGAAGTTAAGTGCCAGAGCATCTGTAGTATTTGAGTGTGTAAAGATGGGTAGCTGTGGCTGCACCATCAAAACCAGGGGTAAAATTCACTTGCCTTCCCTACCATTTTGCAAATGTGTGCACACCATGCGCACTCTCGCTCTGCTCGTGTGCACCATTGTCTGCACATGTGCAAAGACTTCTGCGCATGCGCAGGGGCTTAAAATGTTGCAAAAATGTGACGTCATGTCATCCGCACGGGTGGGTGGAGCCTCCTGAAGCCGCCGCTACCGGTTCGCCCGAACTGGATAGAACCGGCTGAATTTCACCCCTGATCAAAACATTGTACAGGTTGACATCCCCAGCTAAGAGAATAGGCTTCCACTGTTTTTATCTCAGTCTTCCCGGGAGCAGCATACTATTCAAATGCAGGGGCTAAATTTCTCCTCTTCCTCTTTAACAGTAAGAGAGTTGGAAAAGACTTGGAGGTCATCTAGTCCAGCCCCCTGCTCACGTAGGAGACATGTACTAGGGATGCGAACCACTGAACTGACGACCTTTCTGATTGACAAGTTCAGTGTCTTAGCCACCGAGCCACCTAGTCTTTTTTCATTACTTCTTATATAAGCAATAAAGCGTAGAAAATGTTGTTGGGTTTATTGGCTGCTGAGTCCCTTCCAGTTTTTATGTCCTCATTTGTTGGATACAACGCTGGTCTCAGAAGAAAATGCCTAATTCATTTTCCAGTTTTAGAGGGAAAAAACTCTTAAAGGGTGTTTTGTCAAAGGTAGTATAGATAGTCCTCAACTTACAATAGTTCATTTAGTGACCATTCAAAGTTACAGTAGCACTGAAAAAAGTGACTTATGACTATTTTTCACACTTACAACCGTTGCAGCATTCCCATGGTCACATGATCAAAATTCAGATGCTTGGCAACTGGTTCATATTTATGATGGTTGCTGTGTCCCAAGTGATGGGATCACCTTTTGTGATCTTCTGACAACAAGGAAAATCAACGGGGAAGCCAGATTCACTTAACACCAATGTTACTAACTTATCCACTGCAGTGATTCATTTAACAACTGTGGCAAGAAAGGTCATAAAATGGGGCAAAACTCACTTAACAAATGCTTTACTTAACAACAGAAATTTTGGGCTCAATTGTGGTCATAAGTCGAGGACTGCCTGTAATTTATATATTTACTAGCCAGAATTTCATCATCTAGAGAACTTTGTCTCCATTAGCTAATTGATAGAAGCAAATAGTACAAACTAGCAAAGGTTTTTCAACATAAATAAAAAATAAATAAATATGTATCTATACTAGTTGTCATAACTATTTTTTTGTCTTTTATAATGTAAGGATATAAAGGATGATTCATATTTAAAAAGTTCTATTGGCAATAGGATGAGAGTAAGGTTAGCATTAGGCTTCTTTGAAATCTGTGATTCAGTTTAGGATGATAAGATGGCCTTAAGTCAAATGTTTTTGTAGTTTTATACTTTGGTAGGAATTATTTCCTTTATTTTTTGTCAGTAGGCTGAAATTAGAGTTAGGGTTCTTTGAAAACTGAGATAACATTTAGTGAGAGATTGGATTTTAGATCAGTTATTGCTTTAATTGCTAAACTTGAAAATTAATAATAGGAATTACTTGTTGGGCAGATTTCAGCATAAAAATCTTATTGGCAAGCCGATGAAATTAAGGAAAAGATTAAGTTTATTTAAGGACTATGACTTAACAGGAATATTAACTTTGAGGATAATTTTTAAGATAATAGTAATCTTACATTTATGGAACTGTAGTGGTTGCTCTTAGTGAAGCTTTGAGGATGGGATATTTGTATTGACACAAGCCCTTAACATGTTTCTTTAGGACAGGGATCTGCAACTTTAAACACTCAAAGAGGCATTTGGGTCCGTTTCCCACAGAAAAGAAAACACTGGGAGCCACAAAACCCTTCCTGTGCCTGACTATTTCTTGAGCGGCCTCAAAACTAGCATTATGTAGTTGAATTAAACATTCTGTTTTCTTCTGAAACTTTTCTTTTCTTAGATTTATCCATGGTTGGTCTATCAGGATTGAAAAGTTCAATAAATCGCGTGCTGGTGTGTGTTGCACATTGGCGGTTGTGATGTATATTTTCAGTGACAGGGTGCCACAGCAGAAGGTTGAAAGAGCCACATGTGGCTCCAGAGCCGCAGGTTGCTGACCCCTGCTTTAGAAGGGGATTATATCTCCTTTTCCTTTAGGTATAGATTTATATTAAAATATTAGCTAGCACTGGTGAAATCCAATTTTTTTTACTACCGGTTCTGTGGGCGTGGCTTGGTGGACATGGTGTGGCGTTGTGGGCATGGCTTGATGGGCATCGCAGGGGAAGGATACTGCAAAATCTCCATTCCTTCCCCACTCCTGGGAGAAGGATATTGCAAAATTTCCATTCCCACCCCACTCTGGGACCAGCCAGAGGTGGTATTTGCTGGTTCTCCGAATTACTCAAAATTTCCACTACTGGTTCTCCAAACTGCTCATAATTTCCGCTACCCGTTCTGTAGAACCGGTCAGGACCTGCTGGATTTCACCCGTTAAACTAGTATTAGGAATTATTTATATTGATTATTATACAGTATTGCATAAGAAAAACTCTTACCCTGATATGGCATTGTTTTATTGTGATGTTGGGTTTATATTTATATGATTTTGGTTTAGTTGTATTGGATACATTAATGAAATTACTACTACTACTATTACTATTACTTGGATGTAGTGTATGTACAAAAGCACTAATCGAACCTATAAATATTGTTTAGTTAGAAGAAGAAAAAATGCAATAATTCTTGGATTCTCCATTTTGAAAATCTAAAATTCAGTTATAAAAGTTGCATCTATTTCCATGTTCAAATGTTTAGATATTCTCACAGGCATAGAAAAGGAAATGTAAATAATAGTATCAAATGGCAGTAATTTCCTTTTTCTAATCAGCTCTGCTACAAAATAGGTATTCACAGTTCACTTTTCTCTGGCCAACCCAGAGCCACAAAACAGTACGCAAACATTAGGCTCTCTTCATGAAGCAAAATGGGTTTATTAATAAGGTATAAGAAGAATGATATAGAAGGCAAAATTTCCATTGTCCCAGACATGAGACAAGCATTTACTTACAATCTGGTAGCGGAAATATAGAATATATATTCTATATTTCCAGCTAACAATGGTTCCAGATTCACTTCCAAATATTTTTGAGACATGGAGCAAAACATGTCCTCTGTTTTTTTAAAAACAAATTTATCAATTTGTTAATTAATACCATGTTTCCCCCCAAATAAGACCCTGTCTTATATTTGATTGAACCCTGAAATAAGTGCTTGGACTTATTGCCATGCATTCAAAAGCCCGATTGGGCTTATTTTCAGGGGATGTCTTATTTTGGGGGAAATGGGGTAAAAAGTGAAAAGGCCATATTTTGTTTGTTCCGAAGGTGGATAGAGGGTAGTTCTGGAGAGAATGTGGCCAAGTAGCCCTCCATCTCTCCATGGGGCAGAGAAATTCCCATCATGCAAAGGAAGTTACTGTTTCCTCTTTGTTACATTTTGTGAGCAGTGTACCAAGAGTTTCATTAAATAACCAAATTGGGACAAATCTGAAAATCTCCTGCAATGACTCAAATATAAACACATTAATGGCATGTTTCAGCACGTAATGGCAGACAGTATCATTCTTAGCCAAGCAATCATTACTATGATTACTGGTTAAACTACTATGTTGGCATTAAATCTCAATTGTAATTGGCTCAGATGCTGGCCAGGAATACTTCAGCCTTCTGGCTGAAATAAATTATGTAAGAAGGAACACCAAGCATCCTTAACAACATACTGAGAAGTCTTTAGATTGCACATTTGTCCTTGTAACTTCTTTATCAGAAATAGCCCTCCACTTTAACTGTGGTATCTGGAGCCGCTTGAGAAAATATGTTGTTATGGTTTACTGATCTTAAAAACGAAAGGAGGATCTAGTTTAGCATTTTGTTTGCATTTCAGTATTCTGCTCTTCACTTGCAGACATGATCTTGAAATTAAGTGGATTTCACCATGGATAATTGATTTGTTTTAGGATTTTAGGAATATAAAATTTCTTATTAATTAAATCAGGAGACCTGAATAGCAAATAGTGACTGCCTATAAAATTGATAATTATAGCTAGAGTCTACTATTTCTCCCAGGAGAAAGTATTGTCTTAATAAAGATTTATAAGACATTAAAACTTTATTAGGATCACATTTCAAAAGTTTCTACTGATTGCAGTTTCACCAGAACCAGTAGTAAAAGCGGCAAGCGGCTCCGCCCACCCACCCAGATGTCATAATTGACAATCTGCACATGAGCAGAAGCTTCTGCACGCTGCAAACCGATAGTAAAGATGTGTAGAACCCACCCCTGGCAAGGATGCTACCAATAGTGAACCGGTAGCACTGGGATTTGAAATCCACTACTGGTTGAGATCCTGGAAAGTGTAGAGAAAAGCAACAAAAATGATAAAAGGATCTGGAGGCTAAATCATATGACACAGAAAGTTAGATATGTCTCTAGCCTATCAAAGAGAAGATTAGGAGAGACATGATAGCTGTTTTCCAGTACAGGTAGTCCTCGACATAAGACTACAATTGAGCCCATAATTTATGTTGCTAAGTGAGAAATTTGTTAAGTCACTTTTGTCCCATTTTATGACCTTCCTTGCCATATTTGTTAAGTGAATCACTGCAGTTGTTAAATTAGTAACATGGCTGTTACATTCCCATTTACTTTGGTTGTCAGAAGGTTGCAAAAGATAAATAAACCTGGGACACTGACCATCATAAACATGAACCAGTTGTCAAACATCCAAATGTAAGTCACATGATCATGCGGATGCTACAGTGGTCGTAAATGTGAAAAATGGTCATAAGTCCTTAAACGAACTGTTGTAAGTTGAGAACTACCCATACTTGAAGGCTATCACAAAGAAATGGGGATTGACTTACTCTCTAGGGCAGTAAATGGCAGGACAAGAAGGTATGGGTAGAAGCTTGTCAAAAGGAGAGCTGACTGTGACTAAGGAGAAATTTGACAATGAAAACAATTAATCAATGAAATAGATTGCCTCTTGGGGTTGTGGGTGTTTACACTGGAGGTTTTGAAGAATAGACTAGCCACCATTTAAATGGTTTGGTATAAGGCCCCTGCCTTAAGCTAGATGAGCTGGACTAGAGGACCTCTAAAGAACAAGGAGCTTGATGACACAGTGGTTAGAATGCAATATTGCAGGCAAACTGTCCCCATTACCAGGAATTTGATCCTGATGGGGCTCAAGGTTGACTCAGCCTTCCATCCTTCCAAGGTCAGTAAAATGTGGACCCAGATTGATGGGGGAAATATGCTGACACTGTAAACTGCTTAAGAGAGCTGTAAAGCACTGTGAAGCGGTATATAAATCTAACTGCTGTTGCTATTGCTATCTTCCAATCCTATGATTCCATGATTCTATAGAAGTGCAATTGATATCTCTTGTATTTTTGTCTCCAGATCAAGTAGCACTAGTTATACTCAGGCTGATGGAGAGGAAAATGCATGCAGCCCCTGATATAACAAGTAAAATAGAGACAAAGTAGCAGGGACAAAAAATTTCTGAATTAAAACTTTCAGTTGCATATCCAAAGTATTAATATTTTCTGTAGTAAATGTGCCCATGAAGTAGAGGAATAATTGTAATTATACTTCTAAAATACTATCTAACAAAATGAAATTCAATGTAGAGAAAAGTAAAGTCTTACACTTAGGCAAGAAAAACTAAAGTACACATATAGACTGGGTGAAACCAGGCTTAATAGCAGTAACTGTGACAGGGATCTTGGAATCTTAGTGGACAACCAATTAAATATGAGCCAACAGCAGGGGTGAAATCTACTTACCTTCCCTACCGGTTCAGAAGTGTGAGCTCTGCACGCACAGGCATGTGCGTCACATGTGATTTTGGACCTCCTGCGCATGTGCAAAGCCTTCTGCACATGCACAGAGGGTCAAAAACAGGTTACTTCCTGGTTAGACCCAGGATGTAACGATGTCCAGGCGCATGAGCGGAGCTTCACACTGCCGCCGCTTCTGATTCACTGAAGCATGCGCCACCCCCGCCACCGGTTTCTCCGAACCAGTGTGAACCGGTAGCATTTCACCCTGGTCAACAGTGTGTGGTGGCAGCCAAAAAAGCTAGTGCAATCCTAAATTGCATTAACAGAGGGATTCAATCAAGATTAAGTGAGTTATCTATAAAGCCTTAGTAACACCACACCTAGAATAATGCATCCAGTTTTGGTCACTAAGGCTAAAACATACAAAGAACTGTTACAGGAACTGGACATGGCTAGTCTAGTGAAGATAAAATAAGATGCTGAGCTTGTCAATCAGAAAGGTTGGCAGTTCAGCGGTTCAAATCCCTAGTATAGTTACTGAAAAGATGATTAGTAAAGAATTGAGACAATAATTTCTGGTGAGCATTTGAGAACGGCAAAAATTCAAAACACATTCTAACAGATTAACAGAGTTGGAAAGGACCTTGAGGGTCATCTAGTCCAATCTCCCACCCAAGCAGCACACCCTACACCATTTCTGACAGATGGCAGTCCAGTCTCTTCTTGAAAGCCTCCAGTGATGAAGCTCCCATAACTTCTGAAGGCAAGTTGTTCCATTGGTTGATTGTTCTCACTGTCAGAAAATTTCTCCTTATTTCTGGGTTGAAACTTTCTTTGTTTAGTTTCCATCCATTACTCCTTGTCCGGCCTTCAGGTGCTTTGGAAAAGAGGTTGACCTCTCTGTGACAGCCACTCAAATATTGGAACACAGCTATCATGTCTGATCTAAGCATAGTACATGAAATTGTCTACTGCAATGTCTTACCTGTCAATGACTTCTTCAGCTTCAACCACAATAATACACCAGCAAACAATTGGTACAAACTCAAGGTAAACCGCTCCAAACTCGATTGCAGAAAACATGACTTCAGCAGCAGAGCAGTCAACACCTGGAATGCTCTACCCAACTCTTTGTTACAGCCTCAGACCCTCACAGCTTCAACCTCAAACTGTCTGCCATGGACCTCACCCCATTCCTAAGAGGTCAATAAAGGGGGAAGGTGTATAAGTGCACCAGTGTGCCTATAATCCCTGTCCTACTGTCCCTATTTATCTGTACTTACTTCCTATGTTTATGTTTACACAATGGTGGGTTGCCCCCAGTTCGCATCGGTTCTACAGAACTGGTAGTAAAACCAGCGGGAGGCTCTGCCCACTGATCCCAACATCATCAGAACACTTCTGTGCATGTGCAAAAGAGTGTGCGCATGTGCAAGCAAAGCAAGTGCGCACATGCGGCCCCATTGCAAACTGGTAGTAAAGGTAAGTAGAACCCACTCCTGTGTTTATACCTATATCTGCTATCTTGTACATGTTTGACAAACAAAATAAATAAATAAAATAAAATGTTTCCCCTGGTCCTTCTCTTCACTAGACTAGCCATGTCCAGTTCCTGTAACAATTCTTCGTATGTTTTAGCCTTCAGTCCCCTAATCATCTTTGTTGCTCTTGTCTGCACTCTTTCTAAAGTCCCAACATCTTTTTTTATAGTATAGTGATCAAAACTGGATGCATTATTCTAGGTGTGGTCTTCTAGATAACTCACTTGATCCTGATTGAATCTCTCTGTTAATGTAATTTAGGACTGTATTGGCTTTTTTCGCTGCCGCTGCACACTGTTAGCCAGGGTGAAATGCTACCGGTTTACATCGGTTTGGGTGAACCGGTGGCAGGGGCAGAACTAGTAACAGCGGCAGAGTGAAGCTCCTGCCTGGACATCATTACTTCCTGGTTTTAACATGAAGTAACCTGTTTTTGACCCTCTGCGCATGCACAGAGGGTCCAAAATCACACATGATACACATGCATCCGCACACAGAGCTCACACTTCCAAACTGGTAGAGAAGGTAAGTAGATTTCACCCCTGCTGTTGGCTCATATTTAATTGGTTGTCCACTAAGATTCCAAGATCCCTCTTAATAGTTACTGCTATTAAACCTGGTTTCACCCAGTCTATATGTGTACTTCGGTTTTTCTTGCCTAAGTGTAAGACTTTACTTTTCTCTGCATTGAATTTCATTTTGTTAGATAGTATTTTAGAACTGTAATTTCAATTATTCCTCTACTTCATGGGCACAGTTACTATAGATAATATTATGCAACTGAAAGATTTAATTCAGAAATATTTTGTCCCTGCTACTTTGTTTCTACTTTACTTGTTATACTCTATGTAGAGGTTTGATGCAAAGGGAATTTCATGTGAAAACATGCCATGATATAAACCAGGGTAGGAAGATTTTATCTTTATGACTTTTCACCAAAAACCATAAACGAATGGAATGCTTTAACTAGATATTAAGAAGCTAACGTTAGGACTCACCTAAGGGGAGCAATTATTTTTCCCCCTCTATCATTTACCATTCCAATGCATGGAGAGTTAAAAAGAAAAAAAAGCTTGGATGGGAGAACAAAGAGAAAGGTGCTTTTGCCCAAGGCTGAAAAAATACATGATAATTTGTTATCAATTCTTTGTATAAATGATGTCCTTGCGAAGTTATTGTGAAACATAAACAGGTAACCGCACATATTTTCGTACTGATAGTACTGTATCTGAGTGTGTCCTTCACTAGTGGCAAATAGAATGAAGGACGGAAATAGCCTTCACACAAATACCCCGTCTTCAATTTTTAAACTCCCTTTAGAAAGAACCAAAACAAAAACCACAAAACTTCTAGAAATGGCCTGTTTTTCAATCAAGCCTCCGTGGCTCAAAACACAGGGCATTTAGACTCAAAACGGAGTATTCTGAATTTGAAACTATTGGTTCCACACCATTTAGTAAAAACAGACAGCCTTAAAACACAAGCTGTTGTCCAAATAGTGTATTTTGATTTTCATTATACTTTTTAGAGATTCTTTATTCTATGGTTCTTCTCTCCCTAACTTGTTTCACCTTCAAAACAGTTTTGTGACAAAGCTTAGTTGTCTGAACTTGTGCATGTGCTGAAACAGAATGTGGTTTGGTTTGTCTTGCTTAGAGTAATATAGTATGCAAAACCAACCAACCCCTACAGCATGTAAACTATGGTTTATACCTCTAACCCCTAGGAAGCAGCAACCAATGGCAAACCACTTCTAAAATCTTGCCAAGAAAACTGCAAGGTCTTGTCAGACAGTCATCGAGAGTAATGTTGACTTGAAGGCAAATTACACACAAGTTCAGAAAAAAATGATTTAGTGCAATGTGTAAAGTCAGGAACTGAGAAAGATTGAGTGGGCAAATATAATCCACCCAGTTGGGTGGTTGGATTGGCTATGAAATTTTTTTCCCCCCGTTTTTACTCCAACCCACTAAGACCTGCCCTTCATGGATTCTTTATGAAATAAGATATGACCTTTTCTTCAGAATGGTTTGCAATTTCTGCATGTGTTCTTCTGTACAGGTGACCCTCTACTTACGACCTAACCGAGCCCAAAATTTTCATTGCTAAGTGAAAATTGTTAAGTGAGTTTTACCCCATTATATGACCTTTCTTGCCACAGGTGTTAAGTGAATCACTGCAGTTGTTAAGTTAGTAACATGATTGTTAAGTGAATCTGGCTTCCCCATTGACTTTACTTGTTAGAAAGTCGCAAAAGTGATCAAATTACCCTGGGACATTGTAACCATCATAAATACATCAGTGGTGGGTTGCTACTGGTTCGCCCTAGATGGGGCAAACTGGTAGCGGTGGTGGCGGGAGACTCCGCCCACCTGCCCGGACGCTTCTGTGCATGTTCAGATGTGTCACACGTGCATGAGCATGCACAGGCCCATGAGCGAACAGGTAGCGATGGGTTTTGAAACCCACCCCTGAAATTCATGCCAGTTGCCAAGTGTCTGGATTTTGATCAAGTGACCAAAAGGATGCTGCTTGTATGTGATTGTAAGAGTGAAAAATAGTCATAAGTCATTTTAGTCAGTGCCATTGTAAGTACAGTCACTAAACAAGTGATTGTGAGTCAAGGACTACCTGTAACACATTGTCTTTCAAACTTCATCTCAAAAAGGAAGCAAAGACAGAAATAAAAATATTTGAATAAAGAATTTTTGGAAATTTAATCATGAACCAGACTAGAAACCAGGAGACTGTTAAATTCTAGTCTCTTCATAGCTATGAAAGCTGATTGGATGACTTTGGGCCAATCAACTCTCTTTCAGCTAACCCGCCTCACAGGGTTGTTTTGGAGAAAATAGGAGAAAGAAAGTATGTTAGATATGTTTGCTACCTTTAGTTGCTTATAAAAATAATAAAGGCGAGATATAAATAAAATAAATAAATAATATGCGCAGGACAAGAAGTAGGATACATGTCTGTGTGACTTTGGGAACAGAATAAAAATTAAACCCCTCTCATTTTCTCTGTCAAATCACTTTTTATCTGTCTGAATATGCTTTCCGCGTCTACTATAGCATGAAACAAGACTCCGGCTCCAATCTTTTGCACAAGATGGAAAAGGGTAGCCAATAGCTTTCCTGTACAGAAATAAGGAGAAATTATATTTCTTCAGCCTTTTTAGTTTTTTAAAAGGGCAAATATTTTTCCACTCTTTATAAAAGGAAGCATATTTTCTCAATTCTATGTTAGTTTGTAGAAGAAAGTTTAATTTGAACATTCGGTCATGAATTCTATGAAATAATAAAATATGAATTTGTCTGAATATGCACATTTTATACCAGCTCAAAGATCAAACATCATTTATTTTTGTTTCATGTGTATCTAATATTTACAGCACAATATAGTACACACAGTTCTAAAAGGAAGACCCTAGGACAAGCTAGCTTCATGGAAGTGGGTGCTGAGATAAGGGTTTGGGAGGGGGGAATCTTGCTATTGTCAAGCTTCCCAGTTACATTGTAAAATAGGCTAGATTGAAACTGACAAAAACTTGCACAATACAGTTAACTGGGTCACCTGTTGTTCAATGAACCCAACTCCCTGGATTTGCATAAAATATTGAATCATAAATTAACGGCATAAGATGGTAAGATTAGTACCTTAAACTAAGATGTGTCTAGTTAATTAATGTTCGGTCTGCAAGAAAAGCATTGCAAAAATCTCAAGGGTAACTCTTAGACTAGAACACGTATATCATGGGACTCTTTAGACAATAATCAGATTGCAAAAGGCTGGTTTACCTGCAGAAATACATCTCACCTATTTCTTTGTAAATAAATAAATAAATGAACTAACTGAAAGGAAAAGGATTTGAACCTTTAATACCAGCCATAAATGTTGCCTGTATCATATTAAGCCATGCATGAACTAGTTACGCCCATCTAACTAAAGACCTGTACAGCTATATTTTGACATACAACCGTTCATTTAGTAACCATTCAAAGTTACAACATCACTGAAAAAAGTGACTTATAACCATTTTTCACACTTATGAACGTTGCAGCATCCCCTTGGTCATGTGATCAAAATTCAGACATTTGGCAGCTGACTTGTATTTATGACGGTTGCAGTGTCCTGGGATCATATGATCAATTTTTGCGACCTTCTGACAAGCAAAGTCAATGGGGAAGCTAGATTCACTTAACAACCATGATACTTAATTCAACAACTGAAATGATTCACTTAATAACTGTGGCAAGAAAGGTCGCAAAATGGGGCAAAACTCACTTAACAAATGTCTCATAGCAACATTAATGTTGGGTTCAACTATGGTCATAAGTTGAGGACTACCTGAATTCACTTTCCCACCTGAAAGTTACATTGCAGTTAACCTCGTCATTTAATGTTTTGAATTCTTTTGACCAGGCCATAAAAGTTTCATTTAAGAAACAGTTACATTTTATGGGCAGTGTGGGACTTAGTTCTAAACTTCTAGGTTCAAGTTCTTGCTGAGTCATTAAAAAAAACCCTACTCATCAAAACCTTCCTTGCAGAGTTAGCATAAAAGTAATGCCCTGAGATAAAGAGATAAAGCATACAAGATAAGAAATACTATGTGCCCTTTGGATTAGGGAACTGTTCATTGACTAGATTTCTAAACCGTAACAATTGTACATATTGAAGAACATGGTTTTTTTTTTGCTTTGCTATAATTTTCTTCTCTCTTTTTCCCACTAAGGAAAATGTTTTATTCTCAAAGTATTCTTGCCCCCCATTCCCACCTAACAACCTAATTTTGAAGCGGAAGCAATTACAGTAAATCAGATGGCAGCCTCCAGATAGAATGGGACAAATCGCCATGGTCAACTTGCCACAGTAAACTCATAACAGCCAACTCACCGCAGGACAACTTGCCATGGCCAACTTCTGACAGGACAATTCACTACAGAAGAATTCAACAATTCAATTTAATTACTTAAAATAATTTTAAAAATATTTTAATTTTTGTCATTCTTATTTCATTTTGTCCTTCCTTTGGCATCCTGTCTTTAATGATTCTATTCCACTATTTCTTCGATATTAGTGAAAATCTTGTCCCCCAACAAGTTCTCCCATGGCAAGTTGGCCATGGCAAGCTGTCCTGCAGCGAATTGGCCATGGTGGGTTGGCTGCAGCGAATTGGCTGTGGTGAGTTGGCCATGGCAAGTTGTCATAGGCCCACCTCCAGATGTTGTCTGTAGCAGTGAGAGGTTGAGATGTTGCAATGAGATGTTTCTCACTGCTAAGCTGAAGTGCTACCAAACCATTCCTAAAATAGTAGGAAACAATACTGGCATGAAAACTGCTGCTTCCTGTGTTGCCTCTATTTACTCACTTGCCATCCATCCAAGGTAATGAATAGAAAAAAAGGTACAGGTAGTTCTTGACTTACACCAGTTCATTTAGTGACCATTCAAAGTTACAACAGCACTGAAAAAACTGACTTATGACCATTTTTTACAGTTATGACCTTTGCAATATCCCCATGCTCATGTGATCAAAATTCAGATGCTTGGCAACTGGTTCATATTTATGACCGTTGCTGTGTCCCAAGGTCATGTGACCCATTTTGCAACCTTGACAAGCAAAGTCAATGAGAAAGCCAGATTCGCTTAACAATCGGATGACTAATTTATCAATTGCAGTGATTCACTTAACAACCATGGCAAGAAATGTCATAAAATGGAGCAAAACTCACTTAACAAATGTCACATTTAGCAACGGGAACCTTGGTAGTCCTTAAGTCAAGGACTACCTGTGTAAAGGTTTCCCTTGTCCAATCGTGTCCTATTATAGAGACACTGTAAAGCTCCATTTCCTAATTGAGTGAGTCCATGGTGTCTGAAAATACTTCCGTGGTCATGTGACCAGCATGGCTATACTCTGAGGTCCATGGAATGCTGTCATCTTCCCAACCAAACTGCTAGGAGGGGAGAAGCTGGAGCAAGAACGGGAACTCATCCTGTCATGCAGTACTGGGGTCTTGAACTGCCAACCTTCTGGTCAACAAGTCCAATGTCTTAATTGCTAGGCCACCGCAGTGAGTGGTACAAAATGCAGTTAGTCGTCGACTTACAACAGTTTTTTTAGTGACAATTTGAAGTTACAATGTAACTTCGTTAAGTGAAGTTAAGTGAAAAAAGAGACATGATCATTTTTCATAGTTACGACTATTGCAGCATTCCTATGGTCCCATAAAGTCAAAATTCAGACGTTTGGCAACTGACACACAGTTGCAGTGTGCCAAGTGTCATGTGAACACTTTTTGTGACCTTCTGACAAGCAAAGTCAATGGGGAAGCCAGAGTCACTTAACAACCGTGTTACTAACTTAACTGCAGTGATTCACTTAACAACAGTGGCAAGAAAGGTTGTAAAATGGAACAAACTTCACTTAACAACTATCTCACTTAGCAACAGAATTTTGGGCTTAATTGTGGTTATAAGTGGAAGACTGCCTGTAAAGGGGAATTACAATTAAGCACAATTCAAAATTTCCTGGCTTATGGTCTGTGAATGAGATGACAGTAATAACATGGGGACCCATGGAAAATGATATTTTTTGGACTGGTTTATGCAGTGGTTAGGTGCAAATGGGCCAAGATTCTGCAGGGAATTCTTGTGATCCACAATAAAGGGCCAGTAAAGCAATCAAACCCCTCCCTCAGCACCCAGCAAGATCCCTGCACTACCCCAAATTAATTTTTAAGATTGCTTAAATTAAAAATAACAAGGTGGGAAGTTGTTATTCCATAAATACTATTCTTAAACACTGCAATTCTGATGTCTTTTTATGATTTGGGGGTTAAGATGGCTGCAGTTGAGGTCCTCCTTTTGAAAAGCGCTCACCTGCCCTTAAAAAAAAAATCAAAAAGTTGCAATACCCAGCATCCTAGAAAATCAGCTTATTAGAAAAGGATTTTTTTTTTCATCCCACCCCTTTCATACCAGAATTATCATTGTGGTAAAGATTTTTTTTTTGAGGGATATTTCAGTTGCCACCCTGGCTGTCTCTATACATGGGGCCCAGGGAGATCATCTTGTCTTGACCTCAATGATAAGATGTCTTGGATGCTGCAGCATATTCTAGGAAATATCGTGTGATAAAACATATCTGTTCTGAGGTTATTATTTAGTGTGAAAAAGAGCCCAGGTCTAGACTGGGAAATCGTGAGAATCTCCAGTAGAAGATAGAGGGAAGCTGTTGTTTTTAGGAAAACTGCGTCAATACGTCGCCCAGGAGTCTGAGCGCCATGATCCGAGAAAGTCTTCATATTTACCTTACCTTGGAGAAAGCAGCGATTCTACGAAACTTTTTAGCTCCCGCCTCAGCCCCTCCAGCTCCGATGGTGATTGGCGTAGAAGGATGAACTTGGAAGTGTGCCTTGGGGCGTTCTCTTGGCGGAGGGAGGTGCTCTGTAGTTGGTTCTTTAATATCACGCCGACCGAGACTTACGGGACCACATTTCTTCCTGGAGCTCGCCGGTGGATGGTCCTTTCGTCTCGTGGGTACCGGAATCAGGCTGCGCAATGGGGAAGCTGATGCTATTGATGACGGTCTTCATCGTCTTTGCCGCCTTGTTCGTGGAGAGGCTCATAGTATTTCGGTAAGTATAGCATCGATTTTAACTGGCTTGCTTCGGTATGAAATTATGTAGACTCCGCGTGATTCTCCGTGCCAATTTTGGCGATTTTCACTTGTTTAATTTGAGCAGATACTCGTCTTTCCCCCCCCCCTCTCTTTCGTCTTCAGCGCTGCAACCTGTTTGAATGCAAGAGGCAAGAGTAATCTTCCATACATTCAATTGAGATCAGGTTCCAATGCGTGTGGCTTGTTTTTGAGCATTTTGTGCTTATTTTCTTAAAAGTTAAGTCTGTACAATCATGCGGTGTAATGCTTGCTGTGAAATTACTAAGTGGCTTGGAGTAAACGCGCGCGCTTTTTTTTTTTCTTTTTGGTTATGCATGTTTTTCTTCCAGGACCGCAAGACAGGTGCAGTTTACTTCGCTGGGTTCTAATATTTATTATCGTAACTTTGTTGGGTAGTTTGTCAATGAAAAAAGAATTTAAAGGTGTCTAGTGAGTTTGGATTTAGTTCTGAATTTAGTTCATTTTAATCCAGCCTTCTAATTGCAGGGGCTTTCCTATAGCCGAAGCCATCTAGTTCAATGTTTCTCAGCATTATTAAAATATATTATACCAATGCATTGCAACATTTTAGGTTGAAAAGAACTCAATGACTATGAAATCTAATCTAATTAAAGAACTGGTTTTACCTGTGATTTCACATGTTTGTATATATCGTAGTAATAAGAGAATTATTGACTATTCTTCATACCACCCCCGGCAATACATCTCACAAGTAGCTAACCTATTATTTTGGTATATTTGAAACTATAGCAAAGCTGTTTTTTCCCCTTTGAAACACTGTGTGTAAAGTCTGTTTCCCCAATTATAGCAAGTCTTTCATCATCCTTGTAGCATCCCTTTGTAGACACTGCCCCTGTGTGTAAGGTTGTGGATGGTGTCTAAGAACAAAAATCATTTTATGTTTGCAGGGTTTATTTTTTTTTTAACCACAGCAATTTTGTTTCTATAGCATTTCAGGTGGGGAAGTACTTACATAATATTATTTGCTTTTTTTTTAACATTTTGGCTTTCGCAGAAATGAAGATCAAGGAATTGTTTTCAGTTTGCTTTTGAGGAATTGCATTGGCGAGAAATAGGAAGAAGCATGGGAGTGCCTTTTATTGTAACTTGATTTTGGGTGAATTTTGTAATTTTTCTTCCTCGAGTAGTTCTGAAAAGTGGTTTCAAAGTGTCCCATTCCTGCTGCTGCAGCCAGCTCAAGAATGTGGCTTTTAATAGCATAATTCAATATTATATTTATGTTTTGTTTTTCCTTTGAGAATTATTCTTTCCCCAATTTCTTCCCTGGGTTTGCTGGAGAGGACCTGTCCATTCCAGTCTCTTTGTGACTTCCCTATCTGCATTTCTCTGTTTTGGTACTTTAACCCAGACTATATTGGCTTTTTCAGAATTTTGTTCTTAATAAGCAGGAGCATTTAGTGCCTTTTCAAAAATGAGTCTGAAATTAACAAGCTTTTGTTTATGACTAATAAAACATATGCAGGTTTTGTACAAGTTTATAAGGGAATTACTATTAAAATTCTTGCTATCTTGGCAGAAAGTTTAATGCATGCATATTCATCTAAATTCCTGATTATTGAAAAGTGTAATTGATAATGTAATTTTTGTTTCCATTCTGGCTGATCTCGGCTAGACCATCCAGCAAGATTGTCTATGAAATGAGTGGGCGGGGGGGGAGGGGCGGGAAGCAGGCACACACTCGCATGTGTGTGAACATGGCCGCTACAGATGTGGTTTATTGATATGTGGTTCTCCTTGTGCCATTTCATTTATCAGAGTGGAATAGCTGTCATTTTACATCTTTACTTTCTACATGGGTTGGGCTTCAGCGATCATAAGCCCTATTGCCCAGAGTGGGGAGTTAATTTGCATACAAGAAGGAGTGGCTTTCAATTTTTAACTGTACAACTAAGCCTGAAGAGCAGCTTTTTCTGGCCAGATAATTATTTTGGCTGGGGATAATGGGAGATTTAGTCTAACAAATAGAGAAGAGAGCCAGTGAGGAAAAGCTCTTTTAGCTTACTCTGAGGGGGTGATTGGGAAGAAGCTTGTAAAATGTAGCTCGTCATCTCTAGCTGGTGGAAGAATAAAATTAAAAGTGAAATTTTAAATTGTTTGTACTCACAACACAGATCACTTTGCTAATTAGTGGCTAATTGCTGTGGCTTTCATGTAAATTTTTTCTTACCTATAGATGACACTCTCTGTAGTAATTTAACATTAACAATGCTTGAACAGCAAACAACATCCTTACTTTTATGTATTTAAAGGATTTTATTTTGCTGTTTAAAGTTTTGTAAATATAAAACTTTACAAAAGTTAGCTTAATACAGTAGGGCCTTTTTTAGACAACCAGTCTTTCTGTCTCCTAATCCCTTGAATCCAGTTTAAAATGACTTTGAGATTGATCTGGGATGTGCTGACAGATATATTCAGATATCAGAATGCTATGAATACAGATTTGAAAACATGATTGTTTATCAACGTTTGTCAACACCTTAGCATCTTTAAGACAAATAGACTTCAACTCCCAGAATTCCCCAGCCAATGCTGACTAGAGAATTCTGGAAGTTGAAGTAAAAACATCTTAAAATTGCTGATTTGTTGAACTCACAAAGAGCTGCCAATTAATAGCTTTCTGACCAGTAGCTGAGCATAGAAAGCCTGTTAGCCTAATACAGTAGTGCTCATTTGCTATTTAAAAACTGCCCTATCCTACATCTTCAGACTCCTGCCTCCATGTATGCCGTTTACACACACACACACACACACACACACAAAATGTAAAGAACATAATGCTTAAACTTTTCCCAATATTTCTTTGCTAACCATTGTTGCAAATCTCAGCTATCTTCCAGAAATTGGATTCCTTTCTCTGATGATGCTCATTTGCAACTAGAGCAAGATTCCAGGATCTGGGAGAGATGCTAAGTCAGACATTCCTTCCCCATTTTCAAGTACAAGGCTGCCATTTCTGGGGGAGCATTTCTTCAATTACAGTTTTGGTGACATGAACTCAAGGTTAAGATGTTAATTGCTTGCAATTACAGCATCATATAATTGTGGGGTTCTTTTTGTGCACTTCCCATCCAAAAGCCAAACTTAAAACTGACAGTGAAAAAGTTTTCCTTCCAGCTTGTGTTGAGAAATACAAATAAAACATTCTACCCTATTGATTGGTGACAGGTTTATAAAGGAAAGGAGCCAAATATCTGTGAAGCTAAATGCAATCTTGATACTTCACCAGCTGAATGTCCTGCAAAAATATAGAGCCTGGTTTGTTTAATAAACATATTTCCTTTTCTCCCATCTCCAAATGCTGTATAGTTCTCTGTTTAATACACCACTGTACTACCAATATTGCATATGTAAGGGAAGCAAGGAACAATAGAGATTAATACACAGTTGCCACAGTCAAAAGCCAAGTCACTCAATGAACCTGCCTTTTGTTGAAAATTATAGAAAAAATTGCAAAGGCTGCCTTATTGAGTTAACGTTATTAGGCAAAGAACATTAATTGGTAACCACAGTGTGTGTGTGCATAGGAAGAAAATAAGAATCTCATTTAAAAAAAATTAGCAAAGATTAGTCTATATAAAAGTACAAAAAATGCAACGCAGTTGTGTTGCTGAGAGATAAAAGGAATCCTTAGAACAATTAAGTTTGCTTCCTATGAGTCACATATTGGTTTGGCTGAAATTAACTTTCAAAATTGTTTTTAAAAGTGTTGGGTTTTTTCCAAACTCTTTTAATTCTTTTTTCTTTTTGCCACAGGAGGGAACCCGAGCACAAGAGCAAAATGAACTTGTATTGAGAATTCCAATGGCTTTAATTTGTAATGTTAATACTAATATTAAGAGCCTTCCTGCTTTTATCCTTTTCCTTGTATATTAATCATATACAATGTTATTGAGCGTTACTGAACTTTCTGTTTGATTTTTTTTATTCTGTTTTAATCTGTTTGATTTTAATTTAATGAATAGAATTCTATGCATAAGATTACTTTGTTTCCCCCCCCATATAAGTAGGAGAAAGCAGAGCCGAGGCTTATTCAAAATGGGACAAATCTAGTTTTATCCTCTCTGCTTGAAGTAATTCAAGCAAATGTAATTCAAGCATTACTGAACTGTAAGGAGGAAGAGGTACAGCACAAAACTTGCAAGATTCTGTCATTATAGCCAATCTCAATAAAAGTAGTTTTACATTTGCTGTGTGGTGCATTGTCCAATTTTATTTGTCCATTTTATGTAGCAATTTTTTACTGCTTCTCCTTGCAGGCAGAAGCTGTTTGCTGACAGAGAACTGCCGCCCAAGCGCCTTCCTAACTGTGAACTCATTCCAGGAATTGGTAAGTCTGTGGCATGTTTGTTTGCTGCATTATTATGCAGAATAATTGTGCATGTATGCAGGAAACATTCACCAATATCTGGTCATATATTTGCTAAGAAAAACATACAGTTGCTCTGCTTCTATACAGTTAGATGTTTACTATATTTTTATTCAATGATTTCTGCACAGAGGAAAGAGTAAAATGCAGGGAGAAACATCCCCCAACCAATATTTCCTCATAACTATCATTTGTGAAATGTCAGGCAAAGCATAAAATCCCTCTATGAACTTTCTGGCTGACTACAGATTTGAAACCACTTCTCTGAAATCAATCTTCAATTTGAAGATGATGCTAAGCCAGGAGTTACATACAAAGCAGCCCAATGGTTTGTTAAATTAAATGTCTCCAACACTAAACTGACATTCGGCAAACCACTTTCTGAGTTAGCATTGTTTCAATAAGTGCTTGTCTAATACTTCAGGAGTTGGAAATATGACATGGACTGTGCCAGCCACTGCTATCTGGTAAGTAGCAGCCGGTTCTTATATAAAGTACAGGTAGTCCTTGAGTTATGACCATAATTGGGACTGGAACTTCTGTCATTAATTAACATACTCATTAAGTGAGCCACACCTGATTTTTCAACTTTTTGCTGTGGTCATTAAGTGAATTTACACATATGTTAAGTGAATCCAGCTTCCCATTGATTTCGCTGACTGGAAGCCCCCTTGAAAGGTCATAAATGGCAATCAATCACAAGAGTCTGTACAGAATAAATGACTTCTGTGTCATTCAGACAATAATTCAAACAAGCACCAACCTAGAAAGATGAAGCAGGGCTTCAGAAGATGAATCCTTCCCAGACAAAGATTAAACAATTCCTTGTGGCCTTTTCTTATTCTGCAGGATCTCCATAGCAACAGAAATTTTGCAGCCGTTGGTTGCAGATGAGGGAACTTACCTTGGGTAGCTCGTTCTCTATCTCTGCAGATAAAAAACACACTTTTCAAAAGAATTTTTATTCAATGATTTATTCAATGATTTCAAAAGAATGAAGTTTTTCTTGCATTACAGGAATGATTAATTGGGGGGGGGCAGGCTGAGATATCCTTGAAAAGACTGGACAAGGTCAGCTGCATTAATTGTCTGTATTGAAAGACTTAAGTATTCTTCTAGAAGAGATTTTCACTCCTGTATAATTAACTATTTGTTATTAAAGTGCTTAATTGCTGGCATATGGCTTTAGCAACAACAAAGAGATACCATTAAAAAATAACAAATATGGTCAGCAGGCCCAGCCAGCTTTGGCTAGGCTATTTAAAGTCACAGTTAGAAGCGAAGAACAAAAACTGCATTAAAATTATAACTATAGTTCCTCAGGGATTATTAATAATTCCAAAGTACTACAATAGCGGTGTCTGTATAATTAATATATATTTTACTGAGGCAAAGATAAATTATTTTGCAGTGTTTAAGGTATTCTATGGTAATTCACAAGTCCACCTTTAGACAGAACATAGTTATTGTCAGAACAAAATTTCCACGTAAATAACTTTTAGCTCTTGGTTGTTGATGTATCCTTCCTGAAACTCTTGCCTTGCCCAATCTAAATTTGGAGCTCTTCACAAGTATCTTATAAGCAAATACAGTTTAAAATCGTCTGGTTTCTGATCTGTTTTACAATCCCTGAAGGCAGCATGCAGCGAACCGGTAGCAAAGGTAAGTGAAACCCACTCCTGCCTGAAGGAATAAAGAGAATTCCTGGCTCGATTTTTCCCTATAATTTAAGAAAAATACATTCATGTTTTGGCTCATCCCCTTCAAGTCCTTGATCTCCATCAGTTACCTGCCCTCACATGTGTATGCATGTGCCCACCTGCAAAATGTTTCACTGCAACCTACACTCATGTTTGCAACAGTTGGGAAAGCTACCACACTTGCACAATGGCTGTATGGTGTCATCATTACAGTTTCCTTGATGGCATTAATATGTAAGAAGACAGGAAGCTTTCTCTCATGCCAATGCCTTCCCCCCCCCCCTTTTTTTTTTTTTTTTAGCAAACACATGCATACAGCGTGGAATAGAATAGGGCCTAGAATTTTTTTCCCTACTTCCTGCATAGAACAGATATGATGGGATATTTATTACTCGGAATAGTTCCGAAGGCAGGATGCTGAATTGTGTAGATTTTGCCTATTGTTGTCCTACTGTTATCCCTCCACTCAGATTTTAATTATTCCTAGAAGTGGGGCGACACCTGTTTTTTCTCTCTCAAATGGATGTCAGCCCTTAAGAAATCTTTAAATGAAGTATTGTAAAGATTTGGCTATAAAGCTGCTTATTGCACAACCTAATGATAGCAATAGCAATAGCACTTAGACTTATATACCACTTCACAGTGCTTTACAGGCATCTCTAAGCAGTTTACAGAGTCAGCTTATTGCCCCCAACAATCTGGGTCCTCATTTTACCGACCTGGGAAGGATGGAAGGCTAAGTCAACTTTGAGCCTGGTGAGATTTGATCTGCCAAACTGCTGGCAGCCGGTAATCAGCAGAAGTAGCCTGCAGTACTGCACTCTAACTACTGCACCACTGTGGCTCTTGCTGATCCATCTTTCCTATAATGTCTTACACAGAGAATGTCTTGCAGTCACAACTTTGTGAGGGAGACAGTAAAGGAAAAGTTGTGTGAAACCAGGTAGAAGTGGCATTTAGTCCTATTGTCAGACAGTGACACTCATGGACTGCTCTGGTTTCAGTACAGCTAGTTCTCAATTTAAACAGTTCAGTTAGTGACCATTCAAAGTTACAAAGCACAGAAAAAAGTGACTTATGATTGTTTTTTACTCTTTCGACCACAGCAGCGTCCTCGGGATCATGTGCTCAAAATTCATATGCTTGGCTATTGTTTGATATCTTATGATTGCAGTGTCCAGGGGGTCATGTGATCACTTTTTGCGACTTTCTGACAAGCAAAGTTAAGGAGGGAGACAGATTCACTTAACAGCCATGCTACTAACTTTACAACTACAATGATTCACTTAACTGCGGCAACAAAGATCGTAGAATGGGGCAAAACTCACTTAACAACTGTCTCACAGCAACATAAAATTTGGGCTCAGTTGTGGACTACCTGTAACTATATTCTCCCCTAAATTAGGACTTCATTTGAATATCTCTAATAAACACTTTTTTTTTTTCATTTGCAGACAATGGTGCCGAAGATATTGATATACTTCCTAATGGATTGGCTTTCATCAGCTCTGTAAGCTGTCATTGGTGTCCTGATTTCCCCCTATTTCTCCTATGTAAAAAGTTGTGCCCATTATGGATTAACTTTAAGGTTATCAGAATGAGTTAAACCAGACTCAATTTTCTGATGCTCATGAGATTCCCTGGATTGCATCTCTCCACTTGACTTGGATGACACGGGGAGGGGAGGGATTCTAAGCAGTGGGTGGAGCCAAGATAAATATATAAGCGGGGACTTATGTTTAGATATCCTAGCTTGTATAAATAATGAGACCTTGCTTGGAGAAAATGTGCTCCACGGTTGCTTTTTGCACTAACCAGAAGGTGTCAACACTGTCCCATACTAACAGTTTACAAAGTTTGCTGCATGTGATATAAATATATTTGTGGCTAATAATTTAGGGATCACTTTCTTTTACCAATTATATAAAAGTCAAAACTGATCAAGGCTTTGATAATTGGCAGCTACGGTAGCAATTATCATACAGAAAACTGGAGAAAATTCTGAATAAAGACAATCCAGGGGAAACAATTATTCTGCTAGGTTAGATTACATTTACATTAACCTCATATTTAGGTTACATTACATTAACCTAAATATGAGGTTACCATAACATGTCCTATTGTACTTAGACTGTCTGGGAAAGAGCAGGTTGGAATATCAGCTGAACTATTGCAAAAATACCTCTGGACTTTGTATTCATTTTTGCTGTGCTTCAGGTAAAAAGTGTCAAAACAGATGGGAAATCCTTAATCTCAGCAATTTTGATAGAATATTTATTGATTATCATTGGACCAAAATTCTTCTTTCGTTTCAATTTCAAGGGTCTGAAATATCCTGGTTTGAAAACCTTTGAACCTCATAAAGGAGGGCAAATATTACTGATGAATCTAAGGACAGAAAATCCTCGTCCAGTTGAACTGAAGATTGAAGGTGGATTTGATCTGGATTCTTTTAATCCTCATGGGATCAGTTTTTATATGGAGAAGAGTAAGTAATGGAATTTTTTTGCACGGCCCTAATTTTCTTCTTGTTAGCTTTGCAGCTTGAGTAGATTACACTGATCAGAGTTAGCTTTAGTTGGTGATAATGATCTTGGGTTTGCCAAAAGTATAGGCAAAATATTCCATATTGCATATATCTGGTACAGATAGTCCTCACCTTATGAACAGTTGCTTAACAACTGTTTGAAATTAAGATGGACCTGAAACAGATGCTTTGCAGCCCATAAAGCACTTCTGGCCATGGTAAAATGTCATTCTATCCCATGGTCATATGACTGCATTTTGGATACTTAGCAACTGATTTGTCTTTACAATATGCCCCATGATCGTGTGACTATGATTTGCAATTTTTTCCCAGTTTCTAGAAAAAAAATCATTTAGAAGCACAAATTTGGATTTACACCTACATTTGCTTAACCACCATGGATTACTTCATAACTACTGTGATTCACTTAACAATTGCCACCAAAGTGTTATAACATCAGGTCCAGACAAATAGGTGCCTAGACTTATGACTTACAACCAGCACCCCAGCAGAAATTATGATATACCTCCTAATAAGTTATGCATATTTCAGGAAAAAGTTAAGGGGGCTTTTTAATTTTGGTGGTCTGTAGTTCTACCTCTACTAAGGGGTTGAAGAGATTTAGAGTAGCATGAAGAAAAAAGAAGAAATTATCGATATCCGTTATACTAGTAAATTCACTAGGTGAGTGAAACTTTAGCTTATTAATTGAGTACTTAGAAAACTATATGTTTATGTTATCATTGTGAATTGTGTTAACCTTGCTCAAATATTCATTTTCTCTAGATGATAGCATATATCTCTTTGTGGTTAATCATCCAGAAGGCAAATCAGCGGTGGAGATATTTAAATTTTTTCAGGATGAAAAATATTTGCTGTACTTAAGAACTGTCACTAATGAGCTCCTATCAAGGTATATTAGAAAAAAAATATTTTAAGTGTGTGTTTGTGATTGGAAAGGGAGAGAGGGAGTAACTGGAAAAGGGGATTGAAAGGAATATGAAATGCTGAAATAGATACATGCATAACGACAGTTCACAGCAATCAAACAAATGTCAATAAAATCAATATAACATAAAAAAGATAAAGGCTGTGAAAATAATAGGTTTTCAGTACAACATGATTTTAATGCTAGTACATTTCAGCAGGATGCATAGAAAGTAAAACAAAAACAAAAACCCAAAAAGTTTGTAGAACCGATAAATATTGTAAGATAAAGTAAGAATCAAGTTGATTCCTTATTAGTTGCTACAATGTGAATCTAAAGCAAATTACATATTGTAGAAAACGATTACTTGTTTTCATTGTGTTACATGAAGCATCTCCTTCATGTTACATTCAACCACCATCCTCAGACAGAGGCAGAATTTATAGCAGAGGACAATGTTTTCTTCATAGATTATTACTCAATTTCACCTTTAGAATTTTGGAGAATATATTCATTTGGACCCTTTATGAATACTTATCTTTTGTAACAATATTTATTCTTAAGTGTTTTTTTCTGCAGACCACAAAGCCAGACAGAACCTATCAAGTATATCTGTGTCCTTAAGGTCTATGTTTAGAGCACAAAATAGGTTGGATGCAATTGCGCAAATTTCATAAAAATTTTTAAAAAACAATTAATGCAATATCAGTTGTATAATGTTATGTTTTATATTTTTCATTTTTGTCATAAGCGTCAATGATGTTCTTGCTGTGGGACCTGAGCATTTCTATGCCACCAATGACCGTTACTTCCGTTCAGAGACTGTCTCGGTATATGTGGAGATGTTTTGGGGTTTGAGCTGGACCAATGTTGTGTACTATAGCCCAAAGAAAGTTAAAGAAGTAGCATCAGGATTTTACAGTGCCAATGGCATTAATATGTCACCAGATGGAAAGTAAGTTTCTTTCTATAACTCAGTTCTTCCTTAATTTAATTCTCTATGACATTGTGCTTTCATTATTAAGTTTGAGAACACATAATATAATTGATTGGAAAGTTTTTAAAAAAAATATCTAATCAATATTGCTTAACTTCATTAAGATCAGTAAAGATTGACTAGGTGATGCTATCCATTGCAGGTTAGGTTAGGTCAGGCAATAAATGTTCCTCAAAACTAATCTCTTTTTAAAAATTGCTGTTTTGATGGGAGGAAAACTAAAAATATAGTTGGATGGTTTCACCAATCTAGTCCCCAATCTTGTAGCCTTCTAAATATATTGAATTACAACTCCTGTAATCTTGAGTTAACACGATCAAATTAGGAAAGACTGCCTTAAAAGAAACCAGACTGGTATTAACAAATAAAATCTGTTTTAGGAATCATTTTAAAAGATGTTGTGATTAGAATGCACTGAAAATATGGAAATAAATTTTTCCTACCCTAACGCAATAGTGGACAGGGCAGGGGCCACAATGGAAAAGGGTCTTCTCCTGAACCCCAACAGCCCCCAACCCAGGGGTGAAATTTGAACTGGTTTGCCACCAATTTCCCTGGCTGTGCATGCATGCCAAACACATGCTGGGCGCACACATGCACAATGCGCACCAACGCATGTTGTATGTGTGCATGCGCAGTATGCGCCAAAAGGAGGCTTGGGGAGGTAAATAGACAGCGAGGGGGAAAATCAGCTGTGGTGCGTGAGCTTGGGAACCTTTTAAAAAACTTTTTAAAAGCAAAAAATGCTTAAAAAGAAAAAAAAAGTTCCGACGATCACGCATCACTCAACTGATCTCCTGAACTTTTTTTTTTTTACTTTTTTTACTACTGGTTCAGGCGAACCGGCCCAAAATGGTAGCATTTTACCCCTGCCCCAACCTCTTTATACCAAATGGTTTTATGGTTGGTCATTTTATCAGATTATTTTTAATTATTTTTCCATATACTCTGTGACAGAGCTATAGGAGTAAGGACAAATAATTTACAAATAAAATAAGTAAAATTAATATGTCATTTCAAGGTTTATCTACGTTGCTGATATTTTGGATCATAGCATTCAAGTCTTTCAAAAAATGTCTAATATGAATTTATCTCCTGTGAAGGTAAGTTTGGTTTTCTTTGGTTCAAATAAAAGACTGGTATTCTTTATATCTGAAACAAAAGTTAGATCTTGAATTTTTTTTAATGTAAGGACTCTTCCATGATATGTTATATATTTCTGTGAATATGTATCTTCTATTAAGCCTAGTGAATTAATACTATTGGCATTTGGTAAGTTTATGACCAATGTCAATGGGATATTAATATTGATAACTCAGGATCACTAATAGAATTGGGTCTTTTAACTAGAAGAGTTGTTAGCCAGGGCCAATTAGGAAGGATAAATATTTCCTGACAGCATATGGTGTTATCTAGAACTACAGGAAAATGGTATTAGAATAATGGATTAAATTGTACAGCAAATGTCTTGTATTTTTTTTCTAACCTAAGAGACATACAATTGGTTTTTTGTTCATTGTAGGCCCTGAAATTAGAGACTATTCTTGATAACATATCGGTTGACCGTAAAACTGGAGACCTTTGGTTAGGATGTCATCCCAATGCTGCGAAGCTCTTTACTTATGATCCAAAGAATCCTCCTGGCTCAGAGGTTAGTTAGTAAGAATTATTTTTACAAGATATACTATAATGTTTCATCCGGTGTGAATATGGATAGTCCTTAAGATACAACAGTTCATTTACTGACCTTTCAAAGGCACTGAATAAAGTGAATTGTGACCATTTTTCACACAACCATTGCAGCATAGTTACATGATCAAAATTCAGACAGTTAGCAACATGTTTATGATGGTTGCTATGTCCCAGGATCATGCTTGATCCCCTTTTGTGATCTGACAAGCCAAGCCAATGAGGAGATTCTCTTAATAACCATGTTACTGACTTAACAACTACAGTGATTCACTTGACAACTGCGGCAAGAAAGGTTGTGAAATGGGGTAAAACTCACTTAATAAATGTCTTGCTGGTAACATAAATGTTGGTTTCAGTTGTCATAATTCGAGGACTACCTTTAAATTAGATGGTACAAAAAAAATCTGCAGGTTATTTGAACCAGAAAAAAATGCTTCTTTAAATGGGGACTCTCAGGGCCCGAGCCTTCGGCTGCTGTCGTGCAATGCCAGGTCCGTGGTAAATAAAGCCCCCCTCATTTGCGATCTTATTCAGGAGGGGGGAGCGGACCTGGCAGGTATTACGGAGACCTGGTTGGGCCATGAGGGGGGGGTTCCCCTCGTGGATATGTGCCCACCAGGTTTCCGAGCATTCCATCAGCCGAGAGCTCAGGGCAGGGGTGGGGGGGTGGCGGTTATTATAAAGGAAAGTCTTGATCGAGGGAGACCACTGTTCCACAGATAGCCGGATGTGAGTCCCTTTTTGTGAGATGGGGTCGTGGAGTACAGATGGGCTTGTTGATCACGTACCTGGCTCCCTGCCGCGTGGCAACGGCCCTGCTTGAGCTGCTCAACGTCATAGCTGAGGTGGCGGTTGGTACCCCCAGACTTCTAGTCATGGGGGATTTCAACCTGCCATCTGTCGGCGAAACGTCTGAGGTGGCTCGGGAGTTCATGGCTTCCATGACGGCCATGGACCTTACTCAGTTAATTCATGACCCCACTCACATGGGTGGACACACTCTGGACTTAGTTTTTGTCTCTGGTCAGTGGTCGAGTGGCCTTGATACAGGGGATATAGTCATCGAACCCTTGTCATGGTCTGACCACTCGCTCCTTCGACTGGACTTTCTAACCGCTGCACCCCGCCGCAGGGAGGCGGGACTGACCAGGTGGTTCCGTCCCAGGCGCCTGATGGACCCTGATAGGTTCCAGATGGAGCTTGGGCCATTTCCTGAGACTATGACTCACGACTCGGCTGAGGACCTGGTGGCCGCCTGGGATAGTGCGGCTGCCGGGGCCTTGGACCGTGTCGTGCCTTTGCGGCCTCTGACCCGGCACCGAACTCACCTAGCTCCTTGGTTCTCCGAGGAGCTTAGGGAGATGAAGCGCCGGAAAAGACGCCTGGAGAGTAGTTGGAGGACCAGCCGCTCGGAATCCGACCGAACACTGGTGAGGTCTCATATTAAGACCTACCTAGTGGCAATAAAAGCGGCAAAATCTAGCTATTTTGCCGCTCTTATCGCGTCATCAGATAATCGCCCGGCCGCCCTGTTTAGGGTGACCCGCTCCCTCCTCCATCTGGAAGCGCGGGATGACCCCTTGCAGGGCCGAGCTGAGGACTTTGTGCAGTATCTGTATGATAAAATCGCTCAGATTCGGGAAGGGCTGGCCTCTGACTGGGTATGTCCGGATGGGATGACTGAGGCAGGTCTTGAGAGTGTTATCTGGGGGGAGTTCGATCCTGTGGCTCCCGAGGACATGGACAGGGTCCTGGGACGGCTGAATGCGACCACATGTTTATTGGACCCGTGTCCCTCCTGGTTGGTACTGGCTTCCCGGGAGGTGACACGAGGCTGGCTCCAGAAGATTGTTAACGCTTCTTTGAGTGAGGGGGTCCTGCCGGCCGCTTTGAAAGAAGCGGTTGTGAGGCCCCTCCTCAAGAAGCCCTCTCTGGATCCGGCTGTTTTGGCTAACTATCGTCCAGTCTCCAACCTTCGCTTTGTTGCGAAGGTTGTTGAGAGTGTGGTAGCACAACAGCTTCCCCGGTACCTGGATGAAACTGTCTATCTAGACCCGCTCCAGTCCGGCTTCCGACCTGGGCACAGCACGGAAACGGCATTGGTCGCGTTGGTGGATGATCTCTGGAGGGCTCGGGATAGGGGTTGCTCCTCTATCCTGGTCCTGTTAGACCTCTCAGCGGCTTTTGATACCATCGACCATGGTATCATGTTGCACCGGTTGGCGGGGTTGGGGGTGGGGGGCACCGTTCTGCGGTGGTTCTCCTCCTACCTCTCTGACCGGTCGCAATCTGTGTTGACGGGGGGGCAGCGGTCGACCCCGAGGCACCTTGCTTGTGGGGTGCCACAAGGGTCGGTCCTCTCGCCCCTTCTGTTCAACATTTATGTAAAGCCACTGGGTGAGATCATCCGTGGCTTCGGGGTGGAGTTCCATCAGTACGCTGATGACACCCAGCTGTACATCTCCACCCCAGGCCACCCCAATGATGCCCTTGAAGTGATGTCCCAGTGCCTGGAGGCCGTGCGGGCCTGGATGGGGAGAAACAGGCTCCGACTCAACCCCTCCAAGACCGAGTGGCTGTGGCTTCCAGCGTCCCGATATAGCCAGCTGACGCCATCGCTGGCTATTGGGGGCGAATCACTCGCCCCCACGGAGAGGGCTCGCAACTTGGGCGTCCTCCTGGACGCACGGCTGTCTTTAGAAGACCATTTGACGGCCGTGGCCAGGGGGGCTTTTTATCAGGTTCGCCTGATACGCCAGTTGCGCCCCTTTCTAGATCGGGACTCTCTACGCACAGTCACTCAGGCACTAGTCACTTCCCGCCTGGACTACTGCAACGCTCTCTACATGGGGCTCCTCCTGGGGTGCACCCGGAGGCTCCAGCTGGTCCAGAATGCGGCCGCGCGGGGGATTATGGGGGCGACGAGGCGCTCCCATGTGACACCTCTCCTGCGCGAGCTGCACTGGCTCCCGGTAGTCTTCCGGGTGCGCTTCAAGGTGTTGGTGACCACCTTTAAAGCGCTCCATGGCTTAGGGCCGGGGTACTTACGAGACCGCCTACTGCCACCAATAGCCTCCCACCGGCCAGTACGCTCGCACAGAGTGGGCCTCCTCAGGGTGCCGTCCGCCAGACAATGTCGGCTGGCGACCCCCAGGGGGAGAGCCTTCTCTGTGACGGCGCCCACCCTCTGGAATAACCTTCCCCCGGAGTTACGTATAATAACAGACCTCCGGATTTTTCGTCGGGCCCTGAAAACTTATTTATTTCAACTAGCTGGGCTGGCTTGAGCTAAATTTTAAATTGGTTTTAAATTGGGTTGTTTTAATTTACGGCCAGAATATCTAATTATTTTAATACTGTTTTTTAAATTTTGTATGCTTTGTTTTTACTTAGGCTGTGCACCGCCCTGAGTCCTATTTGGAGAAGGGCGGTATAGAAATTTAAACAAATAAATAAATAAAATAAATAAATAGAACAAGAAACATTTCAGAAGAGTTGCACTCAACCAGTCTAACCAGTATCCTATTCCACATATCGGACATTACTAGAATTCAAGAACTGAAAGCAGTGTTTGCAACATTTTTGCCAGAAACCAGCATTTACTTTCAGTTTCTAGCAAAAAATGTCCCTTAGCGAACAATGGGTTTGCTTAATGATGGCCACATTTGTTTAACAAGCACTGCAAAAAAATAAATAAATTATAAAATCCATAGCAGTCATATAGTAACCTGCTTTAGGACCGTGAAGACTTACAACCAAAATTACAGGCTCAGTTTAGGTCATACATTGAGAACTACCTCTACATCATGAAACATGGATGAGAAACATGAAAACCTCTTTTTACAATGAAGTAAGAAATCACAACTGAGATATTCTGAAACTCTGTTCTTATTTCTGTAATTCATTCTAGAGCATCTATTTTATTTAGTTTTCTGGTGTTCCTTAATTTTTTTAAAAAAACAGGACGTGTGGCAGAATGGAAAGTTCTAGCAGGATTCTTATTAGCCAAAGTTTTATGCAAGAGTCTGGCTAATTGATTTCTGTTTGATTTCTTCCAGATCCTTCTTGTCAAAGATATCCTTTCTGACAAACCTAAAATCACTCAAGTGTATGTGGATGATGGATCAATCATTCAAGCAAGCTCTGTTGCTGTCTTTTTTGAGAGACATCTCCTCATTGGCACTGTGTTTCAAAAAGCCCTTTTTTGCCACATGTAATTGACACACCCATGAGCTTTGTCTCAGTTGAAATAGTCATTGTCACTGAAATCTGAGCCAAGCTTTCTGACACATGTGGGTCCTCCATAGTAAACTTTGACCTGCATTACATAGTACAAAAACAAATCTATAAAATAATATAACCTCAAAATATACCTGCTGTTACTGATCAATCTGTCTGAATTACTGCTAATAATTCAGCTTTGATGAATAAAAACCTGATGAACTCAGGTTTGAAATCCATGTAAGCCAGTCCATTTATCTAAAAGTTAAAAGAATAACCACATTTATCTAGCAGTTGTCCAAAATATAAGAGATTTGGCATATATTCCTGTCACATCTGAGGAGCCGTCTTGCCCCAATTTGCCCCTGCCTTTTGGCTTTCCAGAGGGTTTTGCCTGATTTGAAGCCCCAAGGGAGGGTACTGGAGATGGTTAATGAGCTAAGAAGATCTTACCCCTGTGTCATCCATCTCCTGGGTTCTAGTTTTTTATATAACTTTCAAAAATTTTTATATTTATCTTTTTACTGTTTGTAAGCCGCCCAGAATCACTGTACTGGTGAGATGGGCAACATAAACATTTAATAAAAAATAGATATATATCCACTTGTCTTTATTTATTTCTCACTGTTTCCAATAATGTAAAAAACCTACAGCAAATACAATTTCATTAGTTGCAGGGTTACAATATCTATCTTGCTTGCTGGAACTGGGAACCAAATGGATTATGTTTCTCCACTGATGGTATTTATCATTCAAGGCAGATTCAAACCATTTCCAACCAGAAATACAATGGGGGTAGTTTGTTTGCACCATATTTCAGTTTCATCAAGTAGCAGTGATTGCTAGTTAATCTAGAATGGTTTCATGGAGTCTTTTTTCTCTTTCTTGGCTAATTTGAATATTCTTCTCTGTTAAAGCATAATTGCCTGGTAAAGAGCCTAGGACCAATCATAATGTAGTTCAGAAATTACCTGCTCATGGCCTCATAGATATTGCTGTGATGGTCTTTGTCTCTAACATACATTAATTATGTTGCTGGCCAACTCACGTATTGAAAAAAAAATGCTTAGCCATTCTGCCATCTGCAGTCACAAATATTAAAATTAGGCCTCTGGATGAGTCTGCACTGGCTTCACAGTTTTATAACCAGTCTCATATATTTAAGCCTTTTTGTGGCTAAACTATCTCCATTCTCCTAAAGTGCTGCCAGGTTTTAGCGTGAATATTTTGTGCTGCCAATATCCATTACCTCTTTACCTTTTCTTTTTCTATTGAAATATAGGAAGAGATTTTATAACAAATGCACAAAAGCTTTCACATTTGGTCCTACCTCTGTGAAGTTTCTGAAATGCTGCAACTATTTCTGATATTTTTTTTTAATGAAAAGTTCCATTTCAAATTAGCTGCCAGTAGTAGCTGATGCCCAGAAATAATAAAATACTGCCCC